>NC_041749.1:53527262-54127262 GCF_004115215.2 Ornithorhynchus anatinus
CCAAACACTGTACTAAGCATCAAGGCAGATAGAAGATAACCAGATTGGACAAAGTCCACATCACACATGGGGATCCCAATCTAAGTAGGAGGAGTAGGACTGAATCCCCACATGGGGATCCCAATCTAAGCAGAAGGAGTAGGACTGAATCCCCATTTTACAATGAGGAAACTGAGGCAAAGTGAAGTGACTTATCCCAGTTCACCCAACAGACAAGTGGTAGACCTGGCATTAGAACCCATGTCCTCTGACTCCCAGGCCCATATTCTTTCCACTAGGCCACGCTGCTTCCGACTAACCTACCCTAAGTTGATGGCTGGCACAGAGATAAGGTGCCTTCTTGGAAAAAAAATGGTGCTTAAAGAGCTTTCTGGGCTAAAATATGGACATCAGAACAGAGGGGACACAGTAGGTGATCTATTCCCCACCTATAAGCCTTGCCATGAGTCAGCAAGTCAGGTTTGTTCCCTTCAATTAGATAAGCTAAAATGAAAAAAAAAGACTGGAAATGCAGATCATCCATCTGTTTCTACCTTGTGGGTAGGGGCTGTCTCTTTTTATTGCTGAATTATACTTTCCAAGCTCTTAGTACAGTGTTCTGCACACAGAAAGTGCTCAATAAATATGATTGAATGAATGATTTTACAATGTGGCCTAATGGAAACAGCACTGGCCTGGGAATCTGGAAACCTGGATTTTAATACCAAGTAGTTCTACCACTTGGCTGTGTGACCTTGGGCCAGGCACGTAACCTTCTTGGGGGGCCAGTTCCTCATTGGCAAAATGAGGACTGAATATCTGTTCTCTTTGCTCCTCCTTGTCCCATACAGGGCTCTCAGTCTGTATCTGATCTGATTGTATTTTACATACCTTAGCCCTCAGTACAGTGCTTGGCACATACTAAGCACTTAATGAACACCATAGTTATTATTAGCTCACTGCAAATACAGGGAATCAAAAATGGAGGTCTTCTGCACTCTGGGAGTCTACAGGATAAAGTTCTTCCTCTGGGTGAAAAAAACAAAAAACAAAAAAAACAAACCCTCCAGCCCTGGCTGCACTTTTGATTGAAATTCCCTCTGAAAAAAGGAAATAATTATCTACTAATCAATCAGTGATATTTACTGAGTGCTTCCTAAGTGCTTGGGAGAGTACAATATAACAGTTGGTAGGCACATTCCCTGCCAACAACAAGCTTATAGCCTAGAGGGGGAGACAGACATTAAAACCAACTGCGGATATGTACGTAAGTGGTGTAGGGCTGTGGGTGGTGTGAATAAAGGGTACAAATCCAAGTGCAAGAAGGGAAAGCGAGTAGGGGAAATGAGGGTTTAGCTGACGGCCTCTTGGAGGAGATGGGATTTTAATAAGGCTTTAAAGGTGGGGAGAGTGGTGGTGTGTCAGATATAAAGGGGAAAGGAGTTCCGTGGTTGCCTATCAACCTCCGCACAAAACAAAAACTTCTCACTCTAGGCTTCAAGGCTCTCCATCACCTTGCCCCTTCCTACCTCTCCTCCCTTCTCTCTTTCTACTGCCCACCCCGCACGCTCCGCTCCTCTGCCGCCCACCTCCTCACCGTCCCTCGGTCTCGCCTATCCCGCCGACGACCCCTGGGCCACGTCCTCCCGTGGTCCTGGAATGCCCTCCCTCCTCACCTCTGCCAAACTAATTCTCTTCCCCTCTTCAATACCCTACTTAAAGCTCACCTCCTCCAAGAGGCCTTCCCAGACTGAGCTCCCCTTTTCCTTCTGCTCCCTCTACCCCCCTCTTCACCTCTCTGCAGCTAAACCCTCTTCTCCCCCCTTTCCCTCTGTTCCTCCCCCTCAGCACTGTACTCATCCGCTCAACTGTATATATCTTCATTACCCTATTTATTTTGTTAATGAGATGTACATCACCCTGATTCTATTTATTTGCTATTGTTTTAATGAGATGTTCTTCCCCTTGACTCTATTTATTGCCATTGTTCTTGTCTGTCTCCCCCAATTAGACTGTAAGCCCGTCAAAGGGCAGGGACTGTCTCATCTGTTAAAGGGCAGGGACTGTCTCATCTGTTACCGATTTGTACATTCCAAGTGCTTAGTACAGTGCCCTGGACATAGTAAGCGCTCAATAAATACTATTGAATGAATTAGGGATTGGTCGCCAGGTAGACGAGATCAAGGAACAGTGGCAATAGAGGAACGAAGTTTGCGGGCTGGGTTGGAATTGGAGAGCAGCGAGGTAAGTGGCAGGGGGCAAGGTGATTGAGTGCTTTAAAGCCAATGGTAAGGAGTTAGTTTGATGCTGAGGTGAATGGGCAACCACTGGAGCTTCTTGAGTTGTGGGGAAACGTGGACTGAACTTTTTCTTTTTTAACCACAATGACCCGGGTAGCAGAGTGAAGTTGGGACCAGTCACACCCGGGCCAGGCTGACGAGCTTAACGCTTCCCATAGCTCCCAGCACTACCAACCATGGAGGGGCTGGTTGAGCAGTAAGGTCAAATAATTGGTACCGGAATGAGAAAATTGTTATGGGTCCTGTCCCATGATCCTTTTTCACCCTAAATATGGCCAGCGGAAGGGAAGGGGATCAGGAAGTAGCAAGGCCTAGCTGGGGAGGGGATCTCCATGAACTCTTCGTAGTAGGTTGGAACTGTCACGCCGAGGTGGCCTGTCGCCTCTACCGAGAGTTGGGGACGTCCACTCTGTCAGAGATTGTGTGGCGCCAAGGGACCGATTGGACCATCTTGTTGGAGCTAGGAGGAGTGAGTATTCTAGGACCTTCACCCAGGAAGTTGAAAAGATAGCCCATCTGAGGTTACTTGCTTGAGAGGCAGCCCGCTTGGGGTTACTTGTTTGAGAGGTAGCCCATTTGGGATTGCTTGAAAGGAAACCCATTTGGGGTGGTTTAACCCCTTTGGGGTTGCAATCACACTTCCCCCCTTCAAAGTCCTACTGAAGGCTCACCTCCTTCAGGAGACCTCTCCAGACTAAGCCCCCCTTTACCTCTGCTGCTCCCCTCCTCCCCATCACCCTGACTCGCTCCCTTTGCTCTACGCGTCCTCACAGCACTTGTGCACACATGTACAAATTTATAATTTTATTTATTTATACTAATGATGTGTATATATCTATAATTCAATGTATTTATATTGATGCTATTGATGTCTGTTTATTTGTTTTGATGCCCGTCTCCCCCTTCTGCCAGTTGTGGGCAGGGATCATCTCTACTTGCTGAATTGTACTTTCCATGAGCTCAGTACAGTGCTCTGCACATAGTAAGCACTCAAATACAATTGAATGAATGAATGAGGTAGCCCATTTGGTGTTACTTGAAAGGAAGCCCGTTTGGGGTGGTTTGTGAGGTGTCTCCTTCCCAGTTTTACCAGCTGCTAAAAGTGAGGGACCACGCTGACCAGTGCACTTACTGCTAATTAGCCTAGGAATAACTCTGCTCCTGAGGGTTACCTATCGTGGGTTCTTTGTGCTATCATCTTGATAAGCCTGCTTCCATCACCCATAACCCTCAAGTCTGTGAATCCATTTCCAACCTTCCGATCCACAGGCTCGCGAGGTACCTGGCGGTTGACAGAAGTATGGGCTGGAGTGGGGGGAGACAGGAGGCAGGGAGGTCAGCAAGGAGGCTAACGCAGTAGTCAAGTAGTAGTAGTTATTAAGTGCCTATATCCAGGGTACTGAAGACAGTGCCTATGGGAGGATAAATTAAGAGAAGCAGCATGACTTAGTGGAAAGAGCTCGGGCTTGGGAGTAAGAGGTCATGGGTTCGAATCCCGACTCTGCCACTTGTCAGTTATGTGACTTTGGGCAAGTCATTTAACTTCTCTGTGCCTCAGTTACCTCATCTGCAAAATGGGTATTAAGACTGCGAGCCCCACGTGGGACAATCTGATAACCTCATATCTACCCCAGCACTTAGAACAGCGCTTGGCACATAGTAAGCGCTTAACAAATACCATTATTATTATTATATGGCATGATCGAGGTGAAAACACAATAATGCCAAGGATCGATGTGCTGAAAAGAACAGAGCTTTAGAACTGGATCAAGCAAGATAATTTACTCATCAGTTAAAAATGATTATGCATTGTACAAAAGATCCGGCCGCTTCATTAACAAAATTCTTTCTTAATATACCAAGCGGTGAACCCGGGGTCTATAAATCACCAGAAGTCTAAAACAAATAGTAACAAGAACTCTAATTTTTTTTCATCATTCCAAATGCTATATACAAATTTTTTAATTTAGGGTTTCTGATACCTATTTTCTCTCAAGGGAATAAATCCAATTTCACTCTTGAAGGATGGCAATTACATTCAAATCTGTATTGAAGAAATGTAATACTGAATTTCAATTCTGAAAAAAGCTCAAATGGTTGAAGTGATTGATTCCAATTTCCTTTTAGTTATACAATCACTGCTAATTATTTTTCAGAAAAAAAATCCAAGAAATGAATCATTTCTTTTGAATGCAAAATGGCCAACTCTTTCTAGTTGGGGCCATAAGGTCTTGAGAAAGGTAGAATCTCACTATTCAACTATGAACAACCTAAAAATAATCTACCATAGGTTTTTAAATTATTATTTAGGAATAAACTGTATTAGGGAACTGAGGACTAGACTTCAGTAATTTATACTGACATTTATATGAGGCTTTTTTTTTTTAAGACAACTTTAGCATTTGAGGACCTGGGTCCTTATCCTGGCTCCACCACTTGTCTGCTGTGTGACCTTGGGCAAGTCACTTTAGTTCTCTGTGCCTCAGTGTTCTCATCTGTAAAATGGGGATTAATATTGTAAGCCCCATACAGGACACGGACTGCCCATCCTGATTAGCTTGTATCTGCCCCAGCACTTGATACAGTACCTGGGACACATTAACTGCTTAACAAATACCATAAAAAAAAATATTAGCACAGAATGCAAATAAAAGCATGGAAATACAGTATGGAGAAATTTCCCACTAAATCAAAGATGTAACAGGTACAGTGATCTCTAAATCAGTGGCATTTATTGAGTGCTTCCTGTGTGCAAAGAACTGCACTAAGTGCTTGGGAAAGTACAATCCCTACCCAAAAGGAGCTTACAAATCTAAAGGGGGAGACAGTCATTAAAAGAGAGTTGGGATAAGGGAAATA
Organism: Ornithorhynchus anatinus; assembly: GCF_004115215.2. Taxonomy (NCBI): domain Eukaryota; kingdom Metazoa; phylum Chordata; class Mammalia; order Monotremata; family Ornithorhynchidae; genus Ornithorhynchus; species Ornithorhynchus anatinus. Next base: position 53,532,401 of record NC_041749.1, read on the forward strand.
GTAGAGTATAAGAATATTTACATAACTATTGTGGGGCTGGGGTATCAAGGTGCATAAGAAGAACACAGCCAAGTTCATAGTGGTGAGGGTGGACAGAGGAGGAAAACAAAAGTTTAGTCTGAGAAAGCCTCTTGGAGATGTGATTTTAGGAGGGTTTTGAAGATGGGAAAAGCAGTGGAATGGCAGATATGAAGGGAAAGGGTGTTCCAGGCCTGAGGAAGAATTGGGGGGGGGGGGGGAGGGGTCGGTGACAGGATACATGAGATCGAGGTAGAGAGTAGTCTGGCATTTGAGGAGCAAAATGTGCAGGCTGGGTTGAAGCAGGAAATCAGCAAGGTTAGGTGGGAGAGAGCTGACTGACTACCTTAGAGCCGATGGTGAGGAGTTTCTGTTTACTGCAGAAATGGATGGGCAACCGTTGGAGCTTTCTGAGGAGTGGGGAGATATGAACCGGATGATTTTTCAGAAGAATGATCCAGACAGCAGAGTGAAATACGGACTGGGAAGGGGAGAGATTGGATGCAGGCAGGCTGATGCAGCGGTCAAGTGGGGAAATGATAATCACAGTAAATTGTGCAGGCTGAAAAATCTTAATATGTTCAAGAAGGGTCTAGATGAATTTGTGGAAAATTGGCTCATAATGGCGTATTAGAGTAAGGAGTGCAGCACTGAGATCAGACAGCACAAATCCGGAATCACTCAAAACAATACAGATTAAGTGAAATAAGTAGCCAACTTCTAAGTCTTGAATTTTAAGAACATATGAATGGTTCATAGACTCACTGAGCTCAAGGGATCTCAAGAAGTCACATCTACCCCAGACACATCGAACTCACAGCACTCACAGGAATGAGCTGACATAGCCCAGGCTGAGGTTCCAGTTAAGAAACTTGCCTGCCCCGCAGCCCCCCACCCGCCTCCACACACACCAGCTTTCCTGTATTCTCTCCAGCCAAGCTTATTCCTTCCCAAAAGGAATAATAAGCTCCAGGTATTGGGTAGAAGGATTGGCTTGTGCCTGCTTTTGCCACTTTATAATCGGCAGAGTGATGCCTCGGATCCCTTCTAGACTGTAAACTGTCAGTCAGTCAATGGAATTTATTCGGCGCTGTGGGCAGAGCACTATACTAAGTAGTTATTAAGAGAAGCAGCATGGCTTAGAGGAAAGAGCAAGGGCTTGGGAGTCAGGCGACATGGGCTCTGATCTCGGCTCTGCCACGTGTCTGCTGTGTGACCTTGGGCAAATCACTTAACTTCTTTGTGCCTCAGCTACCTCATCCGTAAAATGGGAATTAAAAGTGTGAGGCCCACGTGGGACAACCTGATTACCCTGCATCTACCCCAGTGCTTAGAACTGTGCTTGGCACATAGTAAGCGCTTAAATACCATAATTATTATTTATTACAGAATAACGATATGACACACTGCCTGCCCAGAATGACCTTGCAGTCTAGAGAGGGAGACAGACATTAATATAAATAAATAAAATTACATATATGTACATAAGTGGCCTGGGGCTGGGAAGGAGGATGAAAAAAGCAAGGAAGAAAAGGTGAGTAGGAGAAGAGTAAAGGGGGGGCTTAGGGAAGGCCTCCTGGAGGAGATGTGCCTTCAATAAGACTTTGAAGTGGGGGAGAGTGTCTGTCAGATATTAAAAGGGGGGGGGGCATTCCAGGCCAGAGGCAGGGTGTGGGTGAGAGACAAGCAGTGAGATAGATGAGATTTAGGTCCAGTGAGAAGGTTGGCTTTGGAGGAGTTAAATGTGTGGGATGGGTTGTAGCAGGAGAGGAGCAAGGTGAGGTGAGAGGGGGCAAGGTGATTCCCCTCTGAGGCACCTATGCACTTGGCTGTGTAACCCTTCAGCACCTGATACTGCCTCCGGAAGTTACATACATATTCTTAGACTCTACTATTTCCTTTATGGTAATTTATTTTAATGCCTGTCTCCCTTGCAGACTGTAAACTTACTATGGGCAGGGATCATGTCTCTAGACTCTATTGTACCGAACCCTCCTAAGCGCTTAGTACAGTGCTCTAAACAGTTTGTGCTCAGTAATAAATACCATTGACATTATTAACCATGAGTCACAACGTGGTCTAGTGGAAAGAACAGTGGTCTGGGATTTGGAGGACCTGGGTTCTTATCCCAGCTAGGCCACTTGTCGGTTGTGTGATCTTGGGCAAGACACTTCTCTGTGCCTCAGTTTTCTCATCTGTAATGTGGGGATTCAACACCTGATCCTGATCCTCCCCTCCATAATCACAAAGGCAGGAAAGCAGGATATAGGATGTAGTCTTGTTCAATCTATTCTACTCAGCCACGCTACAAGATGCAACAAAGAATCTGAAATCGGAAAACAATTCAGATCTCGAGACATTTTTCCAACTCAAAAGACTAAGAGTATCATTGAAAGTCCTTGAATCAGTCATACATGAGAGCTACTCCGGAACTGCCCCTACACACAGAGATAATGCAGATGATTATGAGCTACTTTTCAGCATCAAAAAAGCACTGTGAACCCATGCAAATCTTAAAATCAAAAGATTTATTTTTGTGGAATTTATTTCCTCACATCTTAAGTATGCTTATATCATAGGCATGTTCACTGAATACACCTCTCTTTTTTCTTACCAGAACTTTAAAAAATAACTACTCTTTCTTCGTCTCTGCTCATAGTCACCTTGACTTTTCCTCTTTAACCTACAAAGTCAACATAACCTTTCACCTGATTCAAATACAAAATTTTAAAATTCCTCAAAGACAACTTCTTCTGCACTGGTCACATATTCCCACCAATTTTGTCATGAGCATAGGTACAACCTGTTTTCCACTGCCAACAGTTACCAAAAGGATCCCGCAGAATTCATTCATTCAATCGTATTTATTAAGGGTTTGCTGTGTGCAGAGCACTGTGCTAAGTGCTTGGGAAAGTCACGGGCTTGGGAGTCAGAGGTCATGGGTTCTAATCCCAGCTCTGTCACTTGTCAGCTGTGTGACTTGGGACAAGTCACTTAACCTCTCTGTGTCTCAGTTACCACATCTGTAAAATGGGGATTAAGACTGTGAGCCCTAGGTGAGATAACTTGATTACCTTGTATCTACCTCAGTGCTTAGAACAGTGCTTGGCACCTAGTAAGCACTTAAAAAATACCATCATTATTACAGTACAACAATCGACAGTGATAATCTCTGCCCACAATGAGCTCACAGTCTAGAGGGGGGAGACAGACATCAATACAAACAAATAAAATTACAGATATATACACAAGTGTTGTAGGGCTGGGAGTTGGGGGGGAAAGAACAAAGGGAGTGGGTGATGAGGAAAGGTGGGGCTTAGCCTGGGAAGGACTCTTGGAGATGTGCCCTCAATAAGGCTTTGAAAGGGGGGAGACTGACTGTCTGTCAAATTTGAGGAGGGAGGGCATTGCAGGCCAGAGGCAGGACGTGGGCCGGGATTGGTGTCGAGACAGGCTAGATGGAGGCACAGTGAGGTTAGCATCAGAGGAACAAAGTATGGAGGCTGGGATGTAGAAGGAGAGAAGCGAGTTGAGGTAGGAGGGGGCAAGGTGACAGTGTTTTAAAGACAGTGGTGAGGAGGTGGTTTTTTTTGATACAGGAGTGGATGGGCAACCACTGGAGATTTTTGAGGAGGGGTGCGACATGTCCTGAAAGTTTCTGTGGAAAGGTAATTCAGGAAATGGAGTGAAGTATGGACTGGAGTCGGGAAAGACAGGAGGTTGGGAGGTCTGCAAGGAGACTGATGTGGTAATCTAGGAGGGATAGGATGAGTGACTATATTAACGTGGTAGCAGTTTGGATGGAGAGGAAAGGGCGGATTTTAGCGATGTTGTGAAGGTGGGACCGATAGGATTTGGCGATGGATTGAATATGAGAGTTGAATGAGAGAGAGGAATCAAGGATAATTCCAAGGTTACGGGCTTGTAAGATGGGAAGGATGGTTGTGCCTTCCACAGTAATAGGAAAGTCAGGGAGAGGACAGGGTTTGGTTGGGAAGATGAGAAAGCTCTGTTTTGGACATATTAAGTTTGAGTTGATGGGAGGACATCCAAGTAGAGATGTCTTGAGGGCAGGAGGAGATGTGAGCCTAGGGAGAGGGAGAGAGATCAAGGGAGGAGATATAGATTTGAATATCATCTGCATCGAGATGGTAGTTGAAGCCATGAGAGCAAATGAGTTCTCTAGCTGCTCGGGTGATTACTGGCTTCAGAAAGAGATTCCCTGGAAGGGAAAACCGGTTTTGGTAGTAAATACCAGAGCACAAGAGAGAGGGAGTGCTTGGCACCTGTCTGCTGTGCAACCTGGGGCAAATCACTTAACTTCTCTGTGCCTCAATTACCTGGGGATTAAGACTGCGAGCCTCACGTGGGACAACCTGATTTTACCTTGTATCTACCTCAGCGCTTAGAACCGTGCTTGGCACATAATAAGCGCTTAACAAATACAATAATTACTATTATTATTGGTGCCCTCTCTATCACCTAGAACCGTGGAAACCTCCAAGTGCTCCAGAGGGTAGAGCCGTGATGGCAAACAATGGAAGCAGAGAGTGGGAATTCAGCAATGTCAGGGATTAGATTTTGTGTTGCTTACTGCCCCCTTGGAACTCTTCCAATTCTATCAGACCCAACTCTCCCCATTTTCAAAGCCCGACTAATAATTGTATGCTCCTTGAGAACAGGCATGGATCTACCAACTCCAAATTTACTGTACTCTCCTAAGTGCTTTGTACAGGACCGTACAAAGCAATTGGGAGAGTAAGTGCTCAATCAACAGCCTTGGGTCAAAAGGTCATGGGCTCTAATACTGGCTCTGCCACTTGTCTGCTGGGTGACCTTGGGCAAGTTGCTTCACTTCTCCGTGCCTCAATTACCATATCTGGGAAATGGGGATCGAGGCTGTGAGCCCCATGTGGGACAGGGACCGTGTCAAACCTGATTTGCTTGCATCTGCCCCCAGCGCTTAGTACAGTGCCTGGCACATAGTAAGCGCTTAACAAATACCATTATTACTGATTGACTGATTGCCCCTAGGTGCTCAGCTCCACCAGAAAGATGGTGGAGGGCAAAAGAGATACTTTAGGTGAAACCATGAGCCCTTAGCTCAGTCAAATCAATCAACTGTATTTACTGAGCACTTCCTGTGTGCAGAGCACTGAACCAAGCATTTGGGAGAGTACAACATGACAGACTTGGTAAACATTCCCGGTTCACAGGCTCAGTCTAACTGCGCCCAGTTTCCACAAAATGTTAAAAATCCCTGCTCTAAGAGGGTCATGGAGTGAGTGTCCTTGGGATAAAATAGGATAGTATGTGACAATGGAATTTCAGGTTAATGCTCTGCTTTTCTAATGTCTAACAATATTAGTTCAAGGAGTAACTTGCTTTAAAATACCATTTAAGAAAACAAAGTCACATTTTGCCAAAGGATCAAGAATACTACATATATTTTCGCTGTTCACAAACACATAGATCTTAGCAGCCATCTCCGTTTCGCAGAATACGGACTTGGAATTCTCCAGCACCCAAATAAACGTAACCTGGAAGTGCCTTACCTAGCTGCAGTATCTGGATCGTATCCCTCTGGGCCTTGGTCACTAGCTTGAAATGTCGGTAAAGTGGATAACATAGAACTCTTCTTCCAAAGGCAATGAGGACATCGTGAACACTAGTCCAACTCTGTAAAAGGTGATCAAAATTATTACCAGAGACAACACTTGATAACATAACTACAATGAGCCCTCGAATAAAATAAAGGGTAGTTTTAAACGAGAGCTTCTCCAGAATTGTGGTACATGCCTCAAAAATACAGAAAACTCACAGATCCAAAGATCAGCAATTCAACTTCTTTTCAGCTCTACACCAGACAGGTGTGGTCAAGGTAAAAAATAATCCACCTTCTGCCTTGAGTCCAGGGCTGTGGAGGAAGGCAAGGAGTGGGTGGGAGGTAAGAAAAGAACGCTAGAGTTCTCCTTCTATGAGGCGGGTTCAAGAGGCACTCTGTGCTGGGACCACAGTGATGGATGGTGTTGTGGATAGAGCACAGGCCTGGGAGTCAGAAGATCACAGGTTCTAATCCCGACTCTGCCACTTGTCTGTGTGACCTTGGGCAGGTTACTCAACTTCTCTGTGCCCCAGTTACCTCATTTGTAAAATGGCAAACGAGACGCTAAGCCCCATGTGGGACAGGGACTGTGTCCAACGTGATTTGCTTGTATCCATCCCAGTGTTTGGCACATAATAAGCCCTTAACAAATACCATCATAATTATTATTTAGCCTGGCTCTACTACGATTCAGATGGTCTTGTTTCTGGTCTTTAGTGTCCACCTGGATTAGCAATGGGACATCCTCCGACTCACAGATATTATAGTACACACACACACACATATATACACAAACACAAATACCCACAAATGTATGTATAAAGAGAGTATATATGTAATATATAGTGTGTATATGCATATACAGATACACGTATATCTTTTTAGAAGTCTAGGTTCATGAGAAATTTTATTAGAAGTTTTGAGGTGAAAACATCTGCATGCATATTACAATGAAATAATTTCAGCCTCTAACGTTCCCCATACAAGAGCAATTTATGACACCCATCCCTTAATACTCTATGTACATAAGAACCTTAAAAACCTTTAAAGAATAATACAAAGTAAAAGCACATGGTATTAATAGATTGCATGTGCATATATGAGAACAAAAATGACCTTTTTTGGCTTTCAGGATATTGAATATTATGAACAGGGATAAAGATCTCTCTCTAGCGAAGAATGTTCATCGTCCCCCTTTATGAGAAAAGAAAGCCCATCATTTGTTTAATGATGCAGGTGTGGGTCATTTAAGGCATTTCTAAAATTGATTTACTTTTTAAAAGAAACTACATTACTGTCTTTTAGGAAACGTGTTTCATTTTAAACTGGCCTGTATACTAGAATGTGACTTTTTAAAAAAAAAAATCTACTTAAATACTGACTAGACATGAATAGAACACAATTTTATGAACTATGAATTCCCTTTGGTTGCAGCGATTTGCTAGTGATACAATACGATGAGCAAAATACAAAAAATCATCTAATTTTAGAAACAATAGTACTAAGCTATATTTGCAAAGCATGTGTGCATTTCTATAACCATGGAAAGAAATGCAATTGAGAAAAATGTCTTACAAACTATTTAAATCTTTATGTTCTCATAAAGACACCCATTTTGCACATATAGATAGAACCTCACAGTCGGTAGCATCATATGAGTATAATGGACAGGGACATATATATTTTAAACTAACTGAAAATTTGTGTAGGGAATTAAAAGTTCTGCAAATGGTAGTGACAATGTTAAATATCTTTAAAAGGCTAAGTCAACTTAATGAGAAGTTCCATACTGTAAAGTAATTTCAGCAACAATGACTAAACTCTGCAGAGTGCAGTCATGAAAAAGTGGTGCTTGAATTTTCATCTACTGCCATTAAAAGGCTTTTGGACTTTAGAACCCCGTAGGTTGTGAAATAGTTGTTTTTAATTACTAATGATTCAATGCTGACAAAGAAAAATAAAAAGTCCCAATGCCTACCACAAAACTTAGTGAGTGAATTTAGCTACCTGAATTTCCTTTGGTAAAAGTTTTTGTTTGTTTTTTTTTGTTTTTTTACTTTGGGGGCCCAAAAAGATCACAAACACACAGGTGATTTTAAACCTATTGTATGATAATCATCTAAGAATGCTTTGAATAGGAAAATAAACTGCAGATGAGGTCTGTTGAAGATTTTAATTTTTCTTAAACAGGTGCCCTAAAATTAGAGGCTTTTTGAATGTTTTCCAAGCAATTCACAAAAGTGCTTTCAAAAGCTTTTGATGAACAAGTCATCTCTTAATGCCCACTTCTTTATTCAGTTGGTCAAATGTAAAAATAGTCTCAGGATTTCTGCTGAAGTGTCCTACACAAATATTTTCTGGAATTTTCCACAGAAAAAAATCATACAATCTACATATGCTGAATAATACATACAAACAAGTCACATAATTCATACTGTTAAGGTATTTTTCACATCCGTCCCCTTTTCTCTCTTTCCCAACCACAGGACCTAACAATCTAATATTGGATTACAAATACCATAACTAACTAGATTGGGATTTTTTCAAGAGCTAGGATCACTTTTTTCTTTTGGGGGGGGGGGGCCTGGTACATTCCCAAAAGGCCTAATGCAAAGTTCTCCAGAGTTGGTACTCAATCCCGCTGATTTGATAATTTTTTTTGCCAGTTTCCTGATCACTTATCTCATCCACCTTTTAGTAGGTGGATTGCCACACTGGTGGACTGTACTCTCCCACGGACTTAGTACAGTGCTCTGCACACAATAAGCACTTAGCAATACCACTGATTGATGGATCTGGTCACTCTGCTTCTACAACTGTTGAGAGGTTCCCAACTGTCTCTTGAATCATCCTAAAATTACTGATCACGGGCTCTGAGGTCTTCTGACAATCAGCTCCTTCGTTACCTAAATTGCCCTGATCCCCGGCTGCACCTTAGTTTAGATATTCCACTCCAAATCAATCAACCTGCTCCATGTAATGCCTAGCCATTCAGCTTTCCCCACTTACTCAGCCCCGTGTGGCGATTTGTGATGGTCTTGTTTCACTATTTCAACCGTAAATCCCTGGAAAGGAGGTGCTGTGTCATCTCTGTGTTCTCCATCACAGCTGGTGCAGTGCTCTCAGTGAGCACTCAAATCCTGGACTAACTAATGACCATTGCCCACCCAGGATTAACTCTCCCCCAACTCCAACAACACATTCTTTCACACTACAATGCCTTCCCTACCCTTTCCAAAAACCTATGATCATCTTGCACTCCCCACCCCTTGGACCCACTTAAAACTGCTCAAGTTGTGCCTTCCTCAACAAACCTTTTGAGCCTAATCCAGTCTAGTTCCAGATGCCCCAAGGACTCCAGTAATCGTTCATCATCCTTCATTTTTTCCCATTACCTAGAATTCTTAACACTTACTCTACAGCTCCTGACTGCATGTATGTCAAGTCTATTTGTGTCTGCCCCATCTCACATAACTGTTAGCTTCTTGAAGACAGAGACCCCATCTTCTACGTTTATTTAACTCTCCATTCTACTTCATGCATGCAGTGTTCTACAAAATGAGCATTTCAAACAAACGCTTTCTGTCTGGCAAATTTCCAGTGGTAAAAACATGGAATTTATAAAATAAGACTACTATGAAAAAGTTAAGGAATGTGTTGAAAGAACTAAAGATCTTACCTCAAGCCAACTCAATGTTGAACTCAGTTTTCTGATGTTCCATGAGGATTCAACCTTTATGAAGTTGGGGAAGATAAACAGTTTTGGTCTTGCAAATAATCTTTTAAACCCAAAGCAAATTTAAGTTTTAATATAAGAACAAACAGTTACAAGAACACAATAGTCCAGCATGAACGTCTTTTTCCTTGGGCAATATCCTTTCGCATCTGTCCAAAAAAAAATGCACACCCAGCACCTAGACTTCATTGACAGTGAAAACACCAAGGTCCAAGGCCTGGATGAGACAGGGTTGAGAGGCTGGATCTTTGAACTTAAAGTTTGGGGAAGTGCTTGCAGTCGGGAGATTGGAAAGAAAGGCATGGGCCAGGGGAGGGAGGGTCACGGGGACATTTGGAGTGTGGGACAGAGCACAAAGCTAGGCCGAGTTTTGGGGCACAGCTTAGTTTCCAGTCAGAAGAAGAATGTGGGAGCCTGAAAATCAAGGCAAAAGAGAATCGGAGTCCAAGGCTATCATCCCCCAATCCCTTCATCTCTAATCTTCATGGTTTTTTTTTTTTTTTGAAGTCCATGTCATCCATCCCTACAACCCATTCCAATTACCAGTTGTGGTCATCTACAGCTTCCCTGCTCCACCTTGGCTTTTATGGGTGGAACTCTCACAGCTTTCATGCTTTCCTCTTTCCTTATACTGATCCTCAGGGCATTTCGACATCCAAGTAGATGTTCCCCATGACCTCTCTAGTCACTTGCTTCCTCTCACTTCTCAACTCTGCAGACCTCCTGCTCCACCCCACCTCAGTCACTCACCAACTTGGACACATACTAGATTTCATCATCACTCATCACTGGGCCACTTGTAACCTCACCAACCCTTGAATAACTACAACCACAACCTCCTAATCTGTCTTCTCTCCCCACTGCCCACAAAGCCTGCAAAATTGCTCTCTTTCCCAAAGAGAATTCCAATCTCTAGACCCCCTTCCTCTCCCAGGCCATCGTGACCCAAGACTGTAAGCTCCTTGTGGGCAGCGAATATGTCCGTTTATTACTATAGTGTACTCCGTCACGTGCTCTCTGCCCTCTCTTCTGGGACAGCCGTGTTACATCTCCTCCCTTGAACTCCCACATCCAAGACCTAAAGACCTTTAACTCTCTTCTGAGGTGCCCAGTGTCCTTCTTGGCCCGATGCCAAATATTTTGACAAAGTGGAAACTGTAAAGCATGAGCTTCCCAACTCACTTCAATCCACAGTACAACTCTCATCCTTCTCAGTTGTCTCTCAAAAGGAGATCTCCCGCCTGCCTTCAGCATTGATTTCCACCACTTCCCAACGTCTAAACACATTTGCACCCACTCTTCTCCTCCTCTCCCCCGCAACTACAATTTTTAACCATTCATCTCTGAGAGCATCTTCCCCTCTGCCTAAAACCACCCCCAGGTCTTCCCAATCCTTTATCAAAGAAACCAAAAAAACTACAATGGATCCCGCTGCATGCTCTATCACCTCTTCCCATCCGAACTTCTTGCATGAGCTGTAGGTGCCTGCTGTCTGCACATTCTCTCATCCAACTCCCTTCTTGACCCTCTACAATCCCATTTCTTCATCTTTTGCTCTGAGACCACTCTCTCCAGGGATCACAATAAGAGAAGGAAGGAGAGAAAGGCACCATCCAAATCAGATGGAAATGCAGAGGCGGGATGGTTGGTCATGGCTATGAGTAGTTGTAAAGGGTGGTAAAAACGAATAATGTGGGATTGAAAAGAGGAGAAAGAGGAAAAAAGAGAGGGGACCCAAAAGGAACAGGCTGACTCCTCCCCTTTTCCCAGTGAAATAAGAAGAATGATAAAATGTGAGGTCCCCTTTGAGAGAGTTTAGCTGGGAAACAGTCGTCAGGCAAGAGCTTGGTCTTGGTGACTGATGGTGAGGAGACAGAGTGAGCTGGTCAGGAGACGGGCAAAGATGAGACAGTGTTTGCCCACGATGGAAGGAGGATTCCACAGACCACAGAAGAATCAAGTTGTGGGAGAGGAGGGAGATAAGAGCCGGGAATGGAGACATAAAGGATAATCCTGAGATGCCAAATAGTGTTTTGGGAGGAATGGAAAACCTAGGAGGAAGATCAGAGGAAAAAAAGAGGGAGGATGGGGGCAGCAGAGGAGGCAGAGAAGATAGGGCAGAAAACTAGCATAAGTTCCTCCTTCCCTTGGGAAGTTCAGCTTGTAACTATTGCAGTCTCACCTCCTTTAAGGGAAGGAATGGGGGGAGGAAGGGTGGATCTCCAGGTGGTGAAATGGACAGAAGACAGGATCACCATCTGGTTGCTCTGACAAAACCGGATTAGTTGCCAGGCAGCGGCTTCCACTACCAAGGATGCCACCCCACTCCCATCACCCACAGCTATGTTTCTTGGAAGGGTAAAGCTCTGGCCACAATGACCTGGGAGGTGGCGGGGTCAACTTCCCCTCTCTCCCCTACCATCGCTATCAACACACTGGTGGCGCAGCCTCATCCTCTCAAAGCCTACAGATGCCAGATTAGGGTGGCTGCCAAGATCAGCAGAAGCAGCAGCGTGGCTTAGTGGTTAGAGCACGGGCCCGGGAGTCAGAAGGACTTGAGTTCTAATCCCGGCTCCACCCCATGTCTGCTGTGTGACCTTGGGCAAATCACTTAACTTCTCTGGGCCTTAGTTACCTCATCTGTCAAATGAAGATTAAGAGTGTGAGCCCCATGTGGGACAGGGACCTTGTAATTAACTTGTATCTAACCCAACCCTTAGCACAGTGCTTGGCACATACTAATAATAATAATAATGTTGGTATTTGTTAAGCGCTTACTATGTGCAGAGCACTGTTCTAAGTGCTGGGGTAGATACAGGGTAATCAGGTTGTCCCATGTGAGGCTCACAGTTAATCCCCATTTTACAGATGAGGTAACTGAGGCACAGAGAAGTTAGGTGACTTGCCCACAGTCACACAGCTGACAAGCGGCAGAGCCAGGAGTCGAACCCATGACCTCTGACTCCGAAGCCCAGGCTCTTTCCACTGAGCCACGCTGCTTCCCTAAGTACTTAAAAAGCACCATCATTATTAAGTCACAAAGGTCCCATTTTGAGCCCTGATGGCCACTTCCAACACCAGAAGAGCCAAGACAGACTGTGTATCCTACAAGAGAAAAACCTTATGAAAGGCTGAAAACAGTTCCTCTAAGTTTGTCGCCCACTGGAAAAAAATTATACCACAGGTTTGCCATTGTTCATCTTTTATCATGTAATTGCCTGGAGCCATAAAAGTTATCTGAACCTACTGGACAATATTTTAGAACAGTCACAAAGTGAGGCCACTGGAAAGTGCCATAAGGTACTTGGGAGCGTGGAGAGCCAAAAGGTACTTGACACAAGCTCTGGGTAACCACAACAAAAATGTGGGTTCTACCAAGTAAGCAAACTCTCTGCGGTATGGGTGGAATGCCTGCAGCTGAGAGTTGGTTATGTGTCTCCTAGCAGGACGCATTAGATGACCTACACCTCTGGAAGAGTTAGCTCGTTGTGGGCAGGGATTATCACTGTTTACTGTTGTGCTGTCTCTCCCAAACACTTAGTACAATGCTCTGCACACATTAAGAGATTATGAGAAGCAGCATGGCTTAGTGGAAAGAGTGCGAGTCAGAGGTCATGGGTTTTAATCCCAGCTCCGCCACTTGTCAGCTGTGTGACTTTGGGCAAGTCACTTAACTTCTCTGTGCCTCAGTTACCTCATCTGTAAAATGGGGATTAAGACTGTGAGCCCCACTTGGGACAACCTGATTACCTTGAATCTACCCCCACGCTTAGAACAATGCTTGGCCCATAGTAAGCGCTTCATACCATAATTATTTTTTATTATTATTAAGCACTTAAATACAACTGAATGAATGAAAGGAGTGTAGTCATAGCAGCTTTTGTTGTGGTCTGACATCATCCTCCATTACCTCGGATTACCCACCAGATGCCTAATGAATATTTAAATAAACAAAGCTAAGAGGAGTCATAAGATCACTAGACTATTTTCTTAGTTGGGGTCTTTCCGTTTGAACTTTTATGAACTACCAACACCCACGTGACTACACATCTTACTAAAACTTCATTTAGAATGGAGCTAATCTGTATATACTTACATTCTTCTCTCCTTCAGTTACACACATTTCATAGGAATATGCCAAAAGAATGTCAACCAAACTAAGGTATACTTGATGATGTGCTCCCTTATCCAACAGATAAGATTTATTTGTGAAGTTTCTCAACTGATATTTCTCCTCTTCAGAAAAAGAAACTAAAAAATTAAAAAAAAAAAACATTAAAAATTCAAGGATTTACCTCAAAAAAGAATACTCATCTCTTATTAGAACATTCAAATTGGTGAAAGTCTTAATTAGTAATTTCACAAAGATTAACACTCTAATAAGGAAACTCAAACCATGATTTCCCTGGGGATCTCAATAATTTTCTTAATTTATACTCCATGCTTTACTCTATTAATTCTACATACTTAGGCAAATGTAAAACATTGTTAAAGTCATAATAAAGGAGAAAGTTAACCTGTAGAAAGGGACTATTTCCAGTCTCATCAAGGCCAAAAGAAAGAATGAATATATTTTGTTGCTGTAACTTAAAATCTCCAAACCCCAATGTTAAATTATATCCCCGTTCCATTTGGTTCTGAGGGTATAAAATCTTAAAACTGGGCAGCATTTTGAAAGCTAAGGATTGATTGTAAGCTTTTGGGGTACAATGAAGACACCCCCTCATTTGTCCATAGCCAATCACTGATGCGATCTGTGATATGACATACCCCGGACAATAAAGTTGCACTGCATTTCAACAATGAAGCTGCTTCTGTAACTTAAATATGAGACACTTTGGAAACATTTATGATGGAGGATATGTTGAATTTCTCTCAATTTCATTCAAACAGCTCAGAGTTCTCAAATGTTTCCTCAATCAATATTCATAATTTTTTCCATTTTCAACACCCTTGCACCCCATGAAAATTAAGTACTGATTCACAGAGCCTTTTTGAGAAAAGCTCATACACTTTTACATGTTATTTCATTTAGCAAACATTTCAATAGGGGGGATTTTAAACTTAACTTTCTGAGTACAGTGTATGCCGAATATATTTGATTTACACATACTAATTATAGGAAATTTTCCTGAATTGTGGAAGTGGTGTTCTTGAAGAACTTCATACTAAAGGAAGAAAATGTTAGAGTAACCACTGACTTGATGAAAGTGAATGTCTGGTTAGGGGGTGGATGGTTCAAAGACACTACGGTTACTATTTTCTGATACAAATGCCTATTGTATAATAAACAACAAATCATGGTATTTGCCCTTGCAACCTTTATTCACCCCTCCCTCTGCCCCACAGCACTTATGTATATATCCGTAAATTATTCATATTGTCTGTCTCCCCCTCTAGACTGTAAGCTGGGTGTGGGCAGGGAATGTGTTTACCAACTGTTATACTGTACTGTCCCAAGCTGTTTAGTTCAGTGCTCAACACACAGTAAGCGCTCAATAAATATGATTAATTGATTAGTTATGCGCTTACTATGTGTCAGCACTGTTCTAAGCACTGGGGTAGATATAAGATAATCAGGCTGGACACAATCCCTGTCCCACATATGTCCATCATTCATTCATTCCCTGGTATTTATGGAGCATGTACTGTGTATAAAGCACTGTATTTAAGAGCTGGGGAAGAATGCCCAGATAATTTTTCTACAGAAACGTTCAGGACATGTTCACCCACTCCTCAAGAAAGTGCAGTGGTTGCCCATCGACCACCACAAACATAAACTCTTCACCATTGGATTTAAAGCTTTCGATCACCTTGCCCCCTCCTACCTCACCTCGCTACTCTCCTACTACAACCAGACTGCACATTTCGCTCCCCTAATGCCAACGTTCTCACTGTGCCTCGATCTCATCTACCTTACCACCAAGCCCTCGCCCATTTCTCGCCTCTCGCCTGGAATGCCCTCCCTCCTCAAATCTGACAATTACTCTCCCCCACCTTCAAAGCCTTATTGAAGGCACATCTCCTCCAAGAGGCCTTCCCTGACTAAGCCCCCCTTTCCTCTTCTCCCACTCCTTTCTGCATCGCCCTGACTTGCTCCCTTTGTTCATCCCCTCTTCCGGCCCCACAGCACTTAGGTACATATCTGTGGTTTATTTATTTTAATGTCTTCCCACCTCTAGACCGTAAACTCATTGTGGGCAGGGAATGTAGCGTGGCTCAGTGGAAAGAGCACGGGCTTTGGAGTCAGAGGTCATGGGTTCGAATCCCGGCTCAGCCACTTGTCAGCTGTGTGAATTTGGGCAAGTCACAACTTCTCGGTGCCTCAGTTACCTCATCTGTAAAATGGGGATTAAGATTGTGAGCCCCAAGTGGGACAACCTGATTCCCCTGTGTCTACCCCAGCGCTTAGAACAGTGCTCGGCACATAGTAAGCGCTTAACAAATACCAATATTTATTTTATTTTATTGTGTCTGTTTACTGTTGCACTGTACTCTTCCGAGCACTTAGTACAGTGCTCTGCACACAATAAGAGCTCAACAAATTCGATTGAATGAATAAAAGAACAAGTGGAGGAGCTGGGATTAGAATCCACGTCACTTTGACTCCCAGGCCCGTGCTCTATCCACTAGGCCAAGCTACTTCCCCACTCTAAGAACAGTGATGAACACAATAAAACTTCACAAACATGTGGTTGAAGGAGCCTCTTAGAGACTCCTTATCATACAGGGAGGGCTGTCCAGAGTTCAATGGCTCCCACCCCAACAGCACAAGTGCTGCTGCTAGCCCATCATTGGGCAGGGATTGTCTCTGTTGCCGAATTGTACATTCCAAGTGCTTAGTACAGTGCTCTGCACATAGTCAGCACTCAATACATACTACTGAATGCTGCTGCTGCTATTGCTTAAGTCCTTCTCTGCCATTATCAGGTGAGGCAGGCCGGGGGCACAGCCCTAAGATGGCGTTTAGAAAGGGACTAGCAAAATGCTTTCAACTCTTGCCACTCCTTGTTATTGCGCTGTACTCAGTACTATCAATTTGCCAAAACCCTAAGAACTGTACACTACAGCACTGCATTCAAAGATGATACCTCTGACATGAAGATTGTACCCACGGGTATCACACCGAGGACCTCTTGGACAATTTGTCCACCTTTTTTGGCCCTTTGCCATTTGAGGTGGGCACTGCTCAGACGTCAATGGCTGATGGGAAAGTTAGGTCCCAGCAATTGAGGACATGTACTTGAGCTGTCTTTGGAGCAGCAGTGATGGTTTCCACTGAACCAAATACACTTCGTCCCCACCATTCACCGGTACCCAACACACACTGCAATTTGGCTGGAAGGAAGTAATTGTGATGAAAGAATGGGATATCTCTGAGATCTCAATCCTTATATTAAACCACAGTCGAGTATGATGTCTAGACTGACATTCAGGGTTGGGAATGTCTTTTCCATTTCCTTGCAAAAAGCAGGGGAGAGGAAAAAAAACCAAAAACAACCCCAAAAATATGAAGTGACAACAAAAAAAAAATCCCAAAAACATACAAGCACTCCAGGAGGAAATTTTGCTCTTATACATTCAGAGAATCTAGATCAAGAGAGCATGCTGGCTTTATGGACTATATTAATACCAACAATGTCACCTGGGGTATAAAAAAAATAATCAGATTGAAAACTTGGTCATAGCCTGGGCCACTCCTTAAAATCACCTCAGAATTAACAGTTCAGAACTGAGAAGAGGCTATAATCCTTCTAGCCTTTACTGATAATAAATAGAAGTTATTAGTAAAGCTGACATAAGAATCTATTCCCCTTCTCTCTCCTGCCTAAGGAGCAATTCCAGTGCCAGCAATTACAACCTCAATTTAGTACCAGTGTATAGAAACTTCAATTTTGAGCAAGGCCAACTGGAGAGGGTTAGCTACAGACCTTCTCCATAAGCAAAGTGATTACATCTCTAATAAAATAATGGCGCACTATCTTCAGGACTCCTACGGAATTCCTCCACAAAGATGGCTGAAATGAATGTGTCAGGATTTACTCCTACACTAAGAACACACCAAAAAACTCACCCGATATTCCAAAAGAGGCTCCTTTAGGGCTGCCTGTGTGGACTGTGAGCTCGCGGTGGGCAGGGAATGTGTCTATTGTTATACTGTACTCTCCCAAGCGCTTAGTACAGTGCTTTGTACACAGTATGAGCTCAATGAATATGACTGAATGAATCAACAAACTTGGACTGTTGTTGATGATGCCAGGGTCCTCCATTCCCAACTGCCTTCCTCGATCCCGGAGGGAAAAGCAGACAGCACGACGCCGTCTCCACGAGATCTCAGAAAGAACGGGACAGTTGCCGCCACAGCGGTCACTGTGGCCTGAGCCTCAGCACCATACTGATCTGGACTTTTATTTTTATGCTGTTTTACTGTCTCGTCTCTTAGCGTCTCAATTCCTTCTGTGAGTTTCTCCTCTGCCTCTCAGGCTGTAACTGTGGGAGCCTCTCAAGGCTCAGTTCTGGGTCCCCTTCTATTCTCTATCGACACCCACTCCCTTGGAGAACTCATTTGCTCCCATGGTTTCAACTACCATCTCTACGTGGATGATCCCCAAATCTACCTCTCCAGCCCTGACATCTCTCCTTTGCAGCCTCACATTTCCTCTTGCCTTCAGGACATCTCTTCTTGTCCTCAGTGACACCTCAAACTTAACACACCCAAAACAGGACCCCCGTCTTCCCACCCAAACCCCGACCTCCCTGTGAATTTCCCATCACTGTAGACAGCACCACCATCCTTCCTGTCTCACAAGCCCATTACTGATATCTTTGATTCATTTCTTTCATTCATTCATTAATTCATATTTATTGAGGGCTTACTGTTTGCAAAGCACTGTACTAAGTGCTTGGGAGAGTACAAAATAAGAACTGACATTTTCTGCCCACAACAAGCTCACAGTCTAGAGGGGGAGACAAACATTAATATAAATGAATAATTACAGATATGTAAGTGCTTTCATTCAACCCACATATTCAACATGTCACCAAAGCCTGTCGGTTCAACCTTCATGACACTACTAAAATCTGCCCTTTCCTCTCCATCCAAACTGCTACCACAATAATTCAAATCACTCATCCTATCCCACCTTGACTACTGCATCAGCCTCCTTGCTGATCTCCCTGCCTTCTGCCTCTCCCCACTCCGGTCTAAACTTCACTCTGCTGCCTGGATCATTTTCCTACAAAAACATTCAGATAATATTTCCCCATGACTCAAGAACCTCTAGTGGTTGCCCGTCCACCCCCTCAAACAGAAATTCCTCACCATAGGCTTTAAAAACACCCAATCACTTTGCCGCCTCCTACCTCACCTTGCTACTCTCCTACCACAACCCAGCCCACAGACTTGGCTCCTCTAATGCCAACCTACTTACTGTACCAATTTCTCATCTATCTCACCATCAGCCCCTCGCCCACCTCGTTTCTCTGGCCTGGAACTCCCTCCCTTTGCACATCTGACAATCACTCTCCCCACCCTCAAAGCCTGATTAAAATCACATCTCCTCCAAAAAGTCTTCCCCGACTAAGCCCTCATTTCTTCTCCCACTCCCTTCTGTTCGCTTTTGAACTTGGATTTGCACTCTTTATTCATCCCTCTCTCAGTCCCCCGGTACTTATGTACGTATCCATAATTTATTTATATTCATGTCTCTCTCCCTCTAGGCTGTAAATTCACTGTGGGCAGGGAACACATCTATCAACTCTCCCAAGCGCTTAGGACAGTGTCCTGCGCACAAGAGCCCAATAAATGCAACTGATTGACTGAACCTGTCTCGTTGCTCCTTATTTTTAGATCGTGAACACTCCAGGTGCCAAGGAGCATGTCTAATTTTTTTTAAGGTATTTGCTAAGTGATTACCATGTTTCAAGAACTGTTCTAAGCATCTCTAATCCCACGGTGTATTCCATCCCAGTGCTCTTCACACAGTAAGCACTCAATCAACACTATTACTATTATTACAGGGACTGTGTCTAATTCCCATTTGTGTATTCTTTCCCCACACTTAATACAGCGCTCTGCTCATGGTAAGCACTTAACACTATTACTATGAAATATTACACAACATAGCCAGAATGGGACTAACCAGTAATAATAATAATAATGCCATTTGTCAAGCACTTATCATGTGCCAGCACTATATTAAGTGCTGGGACAGATACAAGCTAATCAAGTCCCTGCCCTATGGGGCTCACAGCCTGGATCTCCATTTTCTAGATGAGGTAACCAAGGCCCAGGAAGTTAATTTACTTGCTCAAGGTCACACAGTAGACAAGTGGAGGAACCGGGAGTAGAACCCACGACCTTCAGACTCCCAGGCCCGTGCTCTATCCACTACACGAAGCTGCTCCTCAAAATCCCAAGAAGGCAGACATCATAAAGGGAGAAGGAACAAGTGACCCACATGAATCTGCAGAAAATAATAATAATAATAACGTTGGTATTTGTTAAGCGCTTACTATGTGCCGAGCACTGTTCTAAGCTCTGGGGTAGACACAGGGGAATCAGGTTGTCCCACGTGGGGCACACTGTCTTAATCCCCATTTTACAGATGAGGTAACTGAGGCACCGAGAAGTTAAAGGACTTGCCCAAAGTCACACACCTGACGAGTGGCCGAGCCAGGATTTGAACCCATGACCTCTGACTCCAAAGCCCGTGCTCTTTCCACTGAGCCACGCTGCTCAGGACACAGCCCACCAAGTGGTTCATCAACTCTGGCTCAACAGAGCTAGTCTTGAATAAGCATGCCAAAATGTCACTTAAGAGCAAAATAACTGGAAGAAAATCACCTACAAATAACTGAGCTAAATACTGGGCTATCATTTATACTGGACTTCATTTATCATTTGAAGAATGATAAAAAAGGGCTGAACTTGATGTCGTGTTCAGAATAGGTACATCTTGGACTCATAACCAGGTATTCACTTAGTCTTTACTATTTAGTATGCAGAAGAACCTTAATAAATACCAGTGACTGATTAGGAGTAATGATGGTATTTATGATGCATTTACTATGTGTCAAGCACTGTTCTAAGCACTGGGATAGATACTAATTAATCAGATTGGACACAGTCCCATCCCATATGGTGCTTACAGCCTAGCTATGAGAGAAAAACAGGTGCTGAATCCCTGCTTTTACAGCTGAGGAAACTGAGGCTCAGAGAAGTAAAGTGACTTGCCTAAGGTCACACAGCAGACAGGTAGCAGAGCCAGGATTAGCACTTGTGTCCTCTGACTCCCAGGCCTGTGCTGAATTTTCCACTAGGCCACGCTGCTTCCCTTCAAACGTGGGGTTGTGCTGTACAAAACCCACCTTAAGGAAGTCATCACACACGTGATGACATCTTCCTGCAGAAACGATCTGGGCATGTCACTCCCCTTCTTAAACACCTCCAGTGGTTGCCTATCAACCTCCGCTCAAAACAAAAACTCCTCACTCTAGGCTTCAAGGCTCTACATCACCTTGCCCCTTCCTACCTCTCCTCCCTTCTCTCTTTCTACTGCCCACCCCGCACGCTCCGCTCCTCTGCCACCCACCTCCTCACCGTCCCTCGGTCTCGCCTATCCCGCCGTCGACCCCCGGGCCACGTCCTCCCGCGGTCCTGGAACTCCCTCCTTCCTCACCTCCGCCAAACTGATTCTCTTCCCCTCTTCAAAACCCTACTTCAAAACTCACCTCCTCCAAGAGGCCTTCCCAGACTGAGCTCCCCTTCTCCCTCTACTCCCTGTACCCCCCCCATCTCTCCGCAGCTTAACCCTCTTTTCCCCCCATTTCCCTCTGCTCCTCCCCCTCTCCCTTCCCATCCCCTCAGCACTGTACTCGTCTGCTCAAGTGTATATATTTTCATTACCCTATTTATTTTGTTAATGAAATGTATATCGCCTTGATTCTATTTAGTTGTCATTGTTTTTACAAGATGTTCTTCCCCTTGACTCTATTTATTGCCATCGTTCTGGTCTGTCTCCCCCGATTAGACTGTAAGCCCGTCAAACGGCAGGGACTGTATCTGTTGCCGACTTGTTCATTCCAAGCGCTTAGAACAGTGTTCTGCACATAGTAAGCGCTCAATAAATACTACTGAATGAATGAATGAACGTGTCCTCAACTGCTTTAAATGGCAAGCCATACCATATCCAGAAAGACCCAAGTTATCAGAAGGATGTTTCCTAATTCTGCCGTCACATTCCAGCAGATAGTGGTAGAGAAAACCCGTGTAATAACAGAATTGAGTGTTTTACGTCTTTAATATTTGCTCACCAACCTTTACAAGCAGGGATCGGACTAATCTGGGGTATTAGAAATCTACTTCACTGCTGATCTTGTGTGTGATCTGCCAGAGAGTGTTCATTCAATAGTATTTATTGAGCGCTTACTATGTGCAGAGCACTGTACTAAGCGCTTAGAATGTACAAATCGGCAACAGATACAGTCACTGCCCATTGACGGGCTTACAGTCTAATCGGGGGAGACAGACAAAAACAATAGCAATAAATAGAATCAAGGGGATGTACATCTCATTAAAACAATAGCAATAAATAGAATCAAGGGGATGTACATCTCATTAACAAAATAAATAGGGTAATAAAAATATATACAAATGAGCAGATGAGCACAGTGCTGAGGGGAAGGGAGGGGGAGGAGCAGAGGGAAAGGGGGGGAAAGGGGGCTTAGCTGAGGGGAGGTGAAGGGGGGGCAGAGAGGCAGCAGAGGGAGCAGAGGGAGAAGGGGAAGCTTAGTCTGGGAAAGCCTCTTGGAGGAGGTGAGCTCTCAGTAGGGCTTTGAAGAGGGGAAGAGAGTTAGTTTGGCAGAGGTGAAGAGAGAGGGCATTCCAGAACAGCGGGAGGATGTGGCTCAGGGGTCGACAGCGGGACAGACGAGAACGGGGGACGGTGAGAGGTGGGCGGCAGAGGAGCGGAGCGTGCGGGGTGGGCAGTAGAAAGAGAGAAGGGAGGAGAGGTAGGAGGGGGCAAGGTGATGGAGAGCCTTGTAGCCTAGAGTGAGAAGTTATTGTTTCATGCGGAGGTTGATAGGCAACCACTGGAGGTTTTTAAGGAGGTGAGTGACATGCCCAGAGCGTTTCTGCAGGAAGATGAGCCGGGCAGCGGAATGAAGAATAGACTGGAGCGGGGAGAGACAGGAGGAAGGGAGATCAGAGAGAAGGCTGATGCAATAATGGGAAATAAGTGTGATGGGATCCCTAGAATCTAAGTGCCCCTGCCATAATACAATTCATTGCAGCATATTATTTTGATATTTTTATATAAGCCAAAAAGACTGTGATTAAAAAAACACATGCAGCTTTTAACAAGTTAAAAAAAACCACAACTTTCCAGAACCTGTAATATATTCACTAATGCCCACCAAAACCATTCAGCCCATTAATGAGCCGATAAACAAAACTATGAGCCGGCCAATTTGTGAGATCATCATTCCACTGACAACAAAATTCAAACTACTTAGGCCTTGGCATGACACCTCTTACTCATTTTTGCAGGCTTAAGTTTATAATTTTCCCTTTCTCATCCCAGTTTTCTCCCGCTGCTCTCAATCTTCTCTTCCAAGGTATCTTTGTTCCTTTGGCTGTCTTTCCTTGTCTTTAAACAACCTTGGCTTCACAATGATACTGTCTTCCCTTGGTTCTTTGAGCTCTTTAAACGCTGCTTAATTGACTGATTTTCAGTATCTTTCACAGGCTTCTCCTCTGGCTCCCACCCCCTGAGAGTTGGGGGGGGGGAGGGGTCACTCAAGGATCAGTTCTGAGTTCCCTTCTATTCTCCATCTACACCCACTCCCACCCCCTTGGAGAACTCATTTGCTCCCATGGCTTCAACTATCTTTACATGGATGATTCCCAAATCTACATCCCCAGCCCTGACCCCTCTCTGTAGTCTTGCATTTCCTCCTGCCTTCAGAATATCTCTACCTGGATGTTCCACTGACACTTTGAACTTAGCATGTTCAAAACAGAACCCCTCACCTTCCCACCCAAACCCTAACCTCCTCACCGTTCCCCTAATCATAAACACCACTATCCTATCTCACGAGCCCTTGGCTTCATCCTCATCTCCTCAATTCAACTCCCATATTCTCTTGTCACTAAATCCTGACGATTCTATCTTCACAACATTGCTAAAATCCGCCCTTTCCTCTCCTTCCAAACTGGTTCTACGTTGAACCAACTGCTTATCACATCCTGCCTTGACTACATCAGCCTCCTCACTGACATCCCTGCCTGTCTCTCCCCACTCCAGTCCATACTTCCCTCTGCTTCCCAGATCCCCTTTCCAGAACCTCCAGGGTTTGCCCATCCACCTACATAAAACAGAACTTTTCTACCATCGGCTTTAAAGCACTCAATCAACTCATTCCCTCCTACCTTACCTCGCAGAATTTCCACTACAGCCCAGCCCACACGCTTTACTCTGAGTCCCAGCTTGTTCACTGTGCTGTGATCTCATCTATCTCACCTCTAACCTCTTTCCCACATCCTCCCTCTGGCCTGGAACTCCCCTCTCCCTCCATATATACCAGACCACCAGTCTCCCAACTTCAAAGCCTTATTAAAATCACATTTGCCCCAAGAGGCCTTGCCCAATTAAGCCCTCTTTTCCGTCTCCCTCCCTTCTTCATCAATGCACCTAGTTCTGTCTCCTTGAAGCACCTGAACAGAACACCCTGAACCCACAGCATTTCTGTATATATCTGTAATATAATGATATTAATGTCTGTCTCCTCCTCTAGACAGTGAGGTCCTTGTGGGCAGGGAATGTGTCTTCCAACTCTGCTGCATTTTCCCAAGTGCTTAGCACAGTGCTCTACACACAGCAAGCACTCAAATACCATTGGATTGATTGATTCGGCTCTATCCCTTCTGTGTAGCAACAAGGCCTAGCGGAAAGACCACGGGCCTGGGAGTCAGAGGAACTGAGTTCTAATCCTAACTTCACCACTTGTGTGACCTTGGGCAAGTCACTTAACTTTTCTGTGCCTCAGTATTCCCATCTGTAAAATGGGATTAAATCTTACTCCCAATGTGAGCCTCACGTGGACAGGGACTGCCTCCAACCTGATTTTCTTGTCGCTCCCCCGGCATTTAATACAGTGCTCGGCCCATAGCAAGACTGTAAGCCCGTGATTAGACTGTAAGCCCGTCAAACGGCAGGGACTGTCTCTATCTGTTGCCGACTTGTTCATCCCAAGCACTTAGTACAGTGCTCTGCACATAGTAAGCGCTCAATAAATACTATTGAAAAATACTATTGAATGAATTTAACAGGTAAATACCATAATAATTATTCTTCGAGCCTCTGTCAACAAGTTTCTCTGTGTGTGTATGCTCATGGCAGTATGTACCCCTCTGGACATGTGCGGACCTACACCCCTGTATATGTGCATCTGTGTGCATGCCCCTGGGGAAAAAGGTTTAAAGCCCCATACCTTCCCCATCCTGCATCGGCAGCACAGCTCTGGTCCTTGGGGGACTAAGGTCTTTACTCCATTCCAGCGGAGAAGCTGGGCTCTCAAAACCAACAGGGGCAGGGACAGAAGATCAGCCCCAAGGCCTCAGACCCTCACCCATCAAACCCATGCCAACTACTCCACGCCAATGCAGGTTAATTCCCAGGGTCAGGATGAATATCTGGAGGTCAGGGCAAAGGGAGTAGGAAGGAAACCTAAAAGGCCATCCATTATGTCAGCCTATTGATGGGGAGAAAATAAGAGGCTTCGATGCCTCCAGGCTAGATAAAGTAACACTGACCTCAAAAACTCTGACACCCCCCACTAGCCAACCACAACCTTTTAACCTGCTTTTCTCACCCCATCCCTTCTCTCTCAAACTTGGCACTCAATCCATACCATGACCTCCATACTCTGGACATCAGAGCCCTCTTGTACTCCTTCCTTCCTGCGAATGTCCACACCCTCAACACCACGCACTCCACCACACTTAACTCCCTTGCCCTTTCATCCCATCCGTTGCTCTCTCTCACACCAAATGCATCTCCCAGTCTGTTTCCTCCACTCCTGTACTCACAGAGCTAACTCCTGTAGACTGAGATCCAGGGGCTAAATCCACATCTGCCATTTCAGTTTCACTCTGGCCTGCTAATAATTCAGCACTCTCTTCCACTCAACAACATCGCTATTCTTCCCCCATGGACTCTAGACTATAAGCTCATTACAGGCAGGGAACACGTCTACCAATTCGGTTATATTGTACTCCCCCAAGTGCTTAGCACAATGCTCTGCACATGGTACACGTTCAAGAAATACCACTGATGGAGTCCCAGGTCCGCAACCCCCAACTCTCCCCTGAAACCTCCAGCGCTTTCACCACCCCTTTCCCTAATTCCTGATGCTCTTGCCAACTGCTCCGCTTTAAAAATGAAACCCTCGGGTGTAAACTCCCCAAAGAGCCCAATGACAGCTGGGGAAGGTGTCCTGAAAGAGATGGGCTTTTGGAAAGCTTTTGAACATGGGGAGATCTGTGTGGTTGGTTAGATCTGAAGAGGGAAGGAAGGGTAAGAGGTAGGCAGCGAGAGTAATGAGAACAAGGCATAGGTTAATCTGGAGCGGAACAAGAGAGTGAGCTACAGTGAAGTGGGAGAAAAGAGTGGATAAGTAGGAGGTACAGAGCTGATTTCCCCTCCCAGGGCTGCAGGTGGAGAGTTTCCAGTACTCTACCGGTCTCGGCTACGGGAGGGAGAGTCAAGCAGAGGCACACCCATTCCATTCCTAGCTTGGCCAGTGGCTGGGAGTGGAAGACAATCTGCTACAAGTCAAAACTCACCTGTGCTGGGCAGCAGAGGCATGGGAGAGTGTCAAGGGCAGAGACTGAAGTTGAATGGGTGGAAGGAGGCAACGGTAAACCATTTCCGTACTTTTACCAAGAAAACTCTAGTGATACACTCCAAGAACGACTGCAGATGGAGGTGGAGGTTCTAGGGGAGATGTGTCCATGAAGTCACTACGGGTTGGAGACGACTTGACAGCATAATACAAGACAGAGCTAACTGAATGCCTTAAAGTCAATGTTTGGGAAGTTCTGAGAGGAATGGGTTTATAAGGCATCAAGAGACATGTGCAGATCAAGGTTTTGGAAAGATGATCCCGGCAGCAGAGTCTGGACCGGAGAGGGGAGATACTGGAGGCTAATCAAAAAGGAGGCCGCCTAGCAGACAAGCTGGAATATGCATGACAAGTGCCTGGACCAGTGTGGTGGCCTTTTGGATTTAGAAGAAGGGGTGGATTCTGGAAACAATTATAATAATTATGGTACTTGTTAAGCACTTACTATGTGCCAAGCACTGTTCTAAGCACTAGAGTACATATGAGTTAATCAGGTTGGATACAATCCCTGTCCCATATGGGGGCTCACGCTCAATTCTCATTTTACAGATGAGGGAACTGAAGCACAGAGAAATGAAGTGACTTGCCCAAGGTCACACAACAGACATGGTGGCTTAATGAAAAGAGCACAGACTTGGGAGTCCTAGGACTTGGGTTCTAATCCCTGCTCCTCCATTTATCTGGTGTGTGACTGGGCAAGTCACTTCACTGTGCCTCAGTTTTCTCATCTGTACAATGGGAATTAAGACTGTGAGACTCATGTGGGACAACCTGATTACCTTGTATCTATCCCAGCATTTAGAACAGTGCTAGGCACATACTAAGCGCTCAACAAATACCATGATTATTATTATTATGTGGAGGAGCTAGGATTAGAACCCAGGACCTTCTGACTCCAAGGCCCGTGCGTTATCCACTAAGCCATGCTGCTTCTCAGCATGGAAGGAAGGAAAAATGGATAGGACTTGCTGATAGAATATGGGTATTAAAAGTGACGGAAGGTTCAAAAATAATACCAAGGTTACACACTTGAGAACAGCAGATGATGATGATGAAATGTGAAAGGAAAGTGAGGTGGAGGAGAGAGAAGATGAAGAGTTTTGCTGTTTCCTTCCCTCCTGCCTTCAAAAAGACTCAATTCTTCCCATTCTAAAAACAAAACAAAAAAAACCCTCGATCCCACAGCCTGCTCTAGCTATGACTATCTCCCTACTCCAATCCCTATCCCAATTCCTGGAACAGGCCAGATAGGCTCTCTCTTTTTTTTAATGTTACTTGTTAAGCACTTACTGTGTGTCAAGCACTGTTCTAGGCGCTGGGATAGATGCAAGGTAATTAGGTTGGACACGGTCCCTGTCTCACATGAGACACACGGTCTAAGTAGGAGCGAGAACAGGTATTGAATCCCCATTTTACAGTTGAGAAAACTGATGCACAGAGAAGTGAAGTGACTTGCCCAAGGTCACACAGCAGGCAAGTATCAGAGTCAAGTTTAAACCCGAGTCCTCTGACTCCCAGGCCTGTGTTCTTTAATAATAATAATAATAATAATAATAATGGCATTTGTTAAGCGCTTACTATGCATGAAGCACTGCTCTAATTTCTTAGCTTTCTTTCCACCAGCTCTCTTTGACTGACCAGCATCAGGTTTTCAACCTGTCCTCTCTCATCAACACCAAAACTGCATTCTCTAAGGTCACCTAGGACCTAGTAGCCAAGTTCAATGATTCTCCAGCTCTCTCCATATCAAGCAAACACTCCTTTCCATTGGCTCTAAGGCTTTCCACCACTACCCTGCCCCTTAACAACTCAAACCTTCTACTCTCCCTGCTTGCACTCTTTGCTCCTCCCCATAGCACTTATGCCCATAGCTGTAATGTACTTAATGTCTGCCTCCCCACTAGACTGTAAGGCCACTGCGGGCAGGGAATGTGTCTATTATTATAAGGTACTTTCCCAAGTGCTTAGTACAGTGCTCTGCACGCAGGAAGTGTTCAGGCTGTATCCTACTCCCACCTTGCCTGCCTCAGACTCCTTGCTCGCCCCATGTTCAAAGCCCCCTTAAAATTCCACCTCCAACAAGCTTCTGCTAATTGACTCCCAAAGCTCAAGTCACATAAACCCAATCACGTCGCCTCTAGCACCTACCTGTTTGTTTACACCCTCCTCTAGCACTTGTGAATACATGTATAATCAAATCCACGGTCTATTTATTCTGATTGCCCTATTTGTAAATATTTTTATGTCTGCCTCCCCTTTAGAGTGTAAGCTCTGGGAACAGGGAATGTGCCTTCTTTATCAGCAGTATATAGGAAAGCCTGTCTGAGTGATTCAGGAATTTCTGATGTTCCCAGCTTGTTGAGTTGTTGCCCAGAGGACTGTGTTGTACTCTCCTATTTCACCTATCCAAGATCTATTTTAATGTCCATCTCCTCTAGAGAAGCAGTATGGCCCAGTGGAAAGAGGACAGGCCTGGGAGCCAGAGGACCTGGGTTCTAATCCCGGCTCCGCCACTTGTCTAAGTGGCCTTGGGCAAGTCACTTAATTTCTCTGTGCCTCAGTTCCCTCATTTGTAAAATGGGGAAGCAGACTTTGAGCCCTATATGGGAAGGGGGCTGTGTCTGACCCAATTATCGTGTACCCAGCCCATCGCTTAGTACAGTGCCGGAAACACAGTAAATGCCTAACAAATGCCATTATTATCATTATTACTATTATTATTAGACTCGCATCTACCAGCTCTGCTGTGCTTTGCCAAATGTCTCATACAACGCTCTGCCTACATAAGCACTCAATAAATACCACTGATTGATACTGTGGCACATGCTTCTTAGATTCCCCTTTTGCATCCTCAAACGTGGCTGAGCAAAAGAAGTTGAATGACACCGGAGCCCTGCTTTGCTCCATCGGTGAAGGGGAAAGGATCAGATGAGTTCAACCGTCACTATATTGCCAAAATCCACCCCTTCCTCTCCATCCAAACTGCGACCACAATCATGCAAGCACTTATCCTATCCCACCTTGATTAGTGAATCAGCCTCCTTGCTGACTTCCCTGCCTCTCCCCACTCCAATCCATACTCCATCCGCTGCCCGGGTCATTTTCCTTCAAAAACGTTCAGATCATGTTTCCCCACTCCTCAAGAAACTCCAGTGGCTGCCCATCCACCTCCACATCCAATAAAAACTCCTCACCATTGGCTTTAAAGTATTTAATCACCTTGCCCCTTCCTACCTGACCCCGCTACTCTCCTACTATAACCCAGCTCTCACACTTAGCTCCCCTAATGCTAACCTTCTCACTGTAGCTCCATCTCAATCTCGCCACCAACCTCTCGCCCACATCCTACCTCTGGTCCGGAACACCCTCCCTCCTCATATCAAAGGGATAATTGCCCTCCCCCACTTCAAAACCTTATTGAATAATAATAATAATGTTGGTATTTGTTAAGCGCTTACTATGTGCAGAGCACTGTTCTAAGCGCTGGGGTAGATAAAGGGTAATCAGGTTGTCCAACGTGACGCTCACAGTTAATCCCCATTTTACAGATGAGGTAACTGAGGCACAGAGAAGTTAAGTGACTTGCCTACAGTCACACAACTGACAAGTGGCAGAGCCGGGAGTCGAACCCATGACCTCTGACTCCGAAGCCCAGGCTCTTTCCACTGAGCCACACTGCTTCCCCACATCTCCAAAAAGCCTTCCCTGACTAAGCCCTCCTCTCCTCTTCTCCCAATCCCTCCGCTTTTATTTGCTCCTTCATTCATCCTCCCTCCCATCCCCACAGCACATACGTATCTATCTGTGTTTTTGCAATTTATCTATTTATATTAAGGTCTGCTACCCCCTCTAGACTGTGACCCCACTGTGGGCAGGAATGTGTCTATTTGCTGTTATACTGCACTTTCCCAAGCGCTTAGTACAGTGCTTTGCACACAGTAAGCACTCAAATACAACTGAATTAATGCCCTCCCCTTCTGATCTATCAGTCGTATTTATTAAGCACGTACTGTGCACACGCAGCCAATCCTGTTGAGGAGCAATCTTAGGATCTTCTCAGAGAAGCCAAACATTTAGTAGTTGCCTAGGTCTACTGCTGGTGTCAAATGTTTTCTTTTTAAGGTGTTATTAGTGCACACTATCTACGTCTTGCTGTTCCCTCAACTCAAAAATTTTAAGAAGGAAAAAAGGACATTTATCCAGGGCTGGATCAATTTCATTGTCATGTAGCCAAAACTATGGAGACCATTCATTCATTCAGTCAGTCGTATTTATTGAGCGCTTACTGTGTGCAGAGCACTGTATTAAGCGCTTGGAAAGTAAATTTGGCAACAGGTAGGGACAATCCCTACCCAACAACGGAATCACAAGTTGCCAATTTTTTTTTTCCTTTTCATTGATTAAGGCCTATACAGTATCAACTCCAGAATTTAAAGTTAAGGAAAAATGACTCTTCATTTGGAAAGTTAAAATCTTCAATTAGTCCCCTTTAATCACAAATTTGGATTTGCTCTAACAAAACCTGGCACCAGTTTCTATGTGCCTCAATCTGATCATTTCCCGAAGCTCATGATTTGCTTTCTTTACCTTCATTGTCTTTAAATGTTTCCTCCCTCCTTGAAGACTGTGAGCCCGTTGTGGGCAGGGATGGTCTCTATGTGTTGCCGATTTGTACTTCCAACTGCTTGGTACAGTGCTCTGCACACAGCAAGCGCTCAATAAATATGAATGAACTGTGCAGCAGAGATTGCTCCTGCTCTGCCATGCTGTGATGGGAGAAATCTATAACTGTGATTTTGGGAAGGCATGGTTAATGATGTTTTCCAGGAGGACTCTGACTTAAGATCTTGCCAGTGATGGAGAGCAGTGAGCACTCACACTCTGGTCCACATTTAACCCTCTCCCCTTTCTTTTTGAAGATAAAAAAGGCGGCATCCCTTAAATTAGTAGGTTGGCCCAGTGGAAAGAGCATGGGCCTGGGAGTCAGAAGACCCGGGTTCTAATCCCGACTCTACTGATCGTCTGCCTTGGGACCTTGGACAAGTCACATCGTCGCTTCTCTGTTTGCTACCTCATCTGTAAAATGGGGACTAGATCCTATTCCCTCCTACCGAGCTGTGAGCAGCAAGTGGGACAGGGACTCAAGCACATGCAGCGTGGCTTAGTGGAAAGAGCATGGGTTTGGGAGTCAGAGTTCATGAGTTATAATCCCGGCTCCACCACTTGTCAGCTGTGTGACTTTGGGCAAGTCACTTCACTGTGCCTCAGTTATCTCATCTGTAAAATGGAGACTGAGAATGTGAGTCACATGTGGGACAACCTGATAACCTTGTATCTAACCCAGCACTTAGAACAGTGCTAGGCACATAGTGAGTGCTTAACAAATACCATCATAATAATAGTAAGCACATATACCCTGCTAACAGTGGGCCATAGTTTTCCCCTCTCTCAAATGGCCACTCAAACCCCACTCAAATGGCCAAGGGGCCAGAAAATGTCAACTAGGAGTAAAAAGTATTTTCTGAGGGCCCACTGGGGGACTGTATTAAGTACTCGTGAAAAACCAGAGATGCCTGAGAGATCCCTGTTGATAAGGAATTCACATTTGAATGAGACAGAGGATACCAGGGTGGCTTAGAGGAAACAGCCCAGGCCTGGGAGTCAAAGGACCTGGGTTCTAATCCCGGCTCGGCCACTACTGCTGAGATCTTGGGCAAGTCACTTCAATGGGGCTCAGTTCCCTCATCTGCAAAATGGGGATTCAATACGCATTCTTCCTTCCTCTCAGAACGAGAGCTCCATGTGCGACCTGTTTATCCTGTGTCTACCCCACCATTCAGTACAGTGCTTGGTGCAAAGCAAGAGCTTAATAAATGCCACAATTACTATTATTCATCATCATCAATGGTATTTGAGCACTCACTGTGCAGAACACTGTACTATGCGCTTGGGAGAGGCCAGTATAAAAGAGTTGGTAGATGCTTTCCCTGCCCACAACGAGCTTACAGTCTAGAAGCATCCCTTTCCTGGGATATTTAGTCTTTCCTTCATATTTATTAAGCACTTACTGTGTGCAGAGCACTTTACCAAGTGCTTGGGAGAGTACAATACTGTAACCCCGGCGGCATTCTTGTAAATGTAAAAGATTAGTCGTAACTGCTTTATAAAAATCAAGCCTGAGGGGTCATTTCAGTCCATAGTAATCAGAAAGTATACTTACAGCACCTGTTGCACTTTTAGTACATACTCTCTTACTAAAGCACTTACATATCCACTTTCTTTTGTCCTCCTACCAGGAAATTCTTTTAGTATCTGTCTCCTCCCAGAGATTGCAAAGTCATAGGCAAGGGATCATGCCTATCTAATGTACCTGCTCAACAAATGGTATTTACTGAGCACTTACTGTGTGCAGAGCAGTCGGTCAATCGTATCAGAGCACTTATTGTGTGTTCTAAGCACTTGAGAAAGTACAATGTAACAGTGAAGAGACACATTCCCTGCCCACCATGAGTTTACAGTCTAGAAGGGGAGACAGACATTAACACAAATAAAGTACACACATGTACGTAAGTGCTGTGGGACTGGGAGGGGGGATGCACTTGGGAAAGTACAATATAACAGTTGGCAGACACGATCCGTGTCCACAATGAGCTTGCTCCCTCAGGTGTTTAATACAGTAGGCACTTAGTAAATGCTACTGTTTGATTACCGCGAATAGTCTTGCTACTGCTCCTCCTTATCAAAAGGTCATTCTTCTGGTTCCTGGCACTTATCCACTCCCCAAAAGTTTTCATGAAATCCTACCTTCTCCCTTCCACCTGGGCCGCCCTTCAATTCTCAGATCATGAGAATGAGGCCCAGTGGGCATCTCACCTGAAACCGGTCTGAACAAGCTGCAGGTTGGCTTTTCCAAAATTGCCGCTGAACCTGAACTGCAATTACCTCCCTTCCTAACAACAAAGCATGGCATTTTTTAGCAGGAACTCACATTACCTTCAATTGCGTCAGAGAGGACAAGAGATTAAGCCAAATGGGCACTTCTGTGAAACAGGACACCAAAGAAACATTCGGGTTTTCTGGTGTTAGGGAAGCAGTATGGTGTAGTGGATAGAGCCCGGGCCTGGGAGTAAGAGAGTCATGGGTTCTAATCCTAACTCTGCCACTCGTCTCTGTGACCTCAGACGAGTCATTTCGCTTCTGCCCCATCTTCCACAGGGACTGTGTCCCATTTGATTGATTACCTTGTATCTACCCCAGCACTAAGGACAGTGCTCAGCACACAGTAAGTGCTTAACAGATACAAGATAATCAATCATTATTACAATTAGGAAGGCCTCTTGGCAATGGGACCTTAATAATAATGATTATAATTAATAATTATGGTATTTGTTAAGCGCATAATTAAGTGCCAGCCACTGTACTAAGCACTGGGGTGGATAAAGGCAGATTGGGTTGGACACAGTCCCTGTCCCACGTGGGGCTCACAGTCTCAATCTCCATTTTACAGATGAGGGAACTGAAGCCCAGAGAAGTGAAGTGACTTGCCCAAGGTCACACAGCAGACAAGTGGCGGAGCCGGGATTAGAACCCATGACCTTCTGACTCTGAGGCCTGTGATCTTTACACTACGCCGTGCTGCTTCTACAATATGACTTCAACCAATAGGGAGAGCAACAGGCAGAGGAGCAAGACCCAAGCCATAGCAGGAACAGGAATAGGAGAGGGAAGGAATAGGAACAGGAGAGCAATTGGAAGCACAGGGGGACAAAAGAAAGGCTGGTGATGGCCCTTCGGAGCCACCTTGACCACAGTTTCTCCTCCTCTACTAGCCCCTGTCCTTGCCTGTACTGCCCACAATCCCTGCTGCCATCTCGGGGTAATTCATTCACTCATTTGATCGTATTTATTGAGTGCTTACTGTGTGCAGAGCCCTGTCGGATTCCAACAGGAACAAGACTGACTGGAAGAAGGATCATTTTTTCCAAAGCTTCCAATCTCTTGAGGCCTCTCTCACACCTGGAGAGTTTCCAGTACTCTACCGGTCTCGGCTATGGCGGGAGGGAAAGACAAGCAGTGGCCTACCCATTCCATTCCTAGCTTGGGCAGTGGCTAGAGAGTGGAAGGCCATCAGCTACAAGTCAAAACTCATCTGTGTTGGGCAGCAGAGGCATGGGAGAGAGTCAAGGGCGGAGACTCAAGTTTACTGCGCAGGAGGCAGTGGTCAACCACTTCTGTCTCCTTACCAAGAAAACTCAATGGACCCACTACCAAAACGATTGCAGATGGAGGTGGGGCGTTCTGGGAGAGACGTGTCCACGGTGTCGCTATGGATCGGAGACGACTTGAGAGCATAAGACAAGGCAAAAATCTATGGAGCAATTTCAAACGAACAAGAAGCAAATGCCCTTACTGAATTATATAACTGAGTGGCTTGTCGTACGGACTTGCCCTAAAAATGTCTGCTAGTTTGAAACACTGGCACAACACAAACGTCAGGAACAGCATGGCCTAGAGGAAAAGGCAGGGGCTCTGCCACTTGCCTGCCGTGTGACCTTGAGCACGTAACTTCTCTGTGCCTCAGTTTCCTCATTTGCAAAAGTAGGAATTCAATATCTGTTCTCCCCACTACTTAGACCGTGAGCCTGATGAAGGACAACAACTATGTCCCACCTGATTAACTTTACCCCAGTGCTTGACACATAGTAAACACTTAGGTGCCATAATTATTAAATTGAATGCCAACATTGGACCAGTTAATATTGATGCAAGAGCGAAAGGAGGTAGGGGAAGTTAGCAATTAGGATTTCAGAGTTGACATTTTTCTCTACATGGGTGAGGTGGTATGCTAAAATTCAAGAGCAGATATATCGTGGCTTACTTTGAGCGAAATAAAGATGTCTTACTAGCCCGTTTCTGTGACAGAAGCTGCACCCATGACCTCTGCAGTCAAGATATATCCCTTTGAATCCACCTGGGAACTGTTCTGGATGCCTAAGAACAAGAACCAATTTGTTTCCACTGTTTCTAGTTCTGCATTGCCATTGTGGCAAACACCCAGACCACATCATAAAATAACTTGAGTTACTGTAGGGTACAAGTGTCTCTATTCTTAACTAAACCTGCACTCCTATGACCCCAAAGGGAAAAGTAGCTTTAGAAATCTAAACTCTAGACAGTAAGCTCGTCGTGGACAGGGAACATGTCTACCAATTCTGCTATAATGTGCTCTCCAAAACGCTTAGTACAGTGCTCTGCACACACTAAGCGCTCAATAAATACACAATTGATTGACAAGAATAAAGACTGAGTAGGGTCTAACCAGAATGGAAGAAAATATTCCAACCCCATAAATATCGGATAAAGTCATTCCTCTGAATCATAGGGACATGACTTCATATTCAATGGAACAGAAACCAAAGGCGAAGAGAGCTAACATGGCAAATGGGGCTAAAACCAATTACAAAATGAATTTAATTTCCAATTTCTCACCTAATTCAGTTTGATTACCAGGCTCCTGACTCTCTTCCACGGAAGCCATCCTTTTTGCGTAAAGATTGGTCCACCAGGCCTTATACTTCAACAAACCCTGAATTGCTTCATCTTCAAAAAAATCAGCTCTGAAAGTTAAAGGGATATTTTGATTATAAGAACACATTTTTCATTCTCTTTATGTATATTTTTCAGCCTGTGCTGCAATCGAGTTGCTTTTCGATATGCTGCTTCAGCCCACATTTGTATTCAGCTTTCAGCTGACTTCTTCAGGGTGGTTCTTTAGGTAGTGTTCTTTGCTCCTTGGCCATGGTCTCCCCAGGCCACTTTTCCAGGCTTTGGTTCTTGCTGTTCACTTGATGAGTGCAGTGAACTCTAAGGTTTAGTGACATCTGGTGGGTGTAGACAGATATAAACCCTCCTCCCCCTCTGTCTTGGGCATCACCCAAAAAACTCTTAAGGATCTTCAAAGAGGTGATCTATCCATTTTTGCAGATGGTCACTCCTTTTCAAAATTAACAGCAGAGAGAAAAGATTGACATCACTATTTAAAACCTTTCCGTGTTGTTGAGACACCATGGTGGGTCACAGTTATCTTTCAGAAAAAGGGTGTGTGTTTTTGGAGGGGTTTTTCTTTGCTTTTAAAATACTGGGTTTGGCAACTGGCTGTGAGGAAGAAAATATTGACTGAAAATAACTTTAGCACGAGTTTCTAATAAGAGTATCTGGAAGAGCTCATGCTCCAAGAAAAAAAAAATCTAAAATACATTTCAAAACAATGAGTATTGAAACTTATTTTACACAGCAGATTAGATCTAAGAGGGACAAAAGCCTTCCCCCCTACAGATCTGTGAACTTATTAACATTGCCAATAATAAATATTTGGTCCAAAAAAATCATACTTGTGTGTTTTTTTTAAAGGCACTATTTAAGAGCCTGTGTACCCTGGATACCTAGGAAACATGAGTAAACAACAGGATTCCTACCTTCAAGGAACTTACTATCTAACAGAGAAAAGTTCACAATAGATTTCATTGTTGTTTCATTTAATTCTACCATAAAATAGCTAAAATAAACCCAGCCCAGATGCATTCTGGCAAGCTTAAGTTTGGAAACTTCCCAGCTCCCATTCCCACAATGGCAGTGGTCTTAATTAGAAATATTAGAAATAGCATCTTAATTAGAAATATTCTTTTGGGGGAAAACGATGGAACTGAATAGAAAATCCTAGTTTCTTCCCTACAAGACAATAGGCTTCTTTCTGGAGAGAAGAAAATGGATGCAAGGAGAAAAATAAGCCTGTCTCTGAATTTTCTTATAACAAAAGCTCATGTCCAAGAACCCAAGCAGCTCCTCCTCCACTTTTAATCCAAGCAGGAGAACCAGGTAGTTCTCCCAATTAAGCTCCCTTCCCTTTCAAATTTCAGCCTCGAAATGTCTCTTTGGCTTTCGTGCTTGCTTAAAGACACTGAAAATGATGAAATTTCTGCTTCAAATACTTAACATGAAATTTATATTAGTGCCTTCAAATTGTTCTTCAATAGCCCTTTAAAGATGCCAATTGCTAAGATAATTTATTTTGTTAATTTATTTTATTTTGTTAATGAAATATATATCAGCGTGGCTCAGTGGAAAGAGCACGGGCTTTGGAGTCAGGGCTCATGAGTTCGAATCCCAGCTCTGCCACTTGTCGGCTGTGTGACTGTGGGCAAGTCACTTAACTTCTCTGTGCCTCAGTTCCCTCATCTGTAAAAAATGGGGATTAAGACTGTGAGCCCCATGTGGGACAACCTGATTCCCCTATGTCTACCCCAGCGCTTAGAACAGTGCTCGGCACATAGTAAGCGCTTAACAAATACCAACATTATTATATCACCTTGATTCTATTTAGTTGCCATTGTTTTTATGAGATGTTCTTCCCCTGGACTCTATTTATTGCCATTGTTCTTGTCTGTCTCCCCCGATTAGACTGTAAGCCTGTCAAATGGCAGGGACTGTCTCTATCTGTTGCCGACTTGTTCATTCCAAGCGCTTAGTACAGTGCTCTGCACATAGTAAGCGCTCAATAAATACTATTGAATGAATGAATGCGATAAATGTAATTAGAAACTGCAATACAAATGGGGCATAACCTCTCAAATGTTCTAGAAAATGAAAGACATCCTGTTCTTAGTATGCTTCCCCTGTGATGCCTGAATCACCTGCTTATCATAACCTTAAATCAGGAGTATTTAATATCTGTTTATAGTTCTTTCCTTCCAATTAGTTCCTTAATGTTCAGTGGTGAATTCCCTAAGCTTGCTAGTCATGTGCCACCAAACCAAAAAACCCCAGAGTCCCTTTCCCACACTTCCTTCTCCAGTCAAGGGTCATTTTCAACATTTCAACTGTGTTAACCTCCAGAAGGGTGGACATTTGCCAGGGGGTGGCACTGGGGGGCAAGTCTACAGGCAGATTCTGAGGTCGAGCCAGCCGCAGGGCGTGACTAAACAATCCCAGCTGGATGGGCATGCTCTGAGACCGGTTGAGCTGCATCTGACCGCGTTTCCAGGTTCGGCTTTCACATTGATATCTGTTGGCTTTGGTTAAGCACTCTGAGCTCTGAGGCCACTGACCTGCCTCGATCTCATCTGTCTCGCCACGGACCGCTGGCTCCCGTCCTACTGCCGGCCTGGAACACCCTCCCTCCTCAAATCCGCCACTCTTCTCCCCGCTTCAAAGCCCTACTGAAGGTTCACCTCTCCAAGAGGCCTCCCAGACTAAGCCCTCTCTTCCTCAGCTCCCCCGCCCTTCTGTGTCAACTCAAATCACTCCCTTTGCTCTTCCCTCGCTCCCCGCCACACAGCACATATGTATATATCTGTAATCCTATTTATTTATATTGATGCTTAGATGTCTGTCTCCACCGCTTAGATTGTAAGCCCAGCACTTAGTACAGTGGTCTGCCAACAGTAAGCGCTCAATTAATATGATTGAATGAATTTGAATGTCCTTGGCCATTCTGTCCTACTTACTGCCCCCCTCCCTATTTTTTGGGGGGGGGGAGGAGGGCATCATTTTAAGATTAACTTTAATTTCCATACTAAACTTCTATATCAGGATTTACTTTTGCTAATATCCTACAAGGAAAGAGAAGCAACAACCCAACAATAAACAGCAGTCACACTCATATACAGGAGGATGAAAAAAAAAACAAAAAAACTTTCCTTTATCCATTTCCAGGGTCTTGCCACTCAAAAATCATATTTTTCCAAGGAACAAATGTTTTTCTTGAGAAGCAGTTCAAACTGGTGCTCAGGATAAAGTTAATCAGAAACACTGAAGTTATATATTTAAATTTGGCTATTGAAACCTAAAATTGAAATTATGGCATTATAAATTTTCGAGGAAAGAACCCGATGCTTTCTTGATTTTCAGATTTAATTAAAAAGCCAAACCTCTTTTGCAAACTCCAAGCAAATACATAGATTTTCCCCAAAGGAGTTCTTTATTAAACAACCGCATTAAGCGTAACACAAATTCCAGTTACATTTGTGTAGAACATTTCAGAGGGTAGGCTGTGGCACCAAATAATATTCTATAGTGGAGAAATGCACACACATCTGTTGGTATGGATAAGGGCTGGATCCTAAGAACCCATGTCTGATGAGGGCGGAAATACCCAATCCTGCATTAAGGGAATATTTACCTGGATATCCAACAATTGCTAACAAAAAAAAACAAAAACCAAGAAAGAAAGGGGACTGGAATATTACAACTCAAAAATGCTCACATGCTGGAGCATGCTTACCGCTCCAGCAGGTTGGCTATAAAAAGGTACTCAAATAATCTTATTT
Organism: Ornithorhynchus anatinus; assembly: GCF_004115215.2. Classification (NCBI taxonomy): domain Eukaryota; kingdom Metazoa; phylum Chordata; class Mammalia; order Monotremata; family Ornithorhynchidae; genus Ornithorhynchus; species Ornithorhynchus anatinus. The sequence continues at coordinate 53,571,993 of NC_041749.1, forward strand.
ATTGAGTGCTTACTGTGTTCAGAGCACTGTGCTAAGCATCTGGGAGAGTACAAGCAGCGTGGCTTAGTGGAAAGAGCACGGGTTTGGGAGTCAGAGGACATGGGTTCTAATCTCTGCTCCGACACTTGTCTGCTGTGTGACCTCGGGCAAGTCACTTAACTTGTCTGTGCCTCAGTTACCTCATCTGTAAAATGGGGATTAAAAGTGTGAGCCCACATGGGACAACCTGATAACCTTGCATCTTAGTAAGCGCTTAAATACCATCATCATTATTATTATTACAACAGAGCTCATAGACATACTTCTTGTCCACGAGGAATTTACAGTCTAGAGGGGGAGACAGACATTAATAAATAAGTTACAATTATGCACATGGGGGAGGGTGAATAAAATCCAAGTGCAAGGGTGACACAGAGTGGAGAGGGAGTAGAGGAAATGAGGGCTTAGTCGGGGAAGACCTCCTGGAGGAAATGGGATTTTACTAAGGCTCTGAAGGTGGGGAGAGTAATGGTCTCTCACCTTTAAAAGGGGCAATGCCAGGGTGGCTCTAAAAAGCAATTTGGCAAACAGTGAGCTTGTAATGGACCATTAATGATTCCAGCCACTGGAAGCTAAATAAACTTACTGAGGTTTTATAATTAGAGCACAATATTAGCCAATAAGAGCAAATTTTCTCAAAGCATTTTAAAATACATTCATTTGGTAAAATGAACTTTTCACCTCTTACAACTTCAACAAGTCAGAAAATTAAATGTTATATTTACAAGTAATGATCGGGATCAAACTTGGCCTCTTCTGCAGCCAAGCGTTTCTGTCTGCGTTCAGTGACAGGAGTTAAGTCAGGATTTTTAACGTCAACAACATCATTCAGTTCATCCTACGGAAATAATCAGAAATAATGTGTGTTACACCATCTGAAAAAAATCACTCATTTTAGCACAGAAATTACACTTGGGCAATATACCCAAAAGAAGAGGATTTACTTTTAGAAGAAAGACTATCTGAATTATCGATGAACTATGAACTGATCCCTTTTCAATGGATCGTTAATTTTTTCAAGACACCAGCTCTGAGAGCTAGTAATCACTTGGGGTTCTCTATCCCAACCTATTAAAAAAAACAAAACTTTACAAATACTGCCTTAATACAGTATTCATATGCCCAAAGAGCTATTTTGTTTGTGCTCATCTCTTAATAAAGTGACTAATCCATAAAAATAAATATTCAGTGCTTAATCCAAGTCATTGTTTAAAAACCTAAACCATTAAACTTAGCATTACGGCTCACTATCCCTCTTACTTTTCATTCATTCAATCGTATTTATTGAGTGTTTACTATGTGCAGAGCACTATACTAAGTGCTTGGAAAGTACCATTTGGCAACAGAGACAATCTCTACCCAACAATGGGCTCGCAGGGGGAGACAGACAACACAACAAGCTTTCTGTTCTGTTCCTACCAGCTGTGAACACTGCCAGATGTATTTCCATGTGGTGAGGTTTTTCCTTCTTCTGCTTAATAGCTAGAGTAACACACACCAGAAACATAAGGATTTATGATCCCATGCCTTTTCCAAACAAACATATGTGCTTTTCATGCCTTAACTTAAGCACCTGTCATCTATAGGTGCAAATCTCAGTCTCTGAATCTCCATTTGACCCTGTTCATATTTGTCCCCACAAACTGTAATATTCAACATTGAATTTGGCCATTATTCTATCCATTTCAGCTACAGTTACCAGGGCTTTTGTAGAGCTAGAATCTGGATCCTGGCTGTGTGAATAGCGGGTTGTTAATGTACTGCTGATGAATATATATGAATTAAAAGGACAGATAAAGTAGCTCTACAGTGTAAAGAAGGATTGTACATTTTGGTATCCCTGGAATACAAATACTGGCCAGAGAAGCCCCAGTATATTTGTAGTTATCAGTACCTGAAGTCGTTGAAACACTCCCCATCGTAAATTTCCAAATCCATACTGACACTGTGTATTTAAAGTGTTCTTTGTAGCTGCTTCATAGGGAATCTGTTCAATTTCCCAATCCAATTCTTCTTCCTGCTCTTGCTCAGAAAGCTCAGGAGTGCCTAAACATGTACCACGAAGCAAACAGGATTACCATTGTTATTACTTTATTCCTGAAGTAACTTTTTGTGAACCCTCAATTCACAAAGCAACGGAGGGGGAGGAGATTGCACTTTCAGAAGTTCAATATGTTCAACATTGAGCCCTGGACACTGTTTTTTCTCAGAGAGAAAAGTTGGGGGTGTTTGAGAGAAGTTCTAATCATGATCTCAGCTGTCAAGGAGGGTAAACTTTGACACTACTGTTGGAGAGAGAATATGGGGCTGAATGGAGATTCTTATGACTTGGTCATCACTGTGCCCAGAAACTTAATACAGCTCCTTCAAATATTACTGTTAAACCATTTGTTCAATACTGGACTTTTAAATTATACAGACCATAGTCTAAGTAATTTATTGTGTATTTTAAAGAGTATGTCAAAACAGTTGCAAAACCCCCTCATTCTTGTTAAGAACATGGATTATGTAGTTCAAAGACAGATTTTGGAAAATGAGATAGTGTGACCACTATTTTCTTAAAATGTATTCAGGGCTGGAGTTTGCCAGGCGTCACGGACAAAATTACACCTATTAAACGATCCGTACATATACTGAGAAGCTTTTATTTTTCGTTATTGATTTCTAACCACAGTGAACATACCTATCTCCTCCACAAGAGGTTTTGCAGACCTGGATTTCTTTGGTGCCAGAAGTGCTGTCAGCATATTGAGTCCTTCAAAATGCTGGGCAGGAGTCTCTTTGGGCATTCGAACTGTAAAAACTCCTTGAAAATAAGTTATAAGTTTGCACTTAATACACTGAGTTCAACTATTCCCTAACTAGGTCATTTTTAAGAATTGTGTGTTCTGCCGCATCATCTGCCCAGTTTGCAGAGCTCAAGTAACATCTTCCTGAAGATGTCTGGCACCGACAAAGGACTATATTTGGGTGTCAGAAAATGAAGGAAAAAAGCTTCAGGAGGATTTTCCAACTATTTTTCATCCATAAATAGACAACACACACGTTATATGCTGCATGCCTTCACAAAAAGCCTGAGGAAAATCTTTCTGAATTTAAAAAATATTTTCCTAAGGATTGATAGGGTCTAAAAACTTTTTTTTTTTTAAATCAGGGCTACAGCAAAGATTCATTTGAATCACAAAGGATTGAATAGACGGTATCAACCAGGATTGGTTTATGCCAATATTTTTATTAAAGTACAAGGTGGCATCTAATCTGGCAGAAAACAGTGATTGCATCAAAATACAAAGTAATTTGAAATAACCCATATAAGCTTAATAAGGTTCTACTGTAAGAGAAAAATCCCCAAAACTTTAAGGCAAAAAAATGTTCCTGTTGGATAGTCTCATGTTTCTTAGGTTTAATTTCTAGTTCTTAGGTTCTTTTTTGAGGGGTGGTACTGCTATCCGATCACCCAGTGGATGAAGTACAGCATACTAAGCACTTGGAAAAGAACAGAACCAGAAGAGCCAAATGGAAAGAGCACAGGCCCCGGAGGCAGAGGACCTGGTTTCTGATGCTGGCTCTGCCACCTGCCTGTCACAAGTCACTGCAACTTCTCTGTACCTCAATTTCCTCAACTGTAAATGGGGATTCAATATCTACCCTTCCTCCTACTTAAAGACGGTGAGTCCCATGTGGGACAGAGACTGTGTCCAACCTGATTAACTTGTATCTAACCCACTGCTTAAACAGTGCTTGATATACAGTAAGTGTTTAATAGATTTTGTGTGCATGTGTGTGTGTGAGTGAAATATGTTCCTGCTTTAATATGTATCAGGAACACGAAATACACCCCTGCCCACTCAATCAGGGAAGATAGATATACAAATATTTGCAAATAGAGAAATTTGAATAGTGGCCTCTACAATTGAAAATACCGATATATGCAAGTGCTGAGGAAGGACAGAAACAAATAGATAAATTTATTGGGTTGGGTTGCTACAACTGTTCTCTCTCCCTCCCTCCTGGCTCACATCTCCTCCTGCCTTCAGGACATTTCCACCTGGATGTCCTCCTGCCACTTAAAATTCAACATGTTCAAGATTGAGCTCCTTATCTTCCCTCCCAAAACCTGTCCTCTCCCTGACTTTGCTGCCACCGTGGATGGCACTACCATCCTTCCCGTCTCACAAGCCGTGACTCCGCTCTCTCATTCATCCCACATATCTAATCCGTCACCAAAGCCTACTGGTCTCACCTTCACAACATACATCGCCAAGATCCGCCCTTTCCTCTCCATCCAAACCGCTACCATGCTGGTACAATCACTCATCCTATCCCGACCGGGTTACTGCATCAGCCTCCTTTCTGACCTCCCAATCTCCAGTTTCACCCCACTTCAGTCCATACTTCACTCTGCTGCTCGGATTATATTTCTACAGAAATGTTCTGGGCATGTCACCGTCCCCTCCTCAAAAATCTCCAGTGGTTGCCTATCAACCGTCGCATGAAGCAAAAACTCCTCACTATTGGCTTCAAAGCTCTCCATCACCTTGCCCCTCACCTTCTTACCTCACCTCCCTTCTCTCCTTCTACAGCCCAGCCTGCACACTCCGCTCCTCTGGTGCTAACCTTCTCACTGTGCCTTGTTCTCGTCTGTCCCACCGTCAACCCCTGGCCCACTTCCTACCTCTTGTCTGGAACACCCTCCCTCCTCAAATCCACCAATCACTCGCCCCCTCTTGAAAGCCCTACTGAAGGCTCACCTCCTCCAAGAGACCTTCCCAGACTAAGCCCCCCTTTTCCTCAGCTCCCCCTCCCCTCCACGTTGCCCCGACTTGCTCCCTCTGTTCTACCCCCCTCTCCCCAACCTACAGCACTTGTGTATATATGTACATATCTATAATTCTATTTATAGTGATGACTGGAGCAATAATGGCTAGAGGGGGGAATTTTAGATTTCCTCAAAACATGGAAGGCTGAGGGGTGGGCATTACACTCCTGTATTATATATGGAGAAGCAGATGTACAGAAGTGTTAACTGACTTCCCTATGGCCCATGGTTCCTGGCAGAACCAAGGTTAGAATCCTGGTCTCCCAATTCCAAGCCTGTTGCTTTTTCCAGTAGATCAAAATCTGTAGCAACCACCCCTCTGATTTCCTACTACAAACCAGCCTGCATACTTCACTCCTGTGATGCCAACCTACTCACTGTACCGCAATTTCATCTATTCATTCAATCATATTAATTGAGCACTTCGTCTATGCAGACCACTGTATTAAGTGCTTGGAAAGTACAATTCAGTAATAGAGAGAGACAACCCCTGCCCACAACGGGCTCACAGTCTAGAAAGGGGAAGACAGACAACAAGCAAACAGGCATCAATAGTATCAATATAAATACATAGAATTATAGATATATATACACATCAAAACAAGTAAACAGGCATTAACGTAAATAGAATTATAAATAAGTACATATATACACACACAAGTGCTGTGGGGCAGGGAGGGGGGAAGAGCAAAGAGAGCGAGTCAGGGCAATGGGGGAGGGGAGGGAGAGCTGAGGAAAAGGGGGACTCAGTCTGGGAAGGCCTCCTGGAGGAGGCAAGCCTTCATTAGGGCTTTGAAGGGAGGAAGTGTGATTGTTTGGCGGATTTGAGGAGGGAGGGCACTCCCGGCCAGGAGTAGGACGTAGGCCGGGGTCGACAGCAGGACAGGCGAGAATGAGGCACATTGAGGTGGTCAGCACCAGAGGAGTGGAGTTTGAGGGCTGGGATATAGAAGGAGAGAAGGGAGGTGAGGTAGGAGGGAGCAAGGTGAAGCCAAGAGTGGGGAGTTTTTGCTTGACACAGAGGTTGATAGGCAACCACTGGAGATTTCTGAGGAGCGGGGTGACATGCCCAGAATGTTTCTGCAGAAAGATAATCCGGGCAGCAAAGTGAAGTATCCATCAACCTCTTGCCCATGTCCTGCCTCAGACCTGGAATGTCCTCTCTCTTCATATTTGGCAATCACTCTACCCACTTTACTGAAGGCACATCTCCTCCAAGAAGCCTTCCCTGCCTAAGCCCTCTCATTTCCTCTTCTCCCATTCCCTTCTGCATGGCACTCGTACTTGGATTTGCATCCTCCAGTCAAACCTCCCTCAGCCCCACAGCACTTGTGTAAATATTGGTGGGGTTGTTTTATATTAATGTCTGTCTCCCCCTCTAGACTGTAAAATTGAGGGTAGAGAACGTGTCCACCCACGCTGTTATATTGTACTCTCCCAAGTGCTCACAAGTGGTCTGCACACAGTAAGCACTCAAATACAACTGAGATATTGCACCATAAAGAAACAGAAAATGGCACTGTCACAACTTTTTTTTTTTTAAAAAGCACAATTTGGATAGAGTGCAATGGAACAGGGGAACAGTTATCACTGTGCGGCTGTAAAATGGTTGGTTATAACAAGATGTGGCTTTGCCAGGAGTGTCTTTTTAAACAGTGACCGTAATCCTGTTGTCAGTAGTTCATTAGCATTGCAGCTATTGAAAACAGTTTGCCAGAAATTACTTTTAAAGCAGTGCAAATTGGTTTCTCTGAAGTGTTAATGACTACCAATAAGTGTCTGAAAAGCAAATGAAGTGCAATAGTACTCTCACACTTTAGCCTTATAAATCTTGGATTTACATGGCTTTTTCATCCTCCACAACCTTGAGTTTCACCCGATGCAATAGAAGCCCTGTATTATTTTAATTGCTTTTAGACCATCTTCCCCCAAACCCCTTATTTCCCAATGCCACTATTTTTGGCAGCACAAGTTTTGGATACCTACAGGGGTGCGCTGAAAGTAAAAATTTCTCACCAGATGTTCCCCCTTTGGAGGGAAACAGGCACCGTATAAGGACAGGAAGGAAGGGAAGTAAAAGAGTTCAGAGACAGCCTGCCACCGAGCAAAGAGACAGGACCACTCCTTGGCAAATTTCCAGGCCAGAGTTCAGCATCATCGTTTAGACTGTGAGCCCGTCACTGGGCAGGGATTGTCTATCTGTTGCCGAATTGTACATTCCAAGCGCTTAGTACAGTGCTCTGCACATAGTAAGCGCTCAATAAATACTATTGAATGAATCATGTCCTAACAGCAAGGCTTTGAGAGGGGACACCCCCTTAGCTCCTAACTCCTGCCTCTTCTAGCTTCTGGTGTGACAGAGATGGGAGAGTTGGGTTGTTAGTTTTTTTTTAATAGTATTTAAGTGCTTACTATGTGTCAAGCACTGGGGAAGATACAAGTTAATTAGGTTGGATGGATCCCTTTTTCCGCACAGGGGCTCGCAGTTTAAGTAGGAGGGAGAACAGGCTTTGAAACCCCATTTTACGGTTGAAGAAACTGAAGCATAGAGAAGTGACTTGCCTGAAGTCACACAGCAGGCAGAGCCAGGATTAGAACCCAGGTCCGCTGACTCCAAAGTCCGTGCTCTCTCCATCAGGCTGTGCTTCCCCCGCTGAGAAACAGCCACTGCCAGCGTGGTGAAAATTTACAGAGCAATGACCGTTCTGGGCCATCTTCCTAAACTGGAGCTGAGTTTCAGCCCATTCTCATTTAGTTTCAGCACTGATTTGCCGGGGTGAAACCACTGTGTTGTAGGAAAGATACTTCTACAACAATATTCATGCAATTACTTCAAGGATGGAAAAATTCAACAGCAGTACCTTTATCTGCATCATAGGATGCTGCCTCTCTTCCATTTTCCACAATCCTTCCAGGAAGAGTTAACCTGTGGATTGAAAAAAAGACGGTCAGGTGCCTACATTCCTAGCATGGAGAAACATTTGAAAAACCAGTAAAACCATGACTGTACAAGGGGAGCCGAAGAACAGCTGACAATTGCTCTCCCTACCTTCAAAGCCTTGTTGAAGGCCCATCTTCTCCAAGCGGTCTTCCCTGAATAAGCCCTCCTTTCCTCTTCTCCACTCCCTTCTGTGTCCCCTTGACTTGTTCTTTGTATTCATTCCTTCCTCCCGCCCACGGCACTTATGCCCATATCTATACTTTTATTTATCTATAAACACGTCTGTCTCCCCCTCTAGACTGTAAGATTGTTGTGGGCAGGGAATTATTACTTACTGTTGTATTGTACTCTTAGTACAGTGCTCTGCACAGAGGAAGCGTTCAATAAATATGACTGACCCATCCCTCTGCTCGATACCACCATACAACTATGAGGGCGGGGATGGAATGGAGTATGAATGGGGAGCACATGGGTGCACAGAGGAAAAGTTAAAAAGTAACTCAGACTAGCTGAGTAACAGGAAGGAGGAGCACAATACAGGCTAATTTCAAAGAACTAACACACATCCTGGCATTTTATTTTTAACCTCATCATAGGCCAAAAGATTTGGCAAGCACGCACACAACACAGCTAAACCTTGACTGCCCAGCAAGAACATGCAAGACAAATGAATAATCTAAAAACCTCACTGCAGTTTCAAACTTTCTCCCCCATCAAATCGTACCAATTTTAAACACTGATTTGAGTTTCCTCTCCCCTCTCTGGTATTGTTAGTGAGCAATAAGGAAAAGGAGAAACAAGAGAGTAGATCTGAATAATCCAAAAAATTGTACCAGAGTACAGACGCTTACAGTTTCACCTCATTTAATCCAATTTTTTTACGATATCTGTTATGGGCCGGGCACTATACTAAGCACTGGGGTAGATACAAGCTAATCAGGTTGGACACGGTCCCTGTCCCACATAGGGCTCAATCATTCTCATTTTACTGATAACAGGCACAGAATTTAAGCGACTTGCCCAAGGTCGCACAGCAGACAAGTAGTGGAGTCCAGGTCCACTCCCATGGGCATGCTTCTTCTTTAATTTCTACATCCATTCCCCATATCTTTCTTCCCCACTCCTCCCAAAATAGACTTAAATCAATCTGTGAATCCATTTTAATTATGCCCTGGTCGATATCAGTTGATTTAATGCATCAATCATTCACTGGGCACTTACTATGTGCAGAGCACTGTGGTAAGCAGTTGGGAGAATATAACAGACACATTCCCTGCCCACAGCGAGCTTGCAGTCCTAGAGGGCACGTCCACAGTGGTCAATAGATGCAACGCATATGGAGTGTGGCCATCCTTTACCCCACAAGGGATTTCTCTCTTGCCACTCTGTAGAATCTGGAGTTAATTTGAGTCCTTGCTCATGTCTTTTTTGAGACAGCATTCTTCTCTCTCAAATATAGGATCTTCACCTCATAAACCAAGATTTAGATTTTACAAAGTTTTACTGATGCTGGAGCTGGATAAATATCACAACCTACGTAAAGCAAAACTATCGTAACGTTGTTATATGGGCCAATAGATAGCTGTAACTGTCCAATGGGTTCTAGCCAAGTGGTTCACTTGCTAAGCATAGGATGGTAACAACCAAATAAGCACTTACCATGCAGATCTTCAAACTGGTAAATCTTTCGGACTTATGACATTTAACCTTGATTTGTATATGAATTTCTTAAAAAACTGATTATCCCCTAAATTACATTTTTAAACCAGAACAATCTACACCCTGTATATGAAACAATCCGGTAATACTTACCTGAGAAAATAAGGTTTAGCATAAAATTTGAAATCTGATCCTTCAAAGTAGACATCAAATTCAGAAACTCTTGCATAAGGCACACTGATTGTTATAGTAAGGAAATCTGGATCTTGGCTCAATTCAAATGCTGGAGTTATCATGATGAACCACACCACGGATTTAATCAGAGGGGTTATTTAATTCTGTAAGAAAAAAAGTTGATTACAACATAACAAAGAAGAGCATTTTTCTACAACTAAAAGTTAGTTTTCTTCATAGCTTATAGAACAATATTTTATTAAGAATATTTCATTTTAGGTGTAGCCACATATACCAAATTTTAAAATGTATGAGTAACTTTCCACCCACACCTTAATTCAATTTATCAAGTATTTATTGAGTGTCTGTTTGCAGAGCACTGTACTAAGGGCTCGGTAAACTACAAGAGGCCCTCAAAAAATTGACATTCTACCAGGGGAGGCTGACACTAAAATAGGTTTACTGCTAGAGAAAAAAAAAAGGTACATGCACAAGTTAGTACATAGTAAAGAAACAGCATGGCCTAGTGGATAGAGCACAGGCCTGGGAGCCAGAAAGGCCTGGGTACTAATCCCAGCTCTGCCACCTCTCTGCTGTGTGACTTTGGGCTAGTCATTTCGCTGGACCTCAGTTCCCTCATCTGTAAAATGGGGATTAAGATAGTGAGCCCTATGTGGGACAGGGACTGTGGCCAACCCAATTATCGTCTATCTACCCCAGCACTTAGAACAGTGCCTGGCACATAGTAAGTGCTTACCAAATACCATTATTATTATTATTAATAAGATTGGAATGAGGGAGCTCAGTGAGGAGGCTGATGCCTTGTGATAAATTTGAAAAAAAGCTAAGTTTAATTAGGGTATGAAATTTAAGATCAGCAAAATTTTTTTGAGCATGCACTGGGGCAGAGAACTCCTGGGAGTGGGGGGCAGGGGAGAGAAGGGGGGTGGGGGGATAGTGAGGAAATGAGAATCCTTCTATTCAATTTAGCAGGAAAAACAGACCAACATAGGCAACCAATAATATTAAAACATTACCCATTCCTCTCCACATCAAACTCTGAAACATCAGCACTCACCCCTCCCACTACATCCCACCTTCTTCCTCTCAAAGTCAATCACTGTGCTTAATTTTCTCCTTCCCCACCTGTTCATCTCTTGCTCAAGCACGCTATTCTTTGTCCCACTGCTTTCCCCTTTACACCTGCAAGACTCCTGCTCTCCCTAACTTTCTGAAATCACATCTCCTTCAGGATGATTGCTCCTCTCCCCCTTTCACTTCCCAGTTGCCATTTCAAAACTTCTGCATCACTCACAGCACCACTGCAGCATTTAGGTATCTTCCTCTGCTCTCGCTCCCTGTGCTCTACCCCCCTTCCCACCCCCATAGCACTTGTGTGTATATGTATTTATAATTCTATTTATTTTAAAGGTGTGCATATATCTATAATTCTATTTATTTATATTGATGCTATTGATGCCTGTTTACTTGTTTTGATGTCTGTGTCCCCCCTTTTAGACTGTGACCCCTTTGGGGGCAGGGACTGTCTCTGTTGCTGAACTGTACTTTCCAAGCACTTAGTACAATGCTCTGCACACAATAAGCGCTCAATAAATACGATTGAATATCTTCTAGACCTATTACTTCCTCCCACCTATAACTTACAAGTGTCTGCCCATCCCTTTCAACTATAAGCTCTCTGCGTGCAGGGGATGTGTCCATCAGCTGTCGTGTACTTTCCCTGGCACTTAGCACATTGTTCTGCACCCAGTAGGGGTTCAAAACTTTCCCCAGGACTTAGTACACTGTTCTGCACACAGTAAGCGCTCAATACGATTGAATGAGAGAAGAAACGTGGCTGGTCAATTCACTGCCCTCTACCTCCTCCTTGCTCTGCAAATTCGCCGCCCCGACCCTCTCACTCCAGCACTTAGAACAGTGCTTGGCACGTAGTAAGCGCTTAACAAATACCACCAGTTATTATTAAAAACCACTGACAGTGGGAAGAAGTGTTGAGACAGTGGGTGAACCGAGTTAACAGCAACAGTGGTATCTGTTGGGTGCTCACTACATGCCAGTCACTGTTCTAAGCTCTGGGGTGGGTAGAAAAGACAGAGCCCAGTTCTAATCCCCGCTCCGTCACTTGACTGCTGTGTGACCTTGGGCAGGTCACTGCACTGGGACTGATGTTACCCCATCTGTAAAATTCATTGTGGCTCAGTGGAAAGACCCCGGGCCTAGGAGTCAGAGGTCATGGGTTCTAATCCCTGCTCTGCCACCTGTCACCTGTGTGACTTTGGGCAAGTCGCTTCACTTCTCGGTGCCTCAGTTACCTCATCTGTAAAATGGGGATGAAGATTGGGAACCTCACGTGGGACAAGCTGATTACCTTGTAGTAGTAATAATAATGATGACGGCATTTGTTAAGCGCTTACTATGTGCCAAGCACTGTTCTAAGCGCTGGGGGGGGGGGACATACAAGGTAATCAGGTTGTCCCACATGGGGCGCACAGTTTTCATCCCCGTTTATCTACCCCACCTGGGGTAGATATCTGTACATCAGTGTTCAGCCCAGTCAGCGCTTAAAACCAACATATTATTATTCAATCGAATTGAGCGCTTACTGTGTGCGGAGCACTATACTAAGCGCTAAAATGGGGATCGAGACTGTGTCCACTTCTATTCGCTTGGATCCTCCCCAGGGCTCAGAACACTGCCTGGCACATCGTAAGCGCTTAATAAATCCCACAGTGATTAGCATGATTAGAAAACGGTCAGGTTGGGCACAGTCCCTGGCCCACGTGGGGCTGGCCGTTGTCAGAGCTGCGGCCCAAGCGGTTCGCCGTCCCCCCTTAAAACTGCCCCTCCACTACCTCCCCAAGACCACCGTGGCTCAGTGGAAAGAGCCCGGGCTTGGGAGTCAGAGGTCATGGGTTCGAATCTCGGATCTTCCACTTGTCAGCTGTGTGACCGTGGGCAAGCCATTTAACTTCTCTGTGCCTCACTTACCCCATCTATAAAATGGGGATTAAGACTGTGAGCCTCACGCGGGACAACCTGATTACCCTGTATCTCCCCCAGCGCTTAGAACAGTGCTCGGCACGTAGTGAGCGCTTAACAAATACCAACATTATTATTATTATTACATATCAACACAACACTCCGCTCAGCAGCCCCTACCTTGTCCACATGGAGCGGCAGGCAGACTTCCGGGGCCGCAAAGAGGATTGGGAAAATGCAACTGCGCATGCGCTTCTTTTCTCCACGGAGGCGGAAGGGCTGCCTTTCCTCCCCCCCTCCAAGAAGACGGGCCTCAGCTGCCCCCTTGGCCCCCTAGAAGGAAAGCAAAAACGAAGTAGGGAAAAGAGAACCGAGTGCAGGATAGCGTGAACAGGGCGTTATTGTTAAGTGAACAACCTCGGAAGAACGGGAGCAGAAAAGAGGGGAGAAGGTTAAAAATAAAGGGGGGGGGCAATGGACGAGAGGGGAAGATGTTGGGGGGCTCGATGAAGCATTCACCTACTTATTGTCCGCGGACTCGGAACTTGCAGATGTGGCCGCCCTTTCCTCTCCCTCCCCCCCTTCCCCTTTCTTTACATAATAGTAATAATAATCGTGTTGGTACTTGTTAAGCGCTTACCATGTGCTAAGCGCTGGGGGAGATGCAAGGTGGTCAGATTTTATCATTCTATGGTTTTACATAATGATTTCTGAGTTATTAGACAAGATATCTAAAATCCCCATACCTCCACTTTCTCTTAAAAAACAAATGCTTTAATAAAAACATTCCTAATCATCTACATCACAGGTTCCCTGTACACCCAACAGACTCCTGTGAGCCCACTGTGGGCAGGTATTGTCTCTATTTGTTGCTGAATTGAACTTCCCAAGTGCTTAGTATACCACTCTGCACACAGTAAGCGCTCAATAAATATGATTAAATGAAAGTCCTCTATTTTCAAAACCTTTCTGAAACTATAAACTCCTCCAGGAGGCCTTCCCTGATTAACATCTAATTAACCCACCTTATATTTATCCTATTACCACTAAGATCTTCCAGACCATCTAAGCACTTGGGCACACACACACCAAAACCATTTATTCACATCTTTCTACTCCACTTTAGTAATTCAGCTGTCTCCCCGACTAGATCCGAAGATACAAGTCTCCTAACTCTATTGTATTCTCCCAAACATATTACAGTGTTCTGCACACAGTAGCCGTTCAAATGCTGTTGATAGATTTCTTGATTAAATTGACCTTCTTTGACAACGAGCAGCACATGCCTTCAGCTTTGGCACGGTTTTTGGGTAATCACCATTCTAAGTGCTGGGGTAGATGCAAATTAATCAGGTCAGACATGGTCCCTGTCCCCCATGAGACTCACAGTCTAAGCAGGAGGGAGAATGCATATTGCATCCCCATTGTGTAGTTGAGGAAGCTGAGGCTCAGAGAAGTTAAGTGGCTTGCCCAAGGTCACACAGCAGGCTAGTGATGGGGTCAGGATTTAAATGCAGGTTCTCTGGTTCCCAGGTCCTTCTTTATCCACTAGGCCATGCTCCTTCCCAGTTTTGGGGTGGGGTGGGTGGACAGCTTGCTGCTGTTCCACCAGGTGCTTAACTTCCTCAGTTTGCTAAATCCACTTTGCTCAGAGACCCAGGAGTCCAGGAACATAGTAGATGTGACTCAGGAGCTGCACTGTTTTCATATACCAATCAATTGGCCCTGTAAAATCCCAGGTGACTGTCCAAGCACCAGTTCCTCTCATTAACTCATGTGGTAACATCTCCAAGTTCAGCAGTTTAATGTTGTGAAGTGGTATAGGGAATCTGCTTACCCTGATTAGAAAGTGGAAAGGTCTCTAACCCACCTCATCTCTCCTGCACTATTACTGAGGGACTAACAGAGGTGATCGTTGCCCAAAGGAGCTTACTCAGTTTACAGGAAAGGAAGAGAAGGTGTGTTTCGAAGCCTCATTACTACACTTTGAGGCAGGAATTGCTACTCGTTTTCCCCAATTTCACTTGAAACCTATCCCATCTTTTAAATATTGTACTTCTTAAAATCTAAGTTTTTCACTGCTAAAATAGATAGGATGAAACCATTCTAAATCTATTTTTGTCAGGTTGTCAATTTTACGCATAGCTGAGAGGCAGCGTGGCTTAGTGGAAAGAGCACGGGGTTGGGAGTCAGAGGTCGTGGGTTCAAATCCTGCTCCACCACTTAGCTTTATGACTTTGGGCAAGTCATTTAACTTCTCTGTGCCTCAGTTACCTCATCTGTAAAATAGGGATTAAGACTGTGAGCCCCACATGGGACAACCTGATTACCTTGTATCTACCTCAGCGCTTAGAACAGCCCATAGTAAGTGCTTAACAAATACCATCATTATTTTATGAGTTGCCAGCATCTCCACTGATGCCAATAAAAATGAACCTGTATTTTGGAATACAATATCTGGAAGGCTTAATCATTTTCATTTTTTTTCCCAGTGGATAATTGATACCCATGGTCAGTTTTTGCTGATCTTTTGCATGTCATCATTCTTTGCGTGCCAATAGAGAGCTCTCTCCTCAAAACCAAAATTTAGGTATTGTTGATTTGGGAATTAAATACTGGAGTCCAAGGGCCTATATTATGCAAGGTTGCCTGAACTTGAGGTAAAGGCTAAGTATAACTGTAAGGTTGAGTGTTCATTTAACCGTTTGCATCATTTGCAACCACTGGAAAGGAATAACATTACCAAATTCTTGCCATACATTTCTTGTTGCATGTGAATTATGAAACCTGAGGCTAAAAATCGCACATTTTTAAAAAATGTAAAACTTTACCCAAATTAAGAAAACATTATATATTTCTAAATCCTACTATAATCCATTCAGCCACCTTGAATGGGTAACAGAGAGCAAGCAGCACCACCTTCTCTGAATACCTGTAACTTGCTGCTGTTCCACCAGGTGCTTAACTTCCTCAGTTTTCTAAATCCACTTTGCTCAGAGACCCAGGAGTCCAGCAATGTAGTGGATGTGACTCAGAAGCTGCCTTGTTTTCATATACCAACATAACAAATCCTACCCTACCCTTACCTACGAGAAGCAGCGTGGCTCAGTGGAAAGAGCACGGGCTTTGGAGTCAGGGCTCATGAGTTCGAATCCCAGCTCTGCCACTTGTCAGCTGGGTGACTGTGGGCAAGTCACTTAACTTCTCTGTGCCTCAGTTCCCTCATCTGTAAAATGGGGATTAAGACTGTGAGCCCCACGTGGGACAACCTGATTCCCCTGTGTCTACCCCAGCGCTTAGAACAGTGCTCGGCACATAGTAAGCGCTTAACAAATACCAACATTATTATTATTACCCATCTCATTAGTGCTGACGTCGGAGAACAGAAATAAGGAGTCTTTGAGACATGGCTGAGGGAGGTCCAGGTAATGCTAGAATCCTTCGGAATGCGGGGCATTCCACTAAGTATGGACCGTCGAAAGTGTCTTTGAAGTTGAGCTAATCAAATCACATCCAGTAAAAGCACGGGCCTGGGAATCGGTGGGCCTGATCTGCCCGCTTGTCTGCTCTGTGACCTCGGACAAGTCACTGCACTTCTCTGGGCCTCATTGACCTCATCTGTAAAATGGGGATTAAGACTGAGCCCCATGTGCGACCAGGACTGTCTTCCAACCTGATTTGCTTGTATCTATCCCAGGGCTTAGGACAGTGCCTGGCGTACAGTAAGCGCTGCACAAAGACCATTTTATAAAAAAAGGCAAAGAAAATCTAATGAATCTCTTTAAATGATCACTCCCTGATCTTCAAGTACTTAATTTTTGCTTTGGAAAATTACACTCCTTATTTGTACCAGGAAAATCAGTTCCTAAGTATATTTTTAAATCCCTTTTTGGGGGAAACATTAGGATGGATGTGCCATAGGAGAAAAATAAATGGAATTACTAAAGCATGCAAGAGAGTTCAGTTATGACATACATGACCAAGAAAACAGTGGTCACAATCCCTTCAATAACCTGTGGAGTCCCCCAAAGAATTCTCCTGCAGCAGACATGTTTTGTCACTTCTTAAACTGATTCTCACATGTTCCCAAGAAAATGTCCTAGGGCCACCAATTACTCCCTAGCACCATTAAAGAGCTGAGTTTTGAAAAGATTAGAAAGTGCCACCATGCAATCAACTAAATACATTAAAGTGGGCCACTCTTGATTGGGAAGGCTCATTAATTCCATGCTGTCAATCTCACTTCGGTCAAGTTATTTTTAAATGTCTGTGACTCCGATGTAAGAAAATGATTCCTAACTCTTAGGGTCGGAGAAGGGAGAAAGGGAACTTTGGGAAAGCCGAAATCACCACCTCCATCATCATCAACAACAGATTTATTCTTAGTCATCATGCACGACATATTTATCCGTAGTCATGCATGTAAAATGCCTGTGTGTAAGGAACTCAAGTCACTTTTGGGAAATTCCTCAAGAAGTTCCCCAATATTCCCAGGCTGTGGCGGGTGAAAACCCGGGCCCCATTTTTTAAAAAATAATAATGATAATAATAACGGGATTTCTAAAGCACTTAGAGTGTGTCAAGCACTGTAAGTCATCAGCAAAATATGGAACGTAGCCCGTATCTTCGGACCTAGAATTCAGCACCGTATCCAAAAACCTCTGCCAAATGATGGGAACAGCTTGTGCATTTAAGAATTAAAAATTGGGGGAGATGCCAAGTAAAAGTACAATTGGACCCAGGTAAATAGGGCACCGCACGTGGGGAGAATCTCGATTCTGGGGACTGCTCCAGTGTCCTGGCTGGTTTCTAGAAGAACTAGAAGCAGGCCATTTGTAACTACAGGGGAGTCAGGTAACTCCTGAGTTCCACTGCCTACCCTGGGTTGGGTTCCAAAGGCTCCTCCACTTTGAATAATAGTTATGGTACTTTTTATGGTGCTTACTATGTGCCAGGTACTGTTCTTAGCCCTGGGCACTGTCCTAAACACTGGAAGCCACCCAGGATTAGATTGATTAGTAATAGGACCCTTGAGAGTTCTTGTCTCCCATGCTGCCATTCATTCAATCGTATTTATTGAGCACTTACCGCGTGCAGAGCACTGTACTAGGCGCTTGAAAAAAAATTTTTGCCAGGAACTCATCCCGGGGTTTAACTTGCCTGCAAGGAAGTCAGGGGATTTCCGGGTCCAGTTTCCAAAGGTTGAGGAAGGAAAGGGCTTGAGGAAAACCTCCCCAAAGCCCATTTCGGGATGGGAAACAGAATTCAGAGGCGTCCAGCTTTCTCCGCAACCTTAAGCTCCAGTCGATAATAACAGCAGTAACCACTGTGGGATCCTTTGAGTGTTTACTATGTGCCAAGCAGTGTGTACTAAGCCCTGAGGTGGATCAAGGGTGTCAGTCTCTGCCCCACATGGGGCTCATAGTCTAAGGTGGAGGGAGAACCGACATTTCATCCCCATTTTACAGATGAGGAAAAGGATGCCCAGAGGAGTTAAGTGACCTGCCTAAGGTTCCACGGGCAAGCGGTGGAGCTGGGATTAGAACCCAGGTCCCCAGACTCCCAGCCCTGTACTCTTTCCACTAGACTATAAGATCGTTATGGGCCGGGAACACATCCACTAATTCTGTTCTACTGTACTCTCCCAAGGGCTTAGTACAGTGCTCTGCTCATAGTAGTAGGTGCTCAATAAATACCATTGATTGACACTTGCTGCCACAGACTAGAAATAACTAAATTCCTGTAGGGACTGGGAGGCCGCAGGGAAGGCAAGGCACTCCTGGGTTCCATGTCCGACCTCGAGGTGGACTCCGGGAGACATCCCAGGCACCTCGGCAGCTGGGAAGTGCCAGTTTCTGACCCTCGGATGGGCTGGAAGGGAGGCTGCCTTGGGACTGGGGAAGTTTTAATCCAAGTCAGCAAGTTAGTATCAGAAACACTGGGCAGGTGAGATCCACCCTGGCATTTAGTACAGTGCCTGGCGTATAGTAAGGGCTTAACGAATGTCAGAACTATTATTATTATTATCATCCAGGAGTCCTACCTATCTGTTCCCAGTCCAGAAGTCAATCACTTTGGCAACCTCAGCGGGGGTAAATTTATAAACAACAGAGTAAAACCTTTTTTAAAATTTTTCCTCCCGAGGCGCCGGGCTCCCTCGAACCCAAGTGGGGATTTGGGCATGGGTATCTAGACGGTGAGCTGGCAGGGAATGTGTCTATTTGCTGTTGTAGTGTACTCTCACAAGCACTTAGTACAGTGCTTGGCACAGACTAAGCATTGAAGAAAGACGATCAAATGAATAATAATTATTGTGGTGTTTGCGAAGAACTTACTTCCTGAAGTGCTGACCTCTGAGATAACTCTGGTACTTACTAAGTGCTTACTATGTGCCAGGCTCTGTACTAAGTGCTGGGGAAGATACGAGATAATCGGGTCGGACACAGTCCCTGCCCCACACAGGGCTCACGGTCTCAATCCCCACTTTACAGATGAGGGAACCGAGGCCCGGAGAAGTGAAGTGACTCGCCTAAGGTCATCCAGCAGACAAGCGGCAGAGTCGGCATTCGAACTCCTGACCTTCTGACTCCCAGGCCCGGGCTCTACCCATTAGGCCACGCCACATGAATTCGTTCATTCATTCAGTTGTATTTATTAAGCAATTACTGTGTGCAGAGCACTGTGCTGAGCCCTTGGGAAAGAACAATCTGACCATCAACAGTGACATTCCCCGCCCCACAACGAGCTCACAGTCTAGGGGTGGGAAGTCAGATAGCAATACAAATAAACAAAACTTCAGATATATGCATGAATTGTCTCAGCTTTGTCTCTTTAGGGCCTTACAGATGGCAGGGCTGATTTTGAGATTGGGCCAGAAGGGCTAAAACCAGACTGACCCCCCCCCCTTTTCCTCTGCTCCCCCTCCCCTCCCCATCTCCCCGACTCGCTCCCTTTGCTCTACCCACCTCCCCCCCCCCCCCCCGCCGCCAACAGCACTTGTGTAGATATGTACATATCTATGATTCTATTTGTTTATATTAATGAGGTGCATATAATTCTATTTATATTGATGCCTGTTTACTTGTTTTGATGCCCGTCTCCCCTCTTCTAGACCGTGAGCCCGTTGTGGAGCGGGATTGTCTCTCTCGGTTGTCGACCTGTACTTCCCAGGCGCTTAGTACAGCGCTCTGCACACAGGAAGCGCTCAATAAATAGAGAAGCAGCGTGGCTGAGTGGAAAGAGCCCGGGCTTGGGAGTCAGAGGCCATGGGGTTCGATTCCCGTCTCTGCCCCTTGTCAGCTGTGTGACTGTGGGCAAGTCACTTCACTTCTCTGTGCCTCAGTTACCTCAACTGTAAAATGGGGATTAAGACTGTGAGCCTCATGTGGGACAACCCGATTACCCTGTATCTACCCCAGCGCTTAGAACAGTGCTCTACACATAGTAAGCGCTTAACAAATACCAACATTATTATAAATACTATCGAGTGAATGAATTGTACTTCCCAGGCGCTCAGTCTGGTGCTCTGCACAGAGGAAGCGCTCAATAAATACGATCCAACGAATGAAAGGCTGCAGACGAGAAGGGATCGCTGGACCGTCCCCCTCTGTAGCCCGATCGAGCCGGTGGCGGGAAGGGGCGATGAGGCGTCGGATCGTCTTTACTGAGCACGTACTCTGTGCTAAGCGCTTGGGAGAGCGCGGCATGGCAGCCAGCGGACAGGATACGTTGGCCCCGTCTCCGTCGGTGGGCGATCCGAGCGGAGAGCCGGTACTCCACACTGTACGGTATTCCTCCCTGGAGTAGCATTCCCGCCTCCCTCCCTCCCTCCCTTCCTTCCCTCCCCCCTCCCCCTGCAGCCGAGAAGCCAAAGGAGCCGGAGTGGGCTGGGGAAAGTCGGCTCGGGCACTCCACTGCGCACCGTAATAACTATGGTATTTGTTAAGCGTTTACTAGGTGCCGAGCACTGTTCTAAGCGCCATGAAACTCTACCATAAAGTCGGGGCCGGCCTGCTCGGCCTGGGCAGCCTCTTGCTCCTCTATCTCTTGCAAGTTGCCAAAGAGAGCGGCCCAGCTCATCTGGCCCATTTCCCCCCCGCTCAGGTTTCCAAGGCGCAGCAGGAGCCACGTCTCCAGAGAAAAACCGGACAGCGGAGCCCGGCGAGAGCGGGGAAGTTTGCAAACGTTCGGTAAATCGTGCGTGTGTGTGTGTTGGGGGGAGACCCCGAAGCCCCTTCGGACCCCCGAGCGGAAGGCGCACTCCTCTGGAGGGGACGGGGGAGCAATCCAGATTTTAATCACAAGCAGATCGCAACTCTCTGCTCATTCATTCAGCCGTCCATTCCATCGTTTAGACTGCGAGCCCGTCGTTGGGCAGGGATGGTCTCCATCCGGTGCCCAGTTGTCCATTCCAAGCGCTTAGCACAGTGCTCCGCACACAGTAAGCGCTCAATAAATACCACTGAACGAATCGTACCGAACGCTTGCTGTGTGCGGAGCGCTCCCCTGATCGCTTGGGAAGCACACTTCAGCAACAAATAGGAATGCCCGTCCCCATCTCTGATTTTGGAGGCTTTCATCTGGGTTTGGAGCGGGCGTATGCACGTTTTCTTTTATAATAATAATAATGATGGTATTGGTTAAGCACTTACACCGGCCCGGGCACTGGACTGAGCGCTGGGCTCGATGGAAGCAAATCGGGTTGGACGCAGTCCTTGTCCCACATGGGGCACACAGACTCTGATTTTGGAAGCTTCCCTTGGCGTTTGGAAGGGGCGTATGCGTGTTTTCTTTTATAATAATCATAATTACGGTATTTGCTAAGCGCTTACTATGGGCCGGGCACTGTATTAAGCGCTGGGGTGGATGCAAGCAAATGGGGTTGGACACAGTCCTTGTCCCACGTGGGGCTCACAGTCTCTGATTTTGGAAGCTCTCCTTGGCGTTTGGAGCGGGCGTAGGTGTGTTTTCTTTTGTAATGATAATCAAATCATGGTATTTGTTAAGCGCATACTATGTGCTAGGGACTGTACTAAGCGCTGGGGTGGATACAAGCAAATCGGGTTGGACACAGTCCTTGTCCCACATAGGGCTTATTCCCCATTTTACAGATGAGGTAACTGTGGCACAAAGAAGTGAAGTGACTTGCCTAAGGTCACACAGCAGACGAGTGGCGGAATTGGGGTTAGAACCCATAACCTTTCGACCTCCTGTCCCGCGCTCTATCCACTATGCCAGGCTGCTTCTCTTTTACGAACATCGTAAGCCAAGAGGTCTCAAAATGTGAATCCGTTTCTCTTTTTGAGAGAGACGCTTTTTGTGGGCAGCCGTTTGTCAGTTTATTTTTATGTTGTGCTCTCCCAAGCGCCTAGTACAGTGATCTGCGCACAATCGATGCCATTGACTGACTGCAGAAGAACCTAAAAATGTGAATTTTCATCGTAGACCTCAGTCCTCCTGCAAGTTAGTGATTTCTGTTCACCCCATTAGTTGTGAAAGGTGCTTGTTTTACAGCCTCCATTCACTGGGGAATCTTCTGGTTAACCTTGGGGGTGTTTTTGACCAGCCAGTCTTAAACCATCATGTTTCTTGCAGTCGCTAATTGAAGAACTTCCTTTCAATCGCGGATGCCATATTTTTGACCTCAGAGATTCATCTCCCTGAGGTACCGAACTGTTTAAATTCCAGTTAGAAGATACATTCGAAGAAATCGTATTGG
The DNA here is from genome assembly GCF_004115215.2 of Ornithorhynchus anatinus. NCBI lineage: Eukaryota > Metazoa > Chordata > Mammalia > Monotremata > Ornithorhynchidae > Ornithorhynchus > Ornithorhynchus anatinus. The sequence continues at coordinate 53,594,343 of NC_041749.1, forward strand.
TTCTTTGACGAACAGCACACCGGGAGTTTTCCTCCTAGATGCAGTTCCTGCCCATTCTAAACCTGAATTAACATTTCTTATTAACTCGAATGCAGATTCATTACCGAAACTTTCTGTTCACACATTCCACTAATTCGATTTAGAAAGTTTAAAAAGCGGATCGCGTTTTGGGGGGTTGAAAAGTTAGAGTTGTGCTCTGCTCCATATGACCTCCAGCCAACTCTGTGTTTTGAAAGCAGTGATTCATGATTTCACAGAGATATTCCAGGTTTTGTAATGTTTTACTCCTAAATGTATTAAAACAGCTGGGTAATATCTTATTGTCCACCAGAACAAGTTGGCCGTGCTGGTGAGGGAGTCATGAGCAGAATTCAAATAGGCGTTTTACAGCAGAATTATTTCCATGAGCAACAGTACCTTCTGAAGTCATTTTTCTTTTTGAACGTATCTTTTAGATTATCGTGGAAATCTCGGGCAACACTGGAAGAATAAAGAACAAAATTAGAAAGCTTTGAAAATCTGGAAAGGCTAAATAAGCCCCAGGAAGTCTTTCACTTCAATGAAGCCATCTAATATTCTTGGGAAGAGTTGACATTTTCTGGAGGGTTTTTTTTAAATTATTTTTAATTTATGACTCTCTTCAGATACTTTTACAGGGGTGGTTTCAGGATACACTGCAGCCCAAACAGCATAATAAGTGGACCACTGCGCTGGAAAACACTCGTTCTGTTGGGTTTTTTGGTCGTTTTTTCCTCACTGACCTCCCCGTTAAATTTTAATAGAGAATTTCATTTGTCCCAATCATTTTTAGAAAGTGTTTGCATCAGACTCCCTCATGGTTGGAACCCCAAATCCTTTTCCCGCTCCTCAGAGGTTAGGCGCATTAGCCATGGCAAACTGCTCAGCCTTCTCAGGAAAGCAGGAGGCAAACTGGATCCGCCACAGATCCCCACCTGCTGACCATCCACGGAGTAATGCTAGTATGACCCTTGAGGATAGTGCAGAAGGTAGAGTGCTGCCACGTCAGCCCATAAAACACAAAGCTCTTATCCCAACATCTTGTTTTAATTTCAGCTAAGTTTCCAGGGACTCATTTAGGAGCCAGACTCGGCAATTTGCAGATATTTATTTTAATGCAATGTTGCTTTCAATGCATCCCGTTTTCACTGGAGCTTGCCCTGGCATATGGAAAGGAAAGGTAAATTTGAGCCTCACCGGTACTGGTGGGGCCTTTTTAATGAGACAGCGTTGCAGATTCCCAGCGTTACGTAGGAGTTGATGAAAGGATTCCTTTCCACCCCCCGCTGATGATAAAATGGGAATAAAATACAAAGCCTGTGAGACAGAAGCCTCACAGATGATTTTTGAAGACCCAGGTTCTAGTGTTTCGGCTTGCAGCCTATCTCTAATAATAATAATAACGTTGGTATTTGTTAAGCACTTACTATGTGCAGAGCACTGTTCTAAGCACTAGGGTAGATAAAGGGTAATCAGGTTGTCCCATGTGAGGCTCACAGTTAATCCCCATTTTACAGATGAGGTAACTGAGGCACAGAGAAGTGAAGTGACTTGCCCACAGTCATACAACTGACAAGTGGCAGAGTCAGGATTCAAACCCATGACCCCTGACTCCCAAACCCGGGCTCTTTCCACTGAGCTACGCTGCTTCTCTACAGTATTTTATCCAAGTTCCGCATCTTCTGAGGTTCCCTGCTCCTGATTTTTTTTTTTTTTTTTACTACCCAAGTTCTCATTAGTAGAAGGATGAAATTGATTAGTTTAATCAACCTGACTTACCTCTTTCTGCTCAGTTTTCTCCTCCATCTCATCTTTTACTCTACTTTCGCCTCTGATCTGACCTTGTTCATTCCTCTGTGAACATGAATCGACGGCCCACCATTTCATTCGCTCTTGAGCACGTCGCGGCCATCTCTGCTGAGTCATTTTGTCATCGGACCAGCCCAGCGCATTCTCGGTCTTCCTCGTAGGGCCTTTTCCGCTTATTGGGATCCAGCCAATTAAGCGGGAGGACTGGCAGTTGTAGCATCTATGAGCTACATGGCTTTCCCATTTCCGTTGTGCTCCGTGCAGGTCTTAACGCCATGTCTCCGACACCTGTATGTTTCCCGGAGTGACATCTCTGTACTTGGGTCTCTTCTTGGATCTTTCAGGTTTGTCATTTTTGCTTCCTCCACGAGTGCCGTTGATCGACATCCTCCTGGCTCGGAAGCACAACTCGGTGCCTCCTTTCCCTCCCCCTCGTCACCGCAGCTCTCCACTGCTGGCGACTGCAGCATACGAGCCCAGTGGCCCGGCATCATCATCCGCTTTTGGGGGACTTGCTGCACGCTCCTTAGGGGGTTCTGTGGGGTTGCACTGTGTCCAACCTGATTACTTTGTATCTACCCCAGTGTTTAGAACAGTGCATGGCGCATAGTAAACATTTAACAAATGCCACAGTTATTGTTACTGTTCTGTAGTCTGTCTCAACCAACCAATGCTTTTTCTCTGGCCTTCTTCAAGGCTCCAGTCAAACATCCTACCTGGCCTGATTCCTGGAGCAGGTGAGGCTCGGCATATGCTAGGGAGGTTAGCCTCAGAAATGAAAGCCCCCCAACACCTCACCAGGCAAATGGAAGCACTTATTTTGATCCATGTGTCATTGATGGCAAAACAGTGAAGTCAAAAAGTTCCTTCTTCTTCTTCTTCAAGGGCAGGGAACGTGTCTCCTAATTCTGTTGTATCGTACTCTCCTAGGCGCTCAATAAATACCATTGATTGACCGATTGAGCGATGTTCTGATTTTATCGAAACCAGTCCATGCTGCCTTTGGTAATGATAACGATGGTATCTGTTAAGTGCATACTATGTACCAGGCACTGTACTGAGCGCTGGAGTGGATCAAGTTGGAGTGGATCAATCAAGTTGGACACATCCCCCGTCCCGTGTGGGACTCGCAGTCTCAACCCCCATTTTACAGATGAAATAATTGAGGCCCAGAGAAGTGAAATGACTTGCCCCAGGTCACACAGCAGACAAATGGCGGAGCTGGGATTATTAATTCATTCATTCAGTAGTACTTATTGAGCGCTTACTATGTGCAGAGCACTGTACTAAGCACTTGGAATGTACAAATCGGTAACAGATAGAGACAGTCCCTGCGCTTTGACGGGCTTACAGTCTAATCGGGGGAGACAGACAAGAACAGTGGCAATAAATAGAATCAAGGGGAAGAACATCTCATTAAAGCAATAGCAAATAAATAGAATCAGGGTGATGTACATCTCATTAACAAAATAAATAGGGTAATGAAGATATATACAGTTGAGTGAATGAATACAGTGCTGAGGGGATGGGACGGGAGAGGGGGAAGAGCAGAGGGAAAGGGGGGAGAAGAGGGTTTAGCTGCGGAGAGGTGAAGGGAGGGGTAGAGGGAGCAGAGGGAAAAGGGGAGCTCAGTCTGGGAAGGCCTCTTGGGGGAGGTGAGCTTTAAGTAGGGTTTTGAAGAGGGGAAGAGAATTAGTTTGGCGGAGGTGAGGAGGGAGTGCGTTCCAGGACTGCGGGAGGGCGTGGCCCAGGGGTCGACGGCGGGATAGGCGAGAACGGGGGATGGTGAGGAGGTGGGCAGTAGAAAGAGAGAAGGGAGGAAAGGTGGGAAGGGGCAAGGTGATGGAGAGCCTTGAAGCCTAGAACCCATGACCTTCTTCTGACTCCCTGGCCTGTGCTCTATCCACTATGCCATGTTCTCCGGCTGTAGATGTAGCTTTCTGCTGCTTCTGTTTCTTTACCATTGACACAGTGGCGACAAGCCTAGAGTACAGTTCGACTGTAAAACCTCTTTCACCGACATACCATAAAAGGCGATTCCCTTTTTCCTTGTCCTCTAGACTGTGAGCTCATTGTGGACAGAGAATGTTTCTGTTTGTTGTTGCACTTCCCCAAGTGCTTAGTACAGTGCTGTGTACACAGTAAGCGCTCAGTAAATGAGATTGACTGAATGAATGAATGCTCTTCCAAGCGCTTGGTAGAGCGCCCTGAATGCAGTAAGTGCTCAATAAATACAATTGATTGATTAAAAAAAGGATGATGAGGGCACAGTGAAATTGAGATAAAAATGTCCAAGCGAAAGTAAGCTTCCACAGAACCCCAAACAACTCTTTTGCCCGGGCCCATATCATCCTTTGTGACCTTGGGCAAGTCACTTCACGTCTCTGTGCCTCAGTTGCCTCATCTGTAAAATGGGAATGAGACTGTGAGCCCCATGTGGGACTGGGACTGTGCCCAACTTGATTTGCTCGTATCCATGCCAGCGCTTAGTACAGTGCCTGGCACACAAGTGCTTAATAAATATCACAATTATTACCCCAGAGGCCACCAGTACTTCCAGGCTATAAGAGAAGCAGCGTGGCTCAGTGGAAAGAGCACGGGCTTGGGAGTCAGAGGTCATGGGTTCGAATCCCGGCTCTGCCGCTTGTCAGCTGTGTGACTTTGGGCAAGTCACTTAACTTCTCTGTGCCTCAGTTGCCTCATCTGTAAAATGGGGATTAAAACAGTGAGCCTCATGTGAGACAATCTGATTACCCTGTATACCCCAGCGCTTAGAACAGTGCTCTGCACATAGTAAGCGCTTAACAAATACCAACATTATCATTATTTATTGCCCATCATTTAGCTTCAAGATATTCATCTCTAGCCTAGTCATTCATTCACTCAATATTATTTATTGAGTGCTTACTATGTGCAGAACACTGTACTAAGCGCTTGGAATGTACAGTTCGGCAACAGATAGAGACAACCCCTGCCCAATGACGGGCTCACAGTCTAAACGGGGAAGACAGACAACAAAACAAAAGAAGACAACATCGTCAAGATAAATAGAATCGTGGAGATATACACCTCATTAACAAAATAAATAGGGTAATAAATAATATATACAAATATGCACAGTGCTGAGGGGAAGGGGAAGAGCAGAGGGCGGTGGGGAGGAATGGGATCTCAGTCTGGGAAGGCCTCCTGGAGGAGGTGAGCCCTCAGTAGGGCTTTGAAGAGGGGAAGAGAGTTTGGCAGATGTGAGGAGGGAGGGCATTTCAGGACAGCGGTAGGATGTGGGCCAGGGGTTGGCGGCGGGACAGGCGCGAACTGGGGACTGTGAGGAGGTGAGTGGAAGAGGAGCGGAGTGTACGGGGTGGGCAGTAGAAGGAGAGAAGGGAGGCAAGGTAGGAGGGGACAAGGTGATGGGGAGCTTTGAAGCCCAGAGTGAGGAGTTTTTGTTTCGTGCGAAGGTTGATAGACAACCACTGGAGGTTTTTGAGGAGGGGAGTGACATGCCCAGAGCGTTTCTGTAGGAAGATGATATGGGCAGTGGAATGAAGAATAGACTGGAGTGGGGAGAGACAGGAGGAAGGGAGATCCAAGAGGAGGCTGACACAATACTCCAGCCGGGATATTATGAGAGTTTGTACCAGTACGATAGCCATTTGGATGGAGAGGAAAGGGTGGATCTTGGCGATACTGTGAAGGTGAGACTGGCAGGTGTTGGTGACGGATTGGATGCATGGGGTGAATGAGAGAGCAGAGTCAAGGATGACACCAAGGTTGCAGGCCTGTGAGACGGGAAGGAAGGTAGTGCCATCCACAGTGACAGGGAAGTCAGGGAGAGGACAGGGTTTGGGAGGGAAGATAAGGAGCTCAGTTTTAGACATGTTGAGTTTTAGGTGGCGGGCAGACATCCAGGTGGAGACGTCTTGGAGGCAGGAGGAGATACGAGCCTGGAGGGAGGGGGAGAGAACAGGGGAGGAGATGTAGATTTGGGTGTCATCTGCATAGAGATGATCGTTGAAGCTGTGGGAGTGAATGAGCTCGCCAAGGGAGTGAGTCTAGATGGAGAACAGAAGGGGACCAAGACCTGACCCTTGAGGAACCACTGCAGTTAGTGGATGAGAGGGGGAGGGGGAGCCCGCGAAGGAGACCGAAATGAATGACCAGAAAGATAAGAGGAGAACCAGGAGACGACAGAGTCCATGAAGCCAAGGTCAGATAAAGTGTGGAGGAGAGGAGAAGGGGATGGTCTACAGTGTCCCAGGCAGCTGAGAGGTCGAGGAGGATTAGGATAGAGTAGGAGCCATTGGATTTGGCAAGAAGGAGGTCATGGGTGACCTTCGAGAGGGCAGTTTCGGTGGAGAGGAGGGGACAGAAACCAGATTGGAGGGGCCCAGGAGAGAGTCGGAGTTGAGGAATTCAAGGCAGCGGGTGTAGATGACTTGTTCTAAGAGTTTGGAAAGGAAGGGTAGGAGGGAGATAGGATGATCACTGGAAGGGGAAGTTGGGTTGAGAGAGGGTTTTTTTAGGATGGGGGAAACATGGACCTGTTTGAAGGCAGAGGGGAAGGAGCCATTGGAGAGTGAGTTGTTAAAGATAGAAGTTAAGGGGGAAGGAGGGAAGGGGGGGAGGAGGGAAGGGGCGATAGTTTTTATAAGGTGAGCGGGAATGGGGTCCGAAACACAGATGGAGGGGGTGGCCCTTGCGAGGAGGAAGGCGATCTCCTCTGAGGATATTGCAGAGAAGGATGGGAAAGTACGGGAGAGGGTTGGGGGGGAGGCAGGAGGGGGAGGGGTGACTTTGGGGAGCTCAGACCTGATTGTGTTAATTTTTGTGATGAAGTAGGTGGCCAGATCATTGGGGGTGAGGGATGGGGGAGGGGGAGGAACAGGGGGCCTGAGGATAGAGTAAAAAGTCTGGAACAATTGGCGGGGGTGACGGGCATGGGCGTCAATGAGGGAAGAAAAATAGTTTTGCCTGGCAGAGGAGAGGGCAGAGTGGTCATGTGACGGATATCAGAAAATCTTGGATTTTCCTTTGCAACTCTGCTGCATCATGGAGAAATATAATCCGGTTGTCAGTCTGTGCTGGTGATACTGGTTCCTGAGGTGAGTTTGTTGAATGGCCATTCTAGAATGGCTAGAAGCTGTTCTGGCAAGCTTGTGTGACCCTGTTTGAAACCCTTTTACCACACGGGTCGTTGAACATTGTCATTTCTGCAATGCCGAATTGATGTGCATGTTGCGTTGAACCCGGTTTCAGTAAGTGCAGTGAAACAACATCAAACACCATTGAATCCTTCACTTTCTTGCAACCCAAAGTGAAGCAAGCTAGGATTTAATATACTTGACATTTTCCTGTTAGTGGGAGGGAGTGATTGCAGTCAATAGCTGAGTATTCCTAATAGAATTCAACTTGTTTTCTGTTGAAATGCACTTTAAGGTCATTATTAACATTCTAATGTGACTTACGTAAAGGAGTTTATTAGCGATTGGATCGATTAGTAGTACTTACTGAGCGCTTACTGAGCACCAAACAGCACTTGGGAGAGTACAATACCACAAAGTTGTATTATTTACACGACACGATCCCTCCCTGCAAGCGCTCAGTAAATTCAGATGAATGAATGAATGAATAAATGAATGAAAGGCACTTATGGACTAGATGATAGTTTAAAAGAGTCTTCAGAGTTTCCTTTTCTTCATCAACACTACTGCATTATTTTTTGTTCTTTTCCACCAGGTGGAGTGTTTACGATGTGAATGTTGTTTCATCGTTATGGGGTTTTAAGTAGAAATTGACCTTCGGCTTTAAGATAGCCTGTTCTTCTGCCCCTTAGATTGTGAGCCCCACGTGGGACAGGTACAGTATTCAACCTGGTGTATCTGCCCCAGTGCTTAGTATAGTGCTTGGCACATGATTGAACAAATACCGACATCATTATTACATGTAATCCCTACCTGGGGATTTCCCAAATTTCATATTCCAAACAGAATAGCCCACTTCTTCCCAGATTAAGTTCGGCCCTTTTTCCTTGGTTGATTCTTGGCTAAATGCAACTAATTGAGATTTAGTTGAGTAATGTTTTGCACCAGTTTTGTTCAACTTATTCCTCTTTATTGTTCTCTCTATTTCCATCTTTCATTACCACCAGGTTATTTTGTTTCAGCCTGTGTCTTTTACGATTCTCTTCCATCTCCTCTTTATTTGTGTTGCTGCTCTCAAATTCTTTTTTTCTGAATCCTTCAGCCTTTTAAAATGATCTTTCAGATATCCTTATAAAACATCCTGTATTCCTCTTAGGTTTTTATGCATGCCCCTCTTACCATCCTTTTTAGCATCTCCTTGGCCCTTTGACATTTTCTTTGTGCTTGATTCCTTTTGCCTTATTTGCCGGTTAGGTTATATATGAAAGGAGTACATCATAAACTATTCATTATCTGTTTTGTGGGTTTTAGATGCATTCAATTCATCAACAAACACTTCTTCACTTAACTGATACTTGGGTGTTAAATTATGAGTTCTTTTAATTGAGGGTTCTTAAGCAGTGATGATTTTTAACTTGGATCTGAGGATCTGGTAGATGAGCCAGTGCAAATGTTGCTTTTGCTTATTGTCGAGGCACCAAATGAGTGTTTTTCTTGTCCGTCATCTTGTAATTGACCTGGTTCTGATGACTTTTTGTTGTTGTTTTTGCCTGCCAAGTCCCAACATTTGGGTGTGGGGGAGTTGTCATGTTGCCCCTGTTAGTCAGTTGACCTAGACAAAATCAGATGGCTCGTCGATTGCAACAGTCCTTTTCCAAACATTATTGGTACCGTCATTATTATTACAGTTATCGCGCTAAGCATTCACTATGGGTCGAGCACGGTTCTAAGTGCTAGGGTAGATTCAAGCCAATCAGGTCAGATAGCTCCTGACCCACGTGGGGCTCACAACCCAGGAAGAAGGGGGAACAGGCAGTGAATCCTCATTTTATAGATGAGGAAACTGAAGTGCAGGGGATAGTACAGTGACTTGCCCAAGGTCACACAGCAGACAAGTGGCGAAGTCGGGATTAGAACCCGGGTCCTCTGACTCCCGGGCCTGTGCTCTTTCCACTAGGCCACGCTGCTCCTCTACCATGCGAACATGCAAAATGAGGCACTCCTGGTCACTCTGCTTTTGCCATGTGGAAGGGTTAAAATCCTAAACATCAACTGACCAAACTAGATAGCCACAGGGAAGTCCCCCAGGGTAGCTAGTTCACCCACATTGACAATATGAAGACTATAGCATAACCGTCTCTCCTGACTGGACTTGTGTGGAGGATGGGTGGTAGTAGGTAGCCAAATAGGTCTTGGATAATGAATTACATTAGGGTGGCCACAGGCAGGGAGAGCAGAGGAAATGCTCAAGAACTTCAAGGAGTGCAGTATTGATGTTGGAGCAAAAGTTTATTCATTCATTCATTCAATTGTATTGAGAGCTTACTGTGTGCAAAGCACTGTATTCAGAGCTTGGAAGAGTCTAGTATTACAATAAATGGACACATTCCCCACCCACAACGAGCTAGTAGACAAATCAAAATGGTGTGTAGCAAAGAGAGATGGTATGGCTTAACTGTATGCAAAGCCATCATTTAGCCCATAAGGCAAAGTAATGAAAAGCAGCAGACAAATACCTTGTTTTTTATATCATGCTTTTATATTTCCAAAGCGCTTTCGCATCAGTCATCTCACTTTATCTTCCCATCCCTTCCAGGTAGGGAGAGGCAAGTATCAGTATTCCCATTTTACAGATGAGTCCCAGATGAGAAAGTTAAATGACTTGCCTGAGGTCATCCAGCTGGCCTAGGGTAGAACCCAGAATAGATCCCAGATCTCCAGGACTCTCAACTTCATGGGCTTTCCCCTAGACTAGACAGCCAACAGTTTGTGTAATACTGGAAATATAAAACTTGGTGGAATATTTTTCTCATATTTCAGGGGATTCAGGGAGGGGAATATAATCAAGTTTCAGCTTAACATAAGAAAGTACAACCTCAGACAACTTGGCTCTGCAGCTGAATGTTGTATGCCCGTGTTTATTTGTCAGGGTATTTTAGTATATAAACTGAGGTTAAGCAGAGAAAGTATATTCTTCAACTATTTCCATGCAGCACTTACCCACATACTAAGTGTTTCATAACTCGTTCTATGATAGTTATTAGACTAATGCTACTAAAACGGATAGCAGTAGGCTTAGGAGAGTCACGGGAAACAGGAGTTTGGGCCTTCCAAAATTTATAAATTCTAATTGGTAAACTTCAGATAAAAAGATAATTCGTTTATCTCCTTCCTTGTAGTTAGTGCATTTGACTTGTGATTCACACTGCACAGAGAAGAGAATTCTAACTCCCTTGATGGTTGGTATTTCTTGGCAGAGAGAATTTCTGCCTGGGCCAACAAATGATGAATTCTATGGATTAAGGGAATCTACTGAGGACTTCCAACTTGTTGGCAGACAGTAAAGAACAGATTTACACTGATATTTCTTCAGAAAAACTAATCCATCAATTGCGGTGAGAAGGTGCTAAAAGTTCTGTTTAAAAGTATTTGGGGGCCCCAGATGTCTTCTTCCTCTGTGTTTTTAGATGGAGCTAGAGAGGGAAAAGAAAAGTTGGGCGGGTATCTAAGTGTTTGTGGCATATCAGCACCAGTCCTGAAGCTTTTGTAGGGAAAATTATCCTTGATATTGACAGAACACCGCATTTAGAAAGAAAAAGAAGATTAAACCAGCTTTGAGAAATGAAAGCCCCAAACTTGAATGCAATGGTTAATTCCTTCCCAGAACATTTATCTTAAATTAATACTGATAATGATACTTGTGGTATTCGTTAAGCCCTTACTATGTGCCAGGCACAAAGGTAAATATAGAATAATCAGATGAAACACCGTGTAACAATTTTACTGATGAGGAAACTGAGGAACAAAGCTGTTAAATGCCACCTCCAAGGTCACACGACAGGCAAGCGGCAGAGCCAGGTTTAGATTATGATTAAGTCCTCTGACTTCCAGGCACACGCACTTTCCACAAGGCCGCGTTAATCCTGCTAATAATAACTGTGGTATTTGTTAAGGCCTTACTGTCAATCGTATTTCTTGAGTGCCTACTGCATGCAGAGCACTGTACTAAATGCTTGGGAGAGTACAATATAATAGAGTCGGTAGGCACATTCCCTGCCCACAATTAGTTTACAGTCTTGAGAGGGAGACAGAAATTAATATGAATAAATAAATGGCGGATATTGTACATAATAATAATAATAATGTTGGTATTTGTTAAGCGCTTACTATGTGCCGAGCACTGTTCTAAGCGCTGGGGTAGACATAGGGGAATCAGGTTGTCCCACGTGGGGCTCACAGTCTTAATCCCCATTTTACAGATGAGGTAACTGAGGCACAGAGAAGTTAAGTGACTTGCCCAAAGTCACACAGCTGACAAGTGGCAGAGGTGGGATTCGAACTCATGACCTCTGACTCCAAAGCCCGTGCTCTTTCCACTGAGCCACGCTGCTTCTCATAAGTGCTGTGGGGTTGAGAAAGAGGTGAAAAAGGGTGCAAATCCAAATGCAAGGGAGCTGGGATAGGAGGAATTTGAGGGCTTCATTGGGGAAAGTGCCCTGGAGGAGATGTGGAAGCTGGGGAGAGTGTTTGTCCATCTGATATGAAGAGGGAGGGAGTTCAAGGCCAGAGGCAGGGTTTGGGCGAGAGGTCGGCGGTGAGGTAGGCGAGATCGAGGTACAGTGAGTAAGTTGGCAGTAGAGGAGTGAAGCGTACAGGCTGGGTTGTAGGAGGAAAGCGACAAGTAAGGTAGGAGAGGGCAAGGCGATTGAGTGTTTTAAAGCTTATGGTAAGGAGTTTCTCTTTGATGTGGTAGTGGATGGACAACCACTGGAGGTTCTTGAGGAGTGGGGAAACATGGACCGAATGATTTTCAAGAAAAATAATCCAGACACCAGAGTGAAGTATGGATTGGAGTGGTAGGAGACAGGAGGCAGGAAGGTCAGAGAGAAGGTGGGTGAAGTAATCAAGGCGGGATAGGATAAATGCTTGGATCCATGTGGTAGCAGTTTGGATGGAGAGGAGAGGATGGATTTTAGTGATGTTGTGAAGGTCGAACCGACAGGATTTGGTGACAGATTGAATATGTGGGATGAATGAGAGAGCTAAGCCGTGGATAACACCAAGGATACGGGCTCGTGGGACAGGAAGGATGGTGGTACTGTCTACTCCACAGAAACCACCCTCTCAAAGGTGACAGGTGATCTCCTTCTTGCCAAATCCAATGGCCTCTACTCCATGCAGATCCTCCTCGATCTCTCAGCTGACTTTGACACTGTCGACCATCCCCTTCTCTTGGAAACATTATCCGAGCATGGCTTTACTGACACTGTCCTCTCCTGGTTCTTCTCCTGTCTCTCTGGCTGCTCATTCTCTTTCACGGCCTCCTCCTCTGCCTCCCACCCCCTAACTGGGGGTGTCCCTCAAGGTTCACTTCTGGGTCCCCTTCTAGTCTCCATCTACACCCATTCCCTTGGAGAACTCATTCGCTCCCATGGCTTCAACTACCATCTCTCTGCAGATGATACCCAAGTCTACATTAAATCCAAATCTACATCTACACCCCTGGTCTCTCTCCCACTCTGCAGTCTCGCATTTCCTCCTGCCTTCAAGACATCTCTACTTGGATGTCCTGTCATCACCTCAGACTTAACCTGTCCAAATCAGAACTCCTTATCTTCCCACCCAAACCCTGTCCTCCCCCTGACTTTTCCATCACTCTAGACGGCACCTCCATCCTTCCTGTCTCACAAGCCCGTAATTTTGGCGCTATCTCATTCAACCCACATGTTCAACCTATCACTCAGTCCTGTGGCTTCCACCTTCACAACCTCGCTAAAGTCCATCATTTCCTCTCCATCCAAATGGCCGCCACGTTAATCCAAGCATTTATCCTATCCCGCCTTGATTACTGCATCAGCCTCCTCGCTGACCTCCCTGCCTCCCGTCTCTCCCCTTTCCAGTCCATACTTCACTCTGTTGCCTGGATCATTTTTCTACAAAAATGCTCAGTCCATGTTTCCCCACTCCTCAGGAACCTCCAGTGATTGCCCATCCACCTTCACATCAAACAGAAATTCCTTACCATAGGCTTTAAAAGCACTCGATCCCCTTGCCCCCTCCTACCTCACCTCATTACTCTCCTATTGCAACCCAGCCCACACACTTCGCTCCTCTAATGCCAACCTACTGACCGTATCTCGGTCTCATCTGTCTCACCACCAACCCCTTACCTACATCCTGCCTCTGGCCTGGAACGCCCTCCCTTTTCGTATCTTCTTCTCCGAGAGGCCTTCCCTCTTATCCTCTTTTCCCATTCCCTTCTGCGTCGCCCTGATTTGCTCCCTTTATTCACTGCCCCCCTCAGCCCCAGAGCACTCATGTACATATCCATAATTTATTTCTCTTAATGTCCGCCTTCCCCTTTAGACTGTAAGCTCATCGTAGGTGGGGAATGTGTCTACCAACTCTGTTACAATGTTATATTGTACTCTCCCAAGCGCTTAGTACAGTGCTCTGAACACAGTAAGCATTCAATAAATATGATCGGTTAATTGCTTGATTGATTGACCCTCAAGCTCCCCAGAATGAGGCCACCAGCCATTTGAGCTATTGCCACCTTCCTCAAGCACTGTTGGGTAGAGTGCACTTTTCCCCCACAATTGCATCCCCCTCCCTCTGTCTGGCAGCCCCCAGCACTAGCCAAGTTGGGTTCTGATCCCGGCTCTGCCGCTTCTCTGCTCTGTGACCTTGGGCAAGTTGCTTAACTCCTCTGTGCCTAAGTTCCCTCATCTGTGAAATGGGGATTAAGACTGTGAAACCTGTGTGGGACGGGAACTGTGTCCAACGCGATTACCCCAGCGCTTAGTATGGTGCCTGGCACATAGTAAGCACTTAAATACCACAATTATTATTATTATTATCATTTCAGTCATTTGGAAAGTGGAGAGAGAGCCCCCAAATCTGCAGGGAGAGAATCTGGTACAGAGAGGATCAACCCTCTCACTTACCTTCTCCCTCCTCCCCTCCCCCCACCACCCAATTCACCTCCAAAACCCTGGACTGCAAGATAACTGGCCTGAGCTGAGCCACACTATCTGTGGCACTTAAGAAAACCTGATCTAGAAGATGTGGGCATAATAGCCCCATCCGTGAGGTAGATAAGAATCTCAGCTATTAATGTGAATCAATTCATACCTTGGGCAGTGGAGTGGGGACGGATTAAAGAATATTAATGGAGGGCGCTACAAGGCCCAGACGATGGCAGTTGGAGCCTATTAGCCCCCTCTGGGTTGGAAGTTGAATAGCCAATGTGGGGATGGGAGAGAGTCCTCACCAGGTGTTCATCAGTGAAGCCGGGGAAGCGGCTCCAATGTCATCCTATGCCGTGTTGACATAATGATGGCATGCGTCATTGGGGGCCCCGGCGAAATCCATTAGCTCCGTGCCCACGGGATGTTAAAATAGCCCTGCCTTGAACTAATCTGTAGCTTTTTTTTCTGCCCATCAGCAGAGTGCTGGGATTATGTGTCTTTCACTTGGCGTGGAAATGCCCAGGGTAATCTTAGAATGTTTCCGAGAAACCAAATGCACAATTTTTTTCAGGGGCTCTGTTCGCTTTTTTGGCCCTGAATTCCTGGTTATGTCATGCAAAGAAGCTTGGCATGTGCTAGGCAGTATGGTTTTCTGTTCCCATTATGTATTATGTAGCAGTATGAGAGAGCTAAATGTAACTCCAGTCTTCTGGCCGTTTACACACAAGTATTAAGTTTGTAATGTTTTTGCCCTCGACGAAAAAGAAGCTGATGTTATACCCCTGGGAAATGGTGTTGAAACCTTTATTAAGGTCTCTGGACTTGAGACTCAGCTTTATGTGGCCCATAGTAGGTTGTCTGCATAGTCAAGTACAGGCATACTGAGGTTACGCTAAAGGCTCTATGTAACACTGGATTCAAGTTCTCAGATTTTATGATTAAATCAGTGTATATTTGGACTCTTATGTATTGTAATCCGTGTGGTTGATCCTCTATTGGAATTTCTTTAAAAGAGCCTCCTGCCTGTAATCCTCAACTAGATGCAGTCTCTATCATTTGGCTAATGTTTGGATTTTTCCAGCTCCCTTCACCCTTCTCAAAAAAAAAAAAGAAAAAGGGGGATTACTCCCTTTCCAAAAAGAATCGGAGGTCCCGTTCGGGGTTCAGAACAGCATGGCATAGTGGATAGAGCATGGGCCTGGGAACTGGAAGGTCGTGGGTTCTAATCCTGGCTCTGCCACTTATCTGCTGAGTGACCTTGGGCTTATTAAAAACATCACCCCTGCCCTCCTCCCTTCCTTAACTTCTATTTTTAACCACTCAGTCTCCAATGGCTCCTTCCCCTTTGCCTTCAAACATGCCCACATCTCCCCCATCCTAAAAAAACCCGCTCTTGACCCCACTTCCCCTTCCAGTTATCGCCCTATCTCCCTACTACCCTTCTTTTCCAAAATCCTAGAACGAGTCGTCTACAATCGCTGCTTAGAATTCCTTAACTCCCATTCTCTCCTGGACCCCCTCCGATCTGGCTTCTGTCCCCTCCACTCTACCGAGACTGCTCTCTCTAAGGTCACCCATGACCTCCTTCTTGCCAAATCCAATGGCTCCTACTCCATTCTAATCCTCCTTGACCTCTCTGCTGCCTTTGACACTGTCGACCATCCCCTCCTCCTCCATACCTTATCTCACCTTGGCTTCATGGACTCCGTCCTCTCCCGGTTCTCCTCTTATCTCTCTGGCCGGTCATTCTTGGTCTCCTTCGCGGGCGCCTCCTCCCCCTCCCATCCTTTAACTGTTGGAGTTCCTCAAGGGTCAGTTCTTGGCCCTCTTCTGTTCTCCATTTACACTCACTCCCTTTGTGAACTCATTCGCTCTCACAGCTTTGACTACCATCTCTACGCAGATGACACACAGATCTACATCTCTGCCCCTGTCCTCTCCCCCTCCCTTCAGGCTTGCATCTCCTCCTGCCTCCAGGATATCTCCACCTGGATGTCGGCCTGCCACCTAAAACTCAACATGAGCAAGACTGAGCTCCTCATCTTCCCTCCCAAGCCCGGTCCTCTCCCAGACTTCCCTATCACCGTGGATGGCACGACCATCCTTCCCGTCTCTCGGGCCCGCAATCTCGGTGTCATCCTTGACTCGTCTCTCTCGTTCACCCCACACATCCTATCCGTAACCAAGACCTGCCGGTTTCACCTTTACAATATCGCCAAGATCCGCCCTTTCCTCTCCACCCAAATGGCTACCTTACTACTACGGGCTCTCGTTATATCCCAGCTAGACTACTGTGTCAGCCTTCTCTCTGATCTCCCTTCCTCCTCTCTCGCCTTGCTCCAGTCTATTCTTCACTCCGCTGCCTGGCTCATCTTCCTGCAGAAACGATCTGGGCATGTCACTCCCCTTCTTAAACAACTCCAGTGGTTGCCTATCAACCTCCGCTCCAAACAAAAACTTCTCACTCTAGGCTTCAAGGCTCTCCATCACCTTGCCCCTTCCTACCTCTCCTCCCTTCTCTCTTTCTACTGCCCACCCCGCACGCTCCGCTCCTCCGCCGCCCACCTCCTCACCATCCCTCGGTCTCGCCTATCCCGCCGTCGACCCCTGGGCCACGTCCTCCCGCGGTCCTGGAATGCCCTCCCTCCTCACCTCCGCCAAACTAATTCTCTTCCCCTCTTCAAAACCCTACTTAAAACTCACCTCTTCCAAGAGGCCTTCCCAGACTGAGCTCCCCTTCTCCCTCTACTCCCTCTACCGCTCCCCCTTCACCTCTCCGCAGCTTAACCCTCTTTTCCCCCCATTTCCCTCTGCTCCTCCCCCTCTACCTTCCCATCTCCTCAGCACTGTACTCGTCCGCTCAACTGTATATATTTTCATCACCCTATTTATTTTGTTAATGAAATGTACATCGCCTTGATTCTATTTAGTTGCCATTGTTTTTACGAGATGTTCTTCCCCTTGACTCTATTTATTGCCATTGTTCTTGTCTGTCCGTCTCCCCCGATTAGACTGTAAGCCCGTCAAACGGCAGGGACTGTCTCTATCTGTTGCCAACTTGTTCATTCCAAGCGCTTAGTACAGTGCTCTGCACATAGTAAGCGCTCAATAAATACTATTGAATGAATGAATGACAGTCACTTCACATCTCTGTGCCTCAGTTCCCTCATCTGTCAAATGGGGATTGAGACCATGAGCCCCATGTGGGACAGGGACTGCGTCCAACCTGAGTTGCTCATATCCACTTCAGCGCTTAGTGTAGTGCCTGGCGTACAGTAAGCACTTAACAAATGCCACTTATTGGTATTATTATTATTGTTATTATTATTATTATCATCATCAGAGGACATGGAATTGTCTTATTGTCTCATTCTTAGACTTTACACCATGGTCATATTTTAAAATTTGGTAAATTCAAAAACAAGAGGGAAGGTATAAATCCCTGTATAGCAGTAGCCAATTCTGTGGAAAAAAGAAATGGCCATTACTCCAAGGGCAAGTAAATCATATTTCAAATGAAACACGTTGGCAAAAATCCAAGGAAAAAAAAATGGATTACAAAAATGTTTTATGAACTTGAATTCACATATAAAAGTGTGAATTTGGGAGTGAGGAGGGCTTCGCGAGTATTTTGCCTGTATCCATCCCAGTGCTTAGTAGGGTCTCGGGCACATAGTAAGCGCTTAACAGATCCCATCATTATTATTATTATTGCTTCCGAGTTCATTAACTGCTGCCATATTCATGAAATATGCACTTTGATTAAAACATTTCTCCTTGATTGATTTTTGTCTGTATAATTCCTCTCAGCACTCCTATTAATCGATAGAGCAAAATCCAAATGTCAGGTCTCTTTCGTGTGCCTCTCTGACCACGTAAACTGTATGCAACTGAAAAGATTTAAATTGTGGCTGGTCTCTAAAACAGACTTAACCAGTTAGGAAAATATTTTATTAGGTCTCTAGAATCGGGATGTCCTGCTTACTTCAGTAGCTGTAGCTCCAACCATAATCTTCAGGATCTAAAAACAAAGGCTCTGTCAGGAGAATCTCAAGAATTTCTTCCTAACCAAGTCACACCTGGTCTTAGCCGACAGGTATAGAGATCTCCTGATTAAAATCTCTTCCTTTAGTGCTCTTTTGCAATAGCCTTGTTGAATTTCAATGCTGTTTTTTCTTGTTCTCCCTTACTTAACGATAAGGTCCTGCTTTTGTCACTTAATGCAGAGTTTAGCTAGGCTCAAAGGCCTGTCTCCTTCCAACCTTCTGTCTTCTTTCCTATCTCCTCAACCACAGAGGTACTTTTATCAACTCAAGTAGAGAGATTATAAACCTATGCCAATGGCTGTTTGTTGTCTGGCATTAGATTAATGATAGCACCGTAGTACATTAACACACGGTGTCCTTGCTGAATAGGAGGTGAAGATTACATTAAATATTTACATACGTGTGCATAATTCAAAATCTTATGGGTACACATTTAATCATTATGGAATGAAGCACTTACCACCTGCTAAATGTTGGGGTTGGTGTGACACAGTTATAATGGACACAATCTCTGTACCACACAGGCCCCACCAATCTATTTCGTCCCCACTTTGCAGGTGGGGAAACTGAAGCCCAGAGAAGTGAGATGATTTACCCAAGGTCACCCTGGAACTAGAACCCACTTCTCCTGACTCCCAGTCCCTATGCTCTATCCAATGATAAAATAATAATAATGATAATTGTGGTATTTAAGCGCTTACTATGTACCAGGCACTGTACTAAGCGCTGGTGTAGATACAAGCTAATCGTGCCGGGCACAGTCCCTGTCCCACGTAGGGCTCATGGAATCAATCCCCATTTTACAGATGAGGTAACTGAGTCCCAGAGAAGTGAAGTGAGTTGCCCAAGATCACACAGCAGACAAGTGGCAGAGCTGGGATCAGAGCTCAGGTCCTTCTGTCTCCTAGGCCCATGCTCTACTCAATAGGCCACACTGCCTCCTTTGCTACATTGTAACTACATAATGTGTTCATCTCTTTTTAAATATACTTATCTTATTTTGAGCCAATTTTTTGCATCTTGGGAACGTATCAATACGCTTTGGATTATTTCCTATGGGAAACTGTACTTCGTTTAGCACTCTTTTGCTGAACACTCCATTTTCATGGCACTAATTAAGAGTTCTAATTGGGGAGTCCTTAACACGGTTGCCAACCATCCTTAAATTCATACATCTGTGCCCATTACAGCTGCTGCTGTAAGAACTGGAGCAATAGCATGCTCAAGTCTGCGGCAGTATTTAACGGATGTTTGAAATATTTTTATGGGGTTCACGGACACTGCCGATTTAAGCTCATTTTTACGGACCAGCCATGAATTTACAGAGAGTTGGCAGCCCTGGTCCTTATCCTAAATATAGACCTAGTTACCTTCACTGAGGTTCAAAATAAGGAAGAGGAAACACGTCTTTACACAGCCAGTGGTAAATATGGAGTTTGTAACCACAGGAAGTCATATGGGCAGAAAACATCAGGAGATTCGAGAAGGGGTAGGCTAAATTTGTTGGCGAGAGGTCCGCGACGGCTGAGTAGGGCAAAAGGTAGGGATGTAGATGGGATGTTTGGGATGTTAGAGAGGAAATTCCCAATCATTAGGAAGGATAGAAAGGAGGGTAGCCATCATCTGGTTCTTCCAAACATCCTGGCCATTTTGGAAGCAGTGCTGGGATGGTCCGTCGATCTAATTTAGTACCGGCATGACCTGTTTTATAGCCTCACTCTCAATTGAGGATCGCTGAAGTAGTGCTTTTCAACTGGTGGCTCTCAAACCATTGGGAAGCGGCATGGCACGGTGGATAGAGCACGGGCCTAGGCGTCAGAAGGTCGTGGGTTCTAATCCCGGCTCTGCCCCATGTCTGCTGTGTGACCTTGGGCAAGTTGCTTCATCGCTTCTCCGAGCCTCAGTTGCCTCATCTGTAAAATGGGGATTGAGACTGTGAGCCCCACGTGGGACGGGGACTTTGTCCAACCTGATTTGCTTGTATCCACCCAGCCCTTATTACGGTGCTTGGCACATAGTAAGCTTCTATCAAATACCACAGTTATTATTATCATTGGAGGTACTTCACTTAGTACAGTGTTCTGCACATGGTAAGCGCTCAATAAATATGAGCGAATGAATAAATGAATGAGCCACCTCACAGGGGCACGCCCTAACCACTCCTCCTCTCCCCCGCCCCTTCCTGGTCATGCCATCATTAGCCACCTTAGCATCCCATGTCCATAGCTACTTATTGGGCGTTTGCTAGTTCACAGGTGTTTATAATTGTATCCCCTCCATCTTTAGCTATTGTGCCTGGCACATAATTTAGTGCTTAAGTACCATAATAATAATTATTATTACTTATGGTAATCTGTGTCCACTTGTCTCCCCCATTAAGCAGGATGGTTTTTCGAATCATCTGATACAGCGTTTTACTCACAGTAGGAACTCCAAAAGGCTATTCATGATGAGGGTGATGGTCTTAGCTGGATCAATTAGCTAGGCCATTTCATCCAAGTGTAGGCTTAATTGAATACGTGTCCTTGATGTTATCATAACTGTGATTTGTGTGCCAGAGTCAACCCGGCTGTAGATTGGGTGTTTCTCTCTAGTGAGTTCTTAAGGTTCATTTCACCAGAAAGTAATTTCTTTGGCTTACATCTTCCAGTTCAAGGTGGCTGTCTTGGTTTTGCCCCTGTAGGAGATGGCAATATCTCAAGCATCGTCAGGGAGCAATGCAATTTCCTAAAGCTTATCTGTCAGCCCTAAGCCAGGATCACAACAATGGGATTCTTATGAATTGATTTAGTGACTCAATTAAGAAGAAGCATTGTACAGAGAGGTAGCAGAAGACAGAGAAAAGAGGGTTTGTGTGTGAGCAGCCAATTTATTCACTTTAATAATTCAGTATTTTTGAACTAATAGGCCTGAAAGTAAATACCACTTCACATAAATGCTGTATTTCATTATTTATACACTCTGGAAATTGAGGTTTAATTAAGTCTAAAGCCCAGCATTTTAAGCCATTAACATTTCAGGCAGCCAGGAAAGTACTGACACGAGGTATTTTTTTTTTATGGTATTCCTTAAGATCTTATTATGTGCCAGGTACTCTACTAAGCATGGAGGTAGATACAAGCAAATCGGGTTGGACACAGTCCCTGTCCACATAGGGTTCACAGTCTCAATTCCCATTTTACAGATGAGGTAACTGAAGCTTGGAGAAGTGGAAGGACTTGCCCAAGGTCACACAGCAGACAAGTGGTGGAGCTGGCATTAGAACCCAGGTCCTTCTGACTCCCAGCCCCCTGCTCTTAGAGGTAGCTTGACTCGTCTCTCTCGTTCACCCCACACATCCTATCCGTTACCAAGACCTGCCGGTTTCACCTCTACAATATCGCCAAGATCCGCCCTTTCCTCTCCACCCAAACGGCTACCTTACTGTTACGGGCTCTCATTATATCCCGGCTAGACTACTGTGTCAGCCTTCTCTCTGACCTCCCTTCCTCCTCTCTCGCCCCGCTCCAGTCTATTCTTCACTCCGCTGCCCGGCTCATCTTCCTGCAGAAACGATCTGGGCATGTCACTCCCCTTCTTAAACAACTCCAGTGGTTGCCTATCAACCTCCGCTCCAAACAAAAACTCCTCACTCTAGGCTTCGAGGCTCTCCATCACCTTGCCCCTTCCTACCTCTCCTCCCTTCTCTCTTTCTACCGCCCACCCCGCACGCTCCGCTCCTCTGCCGCCCACCTCCTCACCGTCCCTCGGTCTCGCCTATCCCGCCGTCGACCCCTGGGTCACGTCCTCCCACGGTCCTGGAACGCCCTCCCTCCTCACCTCCGCCAAACTGATTCTCTTTCCCTCTTCAAAACCCTACTTAAAACTCACCTCCTCCAAGAGGCGTTCCCAGACTGAGCTCCTCTTCTCCCTCTACTCCCTCTGCCATCCCCCCTTTACCTCTCCGCAGCTTAACCCTCTTTTTCCTCTTTTTCCCCTTTTCCCTCTGCTCCTCCACCTTTCCCTTCCCATCCCCACAGCACTGTACTCGTCCGCTCAACTGTATATATTTTCGTTACCCTATTTATTTTGTTAATGAATTGTACATCGCCTCGATTCTATTTAGTTGCCATCGGTTTTTACGAGATGTTCTTCCCCTTGACTCTATTTATTGCCATCGTTCTTGTCTGTCCGTCTCCCCCGATTAGACTGTAAGCCCGTCAAACGGCAGGGACTGTCTCTATCTGTTGCCGACTTGTTCATCCCAAGCGCTTAGTACAGTGCTCTGCACATAGTAAGCGCTCAATAAATACTATTGAATGAATGAATGAAAGGTATTCTTTAAACTAACACTGCTTCTCTTAGAGGTATTCTTTAGAGCAACCTCAGCCCAATGTATAGAACAGAGCAGCAGTTACTGCTTTGTAGTCATCTGAATCATCATAATCGTAGTGGTGTTCATCAAGTGCTTGCTCTGTGCCAAAGCACTGTGCTAAATGCTGAGATAGATACAGGTTAAACAGATTAGATAAAGTTCTTGTCCGACATAGGGTTCACAGTCTAATAGCTATAGTGAGCAGATATCATCCCCATCAGCACTTACAACAGTACTTGGCACATAGTAAGTGCTTAACAAATGCCTTCGTTATTATTATTTTACAGTCAATGGTATTTACTGAGCCCCTAATGTGTGAAAAGCACTGTACAGAACACTTGGGAGAATGCAATTTGCACTACCCTCCCCCCATCTTGCACCACCAGATTGCCAGATTGTTGTCTAGTAACATAATTATTCATTCACTCATTCATTAAATCATATTTATTGAGCACTTATTGTGTGCAGAGCACTCTACTAAGTGCTTGGGAGAGTATAATATAACAATAAACGGACACATTCCCTTCCCATAAGGAGCTTACAGTCTAGAGTCTCTATCTGTTGCCGAATCTCTATCTGTTGCCGAATTGTACATTCCAAGCGCTTAGTACAGTGCTCTGCACATAGTAAGTGCTCAATAAATACAATTGAATAGAATAGAGGGGGAGATAAGCCCTAGCCAGTTGTTTATAGTTCTGATGAAGCATTGGGAAGTGGAATTCTGAGAAGCCTTCTTGGACACAGTCTGCTCTCTCTTACCTTTCCTTTATTTTCCAGGAAAATATCTCAGTGGAGGTAAGAGTGGGTTGTGGGGTCGGCAGGATTTTGGGGCGGGGGGCGGCATTGGGATGTGAGGGGAGGGAGTGGTGGTGGTAATAGTTGGTAGTTGCTTGGGAAGGATAGTTGGTCGAGAAGCAACGTGGCCTGGTGGATAGAGCACTGCCCTGGGAGGCGGAAGGATTTAGCTTCTAATCCTGGCTCCGCCACTTGCCTGCCATGTGAGCTTGGGCAACTTGCTTCACTACTCTGAGCCTCGGTTGCCTCATTTGTAAAATGGGAAATAAGACTGTGAGCCCCCTGTGGGACATGGACAGTGTCCAATCTGATTCACTTGTATCTACCTCAGCACTTAGTGCAGCACATAAGTGCTTAACAAATACCGCTATTAGTAGTAGTGGGAACACTGGATCCGTTTTGATAGTGGCCTTCCCTAAGGAGGTTCCCTTCAAGTGGCCTTCCCCTACTAGGCCCTCATTTTCTCTTCTCCCACTCCCTTCAGTGTCGCCCTTGTATTTGGATTTGCTCCCTTTATTCAGCCCTCCCTCAGCCCCACACCACTTAGGTACATATTCGTAATGTATTTATTTATATTAATGCCTGTCTCCCCGTCTAGACTCGTAAGTAAGCTCACTGTGGGCAGGCAACATGTCTACCAACTCTTTTATATAGTGTGTTCTCCCAAGCGCTTAGTACGGTAAGGTAAGGGCTCAATACATATGATTGGATTGATCAGTTGACTGATTGAGGGGCCTTGGGGAAGTGGGTCTAGGTAATTGCTCACTTCGCCTATTAGCTGAAGCAACCCTAATCATAGCAAAGAAGCAGAAACCCAACAAGGCTAAATTCTGGCCCATCCCTTCCTATACACGCATACACACACACACACACACACACTTGCACGCCCACATTTTTGTTTTGATTTTTGGTTGTGGCTAGGGGGAGCCTTTAAAAAGCTTCTATACTGTAATCTCTTATAGACAGGGATCGGGTCTACTGCCTGTGTTGTGTCGTACTCTCCCAAATGCTTAGTACAGGGCTCTGCCCATGATAAGCATTCAATAAGTACCATTGATGGATAGATCGATTTAATAGGAAAAATAACTGAAAGTAGGAGTGACAGTGAAAAATGGAGAGAACTGTAACTGACTTTGAATACTGAAGAACATGACAAGCGGCCATTGCCAATACTATTTATTCGCTACCTCTATGCATGTGATGCTCTGCTAGACTCTAAACACAATTTTCATGGAGTTACAAAAGAAACAGGATTAAGGTAAATTTCTTCTTCTGAGCTCAACAAGTTACCTGAGTTTTCCAGCAAGGTATGCATACATGAACCCCATATGCCAAAATTTGGTGGGAGATGAACAGATTGCAAAATTTTCCAATCTGTACAGGTTAAACTTCAACTCCTTCTAAGGGGAGATAAGTATATAGCACCAGTGTGTTGACACTATACTAAAACGTTTTTTAGAAAGACGCTAGAATCCAGATAAAGTTTTCCTCTTCTTCCCATCTTTTGTGATAATTTCGGTTACAGCTGTCCGAGTCTCTGGAAAATATCGTTATATGTTCATTTGTGGCAAGGCTCTTCTATGATTGGAATATAGGTTGTTTTAAAAGGAGAGGATGATGAATCTGGGATTTTAGGAAGCAGGACTCTTGGATTTGTGTTGCTAATTTCTGTGCTGCATATAAAAGCCCAGTCCTGGGAGTCAGAGGACCTGGGTTCTAATACTGCCACTTTTCTTCTGTCTGACCTTGGGCAAGTCACTTCAGTTCTCTGTGCCTCAGTTCCCTCATCTGTAAAATGGGGATTAAGACTGGGAGCCCTGTGTGGGACAGGGACAGTCTCCAATGCAATTATCTTACATCTACCCCAGGGCTTAGTACAGTGCCTTGTACATAGTAAGTGCTTAACAAATACCAGTATTATTAATATTATTATTATCATCATCATCTCACTTCTCCATGCTTACTCTCTTCCCCTCTGATATTAATTCGATGGCTCCTCACAGAGATGCAGTGAGATTTGATTGTTATTAAATTTGTATTCACTAAGAATTTTGCCATCTTTAGAAGCCAGCTCATAACATTATTATTCCTCCTCCATGTTCTCTCTGTCTTAAACATTTCTTGTTTGCGTAGTGGTCACACATTCCTCTCTATTTTTAAAAAAATCTGAATGGGTTAACATGAATTTTACCTATTTTAAGTGGGAGTATATTGAAAGGAAGAATTGTGATCCATTTTCTTCTTGTCTAGCTATGCATAAATCTAATTTTCTTGGCATTGATAGATTTGGAACTCATAAAAATGAAGTGAAGATAACCATTTGTTTGAGATTAGCTGTTAATTTTCCGAATATATTGAATTTACATCCAGGAGTCATTAGGTACCCCTCCCTTATTGCAGACACAAAAGTCTGGTTCACCATTAGTGATCCAAACAGTGACTCATCCTGCTATTACCAGAGTTTAAACGTGAGTCTAAAATTGTACTGTGATGTAAACAGGAAGAACAGTTATATTTTAAATGACTTAATCTTTTTGTTGACTTTCACGGGCTTAGCAATATCACCATCTGTATCATTAATACCCAGAGTGATCTTGGTCTTCAGCTCTGGATAGTTGCAAATAGCTAAACGTGCCCACCAAGGGCGATGCAGAGCAGGAAAATAGCAACCAATTTGATGGTATTTATTGAACGTCTGTGGCATGAAAAGTGCTGTACTAAGCGCTTGGGAGGGTACCTCAGAAGCAAAAAGACATCAATCAATCGATGGTATTTATTGAGCGCTTACCATGTGCAGAGCACTGTATTAAGCACTTGGGAGAGTGCAGTACAACAGAATTTGCAGGCATGTTCCTTGCTCATAGTCTAGATGGAGAGACAGATGTTAATATGAATAAATAAATAATTTCTAATATATAATTTAAAGATATGCACATAAGTGCTATGGGCATGGGGGTGGGAAAATATCAAATGTTGAAAGGTCTCAGATTGAAGTGCATAGACAATGCAGAAGGAAGACCGAGCTGGGGAAAAGAGGGCTTAATTGGGGAAGGCCTCTTGGAGGAGGTGGGACCATAGTAATGCTTTGAAGGTGGAGAGAGTGGCACTCTGGCGTGTATAGAGGGGGAAGTGAGTTCCAGGTTAGGAGGAGGATGCAGGAAAGGGGTCGGCGGCGAGATAGACAAGATCGGGGCACGGCGAGTAAGCTGGCACAAGAGGAGCGGAGTGTGTGGCCTGGGCTAAGAAGGAGATTAGTGAGGGGAGGTAGCATGAGTCGAGCTGATTGAGTGCTTTAAAGCCAAAGTTAAGGAGTTTGTTTGACACGGAGGTGGATGGGCAGCCATTGGAAGTTCTCGAAGAGTAGGGAGACCTGAACTGAATGACTTTGTCAATAAATGATTTGTGCAGCAGAGAGAAATGTGGATTAGAGTGGGGAGGGATAGGAGGCCAGGATGTCAGTGAGGCAACATGGCCCCAGTCCCTAAGGGGACCTATAATATAATTGGGGAAGACAGGCAGACATAAATTATTTGCTAAAAGAGGGAGCAGGAGGGGGAACACGGCTGAAACAGCAGATGGTAATTGGACTATATCAGGATGAAGTAGCTGAATAAATAATTAATTGCACAGTTGACTCTACAGTTTTGACTGTACAGTTTTGCATAAGGACTGAGGATGAGCATAAATACACAAGTGCTAAGAGTGAATGTTGATTTGACATGACTTTGGTGTTGGGAATTAATCGGGGAAGGCTGAGAAGAGGGAAGAAGAGGTGGAAGCAACAGGGAAAATTTGTAAGGAAAAAAATTGAAGCCCTCATCTTTAGATCAATACATTTTGTTGACTTTTTTTTTTGTCATGCTCTACTAATGGGTGCTATAAGGAAGCCAGGAAAGTCCTTAGTAGGTATTTGTTTTCCTAGTGGTGTGACGTGACCCCTTGTGGCAAGATTTACTTAAAAATCCACTATGTGCCACAGAGACAGCAGTCCCTGCCTGATCTTGGTATGTGAGGGGTATTAGTTCCCCATCTGGGATCAGGGCCATGAGCCCTAGAAAGGGAAAAACCTACTAAAATCTGCTCACGCTCTGAGCAGAACAGAGAAGATTTTTATTCTCATGCTGCTTCCTTATGTTTCATTTTTGGGCTGCCATTGTAGAATCGGAAAGAAAAAGAAGTAGGGGGGCAGAGATGAGTGAGTTTGAAAGGCGAGGGAAAGAGAAGAGAGAGGAAAGGGAATTAATTCAATCAGTCATATTTATTAAGCGCTCACTGTGTGCAAAGCATGATACTAAGCGCTTGGGAGAGTACAATAGAACAATAAACAGACACATTCCCTGCCCATAACGAGCTGACAGTCTAGAGGGAATGAGAGAAGACAGGAATCCAGGCAGAGAAGGAAGGAAGAGAGCTCAAATGGGACTAAGAGGGAAAGATCAAGGAGAAGAAGGGAAATAGGAAGTTAAAGGGAAAGGGGAAGGACAGAGAGGAGAGCAAAGGGAAGGGGAAGGATGGTGGGGGGGGGGGGAGATAATAGGAGGAGAAAACAGTACTGGAGAAAATGGGAAACAGGAAGCGAGAGGGGACGATGAGAGATGGAAGCAGCAAGGGAAGGGAACAAGAATAGGAGATTTTGGGGAAATGAGTCATAAACATGAAAGCGGGAAGGAAGGGTGGGGGGGACTCCAAGGCAAAACTGGGAGAAACAGCAGACGCAAAAATCGTGTGAATGTTTCATGGGACTCTGCTGGTTGTATTTTGTTTGCAGGAAACCCGGGAAGCAGCAACATTTCAGAGCAGCGCCTGCTGAGCAGTGGATGCATCTGGCCGTTGTGGCATGTGGAGATCGCTTGGAAGAGACACTTAATATGCTAAAATCCGTCGTGCTCTTTAGCTATGGGAAGGTTCGATTTCACATCTTTGCCGAGGATTCGCTAAAGCCTGAGTTTGATAACAAGGTGAATTTCTGAAAATTGTATCTATCTGAAAAGCTCAGATTGGATAAAAAACAAAACAGTCTGTGCAGAATTAGAATTTACTAAGGAAAAATGACATTATTTTTTCTTACAAGTAGTAATAGTATTGTATTGGGTAAGTGCTTACTATGTGTCAAGCACTGTTCAAAATGCTGGTGTAGGTGCAAGGTAGGACAGAGACAGTCCCTGTTCCACATGGGGCTCACAGCTTTCATCCCCATTTTACAGCTGAGAAAACTGAGGGATGGAGAAGCAAAGTGTTTTGCCCAAGGTCACATAGAAGGCAAGTGGCAGAGCCAGGGTTAGAACCCAAGTCCTCTGACTCCCAGACCGGTGCTCCATCCACTAGGCAGTGTTGCTCCTGTAGAATTGTGTCCTGATTCTCTTTGATCTACACAGAGCTTAGTACAGTACTTGGCACATAGGTGCTTAACGAATACCACAATTGTTGTTATTCTTATCAATGCCAACTTTCATTTGTGAATATCTCCATGAACAATGTGTGTGTTAGCAGAATTGCCCTGCCGCACCAGAGTTAGGAAGATGTGGAGAAGAGCAACTGCACCGACAAACAGACAACACACTCACCCATCCACACAGACACAACCATTAACATGCAGGTGCATACACCTACCGATCCACCTACTGATTTTACACACCCCCACACGTAAGCCCACCCACTTATACACAGAGGCACACATATAAGCCCCCACCCACATACAGACATGAAATGGGAGTTATATCTTTCCAGGTAGATCAGTCAATCAGTCGTATTAATTGAGCGCTTACTGTGCACAGAACACTGTACTAAGCACTTGGGAGAACACAATATAACAGTTGGTAGACATGTTCCTTGCCCACAATGTGCTTCTAGTCCGAAGGTGGAGACAGACATTAATGTAAATAAATTATGGAGATGTACATAAGGGCTGTGAGGCTGACAACATAATCCAAGATGACACAGAAGGGAGAGGGAGTAGAGGAAATGAGGGCTTAGTTCGGGAAGGCCTCTTGAAGGAGATGGGATTTTAATAAGGCTTTTGAAGGTGGGGAGAGGAATGGTCTGTCGGATATGAAGGGGGTGGGCATTCCAGACCAGAGGCAGGATGTGGGCAAGGGGTCGGCGGCGAGATAGACTAGATCGAGGTATGGTGAATAGGTTGGCATCAGAGGAGCGAAGTGTGCGGTCTGCGTTATAGTAGGAGAGCAGCGAGGGAAGGTAGGAGGGGGCAAAGGCAATTGAGTCCTTAAAGCCAGTGGCAACCACTGGAGGTTCTTGAGGAGTGGGGAAACATGGACTGAATGTTTCTATAGAAAAATGATCCAGGCGGCAGAGTGAAGTATGGACTGGAGTGGGGAGAGACAGGAGGCAAGGGAGGTCAGCAAGGAGGCTGATACAGTAATCAAGGTCGGTTAGGAAAAGTGCTTGGATTAATGTGGTAGCTGTTTGGATGGAGAGGAAAAGGGAGATTTTAGCAATGTTGTGAAGGTTCATCTGACAAGATTTAGTGACAGATCGAATATGTGGGTTAATAGATGTGTTAGTTACCTCTCCATTAGATTGTAAATTCTCTTAGTAACTGTTAGAGAGCTCAACACCAGGTAGCATTTGCCTTTTAGATTGTGAGTTTTAAGTTGTCTTTCCCGTCAAACGGCAGGGACTGTCTCTATCTGTTGCCGACTTGTTCATCCCAAGCGCTTAGTACAGTGCTCTGCACATAGTAAGCGCTCAATAAATACCATTGAATGAATGATATGTGAAGTTCTGAAAGATGCATAGAACACTGCATATTCATTCATTCAATCATATTTATTGAGCTCTTACTGTGTGCAGAAACTGTACTAAGCACTTGGAAAGTACAGTGGAGCAATACAGAAAGACAATCCCTGCCCACACTGGGCTTACAGTCTAGAAGAGGGGAGATAGACATCAGAACAAGTCCACAAGCATCAATATAAATAAATAGAATTGTACATATACACACATCTAAACAAGTAAAGACACCAATATAAATATAAGTATAGATCCAGAAGGCACCAAGAATGCCCCAAGAAAACATGAATATTGTATTGCTCTGTAAGCAAGATGAAATATGCCATCCCCCCTCCCCCAGCCACTTTCAACTCTGTAGTCAATCACCAGTATTTATTGAGCGCTTGCCAGGTTCAGAGCACTGTACTAAGCACTCGGGAGAATACAACACAACAGAGTCAGTAGACAAAGTTCCTATCCACGACCAGCTTGAAGTCTAGAGGTACCTCAAAACTGAGTTTCAGATCCCTTACTAGTTTTGTCATCTACTGACTAGAGGATGAGCTCACAGAGTCACCTTAAAATCATCACCTAAAGAAGTTGCAGCACACTTTCAGGGATTCCCTCCCCCTTCATATCTGACAGTCCACCACTCTTGCCAACTTCAGGGAATGTTTCTGTTTATTGTTGTATCATGCTCTCCTAAGCGCTTAGTATAGTGCTTTGTGCACAGTAAGCGCTCAATAAATGTGATTGAATGAATGAAGTCAGAGCCTTACTAAAATCCCACCTCCTCCAAGAGGCCTTCCCTGACTAAGTCCTTATTTCTCCTACTCCCCCTCCATTTTGCGTCACCTATGCACTTGGTTGTGTACCCTTTAAGCACTTGATATTCATGCCACCTTCAGCCCCAGAGCACGTATGCACATCATCATCCTCCTCATCGTCAAATGCCATTGAGTCGTTTCCGATCCATAGCGACTCTATGGATGCATTTTCTCCAAAACGTCCTATCTTCGCTCTTCGACAATTGTTCTGGTACGTGTATCCATAAAGTATTCTTGGAAAAGAGTACGAAAGTGGTTTACCCTGCCTTCTTCCACTCAGTAAAAATTTAAATCTCTGCCATTGTCTTTGATCAACATTATGATCACTTGATCATCACTTTGACTCTTTCCCATCCTGCTGCTGCCCAGCACAGGTGCGTCAACTTTGTCTGCCACTTCGGCTTAGTCCTTTCCATTATGGGTAACCCTGGCAAGAGAATATCTCTCAGTGGCACAGCTCTAAACTTTATTGGCATATGCAGACTCTCCTGCCGTGATAAGGCGTTGATTCATAGGAGCGACTAATGCACGTAACCCCAATTTATTTATATTATTGCCCGTCTCCCCCTCTAAACTGTAAGTTCTTTGTTGTGGGCAGGGAATGTGTCTACCAACTCTGTCGCACTGTACTCTCCCAAGCACCTAGTACAGTGCTCTGCACACAGTAAGTGCTCAAGAAGCAGTGTGGCTGAGAGGCTGCATGGCTTAGTGGAAAGAGCACAGGCTTGGGAGTCAGAAGTCGTGGGTTCTAATCCCACTCCTTCACTTGTCAGTTGTGTGACCTTGGGCAAGTCAATTAACTTCTCTGGGCCTCAGTTACCTCTTCTGGAAAATGGGGATGAAGACTGTGAGCCCCACGTGGGACAACCTGATTACCTTGTATCTACCTCAGAGCTTAGAACAGTACTTGGCACATAGTAAGTGCTTAACAAATACCAACATCATTATTATTATTGTTATCATTATTAGATGAAACACTGATAGATTAATGCTATTGTGCAGATAATTGAAAATATAAGGTTGCACCCATCTCTCTCAGAGGAAAACTGGCTCTTTAAAGATGGAGCTGATTTTGCTGACTTTTTAGGATTCCTGGTTCATCTGCAAAGAGTAGCATGGATTTCCAGAATCATTTTTGTTGGTTTTTTTTGTCGGTGTCCAAGTGACTCTAACTCTGGGATGACTTCACAATTCTTTATTTCTAGGAGATAAGCTTACCTGATGTTTAAATTGGAGAGCAACTTTGGGTGTGTTAGCATTTGAGGATGAACGTGTCCCTGTACCTCCCATCTTTCCCACCCCCAATGTGATGGTAATGGTGAAGAACTGGTGTAGGGTTCGGTGGAAGCGAGAAGGCTCTGCAAGTGATTGACTGGATTCGATTTAGCATATTGTATTCATAATGATTTATAGCATTCATAAAATAATCTCCCACTCCCTTCTGCCTCACCCTGACTTGCTCCTTTCATTCATCCTCCCTCCCATCCCCATGGCACATATGTATGTATTGGCAATTTATTTATTTATTTATAGTAATGTCTGTCTCCCTTTCTAAACTTGTGAGCTTGTTGTGTGCAGAGAATGTGTCTGTTGTTGCACTGTACTCTCCCAAGCACTTAATATGGTGTTTTGCACACAGTAAGTGCTCAAGAAATACGATTGAATGAATGAATGAATGAATGAATGAATGAATGAATAAATAAATAAATAAATAAATAAATAAATAAATAAAATGATCGAGCAGTGGTATCTGTTGAGCACTTAGAGTGTTCAGAAACCTGTACTTGGGGGAGTACAATACAACAGAGTTGGTAGACAAGTTCCCTCTCTAACAGTAAGAAGCAGAATGGTCTAGTGGAAAGTAAACAGGCCCGGGAGTCAGAAGGACCTGGGTTCTGATCCCGTTTCTGCCACTTATCAGCTGTGTGACCTTGGGCAAGTCTCTTGACTTCTCCATACCTCAGTTATCTCATCTGTAGTATGGGGATTAAGACTGTGAACCCCATGTGAGACATGGACTGTGTTTAACCTGATTACCTTGTATCTACCCGAGCGCTTAGTACAGTGATAATAATAATAATGTTGGTATTTGTTAAGCGCTTACTATGTGCCGAGCACTGTTCTAAGCGCTGGGGTAGACATAGGGGAATCAGGTTGTCCCACGTGGGGCTCACAGTCTTAATCCCCATTTTACAGATGAGGGAACTGAGGCACAGAGAAGTTAAGTGACTTGCCCACAGTCACACAGCTGACAAGTGGCAGAGCTGGGATTCGAACTCATGAGCCCTGACTCTAAAGCCCGTGCTCTTTCCACTGAGCCACGCTGCTTCTCCGAGCCACGCTGCTTCAGTGCCTGCCTGGCACATAGTAAGCGCATAACAAATACCATTAAAAAACGAACTTGGAGTCTACAGAATGTCAGTATTGACAAATTTTGAGCATTTTTTTGCTATGCAAAAGTACGTTTTCCTTTTGCAAGTGTCAAATTTTGGGCATTTTAATCTATAGTTGTCTCAGTTTCAAAACAGTACAGTAATTGATGATGATGAAGGTTGACCATAGAGATCATTGCGTTCATTTCATTCATTCATTCAACTCTATTTACTGAGCGCTTACTTTGTGCAGAGCACTGTTCTAAACTCTTGGAAAATACAGTTCGGCAACAAATAGAGACAATCCCTACCCAACAAGGGGCTCACAGTCTAGAAGGGGGCCATCACTGGAAAGTTCAGTATTTCTTAACTTCCTCTCATTCCTCCCTATATTTTTCAGTTACGGCAGTGGCCTTCTTCATACACAAAGAAGTTTGAACACAATATCTATCCCATCACTTTTTCAGTGGGAAATGCCCAGGAATGGAAGAAATTATTCAAACCCTGTGCTGCACAACGACTCTTTCTCCCGGTAAGGATACTCGATTTTCATAAAAGGCAGTTTTGGAAAGAATTGTCTTCTAAAGCATGGGAATGTTTGTCAACATTTATTCAGGGCTGAAAATCTAGTCTTCTTTTCTTTGATGTACTTTGATTTTTCGTACATTACTGGAAAGTAATATTTGGTGCTTTGCCCTCTCAGAAATGGGACTCTGCCTTTTAGATATTGTGTTTTTTTAATTAATATTATATTAAAGGACCTAGTTCTGCTCCGTGTTACGCCTTCAATTAACTTCACTAGGTGTTTGACATTTCTAATCAAACACAGCTAATTTCTGGGCCAGGAATTTTCCTTAATTCTTTTAAATGCCCTTTCCTCCCAAGAATCGAGATCAGAAAATATCATTAACCCATCTTTCAAAAAGTTCAGCATCAGAAGTGTACCATTTCCTAAAATATTTATCGTCATCACCACACCAACTTAAATAGCAGAAATATAAGGTCAGCACAGCATCTGAAAAGTGACAGTGTATCTCTTCCACCAAAATTAGAAATCTCAAACTTAGAGAACAGTGCAACTCCTCTCCAAATTTTAAATGGAAAATCCTGATTCCTGTGGTCTTTACATGCCAGTGCCACTGTGTCTGAAGTTATTATACTCTTTTACTCCTTCCTTAAGATTTAACAATTTGCTTTTCGCTTAATAACTTCAGAGAGATCAGTAAGTGGAGTGAGATTTTTAAAAAAGTGCAGCAGCAAATGTATATCCCTCTTCTCGGCTGAATTTCAAAGCTCGGCCCAGCTTGTTGACAGATGTCATCCTCTTCATTCGTTAGTATTTTTATTACCAAACTATTGTATGCAAAGCACTATACTAGATGCTTGTTGTTGTTGTTGTTGTTGTCTTATGCTGTCAAGTTGTGTCCAACCCATAGCGATGCCACGGACACATCTGTCCCAGAACGCCCCACTCTCCATCTGCAATCGTTCTGGTAGTGTATCCATAGAGTTTTCTTGGTAAAAATACGAAAGTAGTTTACCATTACCTCTTTCCACGCAGTAAACCTCAGTCTCTGCCCTCGCTAGGTAATAATAATAATTGTGGTATTTCTTAAGCACTTACTATGTGCCAGACACTGTACTAAGCACTGGAGTAGATACAAGCAAATGGAGTTGGACATAGTCCCTGTCCCATACGGGGCTCACAGTCTTAATCCCCATTTTACAGATGAGGTAACTGAGGCACAGAGAAGTGAAGTGACTTGTCCAAGGCCACAAAGCAGTCATGCGGAGCTGGGATTAGAACCCATGACCACCTGACTCCCAGGCCTGAGCTCTATCCACTACGCCATGCTACTTCCCCAGGTACAACACTAGATTGCAATAGAGAGGTGCTACAATGAAGTGATAATGGTGTCTCTGATCATCATAATTGTGGTGTTTATTAGGCATTTACTATGTGCCAAGCACTGTACTAAGGGCTGGGGTTCATACAAGATAATCAGGTCCCACATGGGGCCATAGTCTAAGTAGGAGGAAGATACAAGTGTTTTAGGAAGCTTCATTACTATACCCATGTACTGAAGCTCCATTTTACAGATCAGAACAGTAAGGGCAGAAAGAAGTGAGTGCCTTGCCCAAGGTCACAGAGCAGATACACGGCAGAGGTGGGATTAGAACCCTCTGTTCAACCCAATTTGCTTGCATCCACCCCAGCACTTAGTTCAGTGCCTGGCACATAGTAGGCACTTAACAAATACCACAATTCTTAATAACCAAAGTGAACGCAGCGGAGTGCCAGAGCATTGCAATAGCCCCGCAGGTGAGTAAGTGTTTGTCAGGGAAGCCACTATACAAGTAAAAGCCTTAGGCCCCCTGTTCCTCGCCCTTCCCCATCCCTCACCCCCAATGATCTGGCCACCTACTTCATCACAAAAATTAACACAATCAGGTCTGAGCTCCCCAAAGTCACCCCTCCACCTCTTGCCTCCCCCCAACCCTCTCCCCTACTTTCCCATCCTTCCCTGCAGTATCCTCAGAAGAGATCTCCTCCCTCCTCGCAAGTGCCACCTGCTCCACCTGTGCCTCGGACCCCATTCCCGCTCACCTTATAAAAACCATCGCCCCTGCCCTCCTCCCCTCCTTAACTTTTATCGTTAACCACTCACTCTCCAATGGCTTCTTCCCCTCTGCCTTCAAACATGCCCATGTCTCCCCCATCCTACAAAAACCCTCTCTCAACCCCACTTCCCCTTCCAGTTATCGCCCTATCTCCTGACTACCCTTCCTTTCCAAGATCCTAGAACGAGTCGTCTACACTCGCTGCTTAGAATTCCTTAACTCCCATTCTCTCCTGCACCCCCTCCAATCTGGCTTCCGTCCCCTCCACTCTACCGAGACTGCTCTCTCTAAGGTCACCCATGACCTCCTTCTTGCCAAATCCAATGGCTCCTACTCTATTCTAATCCTTCTCGACCTCTCAGCTGCCTTTGACACTGTCGACCATCCCCTTCTCCTCCATACCTTATCTCACCTTGGCTTCACGGGCTCCGTCCTCTCCTGGTTCTCCTCTTATCTCTCTAGCCGGTCATTTTCGGTCTCCTTCTCAGGCTCCTCCTCCCCCTCCCATCCTCTAACTGTTGGGGTTCCCCAAGGGTCAGTTCTTGGCCCTCTTCTGTTCTCCATCTACACTCACTCCCTCGGTGAACTCATTCGCTCTCACCGCTTCAACAATCATCTCTATGCAGATGACACACAGATCTACCTCTCTGCCCCTGTCCTCTCCCCCTCCCTTCAGGCTCGTATCTCCTCCTGCCTCCAAGACGTCTCTACCTGGATGTCTGCCCGCCACCTAAAACTCAACATGACCAAAACTGAGCTCCTCATCTTCCCTCCCAAGCCCTGTCCTCTCCCTGACTTCCCTATCACTGTGGATGGTATGATCATCCTTCCCATCTCTCGGGCCCGCAACCTCGGTGTCATCTTTGACTCGGCTCTCTCGTTCACCCCACACATCCAATCCGTCACTAAAACCTGTCGGTCTCACCTTTATAATATCGCCAAGATCCGCCCTTTCCTCTCCACCCAAACGGCTATCTTACTGATATGGGCTCTCGTAATATCCCGGCTAGATTACTGTGTCAGCCTGCTCTCTGATCTCCCTTCCTCCACTCTCTCCCTGCTCCAGTCTATTCTTCACTCCGCTGCCCGGCTCATCTTCCTGCAGAAACGCTCTGGGCATGTCACTCTCCTTCTTAAAAACCTCCAGTGGCTGCCTATCAACCTCTGCTCCAAACAAAAACTCCTCACTCTAGGCTTCAAGGCTCTCCATCACCTTGCCCCTTCCTACCTCTCCTCCCTTATCTCTTTCCACTGCCCACCCCACACACTCCGCTCCTCTGCTGCCCACCTCCTCACCGTCCCCCGTTCTTGCCTATCCCACCGTCGACCCCTGGGCCATGTCCTCCCGCAGTCCTGGAACGCCCTCCCTCCTCACCTCCGCCAAACTAATTCTCTTCCCCTATTCAAAACCCTACTTAAAGCTCACCTCCTCCAAGAGGCCTTCCCAGACTGAGCTTCCCCTTTTCCCTCTGCTCCCTCTACCCCCCCCCACCTCTCCTCTCCGCAGCTAAACCCTCTTTTCCCCCCATTTCCCTCTGCTCCTCCCCCTCTCCCTTCCCATCCCCTCAGCACTGTACTCGTCTGCTCAACTTCATTACCCTATTTATTTTGTTAATGAGATGTACAGCACCTTGATTCTATTTATTTGCTATTGTTCTTGTCTGTCCGTCTCCCCCGATTAGACTGTAAACCCGTCAGAGGGCAGGGGTTGTCTCTGTTACCAATTTGTACATTCCAAGTGCTTAGTACAGTGCTCTGCACATAGAGAAGCAGCGTGGCTCAGTGGAAAGAGCACGGGCTTTGGAGTCAGAGGTCATGGGTTCAAATCCCGGCTCGGCCACTCGTCAGCTGTGTGACTTTGGGCAAGTCACTTCACTTCTCGGTGCCTCAGTTCCCTCATCTGTCAAATGGGGATGAAGACTGTGAGCCCCACGTGGGACAACCTGATTCCCCTTTGTCTACCCCAGCGCTTAGAATGGTGCTCGGCACATAGTAAGCGCTTAACAAACACCAACATTATTATTATTATAGTAAGGGCACAATAAATACTATTGAATGAATGAATGAATAAAAAACACGGATCCTGTCCTTGAGGAGCTCACAACCTAATGGAACCTTCCTAAAACACTTGTATCTCTTGGAGGATTCTGTGTAATGTAGCCCATCTAGACCCTGGAAAATGAAGATTCTATGACAGAGCTCCTGAACAAGTTTTCTAGTCTTCTTTCAACCCCCTTTGACTACAGTCCTGCTTCCAATACGAGTGTGAACATTTTTCCTTGACTAGACTCTGCCAACATAAACATTACCTTTGGAAACAGAATTTTAATATTATACTGGAGTAATGTTTTTCAATCGACAAATATTTGAGAATTTCCATAAGCAAATATACAGATATGGTCCCATAAAATCCTTGAACCATAATAAATCCAGCTACTGAATATTTTGAAATACAGCTATGTCTTGAGGTAGTTCATGTGGCTGCCATTTATAGAGCCCATAGCCTAAAAGCTTAACTTCAGCCAAAGAAACTGCTTACCCAGTTGGGTTCCAAAGTTATTTTTTTATGAACAGACTACTGATATTTTTTTCCATAGCTCTAGTTTCTACCACATTCTTTTCAGTCTTTCATTAGTGAAGTATTGAAATATGAAGTATGGAGAAGCAGCATGGCCTAGTTGATAGAGCATGGGCCTGGGAGTCCGAAGGATCTGGGTTTCAAATGCCAGCTCCGCCACTTGTCTGTTGTGTGACCTTGGGCAAATCACTTCACTTCTCTGGGCCTCATCTGTGAAATGGGGATTAAGACTGTGAGTCCCATGTAGGACATAGATTTTGTCCAACCTGATTAGCATGTATCTGCTCTAGTGATTAGTACAGTGCCTGGTACATAGTAAGTGCTAAACAAATACCATAAAAAAAAGGCAATGGGAATGTTTTCCAATTTCCGCTCAGCGATCCAGACCTGATCTCTCCACAGTCCTGTATACAGTCAAAAGAAGTGAAAAGGAAAATCCTGCTCCTTTAATATCACACTTCCTGTTTTGATTCTGAGCAATCTCTGATGTTTGAAACATGTTGTTAGAGTTCAAGTATAAGCTAAATTTTTCAGGTAAATAAGGGTGGCCAGTAAGGAGGTTCTTGAGGAGTGGGGAAACACGGATTGAAAGTTTTCATAGAAAAATGATCTGGGCAACAGTGTAAAGTATGGACTGGAGTGGAGACAGGAAGCAGGGAGGTCAGCAAAGAGGCCGATGTAGTGGTCAAGGCACAGGATAGGGTAAGTGTTTGGATTAATGTAGTAACAGTTTGGAGGGAGAGGAAAGGGCGGATTTTAGCAATTTTCTGAAGGTAATGCCTCCTCTTCAGCCAAACTGCACTCAGAGGCAATATAAGATGATAATGCCATAAGAACCGAGTTCTAATACTGACTAAGTGTTTACTCTGTGAGGTTGGGCGAGGCACTTCTCTGTGCCTTGGTTTCCTCAATTGTAAAATTCATTCATCCAATCAAATTTATTGAGCGCTTATTATGTGCAGAGCACTGTACTAAGTGCTTGGAAAGTACAGTTCATCAATAAAGAGAGACAATCCCTGCCCACAATGGGTTTACAGTCTAGAAGGGGGGAGACAGTCATCAAAACAAGTAAACAGGCATCAATAGCATCAATATAAATAAATAAAATTGTAGGTATATACACAGCAAAACAAGTAAACAGGCATTAATATAAATAAATAGAATTATATATATGTACATATATACACAAGTGCTGTGGGGTGGGCAGTGGGGATACAGCAAAGGGAGCAAGTTGGGGCGATGGGGAGGGAAGGGGGAGCTGAGGAAAAGGGGGCCTTAGTCTGGGAAAAGGGGGGTTCAGTCTGTGGGAATTGAATATTTGTTCTCCTTCCTGCTTAGACTGCGAGCCCCATGTGGGATGGGGACCGTTTCTGACGTGATTATATCTATCCCAGTGCTTAGAACAGTGCTTGACAAATATAATAATAAAATAATAATAATCTCACTAGA
This sequence comes from Ornithorhynchus anatinus, assembly GCF_004115215.2. Taxonomy (NCBI): domain Eukaryota; kingdom Metazoa; phylum Chordata; class Mammalia; order Monotremata; family Ornithorhynchidae; genus Ornithorhynchus; species Ornithorhynchus anatinus. The sequence goes on from NC_041749.1 coordinate 53,634,051, forward strand.
CTGCAAGCTCCCTATAGCCTGTAAGCTTGTTACAGACAGGGAACGTGTCCACTAATTCTGTTGTATTCTCCCAAGCACCCTCTAGACTGTAAAGCCCATGCTTTAGACTGTAAGCTCGTTGTGGGCAGGAAATGTGTCTGTTTATTGTTGTATTGTACTCTCCCAATCAGTGGTATTTATTGAGCGCTTCCTGTGTGCAGAGCACTATGCTAAGTTCTTGGGAGAGCACAATTCAACAAAGTTGGTAGACGTTCTCTGCCCGCAAGGAGTTTACAGTCTTGAGTCTTGTCTTATGTCGTCGTGTCTTCTCCGACCCATAGCGTCTCCATGGATGCATCTCTCCCAGAATGCCCCACCTCCATCTACAGTCATTCTGGTAGTGTATCCGTAGAGTTTGCTTGGAGACAGACATTAAATAAATTACAGATATGTACATAAGTGCTGTGGGGCTGGGAGCGGGGAAGAAGAAAGGGAGCAAGTCAGGGCCTCCCTCCAGCTATAGCCTTCTCCCTCTTACCATTCCTCTCCAAACTTCATTGAGGTGCTAGACAAGGCGATGCATTCATTGATTCGGTTGTATTTATTACATGCTTACGGTGTGCAGAGCACTGTACTAAGTGCTTGGGAAAGAACAATACAATGGTAAACAGTGACAGTCCCTGCCCACAAGGAACTCACAGTCTGGGGGGCGGGGAGACAGACATCAATACAAATAAATAAAATTACAGATACATAAGCGCTGTGGGGCTGGGAGGGAGGGGAGAGCAAAAGGAGCAAGTTAGGGCAATGCAGAAGGGAGTGGGAGATGAGGAAAAGTGGGCTCTTTCCTCTCAGGGCAATGGTTGGAAAAGGAGGACTAAGAGAACTCTTTATTGAGAGGAAAAGGAAGTCAAACCACGTTAAGACTGACTAGAATTAAGGATGTTGAGCAAATGAGAAGATAGAATCGTAACAAATATGGGTAAATTCAAAGTAGTTGGATTTCTGCAGCACCAGCACAAGGAGTGGAAAGGGCAGACTGGAGATTGGTGGTGAGAAACTGACCGAGAAACAATATGGCCTACTGGAAAAGAGCCCGGGCCTGGGCGTCAGAGGACCTGTGTTCTAATTCCAGCCCTGCCGCTTGTCTGCTGCGTGACCTTGGGCAAGTCACTTCACTTCTCTAGGCCTCAGTTCCCTCATCTGCCAAAATGGAGATTCAGTACCTGTTCTTCCTCCTGTGTAGACTGTGAGCCCCATATGGGACCTGATCATCTTGTATCTACCCCAGTGTTTAGTACAATGCTTGGGCCATTGTAAGGGCTTAACAAATATTATTATTATCGTTATTATTATTATTATGGCAGGGGGAGTTGAATTTGGCAGAGAGGGCAGGGTTGAGGGTGTGGATTTGTCCATCAAACGGGGTGATGTAGTAGGGAGTCTTAGTAGGGAGTCTAAGTAGGGCGTGGTGGCGTGGGATAAGTGGAGGAGGGGTCTAAAGACTGATGGTCTCTGTCTGGGGAGAGAACAGTTCTGTGGGAAGAGGAGTGGCCAGTAAAACTATCCGTGTCTTACACCAAGGAAGACCCCATAACCAGCTCTTTCTTCTCTGGGCTAGGCTTTCCAGCTAGCTCTGGATCTCTGGATGTTATTACCACCCTCTTTTCTCAGTAGTTGAGGGAAGAGAAATGAGATTCAGCAAGGTATGACAGGACTGTGATACCATGCATTATCTCCACCCCTGAACTCTCCAGCGATGTCCAGTTGCTTTTGCCCTACGGTTCTTATTAGGAGAGAAATCCCAGAGCTTCTTTATTTTAAAAAGGTCTTAAATGTATTTTCCCTTCTGCTTGGTTGCACAGAGGGAAAAAGATATACAGGTTCTGGAAAGTCCCCCATCACTAAGGGGATTTTTGCTTTCTATTCTAGGTATGTTTATGACTAAAATGGAAAGCTCCACTCCTCACTCAACCTGGAGAGGTGAAATTTAGGGGCAGGCTTGTGGCCACAGACTTCTCTGGATGATAGGCATTCTGTAATCCATCACTATAAGACCAGATACTCCCTGAAAAACCGGAAGCGGAGAAGATGCAGGCTTTAAAGAAAGAATCGACACCGTAGAGGAGGGCAGGTTGGACCATGAGACCTGTTTTTTTGGGGGGTGGTTTGAAGAGTATGGGTCTTCTTTTCTTAGCACTAGCTCTGATTCTAAAAGTAGTCCTGGAAAACCAGAATTAGAGGCAAGCTCCAGCAAAACTGGCTTTCCTTCTGTAGAACCGTATCAGCCTGTGACCATCACACACTGCCTTCTTTTGATGCCAAATTACCAGTACTGTATAGTAGAGTCCTGGCTCAGGAGCAGCAAATTAGAAGGTACTGGAGAGCCAGACTGCTGCCTGTGAATAAAGGTGCCTTTTCAGCAAATTACAGGACTGTACTGTATTAACTAAAATTAAACCAAGTCATACAGTCCAGTGCAGGAGTTCAAAACTGCCCTGCTCCAAATGCCCTTTTCTGTATTGCATGCAGTGCTGTATAATAATAATCCATAAGTAGGGTTCACACGAATAATTGAACATGAACTTCCTTAAAGTAAATAATGAAGTTTCTTATTTTTATACTGTTTTCAATTTGGGGTTGAAATCTGTGCTTGTTGTTGGAACATTGGTAGCGAAGATCATTTCAGCCATGTTTAGCATGTAGAGACATATCCCAGATTACAGCCCACCCCCACAATACATACCATCCGGGGATACTGCCGGTATTGAATGATACCTTATGCCAAGTTACTTACGCCCCTATATCGTTTGGCATCTTACTCCTCGTAAAACCCCAACCGCCATGAGGTTCCAGCCAATCACTGCACATGAATACATCCTCCCGCCCCCACCCCTCCCCGGCATTCTTCCCTCTTGGGCTGAGATTAAGCAATCAACAACGAATAGATTTCAGATTTTCAAGCTATAGAAGAGACCCTTGAGCAGATAACCAAAGAAGTTGTTCAACTGGGGAGGCAACTTAATTTAGAAATGGATGATGCAGATGTCAATGAGTTAATTGCATCTCATTCAGAGAAATTGTTTTCCAACGAGGTCCTCATCAAAATTCAACTACCCTGATGCATGATTGCAAGATACTGAAACAGATGAAGAAGTAGTAATGAACTCTCCCCCACTAAGAAGTCTTGCATCAATTTTCAAGAGAGCAAATGAATTTTTTTAAATGATTGAAGAAGATTCTGATGGAGAGAGGGGTTCAAAAGTGCACTGAAGTATTCAGAAAGAGTTGAAGGTGGACCAGTTTTCCACAAAAGTTGAAAAGGCAGAACATGCTTTTACTTCTGCAGCTTCTGCAGAACTCCAAAGAATGGACCCTCACTGTATTCAATCAGTCAAAGAGTAGAATTTATTGAGCGCTTACCAGTCTTTTGGACTTTGTGTGTACCATCCTTAAATGCTTGTCAATCTGTATATTTTAATTTTGCAAAATGTGAGCACTTGAGAACCTAACCCCTTAATTCCCACTGATTCAGTGATTTACCTAACGTGGTTTTTCGAGAACACATCTTGAATGTTGTTCAAGGTTTGGCTGTACTTGACCGATAATCACCCAGAATCAGTTGATCGTATTTATTGAGCACTTACTTTGTGCAGGGAACCGTACTAAGCGCTTAGGAGGGTACAAGATAACAGAGTTGTTAGACACATTTCCTTGCCCACAGTGAGCTTCCCCACTTTATTCACCTTCCCTTCTGTGTCGCCTATGCACTTGGGTCTGCACCCCTTAAACACTCTGTTACTCTACCCAACCTCACCGCACGTATGCACATAGCCTTATACTGTGATGTTTCCCCTATCTGTAATTGATTTAAATGTGTCTCCCTCACTAAATTATAAGATTCCTGGAGGGCAGGAATTATGTCTACTTACTCTGTTGTACTCTCCCGAGCAGCTAGTACAGTGTAGAGTGCTCAACAAATGTAGAGTATAGAGTGCTCATGAGACGTAGCATGGCATAGTGGATAGAGCCCGGGCCTGGGAGTCAGAAGGTCATGGGTTCTAATTCCGGGTTCTCCACTTGTCTGCTCTGTGATGCTGGGCAAGTCGTGTCACTTCTCTGGACCTCAGATACCTCATCTAGGAAATGGGGATTGAGACTGTGAGCCCCACGTGGGACAGGGACTGTGTCCAACTAGATTTGCTAGTATTCATTCATTCATTCAATAGTATTTATTGAGCGCTTACTATGTGCAGAGCACTGTACTAAGCGCTTGGGATGAACAAGTCGGCAACAGATAGAGACAGTCCCTGCCGTTTGACGGGCTTACAGTCTAATCGGGGGAGACGGACAGACAAGAACAATGGCAATAAATAGAGTCAAGGGGAAGAACATCTCGTAAAAACAATGGCAACTAAATAGAATCGAGGCGATGTACAATTCATTAACAAAATAAATAGGGTAATGGAAATATATACAGTTGAGCGGACGAGTACAGTGCTGTGGGGATGGGAAGGGAGAGGTGGAGGAGCAGAGGGAAAAGGGGAAAAAGAGGGTTTAGCTGTGGAGAGGTAAAGGGGGGGTGGCAGAGGGAGTAGAGGGAGAAGAGGAGCTCAGTCTGGGAAGGCCTCTTGGAGGAGGTGAGTTTTAAGTAGGGTTTTGAAGAGGGGAAGAGAATCAGTTTGGCGGAGGTGAGGAGGGAGGGCGTTTCAGGACCGCGGGAGGACGTGACCCAGGGGTCGACGGCGGGATAGGCGAGACCGAGGGACGGTGAGGAGGTGGGCGGCAGAGGAGCAGAGCGTGCGGGGTGGGTGGTAGAAAGAGAGAAGGGAGGAGAGGTAGGAAGGGGCAAGGTGATGGAGAGGCTTGAAGCCTAGAGTGAGGAGTTTTTGTTTGGAGCGGAGGTTGATAGGCAACCACTGGAGTTGTTTAAGAAGGGGAGTGACATGCCCAGATCGTTTCTGCAGGAAGATGAGCCGGGCAGCGGAGTGAAGAATAGACTGGAGCGGGGCGAGAGAGGAGGAAGGGAGGTCAGAGAGAAGGCTGACACAGTAGTCTAGCCGGGATATAACGAGAGCCCGTAACAGTAAGGTAGCCGTTTGGGTGGAGAGGAAAGGGCGGATCTTGGCGATATTGTAGAGGTGAAACCGGCAGGTCTTGGTAACGGATAGGATGTGTGGGGTGAACGAGAGAGACGAGTCAAGGATGACACCGAGATTGCGGGCCTGAGAGACAGGAAGGACGGTCGTGCCATCCACGGTGATAGAGAAGTCTGGGAGAGGACCGGGTTTGGGAGGGAAGATGAGGAGCTCAGTCTTGCTCATGTTGAGTTTTAGGTGGTGGGCCGACATCCAGGTAGAGACATCCCGGAGGCAGGAGGAGATGCGAGCCTGAAGGGAGGGGGAGAGGACAGGGGCGGAGATGTAGATCTGCATGTCATCTGCGTAGAGATGGTAGTCAAAGCCATGAGAGCGAATGAGTTCACCTAGGGAGTGAGTGTAAATGGAGAACAGAAGAGGGCCAAGAACTGACCCTTGAGGAACTCCTACAGTTAAAGGATGGGAGGGGGAGGAGGCGCCAGCACCAGGCGCCAGTATCTACCCCAGCACTTTGTATGGTGCCTGGCACATAGTAAGCGCTTAACAAATACCATCACCATTATCAGCAACTGACTGGAGAGCAACAGAGGAGCCAGCCATGTAGTCCAAGCTCGCTCCAGCATCTGAGCTCCTGGGCCAAAGAGGTTGAGGCCTGAAATCCAGTTCTCTGAGGAATAGGAGCAGAGGTGAAAGTGAACTGGAACACCGCCCCAGTAGAACCATAAGGGATGGTGTGGTGGTTCCACTCTTACTGATTTCAAAGCAGGTCACTGTTGGGTTTTGTTTTTGACCTTCGATTCGGAGTCCCCCTCTACCGTGGCTCAGGAGCGGGGCTAGCACGTTGGACCCAGGAGTCCCAGGGACCCCATGGCAGTGCAGGGGCTGGGCTGCTTTCACTGGTTACAGGACTCTCGCAGGTGGGCGTCTGGAGGAGTGGATTCGCCCCCCATGGGGCATCGACCCCCATCCGAGGCCAGTACGGAGGGGCTGGGCTGCAGCGTCCTCTGCTCCTGTAGCGAGCCCTCTGCTCCTGTTGCTCCACCCAAGGTGGCGCCACCACTCCTTGCTCGTTGCCTCAGAACATAGCTCGGGCACCTGAGCGGTCCCCATCATCCTCACCCGGCTAGAGAAGCAGTCTGGCCTAGTGGATAGAGCCCGGGCCTGCGAGTCAGAAGGACCTGGGTTTTAATCCCATCTCTGCTCTTTGTCTGCTGTGTGACCTTGGGCAAGTCACTTCACTTCTCAGTTATCTGTACAGTGGGAATTAAGACTGTGAGCCCCATGCGGGACAGGGACTAGAGAAGTGAAGTGACTTGGCCAAGGTCACACAGCAGACAAGTGGTGGAGCTAGGATTACAACCCAGGTTCTTCTGACTCACAGGCCTGTGCCCTATCCCCTAGGCCACGCTGCTTCTTTGTGCACTTAATACATCATTTCACGTTAATTAATCATTGAGGTGGGGTTGGTGTTGTCATGTGCTGATAATGATGCATTTGTAAGACATGGAGATCTGGACAGGTCTAGCCAATTTGTAAAAAAAAAAAAAATAATTACATTTTCTTAAGGGCACTTCAAATGCACCTCAGCCTTGCACCATGGGGAACTGGGGTAGGGGGATATGCATTCTGCACATATCGCTAAAGGTAAAGGATGCACTCTCCTTCGAAATGATTCTGTCAGTCAAGTGCTGCAATTTTTGTGTGAGGGAAATTTATTTCCACATGGGGGCAGACTCTTAGCATGAACGAAAATGCGCATAGTCTTCTAGGCATTTCTATTGGCAAAGGCTTCTTTTCCGTTAAAAACTGAAATGGTTTAATTTCCCAAATCAATAGCTCATTCTTATGAAAGATATAAGCTTTCTTTTTCTTGAAAAAACAGAGTTTTCTCTTGGAAAAGGGGATTATATAACTGATGTTTTCCAGGTTTTCTTTTTCTTTCAGTTTGGTACTGGAAGTTCATGGCTAGAATGAAAAGGAAATTCTCCAAATTAATTTAGACCTTTGGGAAGCTCAACGAATCTTAACTAAATGGTTAGCACAATTTATTTCTAACTATGCATGCACAGAATTAGACACAACTATTAGTTTTGTGCACAACTATGCACAAAAATTAGATTTAGAGTCATAGTTGAAAGTGATTCATTTCAATTTCCATGTCTTTGAGACTGTGAATGGCCTTCGGAGGCTCAACTTTTTAACCAGGTGTCAAATCTGAGAACGTGTCTTCTGAATCATTTCTATTTATATCACATGAGAAACCGTCAGGCGTGATCTCCCTAAAACTTCCCCTGCACCTCTCCAGTCCCTCCCTGCTCCTGCCCTTTCCTCAACTCTCCTATCTTTCCCAACAATATCTCAAGAGGAGATCCCCCGCCTCCTCTCAAAATCCACCCCCTCCACCTGCGCACCCCATCCCTTTGCACCTTCTCAAAATGCTTGCCCCTTCCCTTCTTCCCTCTCTGACCGCCACCTTCAACTCTTCACTCTCCACTGACATCTTCCCCACTGCTTTCAGACATACTTATATCTCCTATCCTAAAAAAAACCCTCCCTTGACCCCATGGCTCCCCCAGCTATTGCCTCATCTCCCTCCTACTATTCCTCTCCAGACTCCTTGAGTGAGTTGTCTTCACCTACTGCCTCCAGTTCTCCCCTTGCCCCGATCTGACCTGGTTTCTGTCCCCTTCACTCCATCAAAACTGCCCTCCCAATGATCTCCTTCTTGCCAAATCCAACAGCCGCTACTCCATCCTGATCTTTCTCAACATCTCAGCTGCCTTCGATGCTGTCACCCACCCCCTTCTCAGGAAATATTATCCAACCTTGGTTTCACTAGTACCATCCTCTCCTGTTTCTCCTCTTATCTCTCTGGCCACACATTCTTAGTTTTTATTGGGTCTCCTCCTCTGCCTCCCACCCCATAACTGTAGGTGTCCCTCCAGGTTCAGTTTTGGGTTCCTGCTATTCTCTATCAGCAACCACTCCCTTGGAGAACTCATTTGCTCCCATGGCTTCAGCTACCATCTCTACATGGAAGATACCCAAATCTACATCTCTACCCCTGATTTCTCTCCTTCTCTACAGTCTCGTATCTCCTCCTGCCTTCAGGACATTGGTACTTGGATGTCCCTCTGACATCTCAAACTTAACATGTCCAAAACAGAACTCCTCATATTCCCACCACTGTAGACAGCATCACCACCCTCCCTGTGTCACAAGTCCGTAACCTTGGTGTTATCCTCGACTCATTTCTCTCATTCGACCCACGTGTTCAGTCTGTCTCCAAATCCTGTCATTTGCACCTTCCCGGCATTGCTAAAAACTGCCCTTTCCTCTCCATCCAAACGGCTACAATGATAATCCAAGCATTTATCCTGTCCTGCCTTGATTACTTCATCAGCTTCCTTGCTAACCTCCCTGCCTCCTGCCTCTCCCCACTTCAATCCATTCATTCATTCAATAGTATTTATTGAGCGCTTACTATGTGCAGAGCACTGTACTAAGCGCTTGGAATGTACAAGTCGGCAACAGATAGAGACAGTCCCTGCCCTTTGACAAGTTTACAGTCTAATCGGGGGAGACAGGCAGACAAGAACAATGGCAATAAATAGAGTCAAGGGGAAGAACATCTCATAAAAACAATGGCAACTAAATAGAATCAGGGTGATGTACATCTCATTAAACAAAATAAATAGGGTAATAAAGGTATATACATTTGAGCGGACGAGTACAGTGCTGAGGGGGTGGGATGGGAGAGGGGGAGGAGGAGAGGGAAAGGGGGGAGAAGAAGGTTTAGCTGTGGAGAGGTGGGGGGGTAGAGGGAGCAGAGGGAAAAAGGGGGGAGCTCAGTCTGGGAAGGCCTCTTGGAGGAGGTGAGTTTTAAGTAGGGATTTGAAGAGGGGAAGAGAATTAGATTGTCGGAGGTGAGGAGGGAGGGCATTCCAGGACCGTGGGAGGACGTGGCCCAGGGGTCGACAGCGGGATAGGCGAGACCGAGGGACAGTGAGGAAGTGGGCGGCAGAGGAGCGGAGCGTGCGGAGTGGGCAGTAGAAAGAGAGAAGGGAGGAGAGGTAGGAAGGGGCAAGGTGATGGAGAGCCTAGAAGCCTAGAGTGAGGAGTTTTTGTTTGGAGTGGAGGTTGTTAGGCAACCACTGGAGGTGTTTAAGGAGGGGAGTGACATGCCCAGATCATTTCTGCAGGAAGATGAGCTGGGCAGCGGAGTGAAGAATAGACTGGAGCGGGGTGAGAGAGGAGGAAGGGAGATTAGAGAGAAGGCTGACACAGTAGTCTAGCCGGGATATAACAAGAGCCTGTAGCAGTAAGATAGCCATTTGGGTGGAGAGGAAAGGGCAGATCTTGGCGATATTGTAAAGGTGAGACCGGCAGGTCTTGGTAACGGATCAGATGTGTGGGGTGAATGAGAGAGACGAGTCAAAGATGACACTCTCTGCTGCCTGAATCATTTTCCTGTGAAATCATTCATTCAGTCGTATTTATTGAGCCCTTACTGTGTGCAGAGCACTGTACTAAGTACTTAGCACTGTATTAATCATTCAGTCCATGTCTCCCCACTCCTCAAGAACCTCCAATGGTTTCCCATCCACCTCCCCACCAAACAGAAATTCCTTACCTTAGGCATTAAAGCCTTCAATCACCTTGCCCCCTCTTACCTCGCCTCCCTGATTTCCTACTCCAACCCAGCCCGCACACTTTGCTTCTCTAACGCCAACCAACTTACTGTACCTTGATCTCATCTCTCTCGCTGCTGACCCCTCGTCCACATCCTGCTTCTGGCCTGGAACACATTTCCTCCAAGAGGCCTTTCCAGACTGAGCCCTCATTTCCTCTTCTCCCATTCTCTTCCGCGTTGCCCTGGCATTTGGATCTGCACCCTTTATTCACTCTCCCTCTGCCCCTAGCACTCACGTAGATATCCGTAAATGAATTTATTCATTCAGATTAATGTCCGCCTCCCCCTCAAGATTGTAAGCTTGCTGGGGCAGGGAACGTATCTACCCACTCTGTTGTATTGCACCTTCCCAAGTGCTTAGTACAGTGCTCTGCACACAGTAAGTGTTCAATAAATATGACTGATTGATTGATTTGAGGCAAACCTTTCATTTTGGGTGAATTCTTTATCTGGCACAATTGATTGGCTTGTGCCTTTTCCATGTATTCAAATGCTGAGCTGCGTTTTTCTGCGGAAGGCCGTGGCTGTCTGATTAATAATTGAATATTCATTAAATGTTGCTCTTTGATTCGTTGTTAAGATGGATTTCCTTAAATACAGATTCGGGGTAAGCAGTTAGGCATGCATGTTCCCTTCCATCAGAGAGGCCGCAGGCAGCTGGAAGCATTCTGCACAGCCTGGCTGCGGTTGACTCAGACTGCATAGCTTAGGAGTACAGCGGTCTGGCCAAAGTCTCCGAGCTCTGGTCCCCCATGAACGAACCCACGGGCTGGCTCTGAGTAACCGACAACACCCCACGAGGTACCCTGAAAAAGGAAAGGCCCTGGATCAGGCAGACTTCTCCAGAGTGTTTTCCCCTTCCACTATTCAGCTGCAGCTGAAGGAAGGCAGATTTTGGTTTAAAGGTAGGAGGTTTTTGCTCTACACTTCTCAATACTATGTAGCATTTAAAATGTCTCAGTGAAGTCTACAAGCCCACTGGGTGGCAAGGGTCCTCAGAATCCAGCACCCTTCTCAGAATTCAAGAGGTCAGAGAAAGACAAGTAGACATGCCAGGAAAGTCAACTCATTCCCCCCAAGGAACACTTTAGCCTCACATACCCAGGGAGACACCTGCCCAGCCTGTCCTTACGCATATGCAGGGAGACAAAGTCTGTAAAATAAGGCAAGGGAGATTCACCCAATGCCCACTCGATACACTATTAAATTCAAGTTAAAAAAAGAAAGAGATGATATATATTTCAAATCTGAGAACAGGACTTAACCACAATTTCCCATTGAGAAGACACAGCAGTTGTTAGCTAAGCACACAGCTACTAGAGGAGGTTTTACTTTTTTCGTTTACTCTGGTCAAATGAATTAAACAGCCAAGACAAGAGGCGTTAATGTAAACTTGAATTTTTTACAAACAAAAAGTATTTTCAAGTCTTGTTTACCTGAAGCCCTAATGCTATTTAACAGGGAAGACCACTATGAAAATTTTATGTCAAATAACCCTTAAACAACAATAATCCAAAGGATTTAAGATTCTTTGGATTTTTACTCTTTTAGCTTTCACTTCAGAATTATTCACTCAACAAAGCAAGATTTAGCGGTTATGACTTGACTGGAGAATTTACTCCCTCCATCACTGCCAGTTACCAAAAATTGAAGTACCCAAAATAAATCAAGCTGAATAGAGAACCATTTCTTGGTTATGTAATGATCCAAATTCCAAAGTGAAAAGTAAGCTTTTTTAAAACCTGCAATTTTCTACTTTTAACTAGAGGCTAACATTGAACATGTAAATATTAGGTTAAAAAACCCCAAAAAACTAAAATTACATCAGACATCTTCTTAGAAATGTTATAGTGAACAAGGTCTTGGTTAACAAAAACTCACACTTGAAAAAGAAATCTACATTTCTGCCCTACTTCAAGATAGAAGCGTTTTCCTGTTGTTTCTGTTTTAGACATGCAGATGTTTCAGATCATTCAAATACATATCACATGTAATAAACTTACCTGACTGCCACACTGGGGCTAAAAATAATTGGCAGATAAATAAGCTTGTATAACTGGTCATTTGGTGACTAGAAGGTCAATTTGGCAATTCAGTGGCATGATTTGTACCAACTGCTGTTGTTTTTTTCACCATATTTACGTTGAATTTCTGCAGTCTCATCTATTTCATGCACATGCATTAGAGACTAATTCTGCCTACTGAATCATTAAAAACTTCCTCTGAATACATTCATGTTATGGACCGAAGCCAGGAACATGGTAATTTAAAATGAAGTATTGGAGTAAACACTCCTTCTTAGTTCATTTTAGGCTAAACTGTTTAACAGGCAACCAGATATTTTGTACTATTCCTTCTATTATCAAATTGAATTTCAGAAGAAAAAATAAATCCAGTGACAGTGATATCGAAGCGTATTTGTAATGAACGTCACATTTAAGGGCATAAAATCCAATTCTGAAAATATATTTCTGAGTGGAAATATTTTAATGTAATAATTTCAACCTTTTTGAACGTCCACCAATTTAAAGGGTTTTTTTTCCCCATACACTGTGATGATTAAACAAGGAAAAACTATTTTCAGTGGTTGCTATTGCAATTATTTTATGTTTGCTAAAGCCTGTATTCCTATAATAGGCCTGAAAAACAAGAAGCTGTATAGTGGATGCCTATTCGTTAACACCATCCAATGCAGTCTTCTCTACAGCCAAAAAAATCACTCCCGGGAAGTTACCAATGCAGAAGCTTTCCACACATAGGTAAGGCCAGGTAGATAATTAAACAATTCCAAACACAGAACACCCATTAGAAAACATACAATCACAATAAAAAGAAAATATAAACAATCATTATAGCCAAATAAAACCAACAACGATACAATACAATCAGTGCTTCCCAGTGAAACAGAAAGCCCCGTAATTCTGAGAATTAGGTTGCCCATAACCAGATCCACTATCCAGAGCACACTGAAATGCCTATCAGATAAAGTGCATAGAGAATAAATAATAGGCTCCCCTGGGTAGGAAAGGGATAAATGCAACATTTTAAGACAATGAAGGTAAAGAGAGCAAATCCCGAGTCTCAAAAATAATCAGATTATAAGATGCATAGAAACCGATGCTAGGTCTTAGTAGAGCAAATTAAAATTTGTGATTCAAGGGGACTAATTGAAGATTTTAACTTTAAAAATCAAGAATCTTTCTTTTTTTTTACCTTAAATTCCAAAGTTGATACTCTATAGGCCTTAATCATTGGAAAGAAAAAATAGTTGGCAACTCACATTGTCTCCCCAGTTTTGGCTACATGACAAAGAAACCGATCCAACACTGGATGTGCGGCATTTTTTCCTTCTCAAAATCTTTCAGCACCTCCTCATGCAAAGCAGCTGTAGGAAATGATGCCTTGTACTTTTCAGGAATGTGAGTTTTTCGGATTTTTGCTCTTTCAGAGTGTAAGCTCCTTGTGGGCAGGGAATGTGTCGTTTGTTTTGGAATTCCCAAACAGAAGTATAGTGGATTGCATCCGGGGTTGGGGGGAGGCTGGAGGGCCCTCAATAAATGCTATTGCTGCTGTTACTAATATTGCAGAAATTTTTTTTACCGCCCTTCAGAAAATAAGTAGTTCAATCCTTGCTGCCACATTTATGAGCTGGTCTTTCCCCCAAACATTTTCCATTTGAAGAGAACAAAGATTTTCTTTCAATCTTAGCATCACTAAATGTGAGTTTGTTGAACAGCTAATTTTACATGCTTTTGGTAATTTTTTTCTTCGGATTTTCACTAGCTTACAATTACTGTTGGTGTTCTGACATGAGGTTCTATTGGTAATGACATAATCTGAAACAGCAAGTTCACTATTTTTTTTTTTTTACAATTTATTAGTCCGAAAGACACATCCATGTTAACCTACTGTGGTAAGGAGTTTTGTTATGAAAATGGGTACAAAAAAGATTTTAAGAGGTAGATTTCAGCATAAAACAGTTCAGATTGCAGGTGTGGGAAGAATAAGGCATATTGGTTTGCCCACTAAACTCTTCATTTTATTTCCCCTGTGAGGGGTTTTAATATGTGTTGAAATACCACATTTGCAATATTTCCAATGGGTTTCTAATTATGGGAAGTTATTTTTGCCTATGAGCAATGTAAATACTTAGAAAGGCATAGGTCCACTATTAAGAGCACAGGGTCCTACTTGGGAATGTGAGTGCCACAAATCAGGTTGAGACCCTAGCACCTTTTCTGTTCTAGTGATCTTTTTGAGAAACAGTGTAGCCTAGTAGAAAGAACACGGGATTGAGACACAGGAAACCTGGGTTCTGATCCCAGCTCTGCCACTTGCTGTCTGTTTGACTTTGGGCAATCGCTTCACTTCTCTGGACTGCAGTTTCCTCCTCTGTAAAATGGGAGATGAATTACCTGTTTGCCCTGTGAGCCTCATGTGGGACAGTGATTGTGTCTGATTTGAGAAGCGGCACGGTCTAATAATAATAATAATATTTAGGGTATTTGTTAAGCCACTTTCTATATGCCAGGCTCTAAGCACTGGGGTAGGTACAAGGTAGGTTGTCCCACGTGGGGTTCACAATCTTAATCCCCATTTTCCAGATGAGGTAACTGAGGCCCAGAGAAGTGAAGTGACTTGCCCAAGGTTACACAGCGGACAAGTGACGGAGCCAAAATTAGGACCCATGACCTTCTGACTCCCAGGCCCGTGCTCTATCCACTACGCCATGCTGCTTCTCTAAGGGAAAGAGCACAGGCCTGGGGGTCCGAAGACCTGTGTTCTCATCCCGGCTCCCCGCTTGTCTGCTGTGAGACCTTATGCAACTCATTCAACTTCTCTGAGCCTCAGTTACCTCATCTGGAAAATGGGGATTAAGACAGAACCCTGTGTGGAACAGGGACGGTGTCTTCTGTTTGTATCTACCCCAGTGCTTAGTACAGTGCCTGGCACCTAGTAAATACTTAACAAATATAATTATTCTTATTGTTATTATCATAGCTATACCCAGTGCATAGCACAGCGCTTGGCAATCAATCGATCATGGGAATTTATTGAGTGCTTACTATGTGCACAACACTATACTAAGTGCTTGGGAAACTACACTGCAACACAGTTGGTTGACACATTCCCTGCCCACGAGGAGTTTAATCTAGAGGGGGAGATAGCCATTAAGATCAATTATGTATTCATTCATTCAGTCGTATTTATTGAGCACTTCCTGGGTGCAGAGCACTGTACTAAGCGCTTGGAAAGTACAATTCAGCAATAAAGAGAGACGATCCCTGCCCATGTGTGGCTAAGGGAGAGGGAATAGGAGAAATGGCGGCTTAGTCGGGGAAGGCCTCTTGAGGGAGGTGTGATTTTAATAAGGCTTTGAGGTGGGGAGAGTGATGGTTCATCATATATGAAAGGGGAGGGAGTTCTGGGCCAGAGGGAGGACATAGGCAAGTGGTCGGCCATGAGATATTCGAGATTAGGGTACAGTGAATAGATTGACATTGAAGGCACAAAGTGTGGGGGTGAATGCCTAACAAATACCACAATTATTAATATTATTGTGATCTCGAACACCCATGGAGTTAGTACTTGCCAACTTCCCAGGAACATCTTCCTACCAACCGGAGAATCCATCTCTACAACCATGTTTTCGGTGCAGTTTTGAAGATTCAGGGAACCTCCTTTTTTGTGGCTCTGTTTCTGAGAAGCCATTTTTCAGCCGCCTGGAAAGAGTTAATACGTGGGGATTCTGGCTTTCTATTCTCCTCCTTGGCTATTTGCCTCACCCCTGAACCTTATGCATTGTACCTAAACCAATTACTCCCCAGGGCCAGATTGCTAAGTGGTTACACAAGCAACTGAGGCAAGATTCAGGCTTCAATGTGTTAGAGATGCAAATCAGAGAAAAGTAGAACTAATAAGTAGGGGAAGAAAATAACTTTTACATCAGAGATTAAGAAAAGGCTACAGCCAGTGAGCCAGAGTTCAATCTTTTTAAACTGCAGCATGTAATTTCAGTCTGAGAATGCTCAAACATCTATTTTCAGATCACTATATTTAAGCTTTGTGAGGTAACCAGGCTAAAAGATGGAGTTCAAATATGATTTCATGTTTTCCGTAGCAGCTTTTTCATCCCTGGTTGTGGTAACATAATGAAGAATTGATTTAGTGTGTGGACACCAGGCAGTCTTTTAAAAATAGAAACACACACATGCACACTTCACAACTTTGTTTTTGAAGAGAATGCTGGGGGGCTTGCAGGGGGTGGGGCAGTGAGTGAGATGCCAGTGAGGCTAAAAAGACTTATGCCTCCCAAACAACCCATTGTGTGTCGTCTATGCCTAAAGACAGTTGTTTGTTATGCTGATACTTTTGCACATCTCAGGGTTTGTTGCTGTTTTTGAAACTCTTTCTCGGGTATCCTAATCTTTCCAAAAGCTTTACCTTGAGTGATCCCTCTCCTGATTGTCACAGATCACAGAGGTCTGACTGCTGCTGATCCCGCTATACTACATTGCTTTAGTATAGAGAAGCAGCGTGGCCTAGTGGATAGAGCACGGGCCTAGGAGTCAGAAGGACCTGGGTTCTAATCCTGGCTTCTCCAGGTGTCTGCAGTGTGACCTTGGGCAAGTCACTTCACTTCTCTGGGCCTCAGTTACCTCATTTGTAAAATAGGGATGAAGACTGTGAGCCCTGTGTGGGACTGAGACAGTGTCCAGCCTGATTCTCTTGTGACTACCCCAGCGCTTCGTACAATACTTGACATATAGAAAGTGCTTAACAAATACCACATTATTTTATACTCTTGGGTCTTGAAGTATTTATACACCCAGTTCTCCCATAATTGTGGGGATCGCATTCTTGACAAACCCCACATTAAGTAAAACCCACACTGTAGCACTCACCATACCAGACATTGCAGTGGGCTGTATCCAGATAGACTTGCACTGTCAGATGAATGTTGCCTAATTCCCGAACAGAATCCTGGCCAAAACACATTGTGAAAGTATGCGCTGTGGAGGAACTGGCTGTGTTGCCTTCCCTGCTGTATATGCCTCATTTCATTCCCCCCGCATTTCCCACCCGCTGAAGCTCTATCTCTCTTCCAAAGGGGTTTGTATGATTTTACAGACAAGAGGTCCATAATGGGTTTCTGGATTAAAAAAAAAATTTTTAATGGTATTTGTTAAGCTCTTACCATGTGCCAGGCACTGTACTGAGCGCTGGGGTAGTTAGGAGGCAATCAGGTTATTCACAGTCCCTGTCCTTTCCTCTTCTCCCACTCCCTTTATTCATCCCCCCTCCCAGCCCCACAACACTAAGCAGCATGGCTTAGTGGAAAGAGGCCCGGGCTTGGGAGTCAGAAGACGTGGGTTCTAATCCCGGCTCCGCCACTTGCCTGCTGTGTGACTTTGGGCAAGCCATGTAACTTGTCTGTGCCTCAGTTACCTCATCTGTAAAATGGGAATTAAGTCTGTGAGCCCCACGTGGGATGACCTGATGACCTTGTATCTACCCCAGCGCTTAGAACAGTGCTTGGCACATAGTAAGCGCTAAACAGATACCATTATAATTATTATTATTATATCTGTAATTTATTTATTTCTATTAATGTCTGTCTCCCCCTCTAGACTGTTAGCTCGTTGCGGGCAGGGAGTGTGTCTGTTTATTGTTACATTGTACTCTCCCAAGCGCTTAATACAGTGCTCTGCACCCAGTAAGCACACAATAAATACGACAGAATGAATCCCACATTCATTCATTCATTCAATAGTATTTATTGAGCACTTACTATGTGCAGAGCACTGTACTAAGCGCTTGGGATGAACAAGTCGGCAACAGATAGAGACAGTCCCTGCCGTTTGACGGGCTTACAGTCTAATTGGGGGAGACGGACAGACAAGAACAATGGCAATAAATAGAGTCAAGGGGAAGATCATCTCGAAAAACAATGGCAACTAAATAGAATCAAGGCAATGTACAATTCATTAACAAAATAAATAGGGTAACGAAAATATATACAGTTGAGCGGACGAGTACAGTGCTGTGGGGATGGGAAGGGAGAGGTGGAGGAGCAGAGGGAAAAGGGGAAAAAGAGGGTTAAGCTGCGGAGAGGTAAAGGGGGGATGGCAGAGGGAGTAGAGGGAGAAGAGGAGCTCAGTCTGGGAAGGCCTCTTGGAGGAGGTGAGTTTTAAGTAAGGTTTTGAAGAGGGAAAGAGAATCAGTTTGGCGGAGGTGAGGAGGGAGGGCGTTCCAGGACCGCGGGAGGACGTGACCCAGGGGTCGACGGCGGGATAGGCGAGACCGAGGGATGGTGAGGAGGTGGGCGGCAGAGGAGCGGAGCGTGCGGGGTGGGCGGTAGAAAGAGAGAAGGGAGGAGAGGTAGGAAGGGGCAAGGTGATGGAGAGCCTTGAAGCCTAGAGTGAGGAGTTTTTGTTTGGAGCGGAGGTTGATAGGCAACCACTGGAGTTGTTTAAGAAGGGGAGTGACATGCCCAGATCGTTTCTGCAGGAAGATGAGCCGGGCAGCGGAGTGAAGAATAGACTGGAGCGGGGCGAGAGAGGAGGAAGGGAGGTCAGAGAGAAGGCTGACACAGTAGTCTAGCCGGGATATAATGAGAGCCCGTAACAGTATGGTAGCTGTTTGGGTGGAGAGGAAAGGGCGGATCTTGGCGATATTGTAGAGGTGAAACCGGCAGGTCTTGGTAACGGATAGGATGTGTGGGGTGAACGAGAGAGACGAGTCAAGGATGACACCGAGATTGCGGGCCCGAGAGACGGGAAGGATGGTCGTGCCATCCACGGTGATAGAGAAGTCTGGGAGAGGACCGGGTTTGGGAGGGAAGATGAGGAGCTCAGTCTTGCTCATGTTGAGTTTTAGGTGGCGGGCCGACATCCAGGTGGAGACGTCCCGGAGGCAGGAGGAGATGCGAGCCCGAAGGGAGGGGGAGAGGACAGGGGCGGAGATGTAGATCTGCGTGTCATCTGCGTAGAGATGGTAGTCAAAGCCGTGAGAGCGAATGAGTTCACCGAGGGAGTGAGTGTAAATGGAGAACAGAAGAGGGCCAAGAACTGACCCTTGAGGAACTCCAACAGTTAAAGGATGGGAGGGGGAGGAGGCTCCAGCGAAGGAGACCGAGAATGACCGGCCAGAGAGGTAAGAGGAGAACCAGGAGAGGACAGAGTCCGAGAAGCCAAGGTGAGATAAGATATGGAGGAGGAGGGGATGGTCGACAGCCCACATGGGGCTGATAGTCTTACTCCCCATTTTCCAGATGAGATAACTGAAGCAGAGAGAAGTGAAGTGACTTGCCTGAGGTCACACAGCAGACAAGTGGTAGAGCTGGGGTAAAAACCCAGGTCTTCTGATTCCCAGGCCCGAGCTCTTTCCACTAGGCCACACTGCTTCTCCTTGGAATATGAGTGCCCCCTGAGGGACAGGGACTATCTAAAATAACAATATTGATGGGTCTCAAATCTGCCGTAACGCTTCAGTTTGGCATAGTGGAAAGAGCACGGGCTTGGGAGTCAGAGGTCATGGGTTTGAATCCTGGCTCCACCACTTTTCAGCTGTGTGACTTTGGACAAGTCACTTCACTTCTCTGTGCCTCAGTTACCTCATCTGTAAAATGGGGATTAAGACTGTGAGCCCCACGTGGGACAACCTGATAACCCTGTATCTACCCCAGCGCTTAGAACAGTGCTTGGCACATAATAAGCGCTTACTAAAATGCCATCATTATTACAGTGCCTGGCACATAGTAAGTGCTTAACGAATACCATTTAAAAAAAGAAAAGGCAGGAAGGGCAGGTGAAGGGGAGGACGGCTGCAGCTTGCCTTCCGGACATTGGGGTGCCCACTCCAAAGCCGAGGGAGCGTCTGGGCCTCAAGCTGCCGCTGCCTCTTTCTCCTGCAGTGCTGGAACAAGGCAGGATGTGAGTTCCGGTTAGGTGAGGGGCCTATGGGCCTTGCGTTCCGAAGCTATGGGGGCAGCCAGACTTCATTCTGTTGCTGCTTCTTCACCCTGCCGCGTTGGAACAAGAATCACGCATAGGGTCCTGGAGTCGGCTATCCTTGTCCCCTGTACCGTTGTGATTCGTGGGTCTATTTAAAGGACAGCTTTTACAGTGAAGTTTTATGGTCCGGTGTCAAATTCCAATTTCACCATTTAAAAATTTTTTTCTTAAAGGTGATTTTAAAGGATGTGGACTCTCTTCTCTACGTAGATACCGATGTTCTTTTTCTGAGGCCCTTAGATGATATCTGGAAATTCCTGAAGAAGTTCAATTCCACACAGCTTGCTGCCATGGCACCAGAGCATGAAATTCCGAAGATCGGTTGGTATAGCCGCTTTGCCCGTCACCCTTACTATGGAAGTACTGGAGTGAATTCAGGTGTCATGTTAATGAATTTAACACGCATAAGGAATACCCAGTTTAAGGTAAGAAAATAGACAATTACTCCAGAATCCAAAAGTTATTGATTACCATATTGGCCCGATTTTCACTTTTACAAAATAACCGTTTCTAACAATGGAGTGAGCTGATTGTCTTTTAAAGGTCATGAAGTGCATTCTTGTTCTAATTAGACATGCGATTATCTCTTTCTTGTAGAAGATGTCAGCATATTTTGTAATTGCTTTTATTTATTCTTTGACTCATAGATTTCCTTTACCTAGGACTAGCCAATTGCTTTTTCTACATTAGAAACCCAAATACAACCAAGAGGATAATTCCAGGAACTGGACCTTAATTAAAAAGCGAAGCCATGTGGCCTAGTGGAAAGAGCATGGCCCTTCGAGTCAGCGGACTTGGGTTCTAATCCCAGCTCTGCCACTTACCTAATGTGTCACTTTGGGCAAGTCACTTTACTTTTCTGTGCCTCAGTTTCTTCAATTGTAGAATGTGGATTCAATAGCTATTCTCCATTCCCACTTAGACTGCGAGCCCATGTGGGGCCTGATTAGCTTTTATCTACCTCAGTGCATAGAACAATGCTTGGTACATAATAAGCGCTTAACAGATATCGTAAAAAAAGTCCAATTAAGGGATGGTTCCCTGGAAATATTATATTTATTGTTTGGCATTAGGAATATAAAGAGTTAAAATATTTGGATCTCAATCATCCATTATAAGAATACTTTTCATCTTTCCACTCAAACCCTCTCTTCCCCATTGATTTTCCCGTCTCTGTTGAATGTAAGCTCACTGTGGGCAGGGAATGTGTCTGTTATATTGTACTCTCCCAAGCGCTCTGTGTTCTGTGCTCTGTGCAGTGCTCTGTGCACTGTAAGCTCTCAATAAATATGATTGATTAACTGATCATTAACAACACTACCATCCTCTCTGTCTTACAAGTCTACACTCTTGGCATTATCCTTGACTCATCTCTCTCCTTCAACCACATGTTCAGTCTGTCATCAAATCATGTCATTTCTTCCTTCCCAACAACTCCAGAATCTGCCTCTTCCTCTCCGTCCAAGCTTCTCCCATGTTGGTCCAAGCACTTGTCCTATCCCATCTCAACTACCGCATCAGCCTCTTCACTGACTTCCCTGCCTCCGGCCTCTCCCCCTAGAGCCCAGTGCGGCGTAGTGGATAGAGTCTGGGCCTGGGAGCCGGAAAGTCATGGGTTCTAATCCAGACTCTGCCACTCGTCTGCTGTGTGACCTTGGGCCCGGGCCTTGTCCGTAAAATGGGGATCGAGACCGTGAGCCCCACGGGGGACAAGGATTGTGTCCAACCGGATTTGCTTGTATCCACCCCAGCGCTTAGTACAGTGCCTGGCACTTAGTAAGTGCTTAATGAGTACCACGAGAAGCAGCATGGCTCAGTGGAAAGAGCCCGGGCTTTGGAGTCAGAGGTCATGAGTTCAAATCCCAGCTCTGCCACTTGCCAGCTGTGTGACTGTGGGCAAGTCGCTTCACTTCTCTGTGCCTCAGTTACCTCATCTGTAAAATGGGGATGAAGTCTGTGAGCCCCACGTGGGACAACCTGATTCCCCTGTGTCTACCCCAGCGCTTAGAACAGTGCTCTGCACATAGTAAGCACTTAACAAATACCATCATTATTATTATTATTATTACTCTGTTGCATATGTCATTTTTCTAAAATATCATTTTCTGCATTTCTCCCCGCTCCTTGAAAACCTCCAGTGGTTGCCCATCTATCTCTGCATAAGCTATCGGCTATGAGGCACTCAATCAGCTCTTCCTACTGCCTATCCTGGCTCCTCTCCCCATACAACTCAGCCCACACATTTGGCTCCTCTAAAGCCAACCTACTTACTGTGCCTAGATCTCATCTCTCTTAATAATGTTGGTATTTGTTAAGCGCTTACTATGTGCAGAGCACTGTTCTAAGCGCTGGGGTAGACACAGGGGAATCAGGTTGTCCCACAGTCTTCATCCCCATTTTACAGATGAGGTAACTGAGGCCCAGAGAAGTGAAGTGACTTGCCCACAGTCACACAGCTGGCAAGTGGGAGAGCTGGGATTTGAACTCATGACCTCTGACTCCAAAGCCCGGGCTTTTTCCACTGAGCCACGCTGCTTCTCTCTTGCCATCAACCCCTTGCTCATGCCCTCCCATCTGCCCAAAAGTCCCTCCACCTTCAAAGCCGACAGATCACCACTGCCCATCTTAATAATCAAAATTGTGGTATTAGTTAAGTGCTTAGTGTGTACCAGGCACTGTAATAATAATTATGGTTTTTGTCAAGCGCTTACTACGTGCCAAGCACTACTCTGCGCTCTGGTGTAGATACAAATTCTAGACTGTAAACCTGGTGTGGGCAGGGATTGCCTCTATTGCTGAATTGTACTTCTCCAAGTGCTCAGTACAGTGCTCTGCACCCAGTAAGCACTCAATAAATACAATTGAATGAATGAATGAAGTTAATGAGGTTGGACATAGTCCCACATGGAGCTCACACTCTTAATCCCCATTTTGCAGATGAAGTAATTGAGGCACAGAGAAGTGAAGTGACTTGCCCAAGGTCACATGGCAGACAAGTGGAGGAGCTGGCATTAAAACCCAGATCCTTCTGACTTCCAGGCCCGTGCTCTATCCACTAAACCATGGGGTAGATACAAGCAAATTGAGATAGCAGAGTCCCTGCCCCACATGGGGCTTACAGTCTTAATCCCTATTTTACAGACAGGATAACTAAGGCCCAGAGAAGTGAAGTGACTCGCCCGAGGTCATGTAGCAGACAAGTGGCAGAGCAAAGCCCTACTAAAATCATATCTCCTCCAGAAAGCCTTTCCTGACTAATCTCTTATCTCCCTACCCTATTTTCCCTCTCTTTTACCTTGTCTATGCATTTGGGCCCCTGCCTCTTAAGTACTCCGATGCTCACCCCATCCCCACAGTGCTTATGTACATAGTATTATACTCTGTTGCATCCCCTAACTGTAATTTAATTTAATGTCTCTCTCCCCCTCTAGGTTGTAAAAGCTCTTTGAGGGCAAGAACCACTGTCTACCACCTCTGTTTTATTGTACTCTCCCAAGCACATAATACTGCGCTCTGCATTCATTCAATTCAATAGTATTTATTGAGCGCTTACTATGTGCAGAGCACTGTACTAAGCGCTTGGGATGAACAAGTCGGCAACAGATAGAGACAGTCCCTGCCGTTTGACGGGCTTACAGTCTAATCGGGGGAGACGGACGGACAAGAACAATGGCAATAAACAGCGTCAAGGGGTAGAACATCTCGTAAAAACAATGGCAACTAAATAGAATCAAGGCGATGTACAATTCATTAACAAAATAAATAGGGTAACGAAAATATATACAGTTGAGCGGACGAGTACAGTGCTGTGGGGATGGGAAGGGAGAGGTGGAGGAGCAGAGGGAAAAGGGGAAAAAGAGGGTTAAGCTGCGGAGAGGTAAAGGGGGGATGGCAGAGGGAGTAGAGGGGGAAGAGGAGCTCAGTCTGGGAAGGCCTCTTGGAGGAGGTGAGTTTTAAGTAGGGTTTTGAAGAGGGAAAGAGAATCAGTTTTGGCGGAGGTGAGGAGGGAGGGCGTTCCAGGACCGCGGGAAGACGTGACCCAGGGGTCGACGGCGGGATAGGCGAGACTGAGGGACGGTGAGGAGGTGGGCGGCAGAGGAGCGGAGCATGCGGGGTGGGCGGTAGAAAGAGAGAAGGGAGGAGAGGTAGGAAGGGGCAAGGTGATGGAGAGCCTTGAAGCCTAGAGTGAGGAGTTTTTGTTTGGAGCGGAGGTCGATAGGCAACCACTGGAGTTGTTTAAGAAGGGGAGTGACATGCCCAGATCGTTTCTGCAGGAAGATGAGCCGGGCAGCGGAGTGAAGAATAGACCGGAGCGGGGCGAGAGAGGAGGAAGGGAGGTCAGAGAGAAGGCCGACACAGTAGTCTAGCCGGGATATAACGAGAGCCCGTAATAATAAGGTAGCCGTTTGGGTGGAGAGGAAAGGGCGGATTTTGGCGATACTGTAAAGGTGAAACCGGCAGGTCTTGGTAACGGATAGGATGTGTGGGGTGAACGAGAGGGACGAGTCAAGGATGACACCGAGATTGCGGGCCTGAGAGACGGGAAGGATGGTCGTGCCATCCACGGTGATAGAGAAGTCTGGGAGAGGACCGGGTTTGGGAGGGAAGATGAGGAGCTCAGTGTTGCTCATGTTGAGTTTAAGGTGGCGGGCCGACATCCAGGTGGAGACGTCCTGGAGGCAGGAGGAGATGCGAGCCCGAAGGGAGGGGGAGAGGACAGGGGCGGAGATGTAGATCTGCGTGTCATCTGCGTAGAGATGGTAGTCAAAGCCGTGAGAGCGAATGAGTTCACCGAGGGAGTGAGTGTAAATGGAGAACAGAAGAGGGCCAAGAACTGACCCTTGAGGAACTCCAACAGTTAAAGGATGGGAGGGGGAGGAGGCTCCAGCGAAGGAGACCGAGAATGACCGGCCAGAGAGGTAAGAGGAGAACCAGGAGAGGACAGAGTCCGTGAAGCCAAGGTGAGATAAGGTATGGAGGAGGAGGGGACGGTCGACAGTGTCAAAGGCAGCAGAGAGGTCAAGGAGGATTAGAATGGAGTAGGAGCCATTGGATTTGGCAAGAAGGAGGTCATGGGTGACCTTAGAGAGAGCAGTCTCGGTAGAGTGGAGGGGACGGAAGCCAGATTGGAGGGGGTCTAGGAGAGAATGGGAGTTAAGGAATTCTAGGCATCGATTGTAGACGACTCGTTCTAGGATTTTGGAAAGGAAGGGTAGTAGGGAGATAGGACGATAACTGGAGGGGGAAGTGGGGTCAAGAGCTGGTTTTTTTAGGATGGGGGAGACGTGGGCATGTTTGAAGGCAGAGGGGAAGGAGCCCTTGGAGATTGAGTGGTTAAAAATAGAAGCTAATGAAGGTAGGAGGGCAGGGGCGATGGTTTTAAGAAGGTGAGAGGGAATGGGGTCCGAGGCGCAGGTGGAGGGGGTGGCACTTGTGAGGAGGGAGGAGATCTCCTCTGAGGATACTGCAGGGAAGGATGGGAAAGTAGGGGAGGGGGTCGGTGGTGGGGAGGGGAGAGGCGGAGGGGTGACTTTGGGGAGCTCAGACCTGATCATGTTGATTTTCGTGAGGAAATAGGTGGCCAAATCATTGGGGGTGAGAGATGGGGGAGTGGGAGGAACAGGGGGCCTAAGGAGAGAGTTAAAGGTCCGGAACAATCGGCGGGGGTGACGGGCATGGGTGTCGATGAGGGAGGAGAAGAAGCTTTGCCTGGCAGAGGAGAAGGCCGAGTTAAGGCAGGAAAGGATAAATTTGAAGTGTGTGAGGTCGGCTTGGTGCTTGGACTTTCGCCAGCAGCGCTCGGCAGCTCGAGCATAGGAGCGTAGGAGGTGGACGGAAGAGGTGATCCAGGGCTGTCGGTTAGTGGAGCGAGAGCGGCGGAGGGAAAGGGGGGCGAGAGAGTCGAGATGAGTAGAGAGGGTGGAGTTGAGAGCGGAGACCTGATCGTCGAGAGTGGGAAGAGAGGACAGGGCGGCAAGGTGAGGAGAGATGCTATTGGAAAGACGGATGGGATCGAGAGAGCGGAGGTCTCTGTGGGGCAGTAGCGAAGATTTGCAGGGGGAGGGAGTGTGAGAGATGAGGCAGGTGAGAAGGTTATGGTCAGAGAGAGGGATTTCAGAGTTGGTGAGGGAGGAGATAGTGCAGCGGTAGGAGATGACGAGATCGAGGGTGTGACCGAGTCGGTGAGTGGGCGCGGTATGGTGGAGGAGGAGTTCGGCAGAGTCGAGGAGGGATAGCAGGCGGGCGGCAGAGGAGTCGTCGGGTACATCCATATGGATGTTCAAGTGTCCAAGGATCAGAGTGGGCAGAGAGAAGGAGAGAAGGAAGGTGAGAAAGGGGTCAAGGTGTTTGAAGAAGTCGGAGGTGGGACCGGGAGGGTGGTAGATGACGGCGACAAGTAACTGGAGTGGGTGGTAGAGGCGAATGATATGGGCTTCGAAGGAGGGGAAGGAGAGGGAGGAGGGAGGAGGGATAGTGCGGAAGCGACAATGGGGCGAGAGGAGGAAGCCGACGCTTCCTCCCTTACAGGTGAGTCTGGGGGAGTGGGAGAAGGAGAGGCCTCCGCTGGAGAGAGCGGCGGCGGAGACCGTGTCTTCGGGAGAGAGCCACGTTTCCGAAAGGGCGAGGAGGAGGAGAGAGCGGGAGAGGAAAAGGTCATGGATGAAAGGTAGCTTGCCTGTAATAGAGCGGGGGTTCCAGAGGCCACACTTGAAAGTAGCTGTGGGTGCAAGGGGGGGAGGGGGGGAGTAAGCGCTCAGTAGATGCCCTAGATTGATCAACTGGTTTTACCTGGTACTCTGAATGATATAAGGCACAGGTGATAATGGCATCCACTAAGCACTTACTATAGACTAAGAGCTGGAATAGCTACAAGGTTATCAAAAAGGACACAGCCCCTGTCCCATAGGTGCTTATCCCCATTTTTCAGATGAGGAAACTGAGGTCCAGAGGAGTTTCGTTAATTCAATTCAATCCTATCTACTGAGCACTCACTGTGTGCAGAGCACTGTACTAAGATTCCTGTTTACTTGTTTTGTTGTGTGTCTCCCCCCTTCTAGACCATGAGCCCATTGTGGGCAGGGATTGTCTCTCTTTTTTGCTAAATTGTACTTACAGTGCTCTGCACACAGTAAGCGCTCAATAAATATGATTGAATGAATGAACTGATGAATGAGAGTACAGTACAACAATAAACAGACACATTCCCTGCCCACAATGAGCTTACATTCTGGAGTTTGTAACTTGCCCAAAGTCACACAGCAGCCAGTGGCAGAACTGGGACTGGAACTCAGATCTTCTGATTCTCAGACTCGGAGGGAGGGGGAGGCTTTCCATCAGGCACACTGACTCCTCACAACCCGGGATTTCGAAATCCCACTGAGTTCAGACTGAATGGTGCTTTGTAGGCTTGTGAGTGTGCGGGAATGTGTGTGTGTGAACACAATGTGCCCTTTGTCATCCAAGAGGAGGAGAAAATGGGCTGTTGGTGAGTTACACCTCCAGAAAAACCCCTGTTAACCCCTGGGCCCTCAGAGACCAGCTCAGAGCTTGCAGAAGGATTCAGGGAGCCAAGAAGGTGATCTCAGTCTTCTCCGATAGATCCTGCGGAGAGGAAAAGAGCCCCACCCTGCCTGGAAATTCAGGGTGTGAAGGTTTTCACGGGCTTGTCGTTTTCAGAGGAAGCAACAAGATATGAATGTCAGGGACTCATCAGGACCCAGCCCCAGAAGGGAAGCTAATGCCAGATTTTGTATGACAAAGGGCCCTATTGGATAAGTGCAAAGGTTGTGTGTTAAGCCTCCGGTTTCTTTCTGGGCCTGGTTGCTTTTGAGAGGGAGCGGTCACAAGGGGGTTCTTTTCCGTCCTTTTGCTTAGAGCTGCTTTTTTTATGGTATTTAAGTGCTTATTATATGCCAGACACTGTACTGAGCTCGCTGTGGGCAGGGAATGTGTCTATTATTGTATCTTACTCTCCCAGGTGCTTAGTACAGTGCTCTGCACACGGTAAACGCTCAAGAAATACGATTGAATGAATGAATGAATGAATGAAGTGCTAGGGTAGCTTGGTCCCAGTCCATGAATGTCCGACATAGGCCTCGCAATCTTAATCTCCATTTTACAGCTGAGGTAACTGAGGCCAGAGAAGTGAAGTGACTTGCCTAAGGTCACACAGCCGACATGTGGTAGAGCTGGGATTAGATCCCAGATCCTTCTGATTCCCAGGCCCGGGGTCTCTCCGCTAAGCCACACCACTTCTCTGTTCTTCCTCTGTCTCTCACCTTCTGACTGTGGACATTCCCAAGGTTTTGCTCTGGGTCCTCTACTCTTCCTGCTTCACACCCACTTTCCGGGAAGCTCAGTTGCTCACACGGCTTCAGTTACCACCTTTACGCAGATGACCCTGAAATCTGTCTCTCTAGCCCTGACCTCTCATCTGAAATTTATTTAATTGTATTCATGCCCGTCTCCCCCTCTAGACTGTAAGCCCATTGTGGGCAGGGAATGTGTCTGCTTATTGTCATATTGTACTCTCCCAAGGCCTTAATACACAGTAAGCGCTCAATAAATACGTTCGAATGAATGAATGTGTTCCCTGCCAACAATGAGCCTACAGTTTAGGGAGGGAAATAGACATTAGAGGGTTTCCCCAGTTAAGCCCTCATTTCCTCTCCCCCCTCTTCCATGCACTTTTTGTTCCCTTTATTCACCCACCCTCAGTCCCACGGCACATAGCACTTAAGGGAAGCAGCACGGAATAGTGGATGGAGCCGAGGCCTGGGAGTCAGAGAGTCGTGGGTCCCAATCCCAGCTCTGCCACTTGTCTGCTGTGTGACCTCAGGCAGGAGAAGCAGCGTGGCTCGGTGGAAAGAGCACGGGCTTTGAAGTCAGAGGTCATGGGTTCGAATCCCGGCTCTGCCACTTGTCAGCTGTGTGACTGTGGGCAAGTCACTTCACTTCTCTGGGTCTCAGTTACCTCATCTGTAAAATGGGGATTAAGACTGTGAGCCCCACGTGGGACAACTTGATTCCCCTGTGTCTACCCCAGTGCTTAGAACAGTGCTCTGCACATAGTAAGCGCTTAACAAATACCAACGTTATTATTATTATTATTACTTCACTTCTCTAGGCCTTTGTTACCTCATCTGTGAAATGGGGATTGTGACTGTGAGCCCCCTATGGGACAAGGACTGTGTCCAACCCGATTTGCTTGTATCCACCCCAGCGCTTAGTACAGTGCCTGGCATGTAGCAAGTGCTTAACAAATACAGCAGTTATTATTATTATATGCATATCCATAATTTATTTCAATATCTGTCCTGTTCTTATTTTTCCTAGATCTTTAGATCAAGGATAGCCGTGCTCTTGGGTCAGTCCTCAGGGGCATGGATATAGGCCTGATTCTCTTTAATGTAACTGTATGCATCTAAGGTAGTGTTCTGACTTTTCTTTTTTTTTAACAGAATAGTATGATAGCAACTGGCTTGACGTGGGAGAATATGCTGTTCCCTCTGTACCAGAAATACAAGAATTTCATCACGTGGGGAGACCAGGATTTATTAAATATTATTTTTTACTTTAACCCAGGTATGTATATTTTTCTTTTTAGAATGTTATTTGGTTGCCTATATTAATTTAAAATCAAAGTGCTTTAACTGTCCACAGCATGTTATGTATTTTGATGGCCTTACCGTAAAAGCCGATATTGGCCAAAATGGCCAAATATTGGAAAACTCCATTCCTAGACTAAAGATTTCCTCATCAGAGGAGATCAGTCACGGCATTTGAGTTTGGGGCTGTTGGGTTTGCTCTTAGCCCAATTCTTCCAATCAATTAATCATTCAATAGTATGTAGTATCTAATGTAATAATAATAATAATGATGATGGCATTTGTTAAGCGCTTACTATGTGCCACTGGGATGGATACAAGCAAATTGGGTTGGACACAGTCCCTGTCTCACGTGGGGCCCACAGTCTCAATCCCCATTTGACAGATGAGGGAACAGAGGCCCAGAGAAGTGAAGTGATTTGCCCAAGGTCACACAGAAGACAAGTGGTGGAGCTGGGATTAGAACCCATGACCTTCTGACTCCCAGGCCCGGGCTCTAGCCACTACACCATTGCAGAGCACTGTAAGCATTCGGGAGCTAGATGACATCCTTGCCTTCGAGGAATTCACAGTATAGTTGGAGGAGCCAGATACAAAATAATTTACAGGGAATGTGTGTACCGACTCTGTTATATTGTTATGTCAAACTCTCCCAGGCGCTTAGTCCAGTGTTCTGCACACAGTAAGTGCTCGATAAATACGATCGATGGATTGTCAGAAAAAGAGCATGGAAAGATGGATAAATGGATTAGTAAGTGCTTAAGTAGTAGGGTGGGTAAGTCAATAAGTACAGATGTTCCAAGGCTGGTTGTGAGACCAAAGGGTGGTGGTGGTAGTTGGGAAGGTATAACCTGAGGAGAAGAAAAATCGACTAGGAAAAATCTCCTGGAGAGAAGAGATTGCAGAAAGGCTTTGAAATGGGGAGGGCTGCGGTCTGGTGTGTTTGAAGTTGGAGGGAGCCCCAGGCAGGGGAGGGGGCTTAAGCAAGGGATCGGCTTTAGGAGAAACAAGAATGAGGCTCAGTGGGTAGGTTCCCTTGAGGGAAAATGAAGAGTACAGCTAGCGTGGATAGGTAAGAGGGAGCAAGATGATGGAGTGCATTACAGACAGGGGTCTTAGAGTTGGCTTTCCCTGCTACACTGTAAGATCCTTGAGGTCAGGGATCATTTCTACTAACATGGTGGGTGGGAGGGAGGAAAAAGAGATGGTCTGATTATTTCCTGCTCTTCCTCTAGCCTGCGACTGAGGGAGAAAACATACTTAAAGCTGCCTTGAAAAAAAAAGAACCTTATGACTTGTAAACTCCTGGAGGGTGAGGATCATGTCCACTGATTTTATTGTCGTCTCCCAATTGTTTAATATAGTGCTCTTCCTAGAGTAAGCACTCAATAAATGCTATTGATTAGCCATCTGCCTGTTGCAGAGTGAGGTAATGGACTAGTAAGGGGAGAAAATTGGAGGCAGTGAGATCAGAGAGGAAGTTAATGTAACAGCCTAGTCAGGGTATGAGCAGCGCTTGAGCGAAGCACTTCTGAGTGTGACATTTGTTTTCATTTAGAACATCACAAGGTGCTGTAATTTGAAAAATAATTCCAGGCTGGGGTTTTGCCTCTTTTTAAGAGAGAAATCAAGAAAAGAGAAATGTCCAAGCAAGTAGGATTTAAAAATGACCAAGAGTGTAGTAGAATGATTTTTTGCTATCGTTTACTGTTTCGGGATTAGGAAAGTGATAGCCGAGGATTTAAAATGGTGTGGTCTGAAGTATTTTACAAAACTGGAAGGTTCCTGAGAAAATAAGTAGGTTAAACTGTAAGCTTTTTGATGGCAGGGAGTGTGTCTACCAACTCTGTTATATTGTACTCTCCCAAGTGATTAGTACAGTGCTCTGCACACAGTAAGTACTCAATAAATATGACTGATTGATTGGAAATATGGGATGCGTATATCTCTATGATTCTATTTATCTTGATGATGTCTGCGCCAGACTGCTTGTTTTGTTTTGTTCTGTTTTGCTTTGCTGTCTGTCTCCCCCGTTTAGACTGTGAGCCCGTTATTGGGCAGGGATTGTCTCTATCTGTTGCCGAATTGTACATTCCAAGCGCTTAGTACAGTGCTCTGCACATAGTAAGCACTCAATAAATACTATTGAATGAATGAAATGAATGAAAGGATCAATTCAGAGTGCACATGTTAATAACCAGGGTGCTTTGGAAATTGTACAGTGATTACTAAGGATTTTGAGCCAATAGACAAACTTTTCTAGCTATGTAAAACAGCAAGGATATGTACTTTAAATTCAGCTTTAAATGCTACCAGGAGCATTTGGGGTAAATGTCCCTTTTGAAAGCTTAGACTGGAAATCATTAAATGACAAATTGCCCCAATATGACCTGGAATGTTAGAAACATATATAGGCATAGTCCAGGTCCCAACAATATCAAATAATAATAATATCAATAATATCAAATAATATTAATAGTAATAATAATTGTGGTATTTGTTAAACATTTACTATGTGCCAGGCACCGTACGGAGCACGGAGCACTGGGGTGGATACCAGCAAATTGGATTGGACACGGTCCCTGTCCCATATGGAGCTCACAGTCTTAATCCCCGTTTTACAGATGAGATAACTGAGGCCCAGATAAGTTAAGTGACTTGCCCAAGGTCACACAGCGGACAAGAGCCAGGATTAGAACCCAGATCCTTCTGACCCCCCCCTTCCCCCCACCCCCAGTTCATACTCTTTCCACTAGGCCACATTGCTTCTATATTACAGAGAGAGTGAGAGAGAGATATTATAGAGAAGCAGGGTGGCTCAATGGAAAAAGCACAGGCTTGGGAGTTCTACTTCCGGCTCTGCCACTTGTCAGCTTTGTGACTCTGGGCAAGTCACTTAACTTCTTTGTGCCTCAGTTCCCTCCTCTGTAGAATGGGGATTAAGACTGTGAGCCCCACGTGGGACAACCTGATTACCTTGAATCCCCCCCAGCGCTTAGAACAGTGCTTGGCACATAGTAAGCACTTCACAAGTACCCATCATTATTATCATTACAACTGGGAATACAGCCATCATTAGCTGACATCTCGACAACCCAGGGCATCACTGAAAGATGCTAGAGCAGTTGAAGAACTTATGATCACTCTACCACCACCTAAATTTTAGGGATTCAGATGTCTTGCGTCAATTTTAAAGAAAGCAGTGGAATTTATTAAAGTGATTGATGATCCTTATGGAGAGAGGAGTTCGAAGGTACCCTGAGGTGTTCAGGAGAAGTTGGCCTCCTGCAAGGTACTTTATGAAGACAAGAAGAAGGCTGTGGCTAACTCTAAATTAGAGGAATTTTTCACTAAAGTTAAAAACCCTCTACCTGTAAGAATAGAAAGGTTCTACTTCTGCAACCTCCTGCAAAGATTCATAATCATACTGCAGTTTCTCGTTATGGGCAGGGAACACGTCTGCTAATTCCATAGTAGCGGACTCTCCTAAGTGCCTGGTACGGTGTTCTGCTAGCCGCTCAATAAATACCACTGATTGCTCTGCACACAGTAAGCAGTCAATAAGTGCCATTGATTGATTGATTGATTGATTATCCTCAAGAAGTTTGAACTGCAGCAGCAAAGATCATCTGAAATTTCACTCTGCCTTCATTTTTAGGATTAAAAGTTTGGAAACCCTAGTAGTGGAAGCCCTAGTACTATCTTCTGTAAAATAGGATTGCGTCCCAGACTGGTATTGATCATTTGAAATGAAATAATGATCCTAGACCTATTTCTTTGCAGATTTATGGAGGCTTTCTTTCTGAATCCTAAGTGGATCTGGCCAGGTCTCCGCTAGAAAATAGAATTATAGTAATAAGGCAGATGATTTGTCATACTCCAGCATTTTGACGTCAGCATCTGAGAATGCTTTCCAGTTATTTAACGTGCATGTAATTGGTTGTATGGAGAAGGGGTGAAAAAATTGTGGATGGTTCAGCATAACCTATTGCCACCATTGGAAAAACAGATCAAATGCATGTTATGCTAACAGCAGCCTAATCCTTCCCCCCTTCAATCAATCAACCAGTCATTTATTGAGCGCTTACTGTGTGCAGAGCACTGTACTAAGAACTTGGGAGAGTACGGTATAACAGAGTTCGGAGACACCTTCCCTTCCCACAGCGTGCTTACAGTCTAGAGGGGGAGACAGGCATTAATGTAAATAAATCAATTATGGATATGTGCATAATTGTATTTCCTTGTTCAACCCTATACTGAAGGTCTATATATGATTAAGCAGCTCCATATTTGTGACTTGGACAAAATCCAGACTATTAAATACTGGCTATGGAAATTTCTATGCATTCTGGGAGGGAATAACACAATGAAATTAGACAATGAATGCCCACAGGAAATGAGACTCCCCACCCCCCATACATATTTTCTTTATCCTTTTTTTAAAAAAAGAGGTATCCCCTTTGTTCCCCCCTCTTATGTTCCAATCAATTAATTCTTAGTTCAAAGTAAACTGAGCATCAAAATAGCAGGACTAAGAAATGATGTGAGTCACCAAAAGTTCTTAAAAGTAATGATTTAAATTCCTAGGAACTCAATTAAGAACTTAAAATTCAAAAGCCCGTGTTTATTTTTTTGTTACCAGAGTGTCTCTACGTGTTTCCCTGCCAGTGGAACTACAGACCCGACCATTGCATGTATGGAAGCAACTGTAAAGGAGCAGAAGAAGAAGGGATATCTGTTCTTCATGGCAACCGAGGTGTCTATCATGATTCTAAACAGCCTACGTTCAAAGCACTCTATGAAGTGATGCGTGATGTAAGTACTTGATGTAGATATAAATTCCCTCATTTCTCAGTGTGGCTTAAAGGACTCTTTGTAGACCATCAGTTAACACCTACATTGTGTCATTGGCACAGCCCTTTTGAAAACCAACAAGACAAATTTGCAGGTGAAAATTCAGAATGCTAAATTAGTTTGATCTTAACCAAATTTGAATGCGGACATCTCTTTCCCCCATCCTTCCTTCTCATTTTTGTATCGTTAGTTGTCAAAGGTGTGAATGGGGAGAAATCGCTCCGGCTTGTACTAGCTGCACAGTCAGATATTTAGGCCAGATAATGCCCCAGCCAGAAGGCATTATAGTGCGAATAAAAAAGGTACTTGAGTGTAAGGGCTTTCTGTGAGTGGTTGTACATGCGATTTTTCAGTTTCTCTTCCCAAGCATCTTGGTTTGAAACTGAGCAAAGTCCAGTGTTTTATTTCCATTCCGGGTGCTAAAGAGTTTGCTTCTGCACCCTTACGTCCCTGAACCAGACCTGACCAGAATACTCATGACGCTTAATGAGGTGTCCTCGAAAGAGATGCGGAGAGTGGAAGCAGTTAAAAACCCCAACACTGTACTATCAAGGAGCAGAGTGCATTTTTTTCAATCTGTTTTCGAAACTAAGGTTTCATCAGAAGCCTTTCCTATCCCATAGCTCCATCACGTATCTCCTACATTCACACCCAGCCCACTGTACTCCTGTACTCATGCCTAAAGAAATAGGAGTCCTTTTGGAAGAGAGAACAGAAGCCGCCAGAGCAAGTGACGAGAGAGCAACCCCTGAGTCCTCATCATCCATCCCCAGATTGCAAACCTTTGGTGTACAAGCTCCAATCTTTAATCCTCCCTTTTTCATTGTCCGTATAAAAACCATTCTGGAAGTTCTTTCAAGTGATGGGAATCATCGTTTGGTTTGAAGATGGCCCTGCCGAAGGTGAGACTGCATCCATGAGTGGGTCTCGGAAAGAGAATCTCTTGCTCACTAGCCCACTGGGCCTATGGAAATGCAGGAATGTGCCTTCTCTGGCCCTTTGCCATTTGGGTGAGCATTGCTCAGGCTCCAGTGGCTAAGAGTTAATGGTACGCCCTACCGCCGGTGGATCATGTGATGTGCTCGAGTTGTTTTTGCAATAGCGGTGATGGTTTCCCCTGAGCCATCCACATTCTCTTGCCAAGGCCCCCTTCTACCACGTGGCACGCACTGGGAGAGCAGCAGACACCACTGTATCCTCACCCATTTGGCGAAGGTCATAGAGTCTCCTGTCATAAATGACAGATTCAATCAAACGTATTTGTTGAGTGCTTATTGTGTGCTAAGCACTGCAGTAAGCGCTTAAGCACTGTACTAAGATGAGCATTGGTCCAGTCATAAAGATCTTCGGACCAAGAACTTGCACGGAGGAATTTATTTTCAGGAAAATGCTTTGCACTCTATCATTCCGGCCAGTCACCACCCCACCCCTTCAGCTCCTACTTCAGTGAGAAAAGACCTCTCAGAAAACGAGGTGCATCTGAATTTTGTCTCCATGAGCCATACCTCGTCAGATGGGTCCTGCATCACCTATTGCTGTGATAGCGACTCTTCACCCAACTAGTTCGTGGGCTATAAGTGGGGTCGTACTTTCTGAGCGATGACGACTCGCCGTCCCCAAGCGCCCTGGTCAGAAGGGGTAGAACCCGGAAGAGATGTTTGTGGAGGAGGATGGAAAAGGTTGAAAATCCCCATCCTGATTTTACAGTCAGGAAGATCTGAGTGGGGGTAATCATGATTTTCCAGAGGTCCCCCGTTTTCAGGCTGGGCCATTGGAAGAACCCATTGAAAACTTCAAAAAAAGAGAAATCACACACTCTGCATACTTCCCTCCTGTTGCCTGGATCCATCCGTACTCTGTGGTTGGCTACTGACGAACGACATATTGGCAATCAAAAGGGGTTCAGTAGCAGAAGGTGTCAGTTACAAATAGGGAAAAGGTGGAGAAGTAGAAAATGAACCGAAGAACGTCACCCCCTAAATCTTGTGAGATTTATAACAAACGTGAACCAAGACGGACAGAAATTGAGCCTTGCTTTCACCTTGCAAAAGAAACGAGGTTTATCTCATCTAGTCTGGCTGCACCCTTGGAGATATGATTTGGATTCTCTGGTGCATTAAGAACAAAGCTAAGAACGGTGATTCCTCTTCTGCTGTGACTCCCAACTGTTTGAGTCCAGTAAAGTAGTTTGCTTTTTTTTTAAAAAAAAAAAAATAGCCTTTTCAATCTCTGAAATTAACCTATTTTGGTTTTTGTATCTTTCAGTTTCCCTTTGGAGACAATCTCTTTCAATCCATGTATTACCCTCTCCAGGAGAAGTTTTTGGAAAATGTACACACGTTATGTGGAAGAATTCCACAAGTTTTTCTGCAGCAGATTGAAAAAACAATGAAAAGGGTTTATGAAAAACATGTAATTGTACATGTCAGGTCCAACAACATTAATTGAATATACTGTCTCTTTTACTCTTGCATTGATTTACATGCTCAGCTATGCTTCTTCTCAGTAAGGAAATATAAAATTTGAAGCAGGCTGGAAATTCTTTCATGCTACATATTTCTGATGCTCTCTGAATGTCAGTATTGAATGCAGTGGTCAGCTACCAAATAGTGTTGAAATTCGCCACAGCCGTTCGTTTTCCAGAAGGAAATAAGCTTTTTTGTATTTTTTTGGAAGAAATATTTATGCTTCGTTATCGTTTGGGGTGAATTAAGGGTGGTGCAGATGACGATATCGGTTAACTTAAACATCGTTACAGCAGTAAAAGCAGGCTGAGAAAAGGAGTAATTTATGAGCCTACTTAACCCCGACTAATTGCACAAGACTTTCATAATGCTATTTGGAATGTTACTGTTCCTCAGAATTCCTTGGAGGCCTATTATTTCTAGAAGCTTTTTCCATTAGAATGTGTATCCATCTGTCTGGGTAAGAGCTGGTGTGTATACCAGGATTTTAGGTAGGGCCTAGAAAAACAAGATTTATGATGGATTTTATGTTTACACCACCTTATTTAACTATCTAAACAGAATTCAGAAGTATCTGTATGATTTGTTCAGCTGTGCTTTGTAAGGATTTTAGGCAACCTGGAAAAAATGAGGTTTTCTTTAGAAAGTGATCAAGAGAGATTTCATATTGTTGAAGGCTGTAAATAGGGTATGGATCTTTGGGGTTCAAATGCATATGTAATTTGGTAGTAATTCTTGGGTTTTATTATTTTTTATAGAAATTGGAAGTAACATCCAAAATGTCAAAAAACATGGGTTTTCTTTTAGCAGGTATTTTTATCATTCGTGCTATGTTTCATATATGTGCTATGTTTCTTTCTGAAACTACTCCTTTGAGGAATATGCAAATGATGTACAAGGCTAATCGGACACTTGACATCGGAGGTAACTCTGTGGTCCTACAGAGCAAATTTAAGTTAATCTTCCTTAATTTAGAATATGGGACAGCAACATCGATTCCAAATTCCAAGTTTAGCAAAATGAAGGATCTCTATTAGAGCAAGAAGAATGATGATGACAAAGAATCAACAACCAATCAGTCATTCAGTGGTATTTATTAAGCACTTTTTGCACTCTACTAAGTACTTGGGAGAGTACAATACACTAGAATAAGTAGACGTGATCCATCAAGGAGCTTACAATTTAGTGGATTGTAATACCCAAGACACCTAATAACATAAGTAAATTGGTGCCAGTGATTTTAGGAAACCCAAACCCTTTTACAGAGTGGAGAGAGAGGAAATCCCCCCCCAAAAATATTATTTATGACACATTTTAAAATGACCAAACATTCCAGAAGTCACATTCCATAGTATATGTCTATAGTCTTGATAGGGGAGATGTTGATAATCCATCCCCAAAATGTGCTAAATCGATTTAAGTCAACTGTGACAGAATTTGGATGAATTTGCAAATTGATTTGAATCCATTTTGGCAGTGGAAACATTAAGAAGAACTTAATAAAAATTATGTTTTAGTTGAATTCCTCCCCCTTCTCCTCCCCCTCCACCACCTCCCAACCAGATTTAACCTTGAATTTTGAAAAGTGATTTAGGAGGGAAGAAAGGTTATAAAATCGAGTAAAACTCTAAAAATCCATACCCTAAATATAGACCATGAGGAATCGTTAAATTACCCAGAGGCTAAGCTAGAGAAAAACATGTTAATTTTATAGTAGAAGTATACTTTATGCCTGGAAGGAAAACTGAAGGGAAATTCCATCTCAGCATATTTCAAAAAGTTCATTTTATTCAATTATGAACTTTCTGTTGGCTATATAGGTTTCTCATTTACATTTTTTAAGTTTATCTGTTAACTAAAAGAACTTTAACACCTTATCCCCTAACACGGTAGAGGGCATTCTAAGCATTGACCTCAGTTTTTTGCTGTTGTTTTTTTAGATGGCATTTGTTAAGCACTTACTATGTGCTAGGCACTGTACTGAGTACTGGATTAGAGACCAGCTAATCAGGTTGGACACAGTTCATGATAATAATGATGGTATTTGTTAAGCGCTTACTATGTGCCAAGCACTGTTCTAAGCGCTGGGGTAGATACAAGGTAATCAGGTTGTCCTACGTGGGGCTCACAGCCTTAATCCTCATTTTACTGATGAGGTCACTGAGGCACAGAGAAGTTAGGTTCATTCATTCAATAGTATTTATTGAGCGCTTACTATGTGCAGAGCACTGTACTAAGCGCTTGGGATGAACAAGTCGGCAACAGATAGAGACAGTCCCTGCTGTTTGACGGGCTTACAGTCTAATCGGGGGAGATGGACAGACAAGAACAATGGCAATAAATAGAGTCAAGGGGAAGAACATCTCGTAAAAACAATGGCAACTAAATAGAATCAAGGTGATGTACAATTCATTAACAAAATAAATAGGGTAATGGAAATATATACAGTTGAGCGGACGAGTACAGTGCTGTGGGGATGGGAAGGTGATTTGCCCAGAGTCACACAGCAGAAAAGTGGCAAAGCTGGGATTAGAAATCAGGTCCTTCTGACTCCTAGGCCCATGCTATCCACTAGGTCATGCTGCTTCTACCTCAGTGTCCATACTAGAGATCTTCTCTATCATTCTGTCAATGAGTGCTATCTCCTCCCTCACCAACTCTGAAATCCCTCTCTCTGACCATAACCTTTTCACCTGCCTCATCT
The DNA here is from genome assembly GCF_004115215.2 of Ornithorhynchus anatinus. Taxonomy (NCBI): domain Eukaryota; kingdom Metazoa; phylum Chordata; class Mammalia; order Monotremata; family Ornithorhynchidae; genus Ornithorhynchus; species Ornithorhynchus anatinus. The sequence continues at coordinate 53,673,469 of NC_041749.1, forward strand.
CTCACACTCCCTCCCCCTGCAAATCTTCGCTACTGCCCCACAGAGACCTCCGCTCTCTCGATCCCATCCGTCTTTCCAATAGCATCTCTCCTCACCTTGCCGCCCTGTCCTCTCTTCCCACTCTCGACGAGCGGGTCTCCGCTCTCAACTCCACCCTCTCTACTCATCTCGACTCTCTCGCCCCCCTTTCCCTCCGCCGCTCTCGCTCCACTAACCCACAGCCCTGGATCACCTCCTCCATCCACCTCCTACGCTCCTATGCTTGAGCTGCTGAGCGCTGCTGGCGAAAGTCCAAGCACCAAGCCGACCTCACACACTTCAAATTTATCCTTTCCTGCCTTAACTCTGCCCTCTCCTCCGCCAGGCAAAGCTTCTTCTCCTCCCTCATCGACACCCATGCCCGTCACCCCCGCCAATTGTTCCGGACCTTTTTAACTCTCTCCTTAGGCCCCCTGTTCCTCCCCCTCCCCCATCTCTCACCCCCAGTGATCTGGCCACCTATTTCCTCACGAAAATCAACACGATCAGGTCTGAGCTCCCCAAAGTCACCCCTCCGCCTCTCCCCTCCCCCCCACCAACCCCCTCCCCTACTTTCCCATCCTTCCCTGAAGTATCCTCAGAGGAGATCTCCTCCCTCCTCGCAAGTGCCACCCCCTCCACCTGCGCCTCGGACCCCATTTCCTCTCACCTTCTTAAAACCATCGCCCCTGCCCTCCTCCCTTCCTTAACTTCTATTTTTAACCACTCAATCTCCAAGGGCTCCTTCCCCTCTGCCTTCAAACATGCCCACGTCTCCCCCATCCTAAAAAAACCCACTCTTGACCCCACTTCCCCCTCCAGTTATCGTCCTATCTCCCTACTACCCTTCCTTTCCAAAATCCTAGAACAAGTCATCTACAATCGATGCCTAGAATTCCTTAACTCCCATTCTCTCCTAGACCCCCTCCAATCTGGCTTCCGTCCCCTCCACTCTACCGAGACTGCTCTCTCTAAGGTCACCCGTGACCTCCTTCTTGCCAAATCCAATGGCTCCTACTCCATTCTGATCCTCCTTGACCTCTCTGCTGCCTTTGACACTGTCGACCATCCCCTCCTCCTCCATACCTTATCTCACCTTGGCTTCACGGACTCTGTCCTCTCCTGGTTCTCCTCTTACCTCTCTGGCCGATCATTCTCGGTCTCCTACGCTGGAGCCTCCTCCCCCTCCCATCCTTTAACTGTTGGAGTTCCTCAAGGGTCAGTTCTTGGCCCTCTTCTGTTCTCCATTTACACTCACTCCCTCGGTGAACTCATCCGCTCTCACGGCTTTGACTACCATCTCTACGCAGATGACACGCAGATCTACATCTCCGCCCCTGTCCTCTCCCCCTCCCTTCAGGCTCGCATCTCCTCCTGCCTCCGGGACGTCTCCACCTGGATGTCGGCCCGCCACCTAAAACTCAACATGAGCAAGACTGAGCTCCTCATCTTCCCTCCCAAACCCGGTCCTCTCCCAGACTTCTCTATTACCGTGGATGGCACGACCATCCTTCCCGTCCCGCAGGCCCGCAATCTCGGTGTCATCCTTGACTCGTCTCTCTCGTTCACCCCACACATCCTATCCGTTACCAAGACCTGCCGGTTTCACCTCTACAATATCGCCAAGATCCGCCCTTTCCTCTCCACCCAAACGGCTACCTTACTGTTACGGGCTCTCGTTATATCCCGGCTAGACTACTGTGTCAGCCTTCTCTCTGACCTCCCTTCCTCCTCTCTCGCCCCGCTCCAGTCTATTCTTCACTCCGCTGCCCGGCTCATCTTCCTGCAGAAACGATCTGGGCATGTCACTCCCCTTCTTAAACAACTCCAGTGGTTGCCTATCGACCTCCGCTCCAAACAAAAACTCCTCACTCTAGGCTTCAAGGCTCTCCATCACCTTGCCCCTTCCTACCTCTCCTCCCTTCTCTCTTTCCACTGCCCACCCCGCACGCTCCGCTCCTCTGCCGCCCACCTCCTCACCGTCCCTCGGTCTCGCCTATCCCGCCGTCGACCCCTGGGTCACGTCCTCCCGTGGTCCTGGAACACCCTCCCTCCTCACCTCCGCCAAACTGATTCTCTTTCCCTCTTCAAAACCCTACTTAAAACTCACCTCCTCCAAGAGGCCTTCCCAGACTGAGCTCCTCTTCTCCCTCTACTCCCTCTGCCATCCCCCCTTTACCTCTCCGCAGCTAAAGCCTCATTTTCCCCTTTTCCCTCTGCTCCTCCACCTCTCCCTTCCCATCCCCACAGCACTGTACTCGTCCGCTCAACTGTATATATTTTCGTTACCCTATTTATTTTGTTAATGAATTGTACATCGCCTTGATTCTATTTAGTTGCCATTGTTTTTACGAGATGTTCTTCCCCTTGACGCTGTTTAGTGCCATTGTTCTTGTCTGTCCGTCTCCCCCAATTAGACTGTAAGCCCGTCAAACGGCAGGGACCGTCTCTATCTGTTGCCGACTTATTCATCCCAAACGCTTAGTACAGTGCTCTGCACATAGTAAGCGCTCAATAAATACTATTGAATGAATGAATGAATACTGAGTGTAAAATACTGCACTGCGGATTTGGAAGCAAGACACAAGATTCTTGCCCTCAAATTTACAATCTAGTGATGGGATTAATCATTCTCTAAGTGAAAGAGTGGTTTTCAAGGGTATTTAGATAACCCTGCCAATGAGTTTCATATGTCAGGAGTACAGTGTTTTTGGAAAAGAACTTTCCACATATATTTCAAAACTCAATAGAAACCTGAATCGCAAAGAAAAGAAATCTATGCTGCTGAATGCATTAGTAAGGTGCCTGGGGAAAACTCACTGAGATTTCATGAAGTGTGAAAGCATGTAAAATATCAGGGCCTTCTGTGAATGAATGTACTAACAGAGCAGCGTTGATAGTCATCAGATGGTCTGAAAGAAAAAATGAAGATATCAAAATGTTCTACTGACCTTAGCACAGTGTTAATAATTGTCATTACACAGTGATCCAAAAGGGAGTTACAGTAATCAAGGGATAAAGCTTCACTCTCTTTTATATTCCACAGAGTCAAGAAGAAAACTGCCCCACATTTACATATTTCTTTATCCAGTATATGTTTTATAATAATAATAATGATGATGGTATTTATTAAGCTCTTACTATGTGCCAGGCACTGTTCTAAGTGCTGTGGTAGAGACAAGGTAATCAGGTTGTCCCACATGGGGCTCACAATCTTCATTTTACAGGTGACGTAACTGAGGCCCAGAGAAGAGACTTGACTTGCCTAAGGTCACAAAGCAGACAAGTGGCAGAGCCGGGATTAGAACCCATGAACTTCTGACTCCCAGGCCCATGCTCTGTCCATTATGCCATGCTCAAGTACCTTGCCGGTCTTAGTACTTCTGATCTGGAGGCTGATTTTCAAAGCACCCAAGCTTGAGTGAAACTCGATAGCTGGGGGGGGGTTGTTAAAAACATAGTATCTTTTCTCCTTACTCAAGAGGTGGCTATCCCCAACAAAATCAAAGAGCAACAAAATTAGAGAAGCAGCGTGGCTTAGTGGAAGGAGCACGGGTTTGGGAGTCAGAGGATGTGGGTTCTAATCATGGCTCCGCCACTTGTCTGCTGTGTGACCTTGGGCAGTCACTTAACTTCTCTGTGCCTCAGTTACCTCATCTGTAAAACGGGGATTAAAAGTGTGAGCCCCGCGTGGGACAACCTGATTACTCTATATCTACCCCAGCACTTAAAACAGTGCTTGGCACATAATAAGCACTTAACAAATACCATAATTATTATTATTATTAAAATCAAAGATTTTTTAATCCCACTCTTCTACCTGAACAGATCAGGGAATTGAACTGGACCCACTCCAGACTTGGTTTATCCCAGGGATGTTTGAAGGCTTAGCGGGGCTACCTGGAGCCTGAGGGCTATTCATTCATCCATTCAGTCATATTTATTGAGCGCTTACTGTGTGCAGAGCACTTGCGCTCTTTCTGGTTCTTGGGTAGTCAGATCAGGTTGTGTGCTGCAGCGGCCTCCTCTCTGGCCTTCTGCAATCAGAGTTCTTTCTCACTGATTCGTCAGCATGCAAACTAGAAAGCTGCTGCATGTGAAAAGTTTTGCGGTCCCTGGAACGCTAGAGTTCCGTAAATTCGGAGGGAAAAAGCAAATGGAAGATTTACTTTCAATTTTCCTTTTCATTATAACTTATTAATAATGTCGTACACTGAAGCCATGTTTGCTGTTTAAAGGTGGCATTTTAAATTGCTTCACATCTATATTGATCAAGGGATGCTTCAGAGCATTAGCGTTTTGCCTTGAGATTGTGATTAGCAGCATGGGCTAGTGGAAAGAGCATGGGCCTGGGAGGCAGATGACCTGCGTTCTAATCCCAGTTCCAACAGTTGCCTGCAGTGTAACCTTGGGCAAGTCACTTAACGTCTCTGGGCCTCCGTTTCCTCATCCGTAAAGTGGGAATTCAATACCTGTTCTCCCTCCTCTATAGACTGTGAGCTCCATGTAGGACAGGGACTAACTCATAACTACCCCAGCACTTAGAACAGGGCTTGACACAGAGTAGGTGCCTAAAAAAATGCCGTAATCCTCATTAGCAGCATTACTAGAAATTCAGAGTGTTTTTTACATTAACCACTCTTGAGAAATAAGGCCAGGAATCATTAGAAAAGTCCAACCTTTTTTTGAAAAATAGCTACACGATTCCTTTTTAAATTTTCTTGCATTAACTCATTTGAATGTGCTCTGATTTCAGAATGACATGCTTCAACTTTTCAGTGGGGTCTTCTATTATTCGTTTACTTGATACATCACACTCATTACTCTCAGTGCTATTGCTTGATAAGGGAAATTTATAAATGACCCGTACATCTTTTTCATATGTTCCATCATGGGGATAGGTATGGAATCCTAAATGGGAGGGGGCTGGTCCAACTTCTTTCTTCCAGAAAAGCGAGTGGCTAAACCATCGAAGCGTCCAATTGCCTATGCTTTTGTTAGGAAAAGAGCGTTTGGAATGGAGATTCCACAAACCCCCTTGGAGATCTAGGGGGTTATATAGTGTTATATCTTCTTAAGGATGTTTTTCCTTGCGTCCAGTCAAAATAACTCTGGCTTTAATTTAAGCCTTTTTCCTCCCCATAAAAAGCTCTTCATATGATTGAATAATAATAATTATGGTATTTGTTATTGCTTACTATGGGCCATGCACTGTTCTAAGCGCTGGGGTAGATACAAGGTAATCAGGTTGTCCCACATGGGGCTCACAGTCTTAATCCCCATTTTATAGACGAGGAAACTGAGGTACAGAGAAGTTAGGTTACTCAGTCAATCAAAGGTATTTATTGAGCTCTTTCGGTGTTCTAAGTGTTTGGGAGATGCTATAGGCCTGGTAATGAATTGATTGTATTTATTGAGTGCTTACTGTGTGCACAGTACTGTACTAAGCACTTGGGAGACTACAGTATAACAGAACTGGTAAACACATTCCCTGCCCACAATGAGCTTACAGTCTTGAGGTGGACACGATCCCTGTCCACGAGTAGCTTTCTATCTAGTGAAGGGAGAAGCAGTGTGGCCTAGAGGAAAGAGCCCAGGCCTGGGAATCAGAGGACCTGGGTTCTGACCCCGGCTTCACCACTTATCAGCTGTGTGACTCTGGGCAAGTCACTTAACTTCTCTGTGCCTCAGTTCCCTCATCTGTAAAATGGGGGTTAAGACTGTGAGCCCCACGTGGGACAACCTGATTACCTTGTCTACCCCAGCACTTAGAACAGTACTTGGCACATAGTAAGCGCTTAAACATAGTAAGCGCTTAACAAATACCATCATCATTATTATTTGTCTGCTTCACTTCCCTGTGCCTCACCAGTAAAATGGGGATTGAGACTGTAAGCCCCAGAGTTTAATACAATGCCTGGCATGTAGTAAGCATTTAAATACCATTTTTTAAACAACACCAATGCCTTTACATTTTCCCCGGGAGATCTATTTTCCATCCTTTTAGTTATATTTAGTTATATATTTTAGTTTAGTTCTTAAGGACCCATCTCCAGTTTCTCTACATACTTTTTACAGTACAGTGATCAAAACGGGACACAGTACTTGTGGAGCCTAACTAGTGCAGAATGTGATAGAGGGTTACTTTCTGACTCATAGGCGTCCAGTTCCCATTAGGATGATACAGTGTTACGTTGACTTTTTAAAGTAACAGCACCACATTTAGCTGGAGTCGACTATGATTCCCATTTCTATGTCTGTTGAACTTTTCCTAGCCAGCCTTTCTCCATCCTGGATTGGGTTTTCTTTTTTTCATCCCCTTTGAATTTCAACAAAATTAAATACTGTAATTGGAACATTATCATTCACATGCTCACTAGAGAGTGGTACCGCAATAGAATAATCCCCACCCCCACAAAAGCCTGAATACTTTACGTACTGCCTTGTGTTAGCAATTATGTGCAACATTTTGAATTTTCGATTAAATTAAAGCAACTGGAAAGTAATACCTTTTTCGCATTCAGAACTTCACTGCTTCGTATGAGGTGAAGACTGGTGTTTCTTATCTAAGAGTAGTATTTTGCCTATAGCTTAATTTGGCTTGAGATTAAAATCATGCCATTTAAGGGAGCATTAGCAGCTGAAGACCCTGCGTAAAGCCAGAGTGTTGAGTAGAGTGATGCATTTGGTTTCATTATTTCATAGTACAAGAATTGTTTGAAGTTTGGGTTAAATTTAGCATAAAGATTGAAAATTTTGCTAAGGTTCTGGTCTTCACAGGAGGAAACTGGAAATTGTTTTTTTATGTCAGCAAGTGCGTGTGGGAGTGGTGTCTGCATGAGCATATGCATAGTGAGGAATTCTGAGCAATTTTTGGATCATTATTTTTAAATGTTTTGAATATTTTCATTTGGCAAATGCACCAATTGTTTATAGCTCCTAAGGAGACCATAACTGTGCATTTTTTGTTTAAGAATTTCCTTTTGGCTTCTCTCTGAATAAATGTACTTTAAAAAAAAATGCACTCTGAAGTTCTTGGGGTTTTGTTGTTGCAGCAGAATGAAAGGAACAGTTATTATGAAATAATATAAAATAGTTATTTTGTGATTCTCTAATTTGCCTTTGGATAAAATATTTTATAAGCTATGACTTGTTTGGGCATTATTATGAGAAATAACGGATGCACTTCCCATCATAACCTCTTAAGATTCAGAGGCGGATGTATTACTTTACAGCAAAAGCAGTAAAAGCAGTGAGGCCCAGTGGAAAGAACCCAGGCCTGGGAGTCAGAGGACCTGGGTTCTTATCCCAGCTCTGCCACTTGTCTGCTGTGTGACCTTGGGCCAATCACTTAATTTCTCTGTGCTTCAGTTACCTCATCTGTATAATTGCAATTAAGACAGTGAGTCCTATGTAGGACAGGGACTGTGTCCAACCTGATTATCTTGTATCTACCACAGCGCTTAGTACGTTGCCTGGCGCATAGTAAGCGTTTAACAAATACCAATTTTTTTTAAAAAGCAAGCTATGTAATAATTCTGTCTTTTTATTCAGTAGCTGTCATCAAGTTGGAAATTGGGATAACCTACACCATGACAGAATGCTCTGTTTGACAGACACAATATATTTTGGTTATGCTTTTAGGTTTAATGCCACTTTTTGAGCAGATCATCTGGGCTTGTGTTCCTCAGATTTCCTAATTGAATTAAAGAAGTAAAATTGGGCCAAGCCTACGAATGTCTTATTAAGTAAAATTTCTCTTTCACGGAACAAATATAAATGATCCACTCAGCATGACAGACTGTGTTAGATTTGCTCCTTTTCAAAATTACTTATTTATCTATCACCAGCGAGCTTTGTGCATGAATTCAGGGCTTCTTCCTGGCTTTTTCAAAGCATTGCTCTCAGTATCTTTTACTGTCCTCTTTCTGTGTTTGCTCATTTGTAGTGTTTGCTACCATCACTGATTTCATTTAACACTTCCATTTTAAAATAGCAGTTGCTCGACACAGTGATGGTTGAAATTCCTGGCTTGGGAAAACAATCAGTTCCATTTCCATGGTGTGATTTTAGGTAGGAATATATAGATGCCACCCACCCTCTGCGGTGATCAATTTTCATAATAACCCACACAAAATCCAAACCCGTAACCCTTTTGTAATTATCATGCCTGTTTAAGGCACTCAATCGTATCTGTAATTTTATTTAATTGTATTGATGTCTGGTCTGTAGACTGTAAGCTCGTTGTGGGCAGGAGTGTTACTGTTCATTGTTGTTTTGTACTTTCCCGAGCGCTGAGTGCATAGTCAGCACTCAATAAATACGTTGGAATGAATGAATGAATCAGCTCCTCCCCCTCACTTATCCTGGCTCTCCTCCCACTATGACGCAGTCCACACCCTTCACTCCTCTGCCCCTTGTGGATAGGGAACATATCTACCAACTCTGTCGTGCTTTACTCTCCCAAGCGCTCAGTACAGTGCTCCACATGCAGTAAGAGCTCAATAAATACCATTAATTGATTAATGTCAAACTGCTTTCTGTGCCTCACTCGCCTCTCTCTTGTCATTGACCTCTTGTTCACACCCTTCCTCCTGCCTGAAACTCTTTCCCCCTTGACATTGACAGACCACTGCTCTTCCCATGTTCAGAGCCCTTCTGAAATCACCTCTCCTCCAGGAGGCCTTCCCTGATTAATCTCTGATCTCCCAACCCCGTTACACCTCCACCGCCCCTCCTGCACTTCCGCATCCTCTAAGCACTTGGGTGCTCATTCTTGCTCTCTCCCTTCCCGGCCCCATAACCCTTATGCACATATCTTTAAACTGTTGTTTTCCCTACCTGTAATGTACTGATTGGGTGGCAGTGGATAGGAGAAAGGTAAAGGAGTTTTCTCCTCTCCTCTCTGTAGCATTGATTATCACTGATTATAATAATTGATTATTGATCAACCGTGTTTATTAAACTCTTATTGAGTGCAGAGCACTGTACTAAGTGCTTGGGAGAGGACGAGAGAGTAGAGTTTAACATTTCAGTTCCCCTGCTTGGCAATGAAGACACAGAACCTTTATGAAGGAGTTGGAAGGAGCTAGCCGTTTCCTGCAGGAATCCATTTTAAATCATTTAAGGCCAGCTGTGCACAGACAGAATTCAGTCTAGGAGGATCCCAGCTTCCCAAAAGCAGGGACTCCAAAGTTCTTGAAACCCCTTCGGTGGCTTTGAGCCAGTGCTCACTAATAGGTCTAGCTGTTTTGAAAGAGCTGAGGTCAAGTTATCTGTTTAATACCAGGCAATGTATCCAATCCTAACTAAAGTGCAATGAAAATTAGTTTTGCTTGCTCCAGGCAATGACCACTGGATATTAGTCTACAGTACTTGCCTGTTGGGGTGAGACCTGTGGCCTTCTATAAATATGGATACTAGGGAATTTTCCTTTGAACCTGGCTTCAAAAGACTAAAATAACGAGAAGGCAGTGAGGGAGACAAAAACAGCAGGGTATTTAAACTAGAGCCTCAGATACCAGATTTGTCATCATTGAAATTGCCCGGGGTGATCTCATATTGGCTTTTTTCACCCCTGGTGCCATGAAGAAAGGGCGGAAGCTGGTTTCTTTACATTGGCAAGATTATGAATATTAAAATTATTTTAACCGGAAGAGGAAGGATTAAGTTAATCATTAAGAATGTAAGCAGAGACTACTGATGATGGAAAATGAAATGAATAAACATTTACTGGATAAAGGGGACCACTTTGAGAGCTAAAAAAGAAAACCATACTTGCAAATGTGAATAAAAGAAATATCTTTAAGGATTGAAAGAACATTCTGTAAACCCTCTAGCATCAGATCTTGCAGAACTTAAACTCAGAGTGATACAAAAAATAAAATGAGTCAAGTAAAGAAAGTCTTGAAAAAAATGAATTTGAGGAACTCTGTGCTTTGTCAGCAGAGTCGAGAGGTAAACAATCAGCTAGCCATGTCCGTAATGCGAAGTATTTTTATAAACAACCCAAAATAACCCATTGCAAATGTATTATTCTCATTTTGTCTAGGTGGAAGTTGAGTCCTAGGGAGGTTGTGATGCATCCAGCAACAGAGGAAATGTGGATAGGACACCCAGAATTAAAATTTACAGCCACTCTGTTTCTAAGTCTCTTTTATAGCCATTAAGCGATACTGGTTTTTCCCAGGGAACTTATTGGAAAAAAAAACAACGGGCTAGTAGTGCTAAAAAAATGTATTTTGTGTCACTAGAATTTGTGCCAAATATCAATTGATGCAAAAATTGCTGTTATTGATGTCTACCTCACAAGAATTCCACTGGAGGAAATTTTCTCTGGTAAAAGATTGAATAAATTGTTCCTTCTTTCAATATGCACATCAATTAAGACTACCGTTTTGAAAGCATGGTGTGATGTTGCCCCTGTGGCCAATCACAGTGCCTCTCAACTGAAAATGGGAAGGAGAAACATACCTTTCATTGTGACGTCTTGTATTTTCCTAGAACACATCCATTATGACATAAGGAATCATTACACGATCCTGGAACACAGGTAATATAATACACTCTAGACTGTAAACTCATTGTGGGCAGGGAATGTGTCAGCCAACTCTGTTATACTGTACTCTCTCCCAAGCACTTAGTACAGTGCTCTGCACAGAGTAAGCACTTAAAAAATACCATCATCATCAGTAAGCCCCCAATAAATACTACCGATGGATATATTACACGACTTTCTGATTTTATGAAGCTCCGGTGTGACTTTCGACAAAATGAAGACTATTTGCTTCAGTTTCTCTCCGAATTATGATTTGGTCAAATTTTGTGCTCAGGATGTTAGGCCAGATCAATTTGGGCTAATCGTATAATTTACCGTTAATCTTCCTCCTCAATGAAAATGAGCTCAATTTTCTTCTCACATGGGGGAAAACAAGTTGCATTATCTATGTGGTGATTCACTGTGTCTGTAATACTGAGGGGAGAAAGAGGAAGATGGGGCCACCCATTGTATCCAGGGTAGAAGGATAATAATAATTGTGACATTTGTCAAGTGCATACTATGTGCCGGACACTGTACTAAGAGCTGGGATGGATACCAGCAAATCGGGTTGGACAGAGTCCCTGTCCCACATGGGGCTTACAGTCTTAATCTCCATTTTACAGATGAGCTGAGGCACAGAGAAATGAAGTGACTTGCCTAAGGTCACACAGCAAACAAGTGGTGGAGGTGGGATTAGAGCCCACATCCTTCTGACTCCAGACCTAGGCTCTATCCAAAAGGCCTCGCTGAAACCAGGGGCTAGATCCTGTAGTTTTATTGTATTCTAACCCAGGGCATAGTAGTTTGGAGAGGAATGGTAAGAGGGAGGTGGGGGCTATAGCTGGAGTAAGCTGTGGACTCAAGAGAGGGTTTTGTTGGGTTTTTTTAGGGTAGGAGATACCTGAGTATGTTTGAAAGCAATGAGGAAGAAGCCACTGGAAAGTGAACGGTTGAAGATGGTGGTCAGGGAGGGAAGAAGGTCAGGGGCAAGTGTTTTGATAAGGTGTGAAGGGATGGGGTCGGAGGCACAAGTGGAGGGAGTGGATTTTGAAAGGAGGTGGCAGATCTCTTAAGATACTGCTGGGAAAGATGGGAGGGTCAAAAAGGGGCAGGAGGAGGGATTCATTCATTCAATCGTATTTACTGAACACTTACTGTGTGCAGAGCACTGTACTAGGCACTTAAAAAGTACAATTTGGCAACAGAGACAATCCCTACCCAACAACGAGCTCACAGTCTACAAGGGGGGAGACAGACAACAAAACAGTGGACAGGCTTCAATAGCATCAAAATAAATAACTAGAATTATAGATATATACTCAATAAAATAAATAGAATAATAAATATATACATATATACACAAGTGCTGTAGGGCAGGGAGGAGGGTAGAGCAGAGGGAGGGAATAGGGGCGGTGGGGAGGGGAAGAGGAGCAGAGGAAAAGGGGGGCTCAGTCTGGGTGGGCCTCCTGGAGGAGGAGCTTTCAGTAGGGCTTTGAAGGGGGAATGGAGTGAAGACGAGCAGGGGAGATTTTTGGAAGATTGTGTCTAATGGTTTCAGTTTTATCAATAAAGTATGCGTTCAGGTCATTAGGGGCAAGGAATGGGGGAGGGGGTGGGGGCAAGGAAATTGAAGGAGGAGTTAAATGTTTGGAACAGCAATCACGGACAATGGGTATGGGAGTCGGTAAGGATGGAGAAATATTGTTGTTGGATGGAGGGCAGATCTAGACTGTAAGCTTGTTGCGGGCAGGGAACGTGTCTGTTTATTGTCATACGGTACTCTCCCAAGGGCTTAGTACAGTGCTCTGTGCCCAGTGAGCATTCAGTAAATACTATTGAATGAATTAAAGTGGAAAGGTTGAATTGGAGATGGACGAGGTCGGCCCAGTATCTGAATTTCTACCAACAATGTGCCGCAGGTCGAGCACAGGAAATCGGCGGCGGGACAAGCCTAATCCTGGCTCTTGCTGCGTGTCCTTGATGAAGCCCTTCGACTACTCTGTGCCCCTGTTTCCTCATCTGTAAATTGGGGATTCAATAAATACCTTTTCTGCCGCTTACTTAGGCTGTGAGCTCCCGTGTAGGACAAGGACTGTGTCCAACCTGATCAACCTGATTAACTTGTATCCACTCCAGCCTTAGAACAAATTGAAACATAGCAAGCGCTTAATAAGTTCCACCATCATCATCATCATTTTTATTGTTATTATTACTATCGTTGGAAAAGGGGAGCGAGGGAGTTGAGTTCAGTTGAGAGGACGGTGTTGAGGATGCCGATTTGTGCGTCGAAAGAAGGTAGTTTGGGGTGTGGAGACGGAATGGGGCATGGTGACCTTAGAAAATTGGAGGGGTGTCAAAGGTTGGAGGCCTTAGGGGGAAACAGGACAGATTAGTGGGGAGGAGATGTGTGGGAGAAAAAGCAGGTGAGGAGGTTTTAGTCGGATAGAGTTTGCTGTGTGACTTTGGGCAAGTCACTTAACTTCTCTCTGCCTCAGTGACCTCATCTGTAAAATGGGGATTGAGACTGTGAGCCCCATGTGGGACAAGGGACTGCGTCCAACCCACTTTGCTGGTATCCACCCAAGCGCTTAGTACAGTGCCTGGCACAGAGTAAGCGCCTAACCAATACCATGGTTATTATTATTATTAACACTCTTATAAAGGGATTTCAGATTTGGCAAGGGTAGCAACTGAAGAGTGACCAGAGATGATGAGATCTATCAATCAGCCAGTCAATTAGTGATATTTACTGAGCGCTTAGTGTGGGCAGAGCAATGTATTAAGCACTATACTATCCATAGTAAACGTTCCTGGGCAAAGAACCAGCCAGGACTCTCTGTGGACAGGCCCAGCAGGAATCCTGAAAATAACTAACATGGGTGATGAAGACCACAGAGGTTACCAAGGCAACTGTGGCACAATGATTTATGAGGTGGGTGGGGGCGGCGGGCGGGGAAGCTGTGGTTCTTCTTCTCACGCTTTGCTGCTCCTGGTTTATTATTCATTTCTACAGTGGTGGGCAGCTCCGGCCCTTTCGGAAGTGGCCGCGGAATTCCGGCCCCCCAGCTGTCTCACTAGCCAGTGCAACCACCACCCACCCCTTCCCCTCCCTGAATGCCTGCTCTTCGTCCCTCATCGATGCGCTGCTGCCGTTCCCCAGAGCCGGGCTAGCTTCGCCTGGAAACAGGGCCTGCACGGCCAAGACCTTGCCTGTGGGGAAGCAGTGTGGCCTAGTGGAAAGAGCCCGGGTCTGGGAGTCGGAGGACCTGGCTTCTAGTTCCGGCTCCGCCGCTTGTCTGCTGTGTGACCTTGGGCAAGTCATTTCACTTCTCTTGTGCCTCAGTCCCCTCATTGGCAAAATGGGGATTCAATACCTGTTCTCCCTCCTACTTAGACTGTGAGCCCCAGGTGGGACCCAAGGTCAGAGGACCTGGGTTCTAATTCCAGCTTTGCCATTTGTCTGCTGTGTGACCTTGGGTAAGTCACTTCACTTCTCTGTGCCTCAGTTACCTCATCTGTAAAATGGGGCTCGAGACTGTGAGCCCCACATGGGACTGTGTCCAACCCAATCTACTTATATCCGCCCCAGTGCTTAGTACGGTGCTCGGCACCTAGTAAGCGCTTAACAAAGACTGTAATGATTATTATCGTTATTATTATTATTGTGCTGTGACCCTCTCAGCCCGCTCACTGTGGCATACTGTCCCCTAGCAGGAACATGGCTGACAGGGATGAGAAAGTGCGAGCGGTGCTATGCAAACCACCGATGCAATTTATCAGTGCCCTGAACACAGATTCTCAGTCTGGGAGTTTCAGGACCCTCATTCCTGAGGGGTGATGCCATCACTATCTATTTATTTATGTATTTATGTGTATTAATTGGGTGGGAAGTTGAGAGATTAAGGAAGCCATCCTGGAGAAGATACGATTGTATCTTCGACTATGCTTTGGCCGTGGAGAGAGCAGTGGCTTACCGGATGTGAAGGAGAAGGGTGCTCCGGGTAGAAAGGAGGGTGTAAGCAAGAGGTTACACAAGAACGGAGAGACGAGAGGCGAGAGAGACGAGAACAGAGGAATCGTATTTATTGAGCCTTTACGGCGTGCAGAGCTCTGGGCTAAGCACTTGGGAGATTACAATATAGGTCAGTTGGTAGACACATTCCCTGCCTACAGTGGGCTCACAGCCTAGATGGGGAGACAGACATTAATATAAAAAGATAAGTTACAGGTATATACATAAGTGCCGTGGGGCTGAGAGTGGGGTGAATAAAAGGAGCAGATCAGGGTGACAGAGAAGGGAGTGGGAGAGGAGGAAATGAGGGATTAGTCAGGGAAGGCCTCTTGGAGGAGATGTGCCTTCAATAAGACTTTGAAGTAATTGTCTGTCGGATATGAAAAGGGAGGGCGTTCCAGGCCAGAGACAGGCCGTGGGTGGGAGTTGGGCGGCGAGATAGACGAAATCGAGGTACAGGGAGTAACGTTGGCATTAGAGGAGCGCAGTGTGCTGGCTGGGTTGTAGGAGTAGAGCGGCGAGGTGAGATAGGATGGGACGAGGTGATTGAACACAGGCACATTCCTGCAGGAGTGTGGAAAGCTGGGAATGTAGAAATTACTACAGAGTGACAGTTTGGATTGAGAAAATTCCTGGCTGCGGCAGGCAGTAACAAGCCTTGGCACAATGCAAGGGAGCCCTTTAGGATTTTAGGTAAAGAATAGCTGGGCTGTGTTTCAAACCGGCTCACATAGAGGCAACAGTGGAGACAGTTCTATCACTGAACTGCCCCATATTGGTCTGGTAAATTCTTAACCTTTTAGAATCCTTGTGCTTGGAGTTCTAAAAAAAAAAGGTCTAAAGTGAAAATATTCTCAAAGTTGCATTTTTTCAACCTAAAATTTTTCTAGTATTCGAAGATATTTTCTAGTGGTTGGTTAAAGCAGAAAGTAGGTAAAGTATGAGACTGGCACCAAACTACTCCATAAATCAAACTCTAAGCCCCAGGACTCTTCCTCACAATTAACCTCTAGGCTCTCAATCAATCAGTGGTATTTACTGAGAGCTTACTGCGTGCAGAGCACTGTACTATGCACTTGGGAGACTACAAAACAACAGAATTAGCAGACATATTTCCTGCCCATAACAAGCTTTCGGTCTCCACCATCTTAACCTCTCTTTACCTGCTATTCCCAACTCACTGTTTTCACTAGTCCCCTGCCAACCTTCTGACTGTACCTCAAGCAGCATGGTGTAGTGAGTAGAGTATGGGCCTGCGAGTCGTGGGTTCTAATCCCAGTTCAGCCACTTGTCTGCTGCGTGTCCTTGGGCAAGTCACTTTACTTCTCTGCATCTCAGTTACCTCATCTGTAAAATGGGGATTGAGTCTGTGAGCCCAATGTGGGACTCTGTCCAACCAATTTACTTGTATCCACTCCAGTGCTTAGTACAGTGCTTGGCACAGAGTAAGCGCTTAACAAACACCACAGTTATTATTAATAATTAAACCTCCATCCTCTCACTCCCACTTGAAAGAAACTCTCTCCCTCCCACATCAGACTGACCCCAGCTCTCCCCACATTCAAAGTTTTCCCAAGAATCCCACCTCCTCCAACAAGCTTTCCTGGGTTTATTTCCCAACACCCTGAATCATAGTGTCTCTTTGGCCAACTACTGCATTTATGAAGCTATTTATGCTATCCTTAGCACTTATGTATAGGTGTACAGATTTATTTTGACTCTTCCAGTTGTAAAGGTTTCTGTTTATCTCCCCCCCGCCTTAGCGTGTAAGATCCTGTAGGCAGAGGAAACATGTCATGGCATAGTGGATAGAGCACAGCTCTGGGAGTCAGAAGGTTATGGGTTCTAAATCCGGCTATGCCACTTGTCTGCTGTGTGACCTTGGACAAGTCACTTTAATTCTCTGTGCCTCAGTTCCCTCATCTGTGAAATGGGGATTAAGACTGTGAGCCCTGTGCGGGCAGGGATTGTGTCCAACCCGATTTGCTTATATCCACCCCAGCGCTTAGTGCAGTGCCTGGCACATAGTAAGCATTTAAGAAATGCCATTATTATTGTTATTATTTTATTATTCTTTACTTCCCAATCACCTAATACAGTGTACCACACAAAGTGGGTGCTCATTGCTACTTCTACTATTCATCTTTTGGCTATTTTACAAAAATGAACAACCAGTCCTTCCCATCTTCCTAGGGAAGTGAAATATTTGAACTCATGTCCTGTGATTCCATTCAGAAGAAATTGAAACCTCAGTAGTAGACTTCGGTGCATCGTCTTTGGTAAATTCTAGCCTTTAAGGCTTCAGAAGCACCTGCTAGATTTTGAAATTTTTATTGCTAAAAGAAGCCTTGTTAAAAATTGTCATAATGTTTGAAGAATGGTTGAGCTTCCTTCTTCAAACTGTAAATGCTAGTTTAAATCCTTCCAGGCAAGTACAGCAAGAAACCCAGAGCATAGACTGGACTGTAGATTCCCCCCAACCCCCCGGCCTTTATCAATCAATCGGTGGCATTTATTTATTTTTATGGTACTTATTAAGCGCTTACTATGTGCCAGGCACTGTTCTAAGCACTGGGATAGATGCAAGCTAATCAGGTTGGACACAATCCATGCCCCACATGGGGCTCACAGTTTTAATCCCCCATTTTACAGATGAGTTAACTGAGGCACAGAGGAAGGGAAGTGACTGGCCCAAGGTCACACAACAGACAAGTGGCGGAGCTGGGATCAGAACCCAGATCCTTCTGACTCCCAGGCCCGTGCTTTATCCACTAGGCCACGCCGCTTCTCTTATTTATTGAGCGCTTACTATGTTCAGAGCACTGTACTAAGTGGTTGGGAAAGTGCAATACAACAGAATTAGCAGACACGTTCCCTGCCCATAATGAGTTTACAGTCTATGAACCCCTCTTCTCTTGACCCTGCACTCCTGGGCATTTTTGGCAGGGGGTGAAGGGAAGCCGGGGGTGGCTTTAGTGGGGCCAGAATGGGGCCAATTAGACCCGAGGCAGAGTCTTATAGAGTCAGAGCTCCTGGCTGCTCCTGTTCTTCCCCCAGGGATTTTTGCCCTTTGCAGTCACCTCATCTGCAAAATGGGGATTCAGTGTCTGTTCTCCCATAGACTGTGTGGGACCTGATAATCTTGTATGCACCCAAGTGCTTAGTGCAGTGCTTGACACGTAGGAAACTCCTAACAAATATCAGAGTTATTACCACTAGACTATCCTGTTTCCACTAAGTCTTTTTTTAAGAAAAGCTCTCTCTATCCATCTACCAAGCCAGTCGTGACATTTCCATGCAATTACAATAGCTAACCACTCCACTTTCAAAAAAATGTTGTTTGAGTGTCACACTGAGAATTATGATGTTGGCCCATTTCCAAACAGGAAGAGAAAAGATTTCCCTGACATTTGTAACAAAATGACTGTAATGTATCATTTTTCTATGAAAAGTACCATAATCACTATTTTTTTCCATTTTTTTAACTAGAAAAGCTCTTTCAGAGTTAGAGAAAAGAGATGGTTTTGTCAGAACAATTCTGAGAACCTTATCTCCTGTGGCTGCATAATTGGGAACTGGAAGCAGGGAAGCCAAAGGGCTATGGGCTGGCTTCTGGATTCCCCATAGTCTAAAAGTCTTTCTGGTTCTACCTAGACCCGCTGGATTTGGATCAGAGCTAGTTCCACTTTGAAAGGGAAGCATGCCCACTCCTTTCAGCAGCTAACCCTAGGACAAACATGTCAAACTCATAACTGGGGATGGGCCACCTAGACAGTTATACATTTGTGGGTGGACTGGCCCTTCAAAACGCTGCAAAGCACTAATCCATTGTTACCAACCTACTGTATTATTGTTAAAGACAACAAAAGGAAATGAAATCGGGGAAGAGACAATCTCTTTTTCCAGCAGACACTATCAGCTCTCCTATAATGTGGCGGAGGCACTTTTGCATATTACTGCTCACTCACCCTGAGTCTGATGCCCAGCATTCTGGCAGGACCTCACGTTCTATCTAGGCAGGCACATATTGTTGGAAGAATGTCCCCCAATTCTGTCATTGCATTCTATGCAAAAACTTGTAGTGAGAACATGCACTGTGGCAGAACTGACTGCATCATTAGTGGGTGGGGAACGATAGTCAATGGTTGGGGCGGAGGAAAAAAAAACAGGAAGTGGAGTGAGATGGTCAGAGAAAGAATGAAACAGAGACACAAAGTAGTGAGACAGATTCACGAATCATTCACTTGCACTTGGGTTTTCATCCCTTAGCCCTACAACACTTATGTCCATATCTGTCATTTATCTATTTTATGCATATTAATGGTCAAGTGTTCTAATCCAGGCTCTGCCACTTGTCTGCTGTGTGACCTTGGGCAAGTCACTTCACTTCTCTGGGCCTCACTTCCTCATCTGCAAAATGGAGATTGAGACCGTGAGCCCCACATGGGACAGGGACTGTGCCCAACCCGATTTGCTTGTATCCACCCCAGCACTTAGTACCATGCCTAGCACAGAGTAAGTGCTTAGCAAATACCATAGTTATAATTCATATTATTATTACGTCTGTCTTGACTTCTACCCTGTGAGCTCGTTGTAGGCGGGGAATGTGTCTACCAACTCTGTTATATTGTACTCTCACAAGGGCTTAGTACAGTGCTCTGCACATAGTACATAGTCAATAGATACGATTGATTGATTGATACACAGGCTCACCCAGATGATCTTTCCATTAATAGCAGCAATGGCAGGAGATAGGCTGAAGCACAGAGCACCCCTTCTCCCCTCAATCAGGGATGCACTGTGGCCTAGTGGAAAGAGCCTGAGCTTGGGAGCCAGAGGACCTGGATGCTAAAACCGGCTCTGCCACTTCATTCATTCAATCGTATTTATTGAGCGCTTACTGTGTGCAGAGCATTGTATTAAGTGGTTGAAAAGTACAGTTCGGCAACAGATAGAGACAATCCCTATCCAACAACGAGCTCATAGTCTAGAAGGGGGAGACAGACAACAAAACAAAACAAGTTGACAGGCATCAATAGCATCAAAATAGATACATAGAATTATAGATATATACACATCACTAATACAATAAATAGAATAATAAATATGTACAAGTATACACAAGTGCTGTGGGGTGGGGAAGGGGGTAGAGCAGAAGGGAGGGAGTAGGGGCGATGGGGAGGGGAGGCGGAGCAGAGGAAAAGGGGGGCTCAGTCTGGGAAGGCCTCCTGGAGGAGGTGGGTTCTCAGTGGGGCTTTGAAGGGAAGAAGAGAGCTAGTTTGGTGGATGTGAGGAGGGAGGGCATTCCAGACCAGAGGTAGGACGTAGGCCAGGGGTCGAGGGCGGGACAGGCGAGAAGCGCTTAGTACATTGCTCTGCACATAGTAAGTGCTCAATAAATGCTATTGAATGAATGAACGAGGCACAGTAAGGAGGTTAGCGGCAGCGGAGCAGAGTGTGCAGGCTGGGCTGTAGAAGGAGAGACGGGAGGTGAGGTAGGAGGGGGCAAGGTGATGGGAGAGCTTTGAAGCCAAGAGTGAGGAGTTTTTGCTTCATGCGAAGGTTGATAGGCAACCACTGGAGATTTTTGAGGATGGGGGAGGTGACATGCCCAAAGCATTTCTGTGGAAACTTGCCTGCTGTGTGACCTTGGGCAAGTCACTTCACTTCTCTGTGCTTCTCTGGGTTTAAGACTGAGTCCCATGAGGGATGTGGAATGTGTCCAACCTGATTGGCTTATATCGACCTCAGTGCTTAGACCAGTTCCTGGCACATAGTAAGAGCTTAACAAATACCATTTTTTAAAAAAGGAAGATGGGGAGATACCTGGAGGGAGTCGTGGGGTTAAGGGAGGGTTGGAAAAGCAGTGGGGAAGAATTCATTAAAAGTGAGCAGTTGAAGGTGGCAGTCAGAGAGGGAGGAAGGGAGGGGCAAGTATTTGATAAGGTGCGAAGGGATGGTGTCAGAGGTGCAGGTGGAGGGGGTCAATTTTGAGAGGACGAGGGAGATTTCCTCTTGAGATACTGCTGGGAAAGATGGGAGATTCAAAGAAGGGGCAGGAGGAGGGAGAGATTGGAGAGGAACATGCCTGGTGGTTTCAATTTTTTTAATAAAATACGTGGCCATGGCAATTGAGGGAAGAGAGGTGGGAGGTGGGACAGGGCTTTGAGGAGGGAAAGACTGGTGGGGGTAATGGGAGTGGGATGGAGAAGTATTGTTATCAGGAGGAGGAGAAGGCAGAGTTAAAGCAGATGAGGATGAGTTTATGGTGGACGAGGTCAGCCTGATAACCGGATTTCTACCAGCAACACCTCCACAGCTTGTGCACAGTAGTGGAGGAAGCAGGCTGCAAAGGTGGAGCAGAGGAAGTGGACTGGGAAGGTGATCTAGGGCTGTGGGTTAGTGGTGTGAGATCGGCGGAGGGGCAGGAGAGTGACAGAGTTCAGTTCAGTGGAGAGGGCATTGTTGAGGGTGTCAGTATGTGCATCAAAGAAGGTAGTTTGGGTATGAAGACTAAATGGGGCATGGGGGCTTTAGAAAATTGGAGGGGGTCAAATGGTTGGAGGTCTCTGTGGGGGAATAGGACAGATATGTGGGGAGGGTATGTGGGGGAGAGAAGGCAGGTAGGAGGTTATGGTTGGATGGGGATGTATCAGAGCTGGCAAGGGTCTAGATTGAACAGAAATTTAGAGGTGATGAGATCGAGCATGTGTCCAATTTGCTGAGGGGGTGAGGTGGGAGGGAGCAGGAGATCGGCGTGGGTGAAGCATGACAGGACTGTGACTAGTAATCGGAGTGGGTGGTAGAGGCAGATGATATGGGCTTCACAGGAAGAGAAAGAGAGGGAGAGGGTGGAAAACTGAGCCAAAAATGGCACAGTTTTGTGAGGTCCTTAGGCGAACCGTGAACTGGAACTGCACTGGGCCCTCCAGGGGTTCGACTGTGGGGATGACGCTCTTTCTCCTTCCCATCCTCCTTCCCGCTCCTGACACCCACCCACCAGGGAAGCCTCTCACAAGATTGGTCCCTACCTGCTACAAAATGGATTCAGAGAGAAGTGGGGAAAAATGATGGATGCCATTAGACCAGATCAGTCTTGTCCATTTTGGTGGCATGGAATAAATCTTTGGTTATCGTAATTTGCCTTCCTGCTTTCCCCTCTATGAGAGAGAGAGGGAAAGAGAGGGAGAGGGAGAGAGAGAGAGAATATATATATATATATATGTATGCAGAGAAAAGTGGTGGGCTTCACTGACCAGAGCACAAGTCTCTGAGTGAGGAGACCTGGCTTTTACTCTGAGCTTTTTACTTGGACAAGTAATTTGAGGTAATTTCTTCACCTGTAGAGCAGAAACGAAGGTAATAATACACGCCACCTTCCTGGCTCATAGGGCTGTTGTCAGGATTTATGAGGCAACACCCATCAAGTGTTATGAACTAGTTTATGGAAATAAAATCATCATCCTTAAACTTCCACAGTAAGTCGTGTTTGAATTTAAGGATCAGGTTGAGGTTATCGGTGCTCTTGAGTGGATACCCCCCACGCTTTCTCTGTTCAAAATTGGACCAGAGCAATCTCCTCAATTTCAGAAAAATTCACTATCATCATTTGCACCCAAAACAGTATCTTTTCAAATATTTGGAGTCAAGCAGCGAACATCACCTGGGAAATCCAATTTGTAAACAATTTAAACTGGACCTGAGAATTTTAGGTTGGAGCATCTCATTAGACACACCGAGGTAGTGTCTCCTTTCCTAAAAGAAAGGAGTCTTGGCTTACTGGAATGAGCACAGGCCTGAGAGGTGGAGGACCTGTACTCTGATCCCAGCTCTGCCGCTTGTCTGCTGTGTGACCTTGGGCAAGTCGCTCAACTTCTCTGTGCCTTGGTTTCCTCATCGGCAAAATGGGGATTAACTCTACCTCCCTCCTACCTAAACTGGGAGCCTCATGGGGGACAGGGACTGTGTCCCATCTGATGATCTTGTATCTATGCCAGGGCTTAGTACAGTGCTTGGCACATAATAAGCACTTAAACACCGTAATTATTACTATTATTATTATTATTATTATTAGGATCCCTTTGTGTTTGCTCTCCATTATGAGACTGACCCAGCCTCTCATCACCAGTGGGCCACTGCACTTCCGTACTCCATAGAGAAGGGAGTGCCTGATTCTTGCCCTTTGAAACACCTCCAGAGGGGCAGGAGGTTCCTTCCTGGAGATTTTTGGACCACAACTCTGAGTCTACAGCTGGCTTCCCAGCATCTCCAACCCAGACCGGAACCCATCCCTCTTCCGAGAGGATCCTTCTGGAAATTTTCCGTCTCGGTGGCCGTATCTCAATCCCAAGTCTGGTGTCTGAGGACGTACCTCCTGGAAGATTTTAAAATGCGCTCCCTTTTGCTCCTGGTGCTATTTTGAAAGTTTTCAGGAGAAAACTGGGGTATGAGAAGGTCAATTTGTAGCTTGAGGAATAATTATAGCATTTTCTCCACCTAGGTTATATGGCTGTAGTAGGAAGATATAGGATTTTCTCCACCTTGGTTATATGGATGTAGTAGGAAGTCCACTGTACATGTATTTATGAAACTCACTTCTGGCACTGTCATTATTATTTGCCACATAGAGCACTGGAGGTTACACAACAATTCAAATAACTCGTAAAAAGGACATAATCCTTGTCTCAATTTAACCACAGGGTTAAATTCCAGCTCGAATATCACTTTAAAGCACGGGTCAGGCAGCCTCTCTGTGCAGATAAGACAAAATGAGACCTTTGAGCAGTTGGGGCACAAAAAGCCGATCATATGATTTATGGGCTGCCTATGTAACAGGTGATGTTATTATGTCGTGCTGCTCATGATGTAATGTGGTGATGCCATTGTACTTCACACGGTTTAATAGCAAAGGCTGTTGCTGCCAGAGGGAAAAGGAAGGGTTTGGGGAGAAGGAAAGGGGAAGGGAGGTGAAGGGAGTGGAAGGAGTGAGGTTTAGCTTGGGGCCTTGCTTGAGAACTCAATTAATTAGTCAATCAATCACTCATGTTCATGGAGTGATAACTGGGTACAGAGCACTGTATTAAATGCTTGGGTGAGTACAATATAGCAGAGTTGGTAGACACATTCTATCCCCACAACGAGAGAAGCGGCATGGTGTAGTGGATAGAGCCCAGGCCTGGGAGTCAGAAGATCATGGGTTCTAATCCCAGCTCCGCTACTTGTCTGCTGTGTGACCTTGGGCAAGTGGCTTCACTTCTCTGGGCCTCAGTTACCCCATCTGTAAAATGGGGATCGAGACTGCGAGCCCCACATGGGCTCTCTTGACCCCACAGCCCCCTCCAGTTATCGCCTTATCTCCCTCCTACCCTTCCTTTCCAAACTCCTGAAACGAGTCATCTACACTCGCTGCCTCGAATTTGTCAACTCCAACTCTCTCCTGGACCCCCTCCCATCTGGTTTCCATCCCCTCCGCTCCACTGAAACTGTCGTCTCAAAGGTCACCCGTGTCGACCATCCCCTTCTCCTCAACACATTATCCAACCTTGGCTTCACGGACTCCGTCCTCTCCTGGTTCTCCTCTTATCTTTCTGCCGTTCATTCTCCGTCTCCTTTGCGGACTCCTCCTCCCATCCCCTAACTGTAGGGGTTCCACAAAGGTCAGTTCTTGGTCCCCTTCTGTTCTCCATCTATACTCACTCCTTTGGTGAATTCATTCGCTCCCACGGCTTCAACTATCATCTCTACTCAGATGACACAAATCTACATCTCCTCCCCTGTTTTCTCCCTCCAGGCTCGTGTCTCCTCCTGCCTTCAGGACATCTCCACCTGGATGTCTGCCCGCCACCAAAACTCAACATGTCCAAGACTGAGCTCCTTATCTTCCTTCCCAAACCCTGACCTCTCCCTGACTTTGCCGTCACTGTGGACAGCACTACCATCCTTCCCCTCTCACAGGCCCACAACCTTGCTGTCATCCTTGACTCCAGTCTCTTATTCACCCCACACATCCAATCCATTGCCAAAACCTGCCGCTCTCACCTTCACAACATCACCAAGATCCACCCTTTCCTCTCCATCCAAACCACTACCTTGTTGGTACAATCTCTCATCATATCCTCACTGGATTACTGCATCAGCCTCCTTTCTGATCGCCCATCCTCCTATCTCTCCCCACTTCAGTCTACACTTCACTCTGCTGCCCGGATTATCTTTCTACAGAAAAGCTCTGGGCATGTCACCCCCCTCCTCAAAAACCTCTAGTGGTTGCCAATCAACCTTCGCATGAAGCAAAAACTCCTCACTCTTGGCTTCGAAGCTCTCCCATCACCTTGCCCCCTCCTACCTCATCTCCCTTCTCTCCTTCTACGGCCCAGCCCGTACACTCTGCTCCTCTGCCGCAGAGTGTGAGTGTGAGTAACCTCCTCACTGTGCCTTGTTCATTCATTCAATCGTATTTATTGAGCGCTTACTATGTGCAGAGCACTGTACTAAGCGCTTCTCACCTGTCCCACCCTCGACCCCTGGCCCACGTCCTACCTCTGGCCTGGAATGCTCTCCCTCCTCACATCTGCCAAACTAGCTCTCTTCCCCCCTTCAAAGCCCCACTGAGAGCCCACCTCCTCCAAGAGGCCTTCCCAGACTGAGCCCCCCTTTTCCTCTGCTCCACCTCCCTGCCCCATCACCCCTACTCCCTCCCTTCTGCTCTACCCCCTTCCCCACCCCACAGCACTTGTGTATACTTGTACATATTTATTATTCTATTGTATTAATGATGTGTATATATCTATAATTCTGTGTATCTATTTTGATGCTATTGATGCCTGTCAACTTGTTTTGTTTTGCTGTCTGTCTTCCCCTTCTAGACTGTGAGCTCCTTGTTGGGTAGGGATTGTCTCTATCCGTTGCCAAATTGTACTTTCCAAATGCTTAGTACAGTGCTCTGCACACAATTCAATAAATATGATCGAATGAATGAATGAATGAGTGAATGACAAGGGATTGTGTCCAACCTGATTTGCTGGTATCCACCCCAGCACTTAATACAGTGACTGGCACATAGTAAGCACTTAACAAATACCATTAAAAAAAAAAGAGAGTCAGATCCAAGATCTAAGAAGAGCCATGGATCGCCAATGCCTGCTTTAAATGAATTCCAGGGCAGGAGAATTCTGAAGTGGGAGTTGAGAAGAACCAAAAACTGCCAAGAACTGAGGTGATTTGGGTCCTGGATTTCCTGTCCATGTAAGACACACAACAATGGGGAAGGCAGTGCCAAGATTGAGTCAGGCAATCATTCGTGTTTATTGAGTGCTTACTATGTACAGAGCACTGTACTAAGCACTTGAGAGAGTACAATACCACAGAGTTGGTAGACAGATTCCCTACCCACAAGGAACTAACAGTCTTGAGGCTCTCTTCCTTCCCACCAGCCACTTGAGAGGTAAAGTGGGGACCAGTCTGCCTAGAAGCCTCCCTTCACACTGTGAGGAAGCATTTGGAATATTTTCAGTATCATCGTCGTTAATCATCGACCATATTCCTTGAGCGTCTCCCATGTGCAGTGCACTGTACCAGGCTCTTGAGAGAGTACAGGAAGGTACTCTAGCTGGAAATCATTCCAACTCTCAGCAGCAAGGAGCCACAGTGCTTGCTCATAATTTTTCTCATTTGTGAGAAGTTTTAAAAAGAATATGGCCCAGTGGAAAGATCCCAGGATTGGGAGTCAGAGGACCTGGGTTCTAATTCCGCCTCTGCTGCTTCTCTGCTGTGTCACCTTGGGCAAGTCAATTGACTTCTCTGTGCCTCGGTTTCCTCATCTGCGAAATGGGTGAAATTCCTGATCTCCCTCCTATTTATACTGTGGGCCCCATGTGGGACAGGGACTGTGTCCAACCTGTTTATTTTGCATCTACCCCAGCAGTTAGTACGGAGCCTGGCACATAATAAGCATTTAGTAAGCAACATTGAAAAAAATGTTGAATTTTCATATGAGATGACATGGCTTCAAAAGCAGATGATGTAGGCTTCAAAGGAAGAGAAAGTAAGGGGTGGAGGAGGTGGGATGGGGTGAGAGCAGCATAGGGGAGCAAGGAACAGACTGACTCCACCCCCTGTCCCAGTGAGTCGTGGGCGGGGGGGAAAGGGGAAGAGGGTGAGGCTCCCTCAGGTGGGAATAACATGGGAGCCCTGAGGTGAGCCAGAGCTCAGTGATTGTCTGGAGGAGGAGGAGGAGTGCCTGGGTGAGGAAGAGGTTAGGGTATTGCCATTGTTCTTGTCTGTCCGTCTCCCCCGATTAGACTGTAAGCCCGTCAAACGGCAGGGACTGTCTCTATCTGTCTCTATCTCTGACTTGTTCGCTCCAAGCGCTTGGTACAGTGCTCTGCACATAGTAAGTGCTCAATAAATACTATTGAATGAATGAAGGAGAGTTTGCCCACAACAGAAAGGCAGTTCCACACCCCATTTTACTATGGGGTGGGTGGCCGGGGGGAGTGGGTACCCCTTTGGTGGAGAGTGAGCCGATGGGCTCCAATGCTGGGGATGGGAGGTTTTGGTCAGTGGGGAGAGAGGAGAATGGGAATGTGGGGAAGTGAGTGGCCACAGCGGCCGCTCGTTGATCCTGAGTGATTCGCAGCTTCCCCCATATTAGAGATGTGAAGGTTTCCCTCCTCCTGGAGGCAGTGACACTCTGTGAGGGCTTCGGGCTGCCAGCAGGACACATCCTGTAGCTCTGTGGAGGCAGTGGGCCAACTTTACTGTACTCCCCCAAGTGCCCAAGGTGAGCACTGGATAAATACCGCTGATTGACCGCTTGATTGATTGACTGGGTCGTGGAGGGACCCTTGGCGTGGGTAAGGAGGGGTGCCTTCAGAGAGTGCAACCACACCCAGCCTTGTTCACCAGTGGAGGTGTGTGTGCATGGGTGGGCTCAGTGATGCTCACACTGGAGAAGTGTGTGCCCCAAGTCCGCTCCTGAATTTCACCTCTCGGGGTTGAGCGAGGAGTGGAGCTTTCCAACTTAGCCTTAAATGTATTATAATGTTATGCATTCATTCATTCAATCATACTTATTGAGCGCTTACTGTATGCAGAGCACTGTACTAAGCACTTGGAATGTACAATTTAGCAACAAATATAGAGTAGTGGTAGTGTGGCCTAGTGCAACAGGCCTGGGAGTCAGAGGACTTGAGTTCTAATTCTGACCCTGCTGCTTGCCTGCTGTGTGACCCTTGGGCAAGTCATTTAACTTCTCTGAACCTCAGTTTCCTCAACTGTAAAATAGGGATCCAGTCAGTACCCATCCTCCCTCCTACTTAGACTGTGAGCCCCATGGGGGACAGGGACTATGTCCGACCTGATGAACTTGACTCTGCCCCAGCTTTTAGAACAGTGTGTGACACATAGTAGGCCCTTTAACAAATCCCATCATAACCCTATCATGAAAAGGGGAATCCCCTTAGTGGTAGGGGGCTTTCCCACACCTGTATATCTTTTTCTCTGAGTGAACTCATTCTGCCTCCCACATCGTTTTACTGAAGCACTGTTCTCGTTAGGACTCCCCCCTCCTCCAAATCCTCCAAAGGTTGCCCATCCACCTCTGCATCAAGCAGAAACACCTATCGCTTTTAAGGCACTTGATCAGTTCTCTCCTTCCTACCTTATCTCATTCCTTTCCCACTAGAACCCAGCCCACACACTTCACTCTAATGCCAACCTACTTACTGTACCTCACTCTCATCTCTCTCCCTACCTACCTCTTGCTCACACCCTCCCACCTGCCTGGAACTCCCTCCCCCCTTCACTTATTGCAGAACACTACTCTCCCCATCTGCAAAGTTTTCAGGCTTCAGAGGCCTTCAAAAATCAAGAAGCTTTCCCTGACTAATCTATCTCTGCACTCTATGTCCCTCCCTACTTCATCACCTATGCATTGAGTCCATAGACCCCCTCCCCACCCCCAAGCACTTAGGTATCCATCCCACTACCACCACTCTCATTGCTTCCCCTACCTGTAAATTATTTTTATGTCTGTCTCTCCCACTGGTTGTAAACTGCTTCATGTCTATTGTACTTTCCCAAGGGTTTAAGTACAGTGCTTTGCACAGAATAAGCACTCAATTACTATCAGTTGATTGCAAAGCTAGGGATGTTAGAGAAGCAACATGGGGGCTCAATGGAAAGAGCATGGTTCCCAGGAATCAGAGTACCTGGGTTCTAATCCCAACTCTGCCACTTGTCTGCTGTGTGACCATGGGCAAGTCACTTGACTTCTCTGTGCTTCAGTTTAGCCTTCCCACACTAAGCCCCACTTTTCCTCATCTCCCACTCCCTTCTGCATTACCCTGCCTTGCTCCCTTTGTTCTTCCCCCGTCCCAGCCCCACAGCGCTTATGTACATATAACTTGTATCTTGTGCTTGGCACACAGAACAGTGCTTGGCACATAGTAAGTGCTTAACAAAACCATAATAATAATAATTATTATTATATCTGTAATTTCATTTATACTGATGTCTGTTCCCTCTCCCCACCCCATAGACTGTAAGCTCACTGTGGGAATGTGTATATTTATGGTTCTATTGTACTCTCCCAAGCGCTTAGTACAGTGCTCTGCACACAGTAAGCACTCAATAAATACGATTGAATCGAATTCAGCTTCTTCATCTGTAAAATGTTGATTCAATACCTGTTCTCCCACCTATTTAGACTGTGAGTCCCATGTGGGACAGGATAGTGTCTGACCTGATTTATCTTGTATCTCTACCAGCACTTAGTGCTTAGTGCTCAGCACGTAGAAAGCACTTAACACACACCCACTATTATTATGATTAATGAACACCACGATTAGCAATCAATCAATGACATAATAATATTATTAAGGTGGTACAAAGATATCAAAGAGGGCAATCGTCACATGCTTCTCCAAACATCCTCTGACCACTCTTGGAGACAGAATACAAGGCTGGGTTGACCTCTAGGCTGATTTAGTAATAGGGTGGCCAGCCATCCGGCTTTCAATTAGTCAGTTCCCTTTCTGATACTGATGCAAAACTGAGCGCCATTATGTCCGTGTCTTTTTATATTTTCAGCATCGAGTCTCCCTATGCCACAGCTCCAGCTGTTGAATCCATGGTCCGGGCATGGTGTCTGAGTTCATACGGAACTCAGAGGGGCAAGCAAAGGCTCTGGAGTAAATCCGGAGGGCGGGGGTGGCATTCAGGGATCTCCTTGAAGAAACATTTTAGTATCGTATAAAATCGGCATACATCTGCGAAATGGCACAGGTGATGTCGTTTACTCATTTGACTGTATTTATTGAGTGCTTACTGTGCACTAAGCACTTGAGTACGAGATCCCATTATGCTGCACTCTGTGGCACAATGTGGCTGATGTCGTGTGGCTCTCCTTGTCCAGTAGTCACACGAGCTGCAGGTGGCCACCCTACTTATTCATGAGTGACCTTTTTTTATCTTCTCATGTGTTCCGTGGCCAGAGTTGAGGGTGCTCCCCAGAAGAGAAAGAGCAAAGGTGGTTCACGGTGGTACACTGGGAGGTGATGGGGAGGGACTTGAGGGAAAGTAGGGAGAAGGTTGTCCGTTGCTGGATTCCTGAGAATCTAGCTTCTGTCACTCTATTGAAGGAAGGAAGTCCGGAGGGGCAGCTAGGTGGGAAGACAATCCTTGTTCTGCAGCAGAGGCTGGGCACTCAACTTTTATCCCTGATCTTTCAGTTTGGGGGGTTTAGCCAGAATCATAACAGCAGTTTTAACTTGGAGTCAGCTGTCCCCGGGTTCTCTTCCCTCCAGTCCCGCATTCCATAAAGGGAAAGGGAACTGTGATAGCCATCAACCGCCGCTCCCAAAGCCCGTGGCACCCATTGCCACGCTCTGTTCAGGCAACGGATGGGTTCCCTCTCCCTCCCTCACCTACCTACCTAACTGGGAGGACCATCTTGATAGTCAACACGCAGATAGGGCCCTGTAGGTCAACTAGAGTCATATGGCAGGCTGCTTCCAGGGGTGTTCCTGGATGCCCTCAGGAATACATCCCACCGTGTAACTTAATGCCCAGCCCTTCGGCTTCGGGGACCGCCATTTTAATGGACGGGTGGTGTTTTGCAGCCCCGCCACCTGCAGCCCAGACTGGAGTTCTAGGTGTTTCCGGAGAATTCGTTGGTTCGTTCATTCGATAAACACTATCGAGTGAACGAATGAATTCAGTCAATCTTATTTGAGTGCTTACTCTCATTCAGTCGTATTTCTTGAGCATTCACTCTGTGCAAAGCAATCTACATCTCTGCCCTGTCCTCTCTCCCTCCCTTCAGGCTCATATCTCCTCCTGCCTCCAGGACATCTCTACCTGGATGTCTGCCTGCCACCTAAAACTCGACATGTCCAAAACTGAGCTCCTTATCTTTCCTCCCAAGCCGTCCTCTTCCTGACTTCCCTATCATTGTGGATGGTACGACCATCCTTCCCGTCTCTCAAGCCTGAAATCTCGGTGTCATCCTTGACTCGGCTCTCTCATTCACCCCACACATAATAATAATAATAATGTTGGTATTTGTTAAGCGCTTACTATGTGCCGAGCACTGTTCTAAGCTCTGGGGTAGACATAGGGGAATCAGGTTGTCCCACGTGGGGCTCACAGTCTTAATCCCCATTTTACAGATGAGGGAACTGAGGCACGGAGAAGTTAAGTGACTTGCCCACAGTCACACAGCCGACAAGTGGCAGAGCTGGGATTCGAACTCATGAGCCCTGACTCCAAAGCCCGTGCTCTTTCCACTGAGCCACGCTGCTTCGCACACATTGGATTGCACACATCCAATCCGTCACCAAGGCCTGCCGATCTCACCTTTATGATATCACCAAGATCCGCCCATTCCTCTCCACCCAAACGGCTATTTTACTGGTATGGGCTCTCATACCGGCTGGATTATTGTGTCACCCTTCTCTCTGATCTCCCTTCCTCCTGTCTCTCCCCGCTCCAGTCTATTCTTCATTCTGCTGCCCGGCTCATCTTCCTGCAGAAACGCTCTGGGCATGTCACTCCCCTTCTTAAAAACCTCCGGTGGTTGCCTATCAACCTCCGCACGAAACAAAAACTTCTCACTCTAGACTTCAAGGCTCTCCATCACCTTGCCCCCTCCTACCTCTCCTCCTTTATCTCTTTCTACTGCCCACCCCACACGCTCCGCTCCTCTGCTGCCCCCTCCTCACTGTCCCCCCGTTCTCGCCCATCCCGCCATCGACCCCTGGCCCACGTCCTCCCACTGTCCTGGAATGCCCTCCCCCCTCACCTCCGCCAAACTAGTTCTCTTCCCCTCTTCAAAGCCCTACTTAGAGCTCACCTCCTTCAAGAGGCCTTCCCAGACTGAGCTCCCCCTTTTCCCTCTGCCCCCCTTCACCTCCCCTTAGCTAAGCCCCCTTTCCCCCCCTTTCCCTCTGCTCCTCCCCCTCTCCCTTCCCCTCCCCTCAGCACTGTGCTCGTCCGCTCATTTGTATATATTTTTATTACCCTATTTATTTTGTTAACGAGATGTACATCCTCTTGATTCTATTTATTGCTATTGTTTTTGTCTGCCTGTCTCCCCCGATTAGACTGTGAGCCCGTTGCGGGGCAGGGATTGTCTCTATCTGTTGCCGAATTGTACATTCCAAGCGCTTAGTACCCTGCTCTGCACATAGTAAGCGCTCAATAAATACCATTGAACGAATGAATGAATGAATATTGAGCGCTCGGTAGAGTGCGACAGCGCTTAGAACAGTGCTTGGCACATAGTAAGCGCTTAACAAATACCACCGTTATTTATTATTAAAATAACACCAGACAGCCACATTCCCCTGGGCAACGACCTCGCCGTCTAGAGGGAGAGAACCGATGTGCGGTCTGACCATCCCTGGAGATCAAGAGAACGGGGGTCTCTCTGGGTCAGGGAATCAAAATGACCTGGGGGGGGCAATTTGAGGGACATTTGAATATTTCCTGAGGGAAAATGGGAGAGGCCTAGTCATTCAGTCAACTAGTCAACCCCTCCCTCCTCTCCCCCGCGAGGCCCGCACCTCTCCGGCCTGCGGCCCGGCCCTCGGGAGGCGGGGCGTCGAGGCGGGCGGGAACGCGCGGAGTGACGTGCCGGGCGCCATGTTGGAGGGCTGATTGTGAGCTCCTGGCGTCGTGTTCCCCTGTCTTTCTTTCTCTCCCCACCCCCCCCCCGTCCCCTCTCTCTCCGTCTCTCTCTCCGTCTCTCCTCTCGTCGTCCCCGCGGCCGCCCGAGGGGTTCCGTCCAGTGGAGGGAGGCGGAGGCTGTGTGGGACTCCGAACGCCATGGACATCGAGACGTTGGACGAGGCGCTCAAAGGTGGGGGTAACTAGTCGCCTTCTCCCCCCTCCTCGTCCGTCCGCTCCTTCTTTCAGGGGTGCCGGGCTGAAGGCGTGCGAAAAGGGGGGGGCCCTTCTCGCCCTTTCCTCCTTCTGGGCAGCGCGGTCCCCGCCCCGTTTGGAGCTTTGTGTCGGCAACGGGGGGAGGGGTGGACGGACAAACGAGGTGCCCCCATTCCCCCCAAAATTGATCGCCCCCCCTTTCTCCCTCCAGAATCGGGGTCACCCATCTCTTCCTTCCCCGGAGGGCAGGTGTCCCCCTCGCTTTCAGCCCCAGCCCCTCCCCCCCCCCCCACGTCTTTCGTTAAACGAGCCAAACGGCTGCAGATCAACTTGGACTTACTCTTCGAGGTCCCCCCCAAAAAAGACCCTCCCGCACCCCCAAACGATATGCGCTTAGAACAGTGCTTGGCACATAGGTGCTTAACAAACACCATTATTATTATTATTATTATGCCCCGCCTCTCGGAGAGAGACGAGTGGAATATATGCAGTGGCTTTGCTTCCCCTGGGAAGTGGTGTGGGAGGGCTAGGAGGTAGGTATCGTATTAGAGGTTTTATTTATTTTTTCACCCGTCTGGCCCTTTTCAAACGAGGGCAAGTGAGTTTTTCGGAAGGAGCGAGATCACTGGCTATCCGAGTTCAAATAACACTGGATTTTGCTGGTCTTTTCTCTTCCCCTCCCTCCCAGATTTTGAGAAGAAAGGAAAAAAGGACGTGTGTCCAGTGTTGGATCAATTTCTTTGTCACGTAGCCAAAACTGGGGAGACAATGTGAGTTGCCAACCGTTTTTTTTTCCTTTTCATTGATTAAAGCCTATATAGTATCAACGCCAGAATTTAAGCTTAAAAAAAACAACTCCTTTGAAAGTTAAAATCTTGGATTAGTCCCCTTTAATCACAAATTTGGATTTGCTCTACCAACACCTGACGTCAGTTTCTACGCGTCTCATAATATGATCATTTCCGAAGCTCGTGATTTGCTTTCTTCACCTTGATTGTCTTAAAATAAGCCCTTAGTACAGTGCTCTGCACACAGTAAGCGCTCAGTAAATACGAACGAATGAATGAAAATGTTTCTTCCCCCCATTCTATTCTGTGAGCCCGTTGTGGGCAGGGATTGTCTCTATTTGTTGCTGAATTATACTTTCCAAGCGCTTAGTACAGTGGTCTGCACATAGTAAGCGTTCAATAAATACGTTTGAACGAATTAATGGATTCCATACCCAGGGGAGCCTGTTTATTCTCGATACACTTTATCTGATAGGCATTTCGATGCGCTCTGGATAGTGGATCCGGTTATGGCCACCTAATTCCCAGAATTACGTGGCTTTCTGTTTCAGCATGTGGCATTACTGGTGTGTCACGATTGTCTATATTTTCGGTTGATTGTGATTGTACGATTTCTTCTCGCTAGTGTTGGGAGAGTTACCCCGTAACTTTCAGACCCTGATTTTGCCTACTTATTGTCTATATTTTCGGTTGATTGTGATTGTACGATTTCTTCTCTCTAGTGTTGGGAGAGTTACCCCGTAACTTTCAGACCCTGATTTTGCCTACTTGTAAACTTCTGGGATGGCCCATTTCTAATATTGGGAATTTTCTGTGGTCTAGTTCAGAGGGCCGAGAAAGGCTGTGTAAGGAGCATTCCACTCTCGTGGGTGTTTTGCGTCGGGAATTGTTTCCATGAGCTACCTGGCGTTATCTGGGTGTGGAAAGCTGGTGCCTTGGTGGCTTCCCTGTCGTGATTTTTTTGGCTAGGAGGGAAGACTTCATTGGATGCAGTGGTAACGAATAGGCATCCATTATACAGCCTCTTGTTTTCCAGGCCTAGTATGGGAGTACAGGCTTCAGCAAAACATAAAATCATTTTATTAGCAGCTGCCGAACCTAGTTTTTCCTCGTTTAATCATCACAGCGTATGGAACAAAACCCCTTAAGTTGGTAGACATTGAAAACAGTTGAAACTACTACATTAAAATAGTTCTACTCAAAAATATATTTCAGGCTTGGATTTTATTGCCCTTAAATGTGGCGTTCATTACAAATACGTTTCGATATTCCTGTCACTGGATTTATTTTTTTCTTCTGCAATTCCACAAGCCATTTGATAATGGAAAATTACAAAATATCTAGTTGCCTGTTACATGGTTTAGCCTAAAATGAACTAGGAAGGAGTGTTTACTTTGATGCTTCATTTTAAATTACCATATGCCTGGCTTCAGTCCATAACATGAATGCATTCAGAGGTAGTTTTTAATGATTCAGTAGGCAGAATTAGTTTCTAATGCATGTGCATGAAATAGGCGAGACTGCAGCAAGTCAGTGTAAATATGGTGTAAAAACAATAGCAGTTGGTACAACTCGTGCCAGTGATTGTCAATTTACCTCATAATGACCAACTGACCAGTTATACAAGCTTATTTTTCTGCCAGTTATTTTTAGCCCTGGTGTGGCAGTCAGGTAAGTTAGCTACATATGATACGAATTTGATTGATCTGAAACATTTGCATGTCTAAAACAGAAACAATAGGAAAATGCTTCTAGGAGCATGGCAGAAATGCAGACTTTTTTTTCCTCATGTGAATTTTTGTTAGCCAGGATCGTTGTTCTCTATAACATTTATAAGAAGATGTCTGATGTAATTTTAGTTTTTTTCCACCAAATATTTACATATTTGATGTTAGCCTCGAGTTAAAATTAGAAAATTGCAGCTTTTAAAAAAGCTAACGTGTTACTTTGGAATTTGGATC
Source organism: Ornithorhynchus anatinus (assembly GCF_004115215.2). Taxonomy (NCBI): domain Eukaryota; kingdom Metazoa; phylum Chordata; class Mammalia; order Monotremata; family Ornithorhynchidae; genus Ornithorhynchus; species Ornithorhynchus anatinus. Next base: position 53,709,169 of record NC_041749.1, read on the forward strand.
GTTACATAACCAAGAAATGGTTCTCTATTCAGCTTGATTTATTTTGTGTACTTTTCTGAAGTGCAAGCTAAAAGAGTAAAAATCCAAAGAATCTTAAATCTTTGGGATTGTTGTTGTTTAAGGGTAGCTGGATTGTTCGACATAAAAGTTCTGTAGAGGCCTTCCCTGTTAAATATCACTAGGGCTTCAGGTAAACAAGACTTGAGAATATTTTTTGTTTGAAAAAAAAATTTCAAATTTACATTATACCTCCTGCCTTTACCGTTTAATTCATTTGATCAGAGTAAACAAAAATAGTAAAATCTCCTCTAATAGCTGTGTGCTTAGCTAACCGCCATGTCTTGTCAGTGGGAAGTTGTGGTTAAGTTCTGTTCTCAGACTTGAAATATTTATCATCTCTTTTCTTCACTGGAATTTAACAAAAGTGTACAGAGTGGGTATTGTGTGAATCTCCCTATCCTTATTTTGCAGGCTTTTTCTCCCTGCAAACTCGAAAAGGACAGGACGGGCAGGTGTCTCCCTGGGTATGTGGGGTTGGAGTGTTCCTTGGGGCGATTGTTTATTTTCCTTGCATGTCTATTTGTCTTTCTCTGGCCTCTTGAATTCTGAGAAGGGTGCTGGATTCTGAGGACTCTTGCCACCCAGGAAGCTTGTAGACTTTAAATATTACAGAGTGTTGAGCAGAAACTTCCTACTTTCCAACCAAAACCCTGCCTTCCTTTGGCTGAAGTTCGATGTGGAAAGGGAAAGAAGAGGCTAGTAGGCCTGTGGACATCGAGAAAGCATGTTTTGTTCGAGAGAAATTCTGTTTACTGGGACCTATTAAGTACTTTCATCTTTGGCAGGCATAACACAAGAAAATCACTGTTTTCTAGACACCTTTTCTTTAGCAGTTTTAAAAATTGAGTAAAATGTCTCTAAATTGGGCTAAATGTGATAGAGCAGGCAGCAGGAATTCAGAAAGCTGATACCTTGTGTCTAGTCTGAATTAGTTAAAAATTCAAGTGGTAGGCGTATTTTTAAAATATTGGTTTTTTAAACATAGCAACATAGTCTTTTTTTTATAAGCTGGGTGACTTCACTGCCATCTCTGTTTGTTTTTCTGCTGATCCAAGGCCGTGTATATTAGAGGAGACTTTTAATCACAGCACATAGGTGTCTACACACTATGGGGGTGATGAGGGTGATCACCCTCACAGTTTTCTGAACTGGACTCATAGACTTGTACATCCCAGTTCTCTAACAGGACCTGAGCGTTTCCAGTCAAGGTTGAAAAGACCCAAAATGCTGGCTTCCTGGCCTGTTAACTTTTTAAAACCTGTCTTCTCTCAATCTTCGTTCTCCTCCCCCGGCCCCCCACCAAAACAAAGCAATCCCTGCTCTTTTCACCCTCACACTTAAAATGAAAAGTTGGCACCTCTGCCACAACATAGATGAGCTTCAACTTCAGACCCAAAACTACCTGTATTTACCTGTAATTCATTTATATATTAATGTCTGTCTCCCCATCTGGACTGTAAGCTCATTGTGGGTAGGGAATGTGTCTATTGTTATATTGTACTCTCCGAAGAGCTAAGTACAGTGCTCTGCACACAGTAAGTGCTCAAGAAATACGATTGAATACCTTTGACAGCCATAGTTAAAAGGAGTGATGAGGCATCCTTTCCAAATGATCACAACTTCCTGATGTAGTGGGCTGGTGTGAATTAATGACATTTGATGACTTTGTGTGATGCCGTTGACGTATTACTATGTGCTAATAGTGAATGTGGATTTATGTGCTTAGTCTCTGGAATTCAGACGGCATAGCTTGGTTTAGGGCGATGGATGGTAGAGGGAGAACGATGAACCCATAAAAATAATTTTGGAACTGGTAAATTTATCTGCAAAGTCTTATCTTGTAGTAATGTATAAGCACCTATGTTCTCTGTATTTACCTGCAAGGACTAAGGTGCATATTGAAAGTTCATTTAATAGTCTTACAAAAGTGTGTATAAGTGTCTCGTGTCTGGGAACCTAATCCTTCAAGGTATTAGCTTTCTGACTTCCTGCTGCCTGCTCGTAGGAGGATCATTTCCCATAGTATTACTCCCCTTTTGGAACCCAGTTATTCTCTGTCTAATGGAATCCAGTGATGGGTCTGTGTCATACTTATCCTGTCTTTCTGCTTCTGGAACTCAGGATGAGGTGAGATGAAGTGGAGGGAAATTTGGGTGCCCCAAACCAAACTGGATCACTGGGTTCATCTGATATCAGACCTAAACCTTAGATTTTGCAAGATATACTGTGACTGAGGCAGATTGGGAGTCAAGAGACCTGGGTTCTAATCCTGGCACTGCCACTTGCCTGCTCTGTGACCATGGCCAAGTCACTTCTGTGCCTCATTTAATTCCTGTTTTACAGATGAGGGAACTATCTTTTCTCCCTCACCCTTAGACTGAGCCCTGTGTGGGGCAGGCATGGTGTCTGATCTGATTGTATTGTATCTTCCCCAGTGCTTAGTACAGTGTTTGACACATAGTAAGCGCTTAACAGATACCACAATTATTAATAAGCACCTAACGAATGCCACAGCTGTATTAAACTGAGGCGTTGAGTTATTGCAGAAGATTGTATTAAGGAAAATTTGTGTTGTATTACTTGCCTCGTGTCTATTGTGTGTAAGTGAACAACCATTCCTTCTAACACAGTTCTGTTCTCTAGGCTGTGAGCTCGACTCTAGACTGTGAGCTCGTTGTGGGCATGGATTATGTTTGATGTTATATTGTACTCTCCCAAGTGCTTAGTACAGTGCTTTGCACACAGGAAGTGCTCGAAAAGTACGATTAGTAATAACATTCAGACACATAAACAAGAATATTTCCTAAATGTGGTGGTGGTGTCTATCCAAATGCATAGTGAAAAACAAGCAGAATTGACTTAATATTACTTTTCTATCTAAACTGGGTGAGTGGGTATTTTTACTAATACAGTAATTCAGAGAAGCAGGATGGCCCAGTGACTAAAGCGCAGGCCTGGAAATCAGAGGACCTGGGTTCTGATCTTGGGTCTGCCTCTTGTGTGACCTTGGGCATGTCACTCAACTTCTCTGGGCCTCACTTTCCTCAACTGCAAAATGGGGATTCAATACCTGTTCTTCCTCTTGCTTAGAAGGAGAGTCCCATGTGGGACCTGATTATCTTGTATCTACCCCAGTGCTTAGTACAGTGCTTGGCACGCAGTAAACGCTTACGAATTCCGTAGTTGTTATGGAAACTAGATGGGACTTAGTGGCAACCCCATGTCATCCTACACTGTGGGCCTGTTATGGGCAGGAATTGCGTCTCTCTGCTGCTGAATTGTACTTTCCAAGCGCTTAGTACTATGCTCTGTACACAGTAAGCGCTCAATAAATACGACAATGAATGGGCTGCGCAGAGCTCAAAGCTCCACTTCTACAGTCTTAACTCTGTTGGAGTTACCCCATTTAGCCTTGTCTTCCCAAGAAGTGGAGGTAGGTGGTCAAACGTGTGGGTAGTGTTCTGGGTTTTATTTTTTTTAATAAATGCAAATTAAGAGATCCTGAACAGATGAAATCCTAAAATATCAAGTGTATCTCACACCTTTTCCTTTTCCCATGCTTTCTTTTGGATAATCAAATTTTACTGAAGTTTCATCTCTAAGGAACTCTTATGAGAGGAAAGTACTTAGGTAACTCAGAGATGTTAAGATGTCTCAACCAACTTTGAACTAATCAACAGTTCAGGTACAAAAGGATTTGATTTTTTATCATAGCTACTTAAAGTGACCTTAAGACTATTACCAAACAAGGCTTTCTCCCTCCTTGCTTTAAAAATAAAAAGTACATCCAATCAGGTTTTACTATTGATTCCTCAGTTTGTTCTCTGAAATCTGAAATGTTTACCTTAGGAGTAAAGCACCCCTTTTGAAGGACTTAAGCCAAGCCTTCCACTTTTGCCATGTAAGACATCCATCGGTCAGTAATATTTATTGAGCGCTTGGCTATGTGCAGAGCACAAATTTTGTGCCAGGCAGTAAGAATTTTTTCCTAAAAGCACAACTCTCTGCCTAAACAGTACATTTAGGATTCAAATTATTTGTGGAATACTGTACTACTTTTTAAGAACCCTGAGTATTTAGCCTTTACATTTTTGTCAAAATCTGAACTTTCAGCTAACAGTTAAAGCATGATAATGCAAAAAAACCTCTTTGGTTTTAGGTACTCCTGCTGACTGAAGAGCAAAATGTGGGAGTGTTTGCTTTAATAAAAATAATAGTTTGAGGGGGAAATAACCATACACTTGAAGCTTCCTCAAGTCTTCAGAGATAGTAGGAATGAGTCTGGTTTTTTTTTTAATTTTGCAAATACACTGGGAAAAAATGAGCATTACTGTGTAGTTCCTTTTATATAACTCATTTCTTAGTAAGAAGTACATCCTGTTTTGAAATGCAACTCAAAAGTAGAGTTGTAATTATGTAGTTAATTTGTTACAGTCCGAATAGACTTTGCTGTATGACAACTTTCCATTTGGAGTGCAGGGGAAGGTTTGGGGCAGAGCACCGAGGAGGTGGCATTTTGCGGGGAAAAGGGGAGAGAGACATGGGCACGAAATTGGAGAGTACAGGGAAGACGGGAAAGACAGATAAGAGGGCACTTCGTTGCTGTGTCTGTCGTCTTCTTTTTGCCCGAATTCTTGGTCCCGAAGTCTTCTCTGAGATCAAGGCTCATCTGTCACGTTTGCCTGGAGATACCATCATCATTTTCGCTCCCCTAAGTGCCAGTTACAGTGCTCTGTACCCAGTAGGCATCCAGCGAGTGAATTTAATTCTGCCGTTTTGGCCATCTCATCCTCCTCTTCCTCCTCCCATGCTGCCACTTAGTTTGTCAGTACTATGCTTCAGGGCCAGAGGCTGCACTTGTCCCCTGGACCTGGCACCTGTGATGGTAAGCCCTCTCCTCTTTACCAGTGTGCTGTCACCTTCAGCCAAGTGTAGGACCGCCATATTGGCTCCTCTGTTGATCTGTTTCTGACTCCCAAGGGGTGGGGTGGGCCATCTGTGGCTACCCTGCCCTAAGCTGCAGGGCCTAAATTAATGGTGATGCCGCCTGCAAAGGGGGGTTGGTTGCATTGCACTATGTAGTCTTTGACCCACAGTGGGTACATACACACATCCTTTTCTTCTGACATCATATCCTGGACCACCCAAAAAGATTAAATGGGTGAATCCCAAGTCTACCACCTCTCCAGCCCCGACCCCTTTTTGCAGCCTCTCATTTCCTCCTGCCTTTACTTGGATGTCGCACCGACACCTCAAATTTAACACGTCTAAAACGGAATTCCTCATCTTTCCACCCAAATCCTGTCCTGGCCATCACTGTAGACGGCACCGCTATTCTCCCTGCCTCACGAGCTCATGACCTTGGCATCGTCCTCGACTCATCTCTCGTTCAACTCACACATTCAGTCCGTCACCAAACTCCGTTGATTGAACCCTCCCAACGTCACTAAAATCCACCCTTTCCTTTCCATCCAAACTGCTATCACACCGATCTAGTTACTTATTCTGTCCCGCCTTGATTCCTTGCTGTCCTCCCTGCCTCCTGTCTCTCCCCACTGCAGTCCTTACTTCACTCTGCTGCCCAGATCATCTTTTCTTAAAAAAAAAAAAAAGTTAGTATCTCTCCACTCATCAACAACCTCCAGTGGTTGGCCATCCACCTCTGCATCAAACTACTTACCATAAGCTTTTAAACATTCAGTTCACCTCCCCCCCCCCCCCCCCCCCCCCCGGCCCTAACCTGCGGATTTCCTACTACAACCCAACCCATCCACCCGCTCTGCTCCTTTAGCACAAACCTCCCAAACCTCGATCTCGTCTCTCTCGCCTCAGACCCCTTGCCCAAGTCCTCCCCATGGCCTGGAACTCCCTTCCTTCATAAATGACAGACCACGACTCTCCCCACCTTCAAAGCCCTCCTAAAATCCCATCTTCAAGAGCCTTCCCCATCTAAGCCCTACTCCTTCTCCCTTCTGTGTCTCCCTTAAATTTGGATCTGTACCCCTTAAACACTTGATATTCACCCCACCCTCAGCCCTGCAGCACTTAGGTTCATATCCATAGTTTATTTTAATGTCTCTAGGCTTGTAGGCTCCTTGTAGACACGGAATGTAACTACCCACTCTGATCAGTTGTACTCTCCCAAGCACTCACTCTGTGGAGTGGGTGCCCATACTTTAAGATGCATGATGATTAACCTCCTTGATATCCTTATACTCTACTATTTCCCCTATCCGTAACTTATTTTACTGTCTGTCACCTCCTTTAGACTGTAAATTCTTTGGGAGCAGGTGTTGAGTCTACCAACTCTGCACACTCTTCACGTCAAGCACATTTTAAGCCTTGCTCAAAAACTCTGTAATCACATACCTCTTTTTTGCTGAATCATTTTTCAAATAATATTTTGTGTGGCTCAAATAGTGGTTCCCACATGTTTTGTGGCCCCCCCCTTGTAAAAATTGAGTTAATAGTGATAAGGGCTCAGCAAATATTGATTTAGTTTCCCAGTGGAGGAAAAAAGTACCACTTATCAGTCACTTGTTTTTGATGCTCTCTTTGTTTTAACTGTTTGTTTTCCTTTGATGTCTGATCCCAGTACTCCCTGCCTCCCGCTGCTTGCTAAGTATGTAATTGCCCATTTTTTCTACCATGACTCTTCAGTGCCCATGTATTTGTCGAGTTCTGATGAAAAATTAATTTTAAGTTGAAGAGACCCAGGGTGGGGTGAGGGAAAATGTAATAAAATACTTGAAAAATGAAGTTTTGATGAGACCGCTTCGTTTAGTCATTTGATTAGTTGCTGTGAAATTATCTAGTGGGCTTGAGAGCCTCTTATGTAGCCTGAGCACTAGTTTTTACGGCAACAGGCATTTCAGAATAGGATTTTTCGAAGGTTATATTTCTTTCAAGCAATCGCATAGTGAATATCTCAAAGATGTGTGTATCCTTTGAAAGCAGACTATTTTCAGAATAGGAAAGTAAACCTAAATCAAAGTTTGGTCAAATTGTATAATAATGTTGGTATTTGTTAAGCGCTTACTATGTGCAGAGCACTGTTCTAAGCGCTGGGGTAGATATAGGGTAATCAGGTTGTCCCACGTGAGGCTCATAGTTAATCCCCATTTTACAGATGAGGGAACTGAGGCACTGAGAAGTTAAGTGACTTGCCCACAGTCACCCAGCTGACAAGTGGCAGATCTGGGATTCGAACCCATGACCTCTGATTCCCAACCCCGGGCTCTTTCCACCGAGCTACGCTGCTTCTCTGTATATTTAAGGGGACTTGCTAGCCTTTTTTCATGGTCAATTGTGTAGCTGTACAAGCCTGCTAATGAAAGTGCCGTGAGTTTATATTCTGATTATATTAGTGTAATAATAATAATAATGTTGGTATTTGTTAAGCGCTTACTATGTGCAGAGCACTGTTCTAAGCGCTGGGGTAGACACAGGGGAATCAGGTTGTCCCACGTGGGGCTCACAGTCTTAATCCCCATTTTACAGATGAGGGAACTGAGGCACAGAGAAGTTAAGCGACTTGCCCACAGTCACACAGCTGACAAGTGGCAGAGCTGGGATTTGAACTCATGAGCCCTGACTCCAAAGCCCATGCTCTTTCCACTGAGCCACGCTGCTTCCCTGTATTTAATTCAAATCAAAAAAGCTTTGCAAAACCAGTTAAATGTGTTGCTTTTAAATTCAGAAGGGCACCTTCACAGATTTAGAGCAGTGTAAAAAATAGTATAGATACATTACCCATCACATTATCTTTTGTGAATAATAATAATAATTGTGGTATTTGAGCAGTTGCTATGTACCAAGCATTTTACTAAGTGCTGGAGTAGGTACAAGATCATCAAGTTGGGCACAGGTCCTGTCCAACATGGGGCTCAGAGTCTAAGTGAATGAGCAGCTTCTGTATGAAGGTGAAAAAAAAATTAAGTTGTCCATCTGGGAAGATGAAGTGGGTATGTGATTGCAATTTGTAGAAATCATGCACATGGGGGAGTTGATGGACCCTAAGTTTCACAACAATTCACTGAAACTTGGAGGGGGTAAATTTGAAACAACCGGAAAGAAGCACTTCTTCACAGCGGGTATTTTGCACATGAAATTTTCTTAACGCGGGGAAGTTGTATAGGCCGAAGACATCAGTGGGTTGAGGGTTTTTAAAGTTTAAAATGCCCTCTAATATCTCTGAAGAGGACAGCCACCTCATTATTCCGGCACGTATCTTATTCCTTTGTTGGAGACTGAATGCTGGGAAGCAGTGTGGCTTAGTGGATAGAACCTGAGCTTGAGAGTCAGAGTAACTGGATTCTATTCCCGGCTCTGCCAATTGCTTGCTGGGTGACCTTGGGCAAGTCACTTACTTTCTCTGTGCCAAAGTTTCCTCTTCTGTAAAATGGGGATTCAGTACATGTTCTCCCTCTTACTTTGACTGGGAGCCCCATATAGGACAGGGTCTGTGTCCTACTTGATTAACTTTTATCTGCCCCAGAGCTTATAACTGTGCTCGATGCATAGTAAACCCTTAACAAATACCTTAAGACAACAAAAGGAAAACTTTGGTTGGTTAGGCTCTTGATGTGACTGGGAAATAGCAGTCTTATGTTGTGTTCCCTGCAGTGTAATTGGAATGCTTAAATATTATTATATAAGCAGCTTAATGGAGTGAAAGTTTTCTAAATGCTGGCTTGATTTAAAAAAAAAATTACTTCATGTTAATGTAAAAATCAATTGGAGGGAAATGGACAAAATTTGAGCTAATCTAGCATTTTAAAAATTAAATTAGAGAACATTTAATGCAGGCATTTGCTTTCTAGAGTGTTATGTAACATAGGACTGTTGTTTAAATTATGTTGCTCAGTGTCTTGTGCAGGTGGACGGCACAGGAGTTTCTAGTTGTGTGTGTTTATGGTTACAGTATAACCTGGTGTGCTCGAAGAATGGGCAACGGTGAGTCCCAAAAATTCCAATTAGCCTAACCATAGTCACCAAGGGTGTACTAAAATCTCCCAGGAAACCCCAGGTAAGTCTGTAGACTTGACACTGAATCGTTCTGCAGACTTTACAGTGAATCCTGGCCACACATTCTGAAGATTTTCCCCATAAGATTTGCCCAACATAAACCCTGCAGCACCCAAGGTTTAACCCTTTTAGAACTGGGGAAGACTTATGCTCTTTACATAGTAAGCGCTCAATAAATGAATGCCATTGATTGATTATGCGTAGTTCCCTTGGGGGACCCTACTGTTTGAACCTGGAGTAAGGAATTTAAGTAGAGAGAAGGAACTTTGAATGTTAAACTCAATCTGTTTGATAATCAGATTAGGAGTGGAGCCAGCAGAGATGTAGAAGTAACACCAGTTTCTAATTCAATAGTATTTATTGAGTGCTTACTATGTGCAGAACATTGTACTAAGTGCTTGGAATGTACAATTTGGCACAGAGACAGTCCCTGCCCGATAACGGGCTCACAGTCTAATCTACCTGCTCCTTCCTTTACCTCTCTGTCCTAAATTTTAAAAATATTTAAATGAACTCTGAAACAGAATGTGTGTTTTGTTCTTTAATGTCTAAAGTGAGATTTAATATAGCAAATTCTTCCTGTACTTCTGAAGAATTCAATTGGAATTAGTGGGGAAAAAAATTGGTTTCTTTTTTATCCTCAATCAATGGTTTTTATTGACTCAGTGAATAGTATTTATTGAGCGTGGACTATGTAGAGAGCCCCATACCATTGGGAGAGAACAACAGAGTAAGTGGACACTCCTTGCCCTCAAGGAGCTTACTCTCTGAGAGTCTGGGGGGAGACCAGAGATAGACATTAAAATAAATTAAAGGTAGGATAAGGATATGCCTAGTACTAGAGTGCATAGGTGGCATAGGTGATGATGTGGGGATGGGGTGATGAGTCAGGAAGGGCTTTCCTGCAAGTCACTTTTACAGAATTTACTAAGTTGTCATTAATGTGAGTCTGTTTCCACTGTAAGGACCTATACATTTTGAATTAAACACATTATCAAAACCAAGCATTACTCTGCATTCCCAAGTGCAATTCTCTTGTTTGTTAGGTTGTTAAATACATTTAGCTGTTTACAAATATTAGCATGTTTATCAATTCATGTGCAGTTTACTCCCTGAAAGCTTTCCAAACGCACATGCTGGATAGTTTTGACTAAGTACAGTAATGATTTTTTCAGGGTAAATCTTGTATTCTGGATATCTTTATGTAATTTGTACACCTGCCATGCTAGGCTGGTATTTTTTCCTTTGGCGTTTGTTTTTTAGTATGGGTGTAACGTACTGTTCTTGCTCAGGGGGCCAGAGGAAAATAGTGAATCTGCTTTTCAAATTGACCATCTCTATGTGATATGGTGCACTTGACTGTGGACAAGCCACTCAACTTCTGTGCCTCAGTTCCCTCATCTGTTAAAAGGGGATTAAATAGATGCTCTCCCTCCTATCTAGACTGTGAGCCCCACGTTGGATGGGACGTTCTAACCTGATGACCTTGTACTTGGCATATAGTAACCTAGTCTCTCTAGTCCTAGACTGTAGGCTTCTTGTGGTCAGGCCATATGTCTACCAACTCTTTTATTGTATTCTCCCAAGCGCTTAGTATAGTGCTCTGCAGCGCTCAATAAATGTGATTGATAAACACTTAAGAATTACTGTTATTATTATCGTTACCAGTTCTGTAATGAGAGGTTCTCCAGGAACCACTACCCGGCTTATCAGTCAATCACTGGTAATTGAGTGCTTTCTGTGTTTCAAGCACTGTATTAAGCATTTGGGAGAATACAACTACAATACAGTAGAGTTGGTAGATGTGATCCCTGCCCACAAGGAGTTTACAGGCTTTAAAACAGATTACAGATAGGGGAAATAAAGTAAAATGGTATGTACATAAGTGCTGTGGGGCTGGGGTAAGTATCAGAGTGCTTAAGGGGTACACAGCCAAGTGCATAATCAGTGTAGGAGGCAGGGCAGATGCTGGGTCGGTTGGTGGGTGGGGGGCTTAGTCTGGGAAGGTCTCTTGGAGGAGTTGTGACTTCAGGAGTGTTTTGAAGGTGGGGAGATTGATGGACTGTTTGATATGACAGGGGAGGGAATGCCAGACCAGATGGAGGATATGGGCAAGGGGTTGGTGGTGAGATAGTCAAGATCGAGGTATCAAGTATGTAGATTGGGTTGTAGTAGATCAGTGAGGTAGGATGCTGGAGAGCTGATTTGAGTGCCTTAAAGCTGATGATAAGGAGTTGCAGTTTGATGCAGAGGTGGATGGGTAACCATTGGAGGTCTCTGAGTAGGGACGATATGGACTGAACTGTTTTTCAGAAGAATAATCTGGGCAGCAGAGGAAAGTATGGGCTAGAGAGGGTAGAGACAGGAGGCAGGGAGAAGGCTGATGCAGTAATCAAGGCAGGATATGGTATATAGTTGGATCAGCGTGGTAGCAGTTTAGGTGGAAGGAGAGAGCAGATTTTAGGGGATCTTGTGAAGGTACAATCAACAGGGTTTTGTGACAGATTGAATGTGTGAGTTGAATGAGAGAAACGCCTTGAGGAAAATGCCAGGGTTATAATAATAATGTTGGTATTTAAGAGCTTACTATGTGCAGAGCACTGTTCTAAGCACTGGGGTAGATACAGGGCTGTCAGGTTGTCCCACGTGAGGCTCACAATCTTAATCCCTATTTTACAGATGAGGGAACTGAGGCACAGAGAAGTTAAGTGACTTGCCCACAGTCACAGCTGACAAGTGGCAGAGCCAGGATTCGAACCCATGACATCTGACTCCCAAGCCCGGGCTCTTTCCACTGAGCCACGCTGCTTCTCTATAATAATAATGTTGGTATTTGTTAAGCTCTTACTATGTGCAGAGCACTGTTCTAAGCGCTGGAGTAGTCAGGTTGTCCCACATGAGGCTCACAGTCTTAATCCCCATTTTACAGATGAGGTAACTGAGACCCAGAGAAGTGAAGTGACTTGCCCACAGTCACACAGCTGACAAGTGGCAGAGATGGGATTCGAACCCATGACCTCTGACTCCCAAGCCCGTGCTCTTTCCGCTGAGCCACGCTGCTTCTCTGGGCTTGGTTATGGGCTTGGGAGTCTGAAAGGATGGTGGTGCTATCTACGGTGATGGAAAAGATGAGGAGGACAGGGTTTGGCTGGGAAGATGGGGAATTCTGTTTTGGACATGTTAAGTTTGAATGGTTGGTGGGACATCCAAGTAGAGGTGTCCCGAAGGCAGGCGGAAAGAGGTAAGGAGTGGAGAGGGAGACTTGGGAATCATTTGTTTAAAGACGGAAGTTGAAGCAGTGGGAGCGAATGAGTCCTCCAAGGGAGTGGGTATAGAAGAAGATTAGTAGGGGACCCAGAACTGCAGAATCCCCAGATTGTTCACAGTGTATGTTCCAGACGTTTAACTCACTCATTAAAGCCCTTGCCCTTAGTGACCTGGCCATCTTCTTTATTGAAAAATTCTGACACTATCAGGCATGATCTCCCTAAAATCTCTCCAGCCCCTCCGCCCTCCTGCCCCTTCTTCAACTCTCTTTCCCAACAGTATCTCTAGAGGAGATCTCCTGCTTTCTCTCAAAATCCATCCCCTCCACCTGCGTATCCAACCCTATTCCTTCGCACTTTATCAAACCACTTGCCCCCTCCCTTCTTCTCTCCCTAACTGCAATCTTCAGCAGTTTGTTCTCATATGCCTTCTCTCCCACTGCTTTCAAACATGCCCTTGTCTCCCCCCATCCTAAAAAAAACCCCCTTTCCTTGACCCCATGGTTCCTTCCAGTTATTGCCCCATCTCCCTCGCACCATTCCTCTACGTACTTCTTGAGGGAGTTGTCTATATCCGCTTTCTCAAGTTTCTCTCCTCCAATTCTCTCCTTGACGCCCTCCATTCTGGCTTCTGTCCCTTTCACTCCACAGAAACCACCTTCTCAAAGGTCACCAGTGATCTCCTTCTTGCCAAATCCAGTGGCCTCTATTCCATCCTAATCCTTCTGGACATCTCAGCTGCCTTCGACACTGTTGACCACCCCCTTACCCTGGAAACATTATCCAACCTCAGCTTAACTGACACTGTCCTCTCCTGGTTCTCCTCCTCTCTCTCTGGCCGCTCATTATCAGTCGCTTTTGTGGGCTCCTCCGCTGGCTCCCACCCCTTAATTGTGAGTGTCCCTCCAGGTTCAATTCTGGGTCCCCTTCTATTCTCCATCTACACCCACTCCCTTGGAGAACTCAGTGGCTCATAGAAGCAGCGTGGCTTAGTGGAAAGAGCACAGGCTTGGGAGTCTGTGGACCTGGGTTCTAATCCTGGCTTTGCCACTTGTCTGCTTTGTAACCTTGGGCAAGCCACTTAACTTCTCTGTGCCTCAGTTCCCTCATCTGTAAAATGGGGATTAAGACTGTAAACCCCACATGGGACAACCTGGTTGCCTTGTGCTCAGGACAGTGCTTGGCACATAGTAAGCGCTTAAACAAATACCATTATTATTGGCTCCCTTGGCTGTAACTACCATCACCATGCAGATGGTACCCAAATCTACATCTCCATCCTGATCTCTTTCCCTCCCTGTAGTCTCGAATTTCCTCCTGCCTTGAAGACATCTCTGCTTGGATGTCCTGCCATCACCTAAAACTTAACATGTCTAAAACTGAATTTATTTTCCCACCCAAACCCTGTCTTCCCCTTGACTTTCCCATCACTGTAGATGGTACCATCATCCTTCCTGTCTCACAAGCCCATAACTTTGGCATTATCCTTGACTTCTCTCTCTCACTCAGTCGACATATTCAGTCCATCACTAAATCCTGTCGGTTCGACTTTCACAACATCAGCTAAATCCGCTCTTTCCTCTACATCCAAACTGCTACCACGTTAATCCAATCACTTACCCTCTTCTGCCTGGATTAGTGTATCAGCCGCCTTGCTGACCTCCTTGCCTTCTGTCTCTTCCCACTCCAGTCCATATTTCACTCTGCTGCCCGAATCGTTTTTCTACAAAAACGTTCAGGACATGTCTCCCCACTCCTCAAGAAACTCCAGTGGTTGCCCATCCACCTTCTCACCAAACAAAAATGTCTCACCATTGGTTTTAAAGCACATACTCAATCACCTTGCCCCCTCCTACCTTATTTCACTACTCCTACTACAACCCAATCCGCACATTTCACTCTTCTAATGCTAACCTTCTCACTGAACCTCGATCTCCTTCATCTATCTTGCCACTGACCTCTCGCCCACATCCCGCCTCTGGCCTGGAACGCCTTCCCTCTTCATATCCAAGAGACAATTACTCTCCCCCTCCTTCAAAGCCTTATTGAAGGCACATCTCCTCCAAGAGGCCTTTTTTGACTAAGCCCTCCTTTCTTTTCCCACTCCCTTCTGCATCACCCTGAGATTTGCTCCCTTTATTCATCACCCCCTCCCAAGCCTGACAGCACTTATTTATATATCTGTAGTTTATATTAACGTGTGTCTCCCCCTCTAAACTGTAAGCTCCCTGTGGGCAGGGAATGTCTTTTATTGTTGTATTGTACTCTCCCAAGCACTTAGTACAATTCTCTGCACACAATAAATGCTCAGTAAATACGATTGTCTGACTTGCTTTCTTTTTTTTGTAAGGATTTCATAGAGATAGGTACCATTCTTCTTCTTTCCATCCAGCAGTGAATTAGAGTTTTATTCCTTTTTTTTTTTTTTTAAACCAAACACAACATTCTTGACCCACACTTTATAACAGTTTTTGCTTATAGGGCATATTTTGACATTTTTAAAAGAAATGTTCAGGAGAATTTTAATTTAAAAAAAGAACTAAGAATTTGGAAATGACCACACTTGTCAAAAATGTGAAATTTCAAAGCCATGTTCATGGAGTTGTTCAAGAACCACACATCACTTTATAGTGCCATTTATGATGTTTTAACATTTCTTGGGTTTTACTCATACCTGTTTTCAGTTTAATAATGCTGTTGGTATTTCTTAAGCGCTTACTATGTGCAGAGCACTGTTCTAAGCGCTGAGGTAGATACAGGGTGATCAGTTTGTCCCACGTGAGGCTCACAGTCTTCATCCCCATTTTACAGATGAGAGAACTGAGGCACAGAGAAGTTAAGTGACTTGCCTACAGTCATACAGCTGCCAAGTGGCAGAGCTGGGATTCGAACCCATGACCTTTAGATCATTTAAATGTGCTCGTTATTTATGGAAACCAGGCAGTTCTAACCCAACCCTACTCCCAGTCCTGCCCAAATGAGACCACCTCACCCTAGTGTGGAACATTTAAAAGCTATTGCAAGTTTTTGCCAGTTGCTGACTTTCTGCTTTCCTGAGAGACCAGTTTTCCCGATTAGTTATTTCTTCTTCCGCCTATCTCTTTTCACACCACCCCTTGTAGTCCCGTTTGCTGTTGCAGGTGGGTAGGCAAGTGGTTAATTCCATGGCATATTTTGGAGCACCATTTTGGAGCATAGAAAATGATTTCATCATCTCAGTTTTTCAGGGCCCAATCATTTTAGCTTGTAGATCCTTCCAGGCCTCTTTTCCTTTCCCTCTTGGTGTCCAACTTTTAGCAATTTCGCAGGCCATTACCTTCTCTATTCACAGGTGAGGAAAGAAAGAAAGGAGGTAAAATTCAAGTCAGTTTTTCTACTTCATGGTAGCTCTGATAAAATCTGATTTGTGGAGATTGTTAGGGAGGAGGTTGATCCTTTTTGGTAAAATGGCTTTAAAAATTCTATAGTTTTCATTTATCTGCAGTATCATCATTCACCAATAGTCAGATATTGGAGAGCCAAGGGGGACTGAGAGTCCAGGTGGATATACATTACTAAAATTGTGTTGACTTAGTGTGCTGTTAGATTTCCAAATTAAATTTTTTACAGTTTACACAGGACTTCACTGATCCTGGAGATAGGATGAAATCAATTTCATACTCATTTTTGATCACATGTAATTGAGGAATGGGTTTGAGGGTTGTTTGTGGGTTTGGCTGTTGCAAGAAGGTGGCCAGCTCAGAATTGGTATCATTTTCTTTTTGTATTGTAATAATAATTGTGGTATTTGTGAAGCGCTTACTATGTGCCAGGCATTGTACTAAGTGCTGGGATGGATACAAACAAATTGGGTTGGACACAATCCCGGTCCCACGTGGGGCTCACATTTCTATCACCAGTGATGTAAAGCGGATTATATAAGATCCAGTTCTATTCACCCTACTCTGTAAGACTATATTTGAGGATATAACAAAGCCCCACAGCACTTAAATACCTATCTATAATCTATTTTAATGTCTGCCTCCCACTCTGGAGTGTAAGCTTCCTTGTGGGCAAAGAATGTGTCTTCCTACTCTGTTGCATTGTACTTTCCCCATCGGGGGCGGGGAGAGGGAAGAAAGTAGGACAGAGACAGTGGCTACTGTTTTGTTGAGTAGAGCCAGACTCAGACTCCTGTTTTAGGGAGTCCAATAGGAAATAGATCCAATAGAACCCTCAGGAAATTGGGGCAATTACAGGTTCTTCTTGGGAGTAGATTTAAGTTGAGGAAGGGGCCAAAACCTTTGGAGCCATTTGGAACCCCGAGAGTCTCTTTTAGGGGAACCGGCTTGACTTGGGGGACCCTCCTGCTCCAGGGTAGTTCTGAGTGGCAAATTCAAAAGGCAATAAAACTTCCACTCTGTGGCTAATTGCAGCTTTGTGATATTAAATATCATGGTGGGATGGTGGAGACAATCTCTTGCCCTGCCTGGCCCAGTTGTTTTCATCTTTGGCTCTTGATGGTCAGGAGTGACTGGAGAACTGATTTTTTTTTATTGTTAATGAAATAATCATATATATATATATATATATATATATATGGTCATGAACAATAAGGAAAATTATAATATATATTTTTTATTTTGGTTGTAGGGTTCAGTGGTCTCAATTTAAAAGCTATTTTATTTTCAAACTGGAGAAAGTGATGGATGACTTCAGAACTTCAGCTCCTGAGCCAAGAGGTCCTCCTAACCCGAATGTGGAATATATTCCCTTTGATGAAATGAAGGCAAGGATTCTGAAAATTGTCAATGGATTTAATGGGTATGCATTTTAAAAAATATTGCTTTGAACACTGATCTATAGTTTTGGTTTGGATTTGGGGGGGGGGGGGGGGAGGGCTGGTTTTGCTTTTTTGTTTTTTCACTTAGGGGTGTCTTTGAGTCTTTTAATTTATACTTCAATTTTTTATTTGGGGGATCTGTTTTCTTAAAACTAGTTAGCTAGAATAACCTGCTATTAATAGCCAAGTATTTAAGTTTATTTAAATTTTTTTGTATTTATTGCATTTTACAAAGTGGTTATCTGCAATTAAGTAGTCTTTCCAATTTTAGTCACCTTTACAGACTTCAATGGCATATTATAAAATAGATTTTTCAGAATGAGTACATGAAGGTATGTCCATTGATAGAAGCAGGTTTTGGAATTTTTTCTGCAAATTCTTCAAATTTTGCTTTTTCTCTGTGCGTGCCACTGTAGCTGTGGCACCTTAAAGCCGTTTTCCATATATGAGTGTAAGCTTACAACTCATTAAGTAGTTAAATGCGTATAAACTGAAAAGGTTCCCAGTGGTTTAGGAAACAGTAAATATTCTTCTATTTCTTAGGTTGGAACTTGCAAGACTATTCAGAAAAAAAATCTCAGCTCAGTTGAAATCCACGTTCTCGTCGTTATTATTACTTTGTGCAAAAATTCATTAGAAATATAATTATCTAAAAGCTCATCTAAAATTTTAAGATAGTAGATGTCTACTCTTGCTAGTGAATTTTAAGGGACTAGCTATTTTTTAAGGCTTACTATTTGAGAGATTTGTTTATACTGGAAATATTTGGGAGATTGACTTTTGCAACATTTAGTTCTCCACTAGCATTCGAGAGCTTCTTTGGGCCTCAAGACATTTAATTTAGGTTAACTTCAAATTCAAATATACTATTTGAGGAGTTTAGATCATCTCTTTTACTTGTGCACTTGAATCGTGTTAGCATAAATCACTAGAGCATTTTGGAGAAATTCAGTGTTGGGACTTAAGCCTGGTCAAGTTAGCTCCCTTTAGAAGTGGTACATAAAATATTTGGCTATGTGGTTTTTAGTTGCCGAGTTGTCTCTAAGTAGTTTTTCTTGGCCAGTGCCCCAGATCGCCCTCGTAATTCACAAATGCCTTCCTAAAACTGCAACCTCATTATGTATGGTAATTGTGCATCGTCTGAAAATACTCAGAGTGGGTCTTAAGAAATTGGAATATTTCTTGTCAAGTGCCTGAACGCTATGGGTATATCTCTATAATGTCCTAGACAATTCTCTAAGACCATTCTGCTGTGTTTTGCTGCTGTGGCCACCACAACATAGTTGTCGTCGCACCTTTTAAAATTAAGGTCATTACCATGGTTGATTTGAAGTCGAAGTTACCTATGCAAATTTTAAAAAAACCCTAGTATAAGGCACCCAGTTCTGCCAGAATGCATGTTTTCACTGTGCGTTTTGGATAGAAGATGATGGCACAATTAGGGACTGTTCTTCCGATAGCGTGCGTGCGTCTGGATCAGCGCAATGGGGTGTTGGAAGAAACGGTTGTGCGCATACGCATGGCGTCGGACATAGGGTGAGTACTGCAATGGCAGCTCCTTAATGTGGCGTTCTGCAAGGATGCAGCCCCTGTCTTACAGGAGAGCTGGGCCTACGTGGAAAATGGCTTTTCAAGGAAAGCATTATTTTGTCGGTGGCTGCGCCTGAAACCCTAATTGCTTTGAAAAAATGGGAAGTTACCTAATGCGGCTAGAGGACTAGCTATTGGACGGAAGGGGAGAAAGTACGAGAGCAATGTGTGGGTTTCAAAGCAGCCCTTCTGCCACTTCACCGAGTAGTTTTAGTTTTCAGTTTTTCAAATCGAGTCACCTACAGAGCATACCAGTTCTGTAGGACTGTCTTTTGTCCTGGAATCCTGGAGTACCTGATGGATTTCAAAATGATTGCAGCTCTGACGCGTACACATGACTTGGGACCCGTAAAGCAAAAGATGATTTTGGGACTCTAATGCTCCATGGATAAGCCAACGGATTTATCCTATGGGGGACCCCCTCAGTGCAGGAGGACACCGAGCTATTAGCCGGAGGGTGAATCCCACCTAAGGTTTCGTTTTCCTCCTCTCAAGCTGGATGTTCTCCTCTCTCCAAAGGTGGGTAAGGGGTGCACCAGATGATCATTGGCAGCTCTTCCCCAATGCCCCTGACCTCATCCTTGTAAAGCTTGAGGAACTGCCTCTCTAGCTAGCAGGAGGCCAGACCCAAAAGAGGTTAGGCCCTGCCCCTGCCGTGTTCCTAGGAAAGCGGGGCCCCTCATCCCCCTCCAGTTTCCCTCCTGATGCCTTGCTGGGAAGACCTCAGAGACCCACGGGCAGGTAAGCTGAAGGCTCATGCTGGGGAAGGCGCTTGACCCTCCCCTCCAATTCCTCACCCACTGGGACAAAGGATAAGGATTTCCTGCCAGAATCCAGGGTTAGCACTGGCCCCTTGACTCATGCCCTAGGGTAGAAGGGATGGATGGAGGGGGATGCTTCTATCCCAAAAAGCTTACTTTCCCTGATTGTAGTCATTTTGGGCCTGATCAACCCATTCCCCCTCTCAGTGACCCCTGAGGGGATTCCTGGGATTTTAGGGGGGCTGAAGACCTTTTGGCTTAACTCCCCCAAAAAGAAAATAAATGGAATAAAATTAGAGCAGTTAGCTTCCATCTCTTCATCACCGTATGGACTTTGGCTTCTCATCCCAGACATAATAATAATAATGTTGGTTTTTGTTAAGCGCTTACTATGTGCCAAGCACTGTTCTAAGCGCTGGGGTAGATACAGGGTCATCAGGTTGTCCCACGTGGAGCTCACAGTCTTCCCCATTTTACAGATGAGGTTACTCAGGCCCAGTGAAGTGACTTGCCCAAGGTCACACAGCTGAAAAGCGGCAGAGCCGGGATTAGAACCTATGATCTCTGACTCCCAAGCCTGGGCACTTTGGGGTGAGAGGAGGGCTCCCAGTCCCATAATAATAGGACCCCCTCACCACCCTTTCCACGACCCTTCCATCCCTCCTTGGCTGGGGACGAAACCCCAAATTCAGTCCTTTGCATGGTATCTGTTGGGAACAGATCAGGCATACAAAGAGACAGCCAATAAAGGAGAGTTCAGAAAGCTCGCTGCAAGCATTTAAGGTGTCTCTCCGCCCCTCCGCCCCCATGCCCCACACTCTCAGTAATGTTGGAAACTCCCTTGTGCACTCCATTCTCAGTTGGGTGTAGGGCTACAGTCTCTCACTTGGAGGGAGCAAGCAGATTGCAAGAAGCATGCAGGTTTGAACACCGGCCCTTTTGTCTTCTGGAACTCTGGCTTCATGGCACAGGCTGTCTCAGAGAGGTTGTTGATGTCAACTACACTTGCTATTGTACTAAAGGGATGAGATTGACCCTCCCAGGGCTGGTTTCCACCCACCAGCCCTTTGCCGTCTCTGTGGAAGACTCTGCTTACATTTGTCAGGGCAGCCTTTAAAAGAGAGGCTTGCTTGCTTGCTTCTAGTAGCGCCATCCTGCTGCACATGTTTCTGTAGCCTCCCTCAGTCTTACCACCTTTCTGGGACCAGTTGCAGCATCTACCAGAGTGATCATCTGGTGTGTCCCACACTGACCTCTGGAGAAGCAAGGGTTACTCACCATAACCAAAGTTCTCTGAAGGTATGAAGACACACCAGATGATCACAGCCACCGTCCTTTCCTCTCTCGAGGGTGGCGCCTTTTTCTCTTTGTGCTCTCTTCAGCAGGGCTCTGGCTTTGTCGGGAAACTGGCGGGGAGAGGGGCCCCGCCTCCCTAAGAACAAGGGAGGGGACGGAGCCTAACCTCTTTCTGGTCAGGCTGTCTGCTATCTAGGGAGGCAGCCCTTCACGCTTTACAAGGAAGAGGCCATGGGTACCTGAAGCGGCTACCAGAATGATCATCTGACGTGTCTACACCCCTTCAGAGAACTCAGGTTGTGGTAAGTAAGCTTTGCTTCCTGGGGGAGTAAGGACTGCTTTACAATG
Organism: Ornithorhynchus anatinus; assembly: GCF_004115215.2. Taxonomy (NCBI): domain Eukaryota; kingdom Metazoa; phylum Chordata; class Mammalia; order Monotremata; family Ornithorhynchidae; genus Ornithorhynchus; species Ornithorhynchus anatinus. Next base: position 53,730,339 of record NC_041749.1, read on the forward strand.
TCCCTGAGAGCCTCATTGATGACTCTCTCTCTTTCTCTCTCTCTTGGCGCCACCAGGTTTTTATATTTTATTTAAAAAAAAAAAATGGTATTAAGCGCTGCTTATGTGCCAGGCACTGTACTAAGCATTGGAGTAGATACAGGCTAATCAGTTTGGACACAGTCCCCGTCCCACATAATCCCCATTTTACAGATTTGGTAACTGAGGTCCAGAGAAGTTGTGACTTGCCCAAGGTCACGCAGCAGACTAGCGGCAGAGCTGGGATTAGAACCCAGGTCCTTCTGACTCCCAGGACTGAGCTCTGTCTGCTAGACCATGCAATTTCAGTTTGCCAACCCCTGTCTGCTGGGAGCTCAACTGTTCTTTACAGTGGGGACTAAGAGCTCCCTGTATTAGGTGCGCATGTGAAACAGCTCCATGATGCCCATAATGTTTGTGCTTTTCTTTCCTGTCAACCACCCTTGTCTGTAGAGAATATTCCTAATCCTATTTTCTGAAGACCAGGTGGCATCCTGCACTGGTTCCACATATGCAAAACCTGCTAAATAAAGCAGTCAGCCTTCCTGCCACAAGTCTGTACAATCAGACGTGTCCACAAGCTCCTTGCTTTCTAGTAATTTTTCTACAGGCTAGCATGTTTCGTAGGTAGCAGTGTTTTAGCATCAGATTGGGTTATTTAGCTAGGCATTTTCTGCTCAATAAGTGGGACTTCTTTTTGCTACGTATTTTGAGGTCAAAGTGATGTAACAAAACTTCTTACCTGGTTTTCCAGCGCATTCTTTAGCATGAATGAAAGAATGTGAATTATGCTAAATCCAAACAGTTTTTTTCATTGTTTCATTAAAGCAGAAAACAATCTTGACTCTTGAGGCGTGAGAAAAGAACAGTTGACTTAGCAACCCTACTTCTGATCTATCTATGCCAATTTTTTTCAACCCCCAAATTTGAAAGTGAAAGAGTAAAAGCAACCATGATATACTGCCGAGGCCTGAAAGTGGGGGGTTTTCGCATGCCATTTCAACAGATGTGTCTGGGGAGTTTGAGGGGTCTTAATGATGAAGAGTTAATAATAATAATAATGGTGGCATTTGTTAAGCACTTACTATGTGCCAAGCACTGTTCTAAGCACTGGGGGGAATACATGGTAATCAGGTTGTCCCACGGGGGACTCACAGTCTGAATCCCCATTTTACAGATTAGGTAACTGAGGCACAAAGAAGTTAAGTGACCTGCCCAAAGTCACACAGCTGTCAAGCGGCGGAGCTGGGATTAGAACCCATGACCTCTGACTCCCAAGCCCGTGCTCTTTCCACTGAGCCATGCTAAGAGTTGACACGGTTCTCCTATGGTACAGGGGTTGTGTTCATTTAAACCTCATGTTCAGGAACACTTGTGCTGTAGTACTCATCCATTCTAATGCTTCATGTGTGTGTACTGTATTTGCACACAGACTCTTCTGACACATTGTGAGTCAACCCATTAGTGTCTTGAGTGTGCAGAGCCCTGCGTTTGGGAGAGTACATTAGAATTAGGAGACATGATCCCTGCCCTCATGGAGTTTGCAATGTACCGGAGGAGATGTGCTCAAGTAAATTACAGCTAGGGAAGCGACAGAGTACAAAGATATGCACAAAAATGCTAAGGTGACTGAACAGCCAAGTGCTGAAATGGCAGTTGGGTGGGAAGATGTAGTGGGAGAAGAGCGAGTATTAGTATGTGGGAGCGAGTTGATTGAATGCTTTAAAGCCTTTAGGATGGGAGGCTTTTGAGTATGGAGAGACATGAACAGAACAGTGTTTGGGGGAAAAATGAACTGGGCAGCTGAGTGAAGTGTGGGCTGGAAGTCAAATGAACTTTCTTTAATTCCCTAACCTAGCCAAAACCCTTGAAAACTCACGTTATGGCAGAACTGACTGAATATACTTGGTACTGCCTCTTTCTCTGTAGCAATTTTTAAGGTGAAAATTCTTCTTCTTCTTTCTGTCAGCCTTTTTTTAAGCACTGTACATGTGTTATTTGTAGCCTTCTTCCCTGTAGATTTCAACCGCCAAACCTATGGAAGCACTTTATAGTCTGAGGTAGTAGATCAGAGTTATTTTTGGAGGAGAACATCCATTTCGAGTTTTTTTTGGGGGGGGGGGGGTTCCTTATTGTTACTCTCCAGAATGTTATTCCTCCTTATTGGGCCATTAAATTGAAACAGGTTATAGTCTTACCCTCTTCTCACAGGCCAAGATCAAGGATTAGAAAAGGAATATGCTCTATGATGTCCAAGAATTCCCTTTTGGCTACACTTGACCTTAGGGGGTTTTATCTCCGTTTTGAAAAATGCTCTGTCAGATTTGATTTAAGTAGCAGAATTTTTTTTTGGCGGGGCGTGGTGGTGGTCTGTTTAATAGTTATGTCAGGTCGGATTTCATTTCTAGCATGTTTCAAAGAATTGGCCACACTCATTTCTGGGATCACTCTATTTGCTAATCTCCTTTCCGATTCTGTTTTTGAAAAATCCAAGAATATTTATCTTCCCACTTGAGGTTGACGATACAAAGTTGCCATTAATTTCTCCATTTTACACCAATTCGATTCCCATTATTAGTCACTCTTGGTAGCCGTGGGTTGATTTTAGCAAGATTTGCCTCTTGTTAATTGGCAGCTTTCTTTTGTAATTAAAACAAACTGGGCCCTAAGGAATTTTTTTGAGATGATTCTCTCTCCCCTCCCACACACACTTTATTGGTTGGGCATTTTGTAGATTTCAATTAATTTTCTCTCTAAGAGATTAATCATCAGCAGTCTTTCTCCCCCTTCCTCCTATAGTTGTATGCCCATTCAGAGTTTATACCCTTTCGATTGGGGTTTTGGTTTTTAGCTGACATTCTGAACTCATTTCCTAAATTTGAAATTTCTTTGGAGATACATCTGAGGCTTTCCCTGCCTGGGTGGGATATTTTCCTAACTACCTCAGCGGTAAAGCCTTCAAATTCAGGTTGGTTGGGTCTGAGACAGCTATTACCAACTCATGTTAATTTACAGAAATCAATTTCTCGTTAAAAGATAAACTATATTCCTAAGAGGCAGTTCATGACAGTATTCTAACCTGAATTCACTTCTGACGGTCACATTAAGGCCTAAATTAATTTGATGGTCTTGAGCCATCTGTTGGGTTTTAAGAAGTTCTGTGAGAGATACAACCAGTTATCCAGAGAGATACAACCATGAGAAGCAGCGTGGCGCATGAGAAGCAGTGTGGCGCATGAGAAGCAGCGTGGCGCAGTGGAAAGAGCACGGGCTTTGAAGTCAGGGCTCATGAGTTCAAATCCCAGCTCTGCCACTTGTCAGCTGTGTGACTGTGGGCAAGTCACTTCACTTCTCTGTGTCTCAGTTCCCTCATCTGTAAAATGGGGATTAAGACTGTGAGCCCCCCTTCCCATCCCCACAGCACTGTACTCGTCCGCTCAACTGTATATATTTTCGTTACCCTATTTATTTTGTTAATGAATTGTACATCGCCTTGATTCTATTTAGTTGCCATTGTTTTTACGAGATGTTCTTCCCCTTGACGCTGTTTATTGCCATTGTTCTTGTCTGTCCGTCTCCCCCGATTAGACTGTAAGCCCGTCAAACGGCAGGGACTGTCTCTATCTGTTGCCGACTTGTTCATCCCAAGCGCTTAGTACAGTGCTCTGCACATAGTAAGCGCTCAATAAATACTATTGAATAAATACTATTGAATGGGACAACCTGATTCCCCTGTGTCTACCCCAGCGCTTAGAACAGTGCTCTGCACATAGTAAGCGCTTAACAAATACCAACATTATTATTATTATTATTAACCAGTTCTCTTGTAATGCGAGAGTTGCATTCTTGCAGAACCTCCTGTTAATGAAAATCTGTGCCGTTTCAGTTTTCACCTGTTGTAACGGCATGCACATGTGCCTGAGCAGTTTCTTCAGCGGCACGCTGAGCCCAAATAGGTTCACTTTTTCGGACACACATTCCCTAATTGCGTTCTAGCTAAGATGTTGATTGCAGAACCCAGGTTATGGCAGAACTGAGTGTAAAAAGTGGTTAGCTGTCTACTTGCTGAGGCTGCCTGACAGATTTTATTTGTGTGGAAGGGAAAGAGAAGGCGAGTGTGCAGCCATCAATCCATTCCCCAGCTTAAAGTAGTCCTTCATTTTGCTCATGTATCCACTTTTTTGCAACACCTGACCCCTGTTTTCAGTTAATCTCTTGATACATGACCTTTTCTGAAGCCTCACATTGAGAAGAGCGAACAGCCCACTGCCATGCCTCATCAGTTGAGGTTACAGTGATCAAGAATGTAATATTGTACCATAGCTAATTTGAAAATTTCTAAATCTCATAACTGATATTTTAGGGCATAGTCATTAGCACTAAACACGTTACTAATTCTTCTCCTCAAAATTGGTGTTCAAATTTATGAGCATATAAATTTTGTACAGTTACTAGTATTAATATCAGTAATATTGTTCCAAAGGAAATTAATACACTTCCCTAAAGGAGTGTAATAAATTGCAAGCTTAAATATATTTGTCTATTAACATGTTTCACATGTGGATTTGGAGGTGGTGGATAAAACTCTGTATTACTCTGTTCTTTCTTTATTCTGGCTGTTGGGCTGTTTTGAACCACTACCTGCATGGAAAGCAGTTATATAGGAATTTGGATTCTGAATGCATGGACTGATGAACTTTTGCCCGAAGCAGAGTTTTGTCCTCACAACAGGTAGAGAGTGAATAAATTACAGTACAGCCAGCAGTTTTTATTGAAGAGTTTGGGGTTCGAGAGTATTGCCCAGTGAAACTAAACGATTGACTTTAACATTGCTGCAAATGTGGAGCACCGTTTACCCAGAGCTTAGATTTACTCCTGTGGGGTGGAATTGTTAACTCTTTCAGTACACCTGGGAACAGCTGAGTGTATGGCAGTAGTGCATTCACAAAAAAATCAATCAGTGGTATTTATTGGGCACTTACTGGGTGCGGAGCACTGGATTAAGCACCTGGGAGAATCCAGTCTAACAGAGTTGGGAGACCCATTCCCTGCCCACAACGATCAGCAAAATGCTTCTTCCATACATTAGGATGTAGTGAAAGATGGGGCTTCTTCTGAAACAATCTTGCATTGACTATATGGTATCCTTGGTCTACTCTTATTTTTGCTTGCCTAGTACAGTTCCTTAAATACGGTAGCCTGATAAACATTGGAGTATTGAGGTAGTTCTGTTGATGCTTCACATTGGACGTGTTGCAGGAGTTTTGTGTCCATGTGCAGTCAGATTCCAGAACTGTGTAAGTTTTCTTTGACAATCCTACAAGCAAAATCTAAAAGTTCTTTCCCTAAAATCGGGGTATTTTTCATTTTAAGCTATCCCTCAGTAGGGACATTACCTACTGTCTTCCTCTGCAAAAAATAGGCGTTGAAATATCAGTGATCGCAATAATCAGAGAAGCTCTGTGCAAGAGCATCTTGGTTAACTTTGCTGACATCAACGGTATTTACCAAGTACCTGTTTTGTACAGAAGCGTGCACCTTTCTTCATGTTAATTCAGTTTTTAGTTCCTGCCTGAAGAAGATTCCTTGGCTATGTGAAGCTGAATTTTTCAAAGATAAACTAATGGGCGGAAATTCTTTCAGGGCACCTTTACACGGACTGAGTGTTTCTGAGAGATTGAGAGAATCCTTTCTTTCAAATGAAATTATTTCTTAAAACATGAAAAGCTTTATTGAGTAAATTGATGTAACGGAGTATGCCAGTTGACTAAAAATTATGGTTAAAAATTATACGTATTGATGGATTTCTGTGGAAGTATTGCAATGAAAATGCAGTCAGTTCTGCCAGGACAAGTTTTCACTACATGTTCTGGCCAGAAGCCATCAGAATTAAAGCACATTCTTCCTGAATCATGAGCTTGTGTTTATAATGTAGGAAGAAACTGTGTATGTGCACGATTGCAGTAAGTACAACACACGTTTTCCATAACTTGGGATTCTGTAAAAATGCAACCTCCACGTTATAGGAAAATTATTTAGGAGTAAAATAATATATAAGTACCCACCAATCAAGAGGTGATAGTACCACACTTAAAATATATACTGAGTAATAAGTTGATGACAATAGTGGCTACAGACAGAAAGAACAACTTTCCACTCATTGATAATTTCACCATTCTCCAATATTTTGGCCTTGAATTGCTCCAGTGTCATCCCCAATTATTCAGTTGAAGTTTTGTATGGGGGGGCTGGAGGGGTTGGGGGAGGCGCGGGTGTCTCAGAAATGCTAACTTCTAGAATTTTCTAAATGTTGGATAACATAGGTTTTACTGAATTAAACTGAGAAATCTTTGATAGTGGCTCCATTGCTTCTTGTAATGAAAACTGTGTCATGTTGTGCCATGGACTTATGACACTCAATCAGCTCTCTCTCCTGCCTCTAACCTCGCTGATTTCCAACTTCAACCTAGCCTGCATACTCCACTCTTCTAATGCCGATCGGCTTTCCTTACCTCCACCTTGTCTATCCCCCCACTGACCCCTTGCTCGTTTTCTCCCTCAGGCCTGGAATTTCCTCCTTCTTCGTATCTGACAATCCACCACCCTCCCCACCTTCAAAACCCTTGCTCAAATCTCTCCTCCAAGAGGCCTTACCAGACTAAGCCTCCTATTTCCCTTATCCACCCTCCCTTCTGCAACGATTGTGAACTTGGCTGTGTACTCCTTAAACACCCAGATTCTCACTCCAACCCCACAATATTTATGTAAATATTTTATGCACCATTTCCCGTATTCCTTATCTATTTTAACGATTGTCTCCCAGTGTCCAGTGTAAGCGCCTTGTGAACAGGGATCTTGTCTACCAACTCTGTTGTATTGTACTTTCCCAAGCACTTAGTACAGGGTTCTGCACACAATGAGTGCTCATTATATATCAATGATTAATTAATTGTATGTGTGTGGGTATACTTGTTACCATTAGAAGCTCATTTGATGGACAGCATATGCCTTTTATAAATACTCTGTGTTAATGAACTGTATCACTTTTGATTTTTTTAAAGCTAAATTTATTAAAACTTGAATTATTTTTGTGTACTGTTCAATTGTAATAATTTTGCAAGGAATAAACCATTTTGGTATAATGGAGAATGGGATATTATCAAAATGTGACTGCTGGACCTTTAGGAAGTGTTTTTAAATGAATACATTTCTAGCATTTTGTGGTGTGTGTGTATATGTGTTTTTATGGTCCCCAATTTACAGCAGACACACTCTTAAACTAAGCGATGTTTTCTCTTATTTTAGAACTCTAGCCAAGCAAGCTATGCCACGTTTGACATGTGGTTAGAATTCTCTTTCACAAGAGCCCAAATGTTGGTAAACAATAATTGAAACTATAAGGCACTTGTATTTTCAAAATGACTTGGCCTGTGCATGTGGTGTGTCTTCAGTCTTACCATGGTGTTAATCACTCTTGGTATGGTATGAATAATTTGGTGAATAAGGTCAACACATGTCCACAAGTAAGCATTTATAGAATGATTGTGGTCTCCTGTGTTGTATAATGTAGGACAGCTTAAGCACTCTTTCCTTAGGCAAATAGCTACCTTTGAAATTAGAAAGGTGAGTGTTTTTTGGATACAAGAAGGAATTGAATGCCCTTATTTCCATTTCATGGCATAACATGGGGAGGAGTCATTAATGGCCTTTAGGAGGGCAGGAGTCCCTGGTAAATGTCATGATGATGCAAATGTCAACCACAAAATCAGCCCCCTCAAAGGCTGATATAAATTTTGACTTTAAATTTTGTTGTTTGTTGTTTTTTTTTTAAAGTGTGTTTTACCCCTTTGAGCTAGTTGAGGGGAGTGCTTAGAGGCGGAAAGAGGAATTGATTCTTGATGGTTCTGATGTGCAGGTAAAACCTGTTGGGTGAGCAGAACAACAGATAATTCTAATAACCAAATGATATTTTATTGCAGCACCCCTTTCACTATTCAACGACTTTGTGAACTACTAACGGATCCAAGGAGAAACTACACAGGAACAGATAAATTTCTTAGAGGAATAGAAAAGGTATGTTGTAATGGTATTTAAATTGAATTGCCTAATATCACAATTAGGCATGCATAACTAAAACTGTCCATATGTTCATACTATCCGGTCTTAGTGGAACGAGCAGGGGCCTGGGAGTCAGAGGACCTGGGTTTTAATGCCGGCCCTGCCACTTGCCTGATGGGTGACCTCGGGCAAGTCACTAAGGTTTTCTGTGCCTTGGTACCTCATCTGTAAAATGGGATTTTTTTTTAATGGTATTTAAGCGCTTACTATGTGCTTACTGTACCAAGTGCTGGGGTAGATACGAGTTTGTCACATTAGACACAGTCCCTGTCCCCCATGGGGCTCAGTCTTAATCTCTGTATTGCAGATGAGGTAACTGAGGCACAGAGAGTGAAGTGACTTGCCCAAGGTCACACAGCAGACGAGTGGCAGAGCAGGGATTAGAACCCAAGGCCCTCTGACTCCCAGGCCTGCACTCTCTCCACTAGGCCGTGCTGCTTCTCTGAATTTAATTCCGGAGGAATTAAATCCTCCTCCTTCCAATTGTGAAACCCCGCATGGGACATGGACTTTGTCCAACCTGATTAGTGTGTATCTATCCCAGCACTTAAAGCAGTGCCCGACACATAGTAAGCTCTTAACAAGTACCCTTAAAAACAAAATCCTGCCCCCACCCCCGCAAGTAAGGGGTATTAGGTGTCCTCAGTCAATCCAGACTGGGTTTTCTCTGGTTTTGAGGGTGCTGTAGGTGGATAATTCCGAAGAATCATTCCAGTTGTTCTGGCAGCGCTCCGAAACCAGAACCAACCCACGTTAGACCTGAGGAAGGCCTCATGACCACATTGAACACTCCCCCCCCCCCCCAAACACACACACACATGCCCACCATAGCAGTTCCTGTCACGCTTCAGCAGATACATGACTGACATACATGGCTGGTCATTTGTAGCTTGATGGGTTTCTTAACTTTTCAGAGGGAAAAATAGATGCCTATCTCATGGAATGATTCTGATGGATGATACACACCTTTTATTTTTTCATAAGAGCAATGTATATTTTTCATATATTCCACCATAAACCTGTTTAAATGTACTTGAAACCAAATTTAAAATGTACTTCAGCTCTGAATCAGGACCGTTAATTTGATTTCAAGCATCAGCCTATTGCAATAGGATACAATGTCCTTATTTATCAATTTATGAATACTACACATGTGAAAAGTAAAATAAAAAATGGCTTGCTTTTTGCTGTGACATGGTTCATTTTCTCTTATTAGATCACTAATTTTTTTGTTGCAGAATGTGATGGTTGTCAGCTGTATTCAACCTTGTACAGAGTAAGTATAGAACTCTTAGTACTGGCTTTTGCAATCTTCTGTTTCTTTAACTTGGGTTTGATTCATGCCTCTCCCTCCCTCACAGCCTTACCTTATTTTGCTGTTTTGTGGTGCCCCCTATCAGGAAGAAAGCCTGAGTTTTGAGAATTCCATGCCCAATGCCATTAAATTAATTGGGTAAAACAATTTAAAGTTGTATCCTAGATTTATGGTGTGTGTGTGTGTGTGTGTGTGTGTGTGTGTCCCCTTCAATTATGCCAATTGTGCAGAGTGCTAGGGATGGCTGTTGGGGTAGCCCACCTTGGATCAATTGAGTTCTCTCAATTCTGGGAGAAACTGGGATTTGAGGGGGGCTTTGAAGATGATGAGAGCTAGGGTCTGTTGGATTTGAGGTGAGAAGTGCCAGGCTCAAGGAATAGAATAGGTAAGGGGTCAAAGGCAGGGGAGTCGAGCCTTCTAAATTTAAAAGAGCTAACATGGGAGGAGCAAAGGATGCAAGCTGGAGAAAAGTGCTTGGAGAATCAATGTGTAAAGATGGGGAAAGCTGCTGGAGAGTTCGAAGCCAGTGTTGAGGAATTTGCTTGATGAGGAGGGAAATGGAAGTTTTTGAGAAGCGAAGAGATGTATGGCCAAATGGCAGCAAAATTAATTTCAGGAAAATAACCCAGGCAGCAGCGTGTAGTGCAGACAGAAGAGGGTGGGCCTGGAGACTGATTGACTAATCTAACCATGATATGACGAGACATTGAGCCAGGGTGGTAGTTGTTTGGGTGGAGAGGGAGAACTTCTTTCATTCTCTGTTGATGCATCATCATTATTTGACACCGGTGAGTGGGGGGAAAAGATTACTTCCTCTTTTAAAATGCTTTTTCTTAAATCTCCTGGCAAGTGTGCAAGTTATCTGTACCCCACAGCTAATGAACATTAAACTGAGGCACAGTTCAAGAATAAAGCCAGAACAGGTGATTGCACAGTCTAGTGCTTAAGGGTAATTTTGTCCAAGGTGGACAAAATAAATGGGGTGGTTGGAGGCCTGCTACTCTGTGCTGATAAGTACCACAGACAGTATCACCTGCATCTCTAGAGGAAACCTAGCATTTTTTTTCCACTCACTATCAAACAGACTGAGTGCCTCCTATCTGCAGAGCACTAGACTAAACCCTTGGGAGAGTACTGTTATGGGACACAGTCCCTGTCCTTAGTCTGCTTACAGTTTAGCAGGGGAGTTGAGCACAGAAGATTTTACAGAAAGAGGAGGAAGGAAAAACAGAAATGGAGATGAGTGAGTGGTTATATAATAAAGTAAGTTGTGTTCAGAGTGCTATGGGTGCAGAATAGATGGGCCAGAGGACCTGGGGGGTGGGAGTGGGGGTTGAGAAGTAGGGGTTGCAGTCTTCACTTCCTGGATGCTGGCAGGGGGAGGAGGGCCCTAAAAAAAGCCCTGCCTGTGAATGGGTAATACTGCAGGTCCTGAACTTGGAGGTTGATGGGCCCAGCTGTAACATGAAAAACGGGTTCACCCCTTTCTCTGTGTTTTCTCTTCCTCACTGCTGAAGGTCTCCACGGACCAGGCAATCAATAGGTGGTACTGAGTGCCTGCCATGTGCAGAGCATTGTACTAAGCACTTGGGGAAGTATAATATAACAGAATTAGCAGACACGTTCCCTGTCTGTAACAAGTTTACAGTCTAGAGGGAAGTAGGCGGGGGGAAAAGGAACATGCTGTAGTGTGTATGCAGCTGGGGCACTGCATAGATTGTTTGCACAGGTATGCCTGGTTTATATTACCTCAGCCATGGCGTTTTTGTGTGTTCTTAGAACTTTTCTTGCCGTACTGGAACAAGGCAGCAAAAATTGGGGCGTCTGGTTACCCTACCCATAATAGCTAGTAAAAAATTTAATATGAAAGGTTTGTGTTTAAAAACTCAGCAACTGCTTTCTTTAGGTTTAAAAGACTGCAGTGTTATAAACCCCCTTTTAGAATAGAAATAATCTGAGTCTTATGGGCTTTTTGTGAAGCTAGTCTTCCAATGGACTGGGGCCTAGGTGGGCTAGAATATCACCAAATTACTTCTCTAGAAAGAGAGTCCGCCTGGAAACTTGCATGGGAACGCACACTTTTAACGTATCGGCTACTGAGTCTTGTTTTACTTTTTGTTCAGGTGTTGAGATTTCTGATTCTTGTCCCTGAAAAGATTTCTCTAGTAAAAGAATTTCCAAATTTAAAGCACTGTAACAATTCATTTGTCTAGTAGAATGTTCTTGTTTCTTTTAGGAAGACTAGTACCAATAGTTTAAGCCGGATGAATGGTGTTATGTTTCCTGGAAACTCACCTGGTTACACTGAAAGGTAAGTTAATTTTAATGAGTGGCCTCTGAGTAATACTAGAAGAATGAACATTTCCAATTTGTTCAACTTCCCTTTATTAAGGATTTTATTGGCCTAAGTGTAACAGTTTAAAGGGATTTAACAGGTTTATTTTCCAGAATATGAATGTGTATTTTGAGGGATAATTTGTGTATTTGCATCCTAAGAAATACCTATTAACTTATCATAGATCCAATGTCAATGGTCCTGGAACCCCAAGACCGGTAAATCGACCAAAGTCTTCATTATCAGCTCCTATGACAACAAATGGTCTACCTGACAGCACAGAGAACAAAGAATCAAGCTTGCAGCCAACAGAAGACAAAGAACACAGGTTTGTAGATGGAAATGTCTGTTTCTCTAAAATGTTAGTATTTAATCAAAGACTGCTGTGTAATTAGAGAAGCAGCGTGGCTTAGTGGAAAGAGCCTGGGCTTGGGAGTCAGAAGTCCTGGGTTCTAATCCTGCCTCCGCCACTTAGCAGCTGTGTGACTTTGCACAAGTCACTTACTTTCTCTGTGCCTCAATTACCTCATCTGTAAAATGGGGATTAAGACTGTGAGCCCCACGTGGGACAACCTGATTACCTTGTATCTGCCCCAGCGCTTAGAACAGTGCTTGGCACATAGTAAGCGCTTAACAAATACCATCATTATTATTATTATTAATTTAATGTTTAAACGTAATGGGTCTAGTTCTCCTTGTACAGTTAGAATCTCTTAAGTAGTATCCCTGATTCTGTTGTTTTAAAAGGTACTTGGACCCCAGCCAATTGTTCCGGACCTTTAATTCTCTCCTTAGGCCCCCTGTTCCTCCCCCTCCCCCATCTCTCACCCCCAATGATCTGGCCACCTACTTCATCATAAAAATCAACACAATCAGGTCTGAGCTCCCCAAAGTCACCCCTCCCCCTCTCCCCTCCACCAACCCTCTCCCCTACTTTTCCATCCTTCCCTGCAGTATCCTCAGAGGAGATCTCCTTCCTCCTCGCAGGTGCCACCCCCTCCACCTGCGCCTCGGACCCCATTCCCGCTCACCTTATAAAAACATCACCTCTGCCCTCCTCCCTTCCTTAACTTCTATTTTTAACCACTCAATCTCCAATGGCTCCTTCCTCTCTGCCTTCAAACATGCCCACGTCTCCCCCATCTTAAAAAACCCCTCTCTCGACCCCACTTCCCCTTCCAGTTATTGCCCTATCTCCCTACTACCCTTCCTTTCCAAAATCCTAGAACAAGTGGTCTACACTCGCTGCTTAGAATTCCTTAACTCCTATTCTCTCCTGGACCCCCTCCAATCTGGCTTCCGTCCCCTCCACTCTACCGAGACTGCTCTCTCTAAGGTCACCCATGACCTCCTTCTTGCCAAATCCAATGGCTCCTACTCCATTCTAATCCTCGTTGACCTCTCAGCTGCCTTTGACACTGTTGACCATCCCCTTCTCCTCCACACCTTATCTCACCTTGGCTTCACGGACTCCGTCCTCTCCTGGTTCTCCTCTTATCTCTCTGGCCGGTCATTCTCGGTCTCCTTCGTGGGCTCCTCTTCCCCCTCCCATCCTTTAACTGTTGGAGTTCCTCAAGGGTCAGTTCTTGGCCCTCTTCTGTTCTCCATTTACACTCACTCCCTTGGTGAACTCATTCGCTCTCACGGCTTTGACTGCCATCTCTACGCAGATGACACGCAGATCTACATCTCCGCCCCTGTCCTCTCCCCCTCCCTTCAGGCTCGCATCTCCTCGTGCCTCCAGGATGTCTCCACCTGGATGTCTGCCCGCCACCTAAAACTCAACATGAGCAAGACTGAGCTCCTCATCTTCCCTCCCAAACCCGGTCCTCTCCCAGACTTCCCTATCACGTGGATGGTACGACCATCCTTCCAGTCTCTCAGGACCGCAACCTTGGTGTCATCTTTGACTCGTCTCTCTCGTTCACCCCACACATCTGATCCGTTACCAAGACTTGCCGGTCTCACCTTTACAATATCGCCAAGATCAGCCCTTTCCTCTCCACCCAAACGGCTACCTTACTGCTACAGGCTCTTGTTATATCCCGGCTAGACTACTGTGTCAGCCTTCTCTCTGATCTCCCTTCCTCCTCTCTCGCCCCGCTCCAGTCTATTCTTCACTCCGCTGCCCGGCTCATCTTCCCGCAGAAACGCTCTGGGCATGTCACTCCCCTTCTTAAACACCTCCAGTGGTTGCCTATCAACCTCCACTCCAAACAAAAACTCCTTACTCTAGGCTTCAAGGCTCTCCATCACCTTGCCCCTTCCTACCTCTCCTCCCTTCTCTCTTTCTACTGCCCACCCCGCACGCTCCGCTCCTCTGCCGCCCACCTCCTCACCGTCCCTCGGTCTCGCCTATCCTGCTGTCGACCCCTGGGCCACGTCCTCCCGCGGTCCTGGAATGCCCTCCCTCCTCACCTCTGCCAATCTAATTCTCTTTCCCTCTTCAAATCCCTACTTAAAGCTCACCTCCTCCAAGAGGCCTTCCCAGACTGAATTCTCCCCCTTTTCCCTCTACCCCCCCTCCACCACAGCTAAACCCTCTTCTCCCCCCTTTCCCTCTCTTGTCCCACCCCCTCAGCACTGTACTCGTCCTCTCAACTGTATATATCTTTATCACCCTATTTATTTTGTTTTGTTTAATGAGATGTACATCACCCTGATTCTATTTATTTGCCATTGTTTTTATGAGATGTTCTTCCCCTTGACTCTATTTATTGCCATTGTTCTTCTCTGCCTGTCTCCCCCGATTAGACTGTAAGCCCATCAAAGGGCAGGGACTGTCTCTATCTGTTGCCGACTTGTACATTCCAAGCGCTTAGTACAGTGCTCTGCACATAGTAAGCGCTCAATAAATACTATTGAATGAATGAATGAATGAAAAGATCTTTCAAATTTAAGATTTGAAATTTGGTGGGGTATTTGTGAGATGCAAAGGGAAAAGAAATATGTTATCCACAGGGAGGCTAAAAAGGGTTAGGTCATATCAAGCAATCCATCAATGGTATTTATTGCGCATTTACTATGTGTACGAGACTGTACTGTGCACTTGGGAAGGTACAGTACCACCTTGGGGTAGACCCATTTCCTGTCCACGAGGAGCTTACAGTTTAGAGGGAGAGACTGACATGAATCCAAGTATTGTGAGGGTGAGGGTGGCGTGAATGTCAAGTGCTTACTGGGCACAGATCCAAGTGCATAGGTGATACAGAAGTTGAGAGAATGTGGGGAAAATGAAGACTTAGTCAAGAAAGGCCTCTTGGAGAATATGTGATTTTACTAGAGCTTTGAAGGTGAGAGGGAGTGAGTTCCAGGCCAAAAGGAGGATGTGGGAAAGGGGTCGATGGTGAGTTAGATGCGATAGGGGCACAGTGAGTAAGCTGGTGCTAGAGGAGCAAAGTGTTTGGGGCTGGGTTGTAGATCAGCGAGGTAAGGTAGGAGGAGATGAGGTGATTGAGTGCTTTAAAGCCGATGAGAGGGAGTTTCTGTCTGAAGGGCAACCCTTGTAGGTTCTAGAGGAGTGAAAAGACATGGGCCGAAGGTCTTATTTTTAAAATGATCCAGGCAGCAGGGTGAAGGGTGGACCTAGGGAGAGACAAGAGGCACGGAGGTCAGCGAGGTAGCTGATAACACCGCTTGATAGTCTCATGTTGCTGGGGGACTTGGAGCTTGTAGAAAGTAAAAAGCACAGAAACCCTCTAATCACATGACCGCGTGATGACTTAGGCTGTGCTGTCGCTCACAGTGCAGGGCTCGTTCCTGCCAAGTGTACTTCTCCGTAAACCCTGATCCCGATCACCTCATTGCGAACAACAAGGCTTAGTAGAAAGAGCCCAGGCTTGGGAGTCACAGGTCGTGGGTTCTAATCCCAGCTCTGCCACTTGTCAGCTGTGTGACTTTGGCCAAGTCACTTAACTTCTCTGCACCTCAGTTACCTCATCTGTAAAAAGGAGGATTAAGACTGTGAGCCCCACGTGAGACAACTTGATTACCTTGTATCTACCCCAGCGCTGAGAACGGTGTTTGGCACATTGTAAGTGCTTAACAGATACCATCATCATCATCATTCCGCCCTCCCCGGTTCCTGGCCCCTGGCTTTTCTGTTATCTCCCCACACCTCAGCCATGTCCTCTGTGCTCTGTTGACCCTCCCTCCCATCCTTTTGTATCTCCGCAGTTTTTGTATTCTTTAAAACTACTGTATTTTGTAGATAGCTGCTGCCGTTGCTAGGGTGAGATCAGGGAAGAGAAAGAGATCTGGGAGGGAACTTAAATTAAAGCTCCTCCCTCAGGGTTGCCCCCATTTACCCCAGCCCTACCTTCCCGGTCTTGCAACCCTGTATGAGGGAACTTGCTAGTGAGGGAAGGGCTTGGCAGTCACAGCAGCTGGTTCTTTTTGTTTTGTTTTTTTCTGCTGGGCTGTTGGAAACCTAGCACAGCTTGGGTTTCACCTGCATCCCTCCTTTTCAGAAGGCAGTCAGTCCCTTATTCCAATTCTGACAGTGCTGCATATTTCTCTTCCTTTCATTTTTCATTTCCTTGCTGTTGTACTCTCTGATGCAGCATCAACAAACGTAAACATGCCTACTTTGAGGTGTCTGCCAATGGCTTGGAAAGGGAAATGAGAGTGGGGAGGAATGGAAGGGTTTTGTGGAGTTCATCAGTGAGTTTCTCAATTTTTCCTGTTGACTGTGCAGTGGCAGTAGGATCTGCAGTCAACTCAAATCTTAAGAGAAGTTTTATAATGTGTTTTTCCACGTCGGCTGCCAGTAGTAAGACTAGCCAAATTGTCAGCTATCCCTAATGCCTGTTGTCAAACATGCAAAATGCCTAGTGGTCCTCTTGATTGTCCTGTGTGTAGACTACCCTCGCCACTCAAGAGAAAAAGCTTTTTCCACTGGCAATACTCAGTGTGGTCCAAGTGCATGTTTTCCCTAGGTCATTTGGCTAGAATGTTGTTACGGGGTTCGTTGGGAACATCCTTCCGGCAAGACAGACCTGCTTGGACACAGCGTGCTGCAGTGTAGGGGGGAATAAAAGGTTCAACCAAAAATGGCAACAGGGACCTAGGAGGAGGAGGGTAATGCTTGCTTTGACACCTGGTTCCTAGCCCATATAAGAAGCTCTTAGTACAGTGCTCTGCACATAGTAAGCGCTCAATAAATACGAATGAATGAACCTGCAGTCCTGGTCATATTAGCACCATGCTCTGATCACCTGAGTTAACTGAATTCCTTGTTATTCCTTGTTGTCCAGGATTTTGGTTTATTTTTTCTTTCTGTACTTGTGTTTCTGAATTTAGGGCAGTTTTCGTGTAATTCCAGTGAAGGACATTGTGTCAAATCCTTCATTATAGGATACCAGACACTCTACAATACTTGTTATTTTGAAAATAAAAAGCAACTTTTTTCTTACATTTTCATCAATGGGCTTAATTTAAAGTTTGGTGAAATTTATTGCATTAGCCTGGCAGCATCCGTATAACAGATGTAAACAGGTTGCTAAAGTGAATTTGGTTATGAGAAGAGATGTCAAAACCGGAAAAACCATTAAGGCATAGGCCTTCACTTTTTCCCAGTCTTCTGTCATTGGCCCTTATGCTGTTTTCATGTTGCTAACGGGTGATATTATAATAGAGGTTGTTATGAAAACTTTAAAAATAAAGATTAGCAAGACTTTGAACTTTACAAGCTCAAAATGTCTGTCCTGCCTGAAGTCTAAAAATACTTTTGGCATTTGCACATGAGCATCTTTGTAGAATGAGGAGATTTAAAAAAAAAAATAGGGGAGGAAAACAATTTCACTGGGAATTTAATGTCCTGCATGAGCTGTACAGATTTCAGATTAAGACTGTATTTGACGTTATTCCTATTTGAGACATGCATTACACAAAAAATGGCCCCTTACTAACTGGCATCGTAAAAAAAAATAGAACACTGTAATTTGGGGACAAGGAAGGGGAGAAACAGCAAGAAGAGTAATTTAATCTCTTAATGAGACTAAAAAGGAAACAGTACTGACTTGGATTGCAGGTTTGCGCCCCCCCAACCCAAAATCCTGAAGGAAAACTACTTTACACACAGCCAATTTTCAGAAAATAATTGACTTTGAGGTCAAGTGGCCTTCTTCACCTCCCCTTCTCCCTCCCCCTTTAGTATGGACCTTTTTTTGGTCAAAATTAAACCTGAAACTGTATGTGAAACATCTCTGTCACCGAGTACACGTTCATGTCTCTATCTGTTGCCGACTTGTTCATCCCAAGCGCTTAGTACAGTGCTCTGCACATAGTAAGCGCTCAATAAATACAATTCAATTCATTCATTCAATAGTATTTATTGAGCGCTTACTATGTGCAGAGCACTATACTAAGCACTTGGAATGGGCAATTCTGCAAGAGATAAAGACAATCCCTGCCCAATGACGGGCTCACAGACTCTCTTGGCCGCTAGCTGCTTGACTTTGAGTCTGATCGGGTAGGGTCGGCTCGTCTCCCGACCCTGGTCATCACCTGCTTATTAACACTATTGTATTGTATCTAACTGTACCATGTTGCTATATTAGCAATTTCGCTTGTTATTGTTTATTGTAGTCAGTGCTGCCACCCACCTCTCTGGCCTCACCAGCTGCCTGACTTTGAGTTTGATCAGGTCAGCCTTTAATCGAGCCTACCCCCCACCCTGGTCATCGCCCGCTTATTAACACTACTGTATTGTATCA
Organism: Ornithorhynchus anatinus; assembly: GCF_004115215.2. Lineage (NCBI taxonomy): Eukaryota > Metazoa > Chordata > Mammalia > Monotremata > Ornithorhynchidae > Ornithorhynchus > Ornithorhynchus anatinus. The sequence continues at coordinate 53,748,841 of NC_041749.1, forward strand.
TACTGTATCATGTTGCTATATTAGCGATTTCATTTGTTACTGTTTATTGTTGTCAGTGCTGCCACCCACCTCTCTGGCTTCACCATGTCCCTCCTCCCCCCGTCCTCCCTCCCGCCCCTTCCTGTCCTCTCCTTCCCCTCTCTCGCTCAGCTCTTTCCTGCTCTCTCCTCTGCCTCCTCCCCCCCTCCCCTCCCCCACCCTAGAACCCCACTTTACCAGCGCTACCCCTCTTCCCCCTCCTCTCCCCCCCACCAAACCACCTCCTCACCCCCTACCCCCTTCTCTCTTCCCCACCCACGCCCCATCCCAGTCCTCCTGTCCCACCGCTACCCCTCATCCCCCTCTCCCCGTCCAGGGCCCCGCCACCTCCTTCCCATCCAAACCCTCCCCTCCCCCCGCCCTTCCCCCCCTCCCCCCCTTGCACCCACAGCTACTTTCAAGTGTGGCCTCTGGAACCCCCGCTCTATTACAGGTAAGCTACCTTTCATCCATGACCTTTTCCTCTCCCGCTCTCTCCTTCTCCTCGCCCTTTCAGAAACGTGGCTCACTCCCGAAGACACGGTCTCCGCCGCCGCTCTCTCCAGCGGAGGCCTCTCCTTCTCCCACTCCCCCAGACTCACCGGTAAGGGAGGAGGCGTCGGCTTCCTCCTCTCACCCCGTTGCCGCTTCCGCACTATCCCTCCTCCCCCCTCCCTTTCCTTCCCCTCCTTCGAAGCCCATATCATTCGCCTCTACCACCCCCTCCAGATACTTGTCGCTGTCATCTACCGCCCCCCCGGTCCCACCTCCAACTTCTTCAACCACCTAGACCCCTTTCTCACCTTCCTTCTCTCTCTCTCTGCCCACTCTGATCCTCGGAGACTTCAACATTCATATGGATGTACCCGATGACTCCTCTGCCGCCCGCCTGCTATCCCTCCTCGACTCTGCCAACCTCCTCCTCCACCATACCGCGCCCACTCACCGACTCGGTTACACCCTCGATCTCGTCATCTCCTACCGCTGCACTATCTCCTCCCTCACCAACTCTGAAATCCCTCTCTCTGACCATAACCTTCTCACCTGCCTCATCTCTCACACTCCCTCCCCCTGCAAATCTTCGCTACTGCCCCACAGAGACCTCCGCTCTCTCTATCCCATCCGTCTTTCCAAAAGCATCTCTCCTCACCTTGCCGCCCTGTCCTCACTTCCCACTCTCGATGATCAGGTCTCCGCTCTCAACTCCACCCTCTCTACTCATCTCGACTCTCTCGCCCCCCTTTCCCTCCGCCGCTCTCGCTCCACTAACCCACAGCCCTGGATCACCTCCTCTGTCCGCCTCCTAAGCTCCTATGCTCGAGCTGCTGAGTGCTGCTGGCGAAAGTCCAAGCACCAAGCCGACCTCACACACTTCAAATTTATCCTTTCCTGCCTTAACTCGGCCCTCTCCTCCTCCAGGCAAAACTTCTTCTCCTCCCTCATCGACACCCATGCCCGTCCCCCCCGCCAATTGTTCCGGACCTTTAACTCTCTCCTTAGGCCCCCTGTTCCTCCCCCTCCCCCATCTCTCACCCCCAATGATCTGGCCACCTATTTCCTCACAAAAATCAACACAATCAGGTCTGAGCTCCCCAAAGTCACCCCTCCGCCTCTCCCCTCCCCCCAACCAACCCTCTCCCCTACTTTTCCATCCTTCCCTGCAGTATCCTCAGATGAGATCTGCTCCCTCCTCGCAAGTGCCACCCCCTCCACCTGCGCCTCGGACCCCATTCCCTCTCACCTTATTAAAACCATCGCCCCTGCCCTCCTCCCTTCCTTAACTTCTATTTTTAACCACTCAATCTCCAATGGCTCCTTCGCCTCTGCCTTCAAACATGCCCACGTCTCCCCCATCCTAAAAAAACCAGCTCTTGACCCCACTTCCCCCTCCAGTTATCGTCCTATCTCCCTACTACCCTTCCTTTCCAAAATCCTAGAACGAGTCGTCTACAATTGCTGCTTAGAATTCCTTAATTCCCATTCTCTCCTGGACCCCCTCCAATCTGGCTTCCGTCCTCTCCACTCTACCGAGACCGCTCTCTCTAAGGTCACCCATGACCTCCTTCTTGCCAAATCCAATGGCTCCTACTCCATTCTGATCCTCCTTGACCTCTCTGCTGCCTTTGACACTGTCGACCATCCCCTCCTCCTCCATACCTTATCTCACCTTGGCTTCACGGACTCCGTCCTCTCCTGGTTCTCCTCTTACCTCTCTGGCCGGTCATTCTCGGTCTCCTTCGTGGGCTCCTCCTCCCCCTCCCATCCTTTAACTGTTGGAGTTCCTCAAGGGTCAGTTCTTGGCCCTCTTCTGTTCTCCATTTACACTCACTCCCTTGGTGAACTCATTCGCTCTCACGGCTTTGACTACCATCTCTATGCAGATGACACGCAGATCTACATCTCCGCCCCTGTCCTCTCCCCCTCCCTTCAGGCTCGCATCTCCTCCTGCCTCCAGGATGTCTCCACCTGGATGTCTGCCCGCCACCTAAAACTCAACATGAGCAAGACTGAGCTCCTCATCTTCCCTCCCAAACCCGGTCCTCTCCCAGACTTCCCTATCACCGTGGATGGCACGACCATCCTTCCCGTCTCTTGGGCCCGCAATCTCGGTGTCATCTTTGACTCGTCTCTGTAGTTCACCCCACACATCCTATCCGTTACCAAGACCTGCCAGTTTCACCTTTACAATATCGCCAAGATCCGCCCTTTCCTCTCCACCTAAACGGCTACCTTACTGCTACGGGCTCTCGTTATATCCCGGCTAGACTACAGTGTCAACCTTCTCTCTGATCTCCCTTCCTCCTCTCTCGCCCCGCTCCAGTCTATTCTTCACTCCGCTGCCCGGCTCATCTTCCTGCAGAAACGATCTGGGCATGTCACTCCCCTTCTTAAACACCTCCAGTGGTTGCCTATCGACCTCCGCTCCAAACAAAAACTCCTCACTCTAGGCTTCAGGGCTCTCCATCACCTTGCCCCTTCCTACCTCTCCTCCCTTCTCTCTTTCTACCGCCCACCCCGCACGCTCCGCTCCTCTCCCACCCACCTCCTCACCGTCCCTCGGTCTCACCTATCCCGCCGTCGACCCCTGGGCCATGTCCTCCCGCGGTCCTGGAACGCCTTCCCTCCTCACCTCCGCCAAACTAATTCTTTTCCCCTCTTCAAAACCCTACTTAAAACTCACCTCCTCCAAGAGGTCTTCCTAGACTTAGCTCCCCTTCTCCCTCTACTCCCTCTACCACCCCCCCTTCACCTCTCCGCAGCTTAACCCTCTTTTCCCCCCATTTCCCTCTGCTCCTCCCCCTCTACCTTCCCATCCCCTCAGCACTGTACTCGTCTGCTCAACTGTATATATTTTTGTTACCCTATTTATTTTGTTAATGAAATGTACATCGCCTTGATTCTATTTAGTTGCCATTGTTTTTACGAGATGTTCTTCCCCTTGACTCTATTTATTGCCATTGTTCTTGTCTGTCTCCCCCAATTAGACTGTAAGCCCGTCAAACGGCAGGGACTGTCTCTATCTGTTGCCGACTTGTTCATTCCAAGCGCTTAGTACAGTGCTCTGCACATAGTAAGTGCCCAGTAAATACTATTGAATGAATTAATTAATAAATGGGGGAGACAGACAGCAAAGCAAAACAGAACAAAACAAAACACCATCAAGAAAAACAGAATCATAGATATATACATATCATTGACAAAATAAAGAGTAATAAATAATATATACAGATATGCATAGTGCTGAGAGGAGGGGAAGGGGGAAGAGCAGAGGGCAGGAGAAGGGGGAATGGGGAGGGGAGGAGGAGCAGAGGGAAAGGGGGGCGCTCAGTCTGGGAAGGCCTCTTGGAGGAGGTGAGCTCTCAGTCGGGCTTTGTTTCGTGTGAAGGTTGATAGGCAACCACTAGAGGTTTTTGAGGAGGGGAGTGACATGCCCATAGCGTTTCTGTAGGAAGATGATCCAAGCAGCGGAATGAAGAATAGACTGGAGTGGGGAGAGACAGGAGGAAGGGAGATCCAAGAGGAGGCTGACACAGTAATCCAGTCGGGATATTATGAGAGCTTGTACCAGCATGGTAGCAGTTTGGATGGAGAGGAAAGGGTGGATCTTGGCGATATTGTGAAGGTGAGACCGGCAGGCATTGGTGACAGATTGGATGTGTGGGGTGAATGAGAGAGCAGAGTCAAGGACGACACTAAGGTTGCGGGTCTGTGAGACGGGAAGGATGGTCATGCTGTCCACAGTGAGGACAGTCAGGGAGAGGACAGGGTTTGGGAGGGAAGATAAGGAGCTCAGTTTTCGACATGTTGAGTTTTAGGTGGCAGGCAGACATCCAGGTGGAGGCATCCTGGAGGCAGGAGGAGATACGAGCCTGGAGGGAGGGGGAGAGAACAGGGGAGGAGATGTAGATTTGGGTGTCATCTGCGTAGAGATGATAGTTGAAGCTATGGGAGGGATTGAGTTCACCAAGGGAGTGAGTCTAGATGGAGAACAGAAAAGGGCCAAGAACTGACCCTTGAGGAACTACTACAGTTAGTGGATGGGAGGGGAAGGAGGAGCCCGCGAAGGAGACCGAGAATGAACAGCCAGAAAGATAAGAGGAGAACCAGGAGAGGATGGTGTCCATGAAGCCAAGGTGAGATAAAGTGTGGAGGAGAAGGGGATGATTGACAGTGTCCAAGGCAGCTGAGAGGTCGAGGAGGATTAGGATGGAGTAGGAGCCATTGGATTTGGCAAGAAGGAGGTCATGGGTGATCTTCAAGAGGTCAGTTTCGGTGCAGCGGAGGGGATGGAAGCCAGATTGGAGGGGGTCCAGGAGAGAATTGGAGTTGAGGAATTCACAGCGAGTGTAGACGACTCATTCTAGGAGTTTGGAAAGGAAGGGTAGGAGGGAGATAGGACAATAACTGGAAGGGGCAGTGGGGGTCAAGAGAGGGTTTTTTTAGGGTGGAGGAGACATGGGCCTGTTTGAAGGCAGAGGGGAAGAAGCCGTTGGAGAGTGAGTGGTTAAAGATGGGAGTTAAGGAGGGGAGGAGGGAAGGGGCGATAGTTTTTTTATAAGGTGAGCGAGACTGGGGTCCGAAGCACAGGTGGAGAGGGTGGCACTTGCAAGGAGGGAGGAGATCTCCTCTGAGGATACTGCTGGGAAGGCTGGGAAAGTAGGGGAGAGGGTTGGGAGTGGGGGGGATGGAGATGGGGGAGGGGTTACTTTGGGGAGCTCAGACCTGGTGGTGTTAATTTTTGTGATGAAGTGGTTGGCCAGATTGTTGAGGGTGAGGGATGGGGGCGGGGGAGGAACAGGGGGCCTGAAGAGAGTTAGAAGTCCGGAACAGTTGGCAGGGGTGACGGGCATGGGCGTCAATGAGGGATGAAAAATAGTTTTGCCTGGCAGAAGAGAGGACAGAGTTAAGGCAGGAAATTCCAAGTGAATAAGGTTGGCTTGGTGCTTAGACCTTCGCCAGCAACGCTCAGCAGCTTGAGCATAAGAGTGAAGGAGGCGGACAGAGGCAGAGTTCCAGGGCTGCGGGTTAGTGGAGCGAGAGCGGTGGAGGGAAAGGGGGGGGGCGAGTGAATTGAGGTTAATAGGGTGGATTTGAGAGCAGTAATCTGGTCATCGAGAGTGTGTAGAGAGGATAGGGAAGTAGTTCACAGGGAAGTAATTTGGGAAACACAGTCTATTAGCCACATCTGCCAAACCTGTCCCTGGAACCGGGAAGTCAGCCTAGTTGATATGTAGCATTTTGGCCTTTTTTTTTTTTTTGGCGGGGGGTGGGAGTGGGGGGGGGGGTGCCTTTTTTTAATGGTATTTGTTAAGCCCTTACCATGTGCCAGGCACTATACTAAGTGCTGGAGTAGATATGTAGATATACTAAGTGCTGGAGTAGATTGTAGAAGTAGTGTGGTTCAGTGGAAAGAGAAGGGCTTGGGAGTCAGAGGTCATGGGTTCTAATCCAGGCTCTGTCACTTATCAGCTGTGTGACTTTGGGCAAGTCACTTAACTTCTCTATGCCTCAGTTACCTCATCTGTAAAATGGGGATTAAGCCTGTGAGCCCCACGTGGGACAACCTGATCACCTTGAATCCCTCCCAGTGCTTAGAACAGTGCTTTGCACATAGTAAGTGCTTAACAAATGCCATTATTATTATTATATAAGCTATCAGGTTGGACACAGTCCATGTTCTACATGGGACTCAGTCTTAATTCCCATTTTATGCATCCATTCGGTTGTTTTTATTGAGCGCATAAGTGCTTGGGAGAGTACAGTGCAACAATAAAACAATAAACATATGAGGTTGAGGCACAGAGAAATTAAGTAAAAGTAAAAATTAAGTAAAAACTCCTCACCATTGGCTTTGAAGCACTCCATCACTTTGCCCCCTCCTACTTCACCCCACTTCTGTCCAAGGAGCAACACTTGGCTCCTCTAGTGCTTACCTCACTGTCTCGCTCTCACCTGTCTCACTGCCAACCCCTGGCCCACATCCTGTCTCTGGCCTGGAACGCCCTCCTTTAAATCCGACAGACAATTACTGTCCGTGTCTCTCCCTCCCTCCCCCCCACACACATTCAAAGCCTTATTCAAGGCACATCTCCTCCAAGAGGCCTTCCCAGACTAAATCCCACTTTTCCTCATCTCCCTCTCCCTTCTGAGTCAGTCTGACTTGGTCCCTTTGCTCCCCCTGCCCCACCCCCAAGCCTCACAGCACTGATGTATATATCTGTAGTTTTCTTCATTTGTATTCATGTCTGTCTTCCCCGCTTGTAGACTGTGAGCTCGTTGTGGGCAGAGAATGTCACTGTTTGTCGTATTGTACTTTCCCAAGCACGTAGTATAGTGCTCTGCGCACAGTAAGTACTCAATAAATATGAATGAATGAAGTGACTGGCCTAATGTCACATAGACAAGTGGCAGAGCCAGGATTAGAACCCAGATCCTTCTGACTCCCAGGCCCATGCTCTATCCACTAGACCATCTTGCTTCTTTCTATGTCCCATTTCACTACTTGCTTTGGTGATCTCAAGTCAGTATCTAGTTCAAGTAGATATCAATTGGATAGAACCAGCTTGTCAGTTAGATTTCCAAGTTTTCCCAGGAGGATGCCGGCTCACAAATTTAAAAATCTATATTGATAATAACTTCAACTGCGTGAGGTTATCAATTATTATTTGCACTTGGATTTCCACCCTTTATTCACCCCTCCCTCACCCCAAAAGCATTTATGTTCATATCCATCATTTATATTAATGTCTGTCTTCCCCTCTAGACTGTAAGTTTCTTTTGGGCATGGGACATGGGTACAACTCTGTTACATTGTACTCTCCTAAGCACTTAGCACACTGCTCTACACACAGTAAGTGCTCAGTAAATATGTGGTTATCAGCTAACCTATATAAACCAAGGAAAATCACAGGTCCCATAGTACTCCATTCACTGAGGATATAATTACACCAGTTTTTAAAAGTGTGATTTTTGAGGCTAAGCATTCAGTAAATAGCATTGATTGAGGAGGGAGAGGCAGTGAGAAGAGTTTTGTGTTTTGCTTTATGGACCCTGGTTTGGCATTAGGCAGTCTTGGCTATTGTGCTATTTGGTGAACATTTGGGATATCTGTGCAGTAGGCACTTGCTTCTTTGGAGAAGTTTGGTTTCAGTAAAAAAAAAAAATTTCCCCAGTACTGGGCTTTATTAGCATAGTACATCATGGAACAGTTGATGAGAGAAATAGAGAAGGATGGACCATTTGATAGATTGATGATGCTTTCTCTTTAAGAGACTTTTGAGAGACAGTCAAACGGAGGAATCTGACTTCCTCGAGCAGAGAAAGATATAAGTAGTAGAAGATAGGGAAAATGCAGGACCTGTTAGTAATGATGCTGGGCTGAGTAAAACCGAAGAGTTGGGACCCCATGACATTGAAGATCGAGAAATTCCTTCGGAGTCTTAAAGTAGAAAACATTTGTTAGGTTTATGATGTGATCTTTATGCATCCCTGATGGTTTTCATTTTGCCTACATAGATGCAGAAAAAGGAAGTTCCATCAGTAACTCTTTGTTATTGCTATGTCTGGTTGAAATTGGGCATTCTTTTGGTTTACAGATTCTAGGTGTATTTTGAGAAGTTTCTCTGCTTGAAAAAAGTGTTAACCATCAAGCTATTAAAAAAGCGTTACCAATATTTTTAAGGTGTCAGTGGTTGACTAGCTACCTTTGTTCTCAGATTTTTTTTCCCCTAACATTTTCTGTGCTACTGATGCTAAATGTATTTTAATTTTGAAAATAGAAGAGTAGCAAAGAATAGATCCTTTCAAGCAAGAGGTTAGTAGCTATCTATCAGCTATGATGGAATGATTAAACATTCTACCTAGTTGAAAAATGTTGTTTTATTTATACAGTGAACATGAAAAATCGGAATCAGAAGATGTCCAGGTGACCCCTGTGAAAAATAAACATCCAAATGAAGAAGTTGTAGAAGTCGAAGGGTCTGAAGCAAAAAGATTCAAATTTGATGAAGAAGACAGAGCGTCTACTAGCCAAGCTACTCCTGGTGAAATGTCTTCAGTTTTGGTAGAAGAAACAAAAGCACATGCTATACCTCAGGATAAAGACAAAGAAAATATGTGTGCAAGGCCACACATTTCAGAAGAGGAGGAGGAAGAGGAAGACGAAGAGGAGGATGAGGAAGAGGAAGAGGAAGAAGGTATTTCAGAAACTGTTAGAAATAGGATGGAATAAGGGGATCCTCAAATGCGGACATCCTATTGACTCATGACTGAATTGACCAAATTAAATATATATGGAAAACAATTTGAACAGCAGAATAGCTTTGTAAACATCTGTATTGTAGAATGGCATTTTGGTGTCCAAGTTAACAGTATTATTTGTTGAAGTTAAAATTATCCCTTCATTTCTCTTTTTATTTTCAGAGTCTTTTATAACACCAAGGGAAGCGACTCCAGAAAGAAAAGATCAAGAAAAGGAAAGTGATGATTCCTTATCTTTGAATGAAGAGACTGCTGAGGAGAGTAGTCCGGTGGAGGAATGTGACCTGCCTGAAGCAGAGAAAGATATAAGCATTGAAGATAGTGAAAGTACAAGACCTGAAAGTAATGGTGCTGATCTCAATAAAACTGAAGAATTGGGAACCCTAGGCAATGAAAATCAAGAAATTCCTTCTGAGCCTGAAGTGGAAAACAGTGATGAGGTCACGGAAATTGTTGAAGAATCTATGGAGCATGAAGTCTAAATAAAAAAACACATTTAGTGCAGTATTTCCATAAGGCTCTGGTTTTACACTGTATACAATTTTATGTAATTAAGTGGACCTTGAGTTTTATAAGAAAAGCAGGTTGTAAAATAAAATTATTTGAGGAAGAAATCCTGAAAGAGTTGTGTGTTGTAAGAACTGTGAATATCAGCTCCTCCAGGTCCTGTTTACCGCTGACTTTTTGGTTTGGTCAACTCAGTGGTTTGTGTATAGATATATTTTTTTTTTAATTTAGAATAATACTGTTTTTAAACTGGAAGGTAATGATTATAATTTTCACAGCCTTTTTGGAGATTACCATACTTAGTTAGATTCACAAGAAAGCTTTTTGTCTTGTCTCTTTGACAGTTCTACCAGTTGTTTCATATTTTGACCATGGTTTCAACATTTTAATGGGTTTCATGTTGGTTATCAGATTTTATTATTTAAATTCTATGGAACCATAAGTCATATATACATATATATATACACACTATTCTAAGGGAGAAATGTTCTATTTTTCTGTTTGTATAAGAGAGGAATACAAGAATACTTTTCTATTGGAAATTGAGTTCATCTCTTTCAGAAGGTAATTTCTTTAACTTCTGAATGAATCAAATAAAATCTGGCCCCTGTGAAACCCTGGAAATCATAAAACGCTGTTGAAATACAGATTAAACACATTCCAAGACACAAGTTCAAACTACAACCGTTTTGTATACTTCAAGGTGCCCGAGTAAAAGGATTTCATTATTTATGATAAAATGCGCTTCTTTTGAGAATGATCTACAAAATAGCTAGATATTTTGTAAAATGAATGCCTGCAAAGCAATTACAAAAATGTCTCCCGAGAATGGGGCAAGTTACTTGTCCTTTTGCTTGCTTTTTTGAACATTGTGAATAGAACGCATTTCCTTCTAAATTATTCTAAATAATGCAAATAGCATTGCTATGATTCACCCCTGTATTGGAAAAATTAATATATTATCTTAGGTATGTATTTGCGCTAAAGTGACTGAAGTTTTAGGGAGCATATAAATCAGAATAATTTGTAAATGACATTTTGAGGTGGATTAAATATTTTTGAACATTCTGACAGCCAGTGCTACAGTTTTCAGACCAGCACAAAGCACAACTGCTTTAAATTCAATATTTTCAAATTTGCTTAAAGCCAGCCAAGCTGCAACTTTCCCGGTCAAAATTAATTGGCTGCCAAATTTATACCTGTTTATTCAACTGTACCTTTTGATATTTAGAGTTTTTAAATTTCTGTAAAGTAGATTTTGTAGATTGTAATGTGTTCACTGCCTTTGTGAAACAGTATATAATTGTATAATTTCTGTGTGTAACCTGAATGCTTGGGCTTTCAAAACAGTATTCATATAAAGCAATAAATATTGTCATGAAAGGTTCGAGTACATTTTTATCAAAATATAGAAAGGAAATCTTAGGAGTCTGATATCTGAGGTACACAGACGATCTCCAAAATTAATGCTAACAATTTCCGATAGTGTATCATATGCTTTGTTTATGGTTTGGGGTAACACAAGTTGTAGGTTTTGATTGTTTAAATTATCAGAGGAAAAACAAAACAAAGTAACTTAGCTCAGTTTGTATTTTCATATGGTTGATGGTAGCCAGAGGATAAATTAAGGGAAGTGCTTGCTAGTTAAAATAAAACTGAACATTGGAGCAATACTTGCCAGTGATAGGAAAATTTTAATTTTTGCAGAGTTTGCTAACTGCAAGTGTGTTATAATAAAAAAAAGTACTTAGTCAAATTTTAAAAGTGACATAATTCAAAGATTGAGCGACATTTTACCTTTTTGTTTAGGAATATTTTTCAATGAGAATAAATTTTAAACATTTTAAGTTTAGAAACTTGTGGAATTTTCTTTAGAATATTTGTGAAAATATTGTCAATAAAACTATTCTTTAAGCACCCATGATCTTTCGATATTTTTATTTTAAGGATTGAGTGATTTTTTTTGGTAAAATTGTATTTTGCCATGTAGCCCAATGCATTTTTATTAAAGTGCAGGAGTGATAACTAACAAATGCCATCACAAACTATATTAGAGATCTTTGTAGTAATGCTGGAATTTGCTAGATTTCAAAAGAAGGCTAGATCAAGTTTGTGATGTTTCCATTGTGAGCTCAGAATTATTTTGAACATATTGATGATATGTGCTTTTTCTTTGGGAAAAGGAAACATTTCACACTTTCCCCTTTTTCCTTCATATGTGCATAAAGGAGAAAAGCCCTAAGGCCTTGCGCAACACCCATGACTGCCAGGATTAGATGCATTAATGCATTTTTTCCAAGAATAAATCTGAGACCATCACAGGCAGTCCTTTTTCATGAATAGAAAGAGGATTCTAGTTGCAACACACCATTTATGAAGATCTGGTTTTATTCATAACGTGATTTCATAACGTGTATTTAAGTAGTGCCAAATTTAAAAAAAGATTAATCATTAAAACTGCAGTAACTTTGTTAAAAGAAAAATTAAATAGTGTTAAAATATCTGGTAGGAGGGACAGGTGCCTAAGTTTTAAATTCACTTCTTCCCTGCTTTCACACTGAATTTTTCTGATCAAAAATATAAAAATAATCATTAGTGTTGTGAATAATAACTGCTAATACCGTTCTACTATTCTCATCACCGCATCCTAATAACCCAATGACTGGGTAGTTTCCGGACCTTACACTGCAAGGATAAGGCCCATCTGTTACAGCCCGCTAGTGAGCCTGGTTGGAGTGAAACAGGTAATATTTAGGGCACCTTTTCTAGATCCTTTTCCCGTCGGGTGATTGGTGTGTTTCTAAGTAGATCTGCTCGGTCGTAGCAAATGTTGTTCTCAAAGTGTGGTAATACGGGTTCACCACCTTGAAAATATTCCCCACCCTGAAAATCACCTCATTCAACCAAACTGAGCACTTAGTGGGTGCAGACCACTATACTAAGCTCTCGGGAGAGTACAACATAGAGTATCATATAAAACACGTTCCCTGCCCGCAAGGAGCTGAAAGTCTAGAGGGGGAGACGGACATTAAAGTAAATAATGGATATATATGTAAGTCCTGTGGGGATGAGGGTGGAGTGAATAAAGATTGCAAATCCAATTACAAGTGCAACACAGAAGGGAGTGGGAGAAGAGGAAATGAGGAGTTAGGGAAGGCCTCTTGTAGGAGATGTGCCTTCATACAGCTTTGAAGATGGGGAGAGTGATAGTCTGTCGACTATGAAGAAGGAGGGTGTTCCAGGTCAGGTAGAATGTGGGTGAGAGACGAGATCGAGGTGCAGTGAGTACGTTGGCATTAGAGGAGTGAAGTGTGCGGGCTGGTTTGGAGTTGGAAATCAGGGAGGTTAGGAAGGGGGGGCAAGGTGATTTAGTGCTTTAAGGCCAAAGGCAAGGAGTTTCTATTTGGTGCAAAGATGGATTTGCAACCACTGGAGGTTTTTGAAAAGTGGGGAAACATGGACTGAATGGGTTTTAAAAAAAAAATGATCCAGGCAGATAATTGAAGGAGGGAGATCCAGGAGGCCAGCAAGGAGGCTGATGCTGTAGTCAAGGTGGGATAGGATGAGTGCTTGGACCAACATAGTAGTTGCTATGCTTTGCACACAATAAGTGCTCAGTGCATACGATTGAATGAATGAAAGGAAAGGGCAGATTTTAACCATGTGAAGGTTGAACTGACAGGATTTGGTGACATGGAATATGTGGGTTGAATGAGATGGACGAGTCGAGGATAAGGCCTAGTTAAAGGGCTTGTGAGACGAGGAGAGTGGTGGTGCTGTCTACAGTAATGGGGAATCGGGGAGGGTGGGGTTTGGGTGGGAAGATGGGAAGTTCTTTTTTGGACATAAGTTTGTGTCAGTGGGACATCTAAATAGAGATGTCCTGAAGGCAGGAGAAAATATGAGACTGCAGAGAAGGAGAAAGATCAAGGTTGAAGATGGAGATTTGGGAATCATCTCTTTTGGGGGGCGTTGGCAGAAAAATCTGCTCTGAGGGCTAAGTCTTTGGTAATAGAACTGGGGAGATGATCCTGGTCAAATACCACCAATCCAGTCTACCCTACCTCTTTTCTAAATAGTGAAAGTGGTTTCATTAGAATCCTAGGTCTTCAGCTAAATGTAGCTCAAGTCAGCAAGTGTTGCTGGTTCATAATGGACAGAGAAGATTCTCCAGCACTGTACTGCTGAGTTCAGCTCCAAAACCTGCATGCAGGCACATAGCAGCTTCTGTTGGTAAAGAGAGACTCCTCTGAGTTGTTTCCACTATTTAAATAACTTGTAATTAGAGAAGAAAATGTAGTTATGGATTTTTTTTTCTTTTTGGTTCAGTGGTACATTACTAACAAGGCTAAAGAAATTGCCCACTGCTGCTCAAACATCCAGGGGGGTACCAAAAAGTGCATTCTACCTCTCTAGCTGCAGTAACTGAAATATTTTATCCTATCTACTTGCAAAGGACTTTTTGTTTAATGTACTGCAAACTTTTTTGATACATTTTAGTCACTCATCTTCCATTACTGAGCCTCAATTCCATATTCTCTTGGTGTCTTCAATTTGTATGGAAGCTTAGAAAGTGCAGAGTTCTTTATAACTAAAGTATAAATGTGTTTTTCTTTCAGCTGTGTAGTTAGATGTACAGTATTCACTGGCTCACTAAATGCTAGTTTAGCCCCACTGAACACTCAGTCCATTGTGATTTGGCATTTGTGGTTTGGGTAATTGTGATACATTAGAAAATTCTGTGTTTAATGGCTCATAAACTCCCTGTGCCTGTGTGCTTTAGCGATTTGTGTTGGGACATGAAGTTCTAGTAAATATTCATAAATATCAGCTTATTCAAGATTCATTAAAATGTTTTCCTGCAATGGTTGGAATTTTACCAGTGGTGCTCCATAATAGGAATGGTAGGGTGTTTTGTTTTGTTTTTTTAACTCCTGCAGTTATTTCTGTTGTATAAGATCTTTTTTCTTGTTTTCATGCCCTTAATAATATTCATTCATTCAATAGTATTTATTGAGCGCTTACTATGTGCAGAGCACTGTACTAAGCACTTGGGATGAACAAGTCGGCAACAGATAGAGACAGTCCCTGCCGTTTGACGGGCTTACAGTCTAATCGGGGGAGACGGACAGACAAGAACAATGGCACTAAACAGCGTCAAAGGGAAGAACATCTCGTAAAAACAATGGCAACTAAATAGAATCAAGGCGATGTACAATTCATTAACAAAATAAATAGGGTAACGAAAATATATACAGTTGAGCGGACGAGTACAGTGCTGTGGGGATGGGAAGGGAGAGGTGGAGGAGCAGAGGGAAAAGGGGAAAAAGAGGGTTAAGCTGCGGAGAGGTAAAGGGGGGATGGCAGAGGGAGTAGAGGGAGAAGAGGAGCTCAGTCTGGGAACGCCTCTTGGAGGAGGTGAGTTTTAAGTAGGGTTTTGAAGAGGGAAAGAGAATCAGTTTGGCGGAGGTGAGGAGGGAGGGCGTTCCAGGACCGTGGGAGGACGTGACCCAGGGGTCGACGGCGGGATAGGCGAGACCGAGGGATGGTGAGGAGGTGGGCGGCAGAGGAGCGGAGCGTGCGGGGTGGGCGGTAGAAAGAGAGAAGGGAGGAGAGGTAGGAAGGGGCAAGGTGATGGAGAGCCTCGAAGCCTAGAGTGAGGAGTTTTTGTTTGGAGCGGAGGTTGATAGGCAACCACTGGAGTTGTTTAAGAAGGGGAGTGACATGCCCAGATCGTTTCTGCAGGAAGATGAGCCGGGCAGCGAGTGAAGAATAATAATTGTTGTATTGGTTAAATACTTATGTGCCAAAAACTGGGGTAGATGCAAGATCATCAGGTCTGACACAGTCCCCGTTCCACATGAGGCTCACAGTCTGAGGAGGGTGAATAGGTATTTAACCCCCATTTTACAGATGAGGAAACTGAGGCATGGAAGAAGTTAAGTGACTTGCCCAAGGTCACACAGCAGGCAACCTTGGGCAACTCACTTAAACTTCTCACATAAGATTCAAGTGGCTGATCTCAAAACACAGGTTTCATGCTATTTTTATTAGGTCTAGCTGTTTCTGATAGAGTTCTCAGCAGAATAGAATCCCTCTTATTTTGAAAGTGTTTAAAGCTATAGTTTTTTCTTGTTTGTTTCTACAGTGGAAAAGAAGTTTGCATTTGCAAAAACTGCAGAATATTATGCTTTCAACTTGGGTGCAGTGGCCTATTTACAACAACCAGAAGCTCAAATTGGGTTTCAAGTAATCCAGTTTGCTTTTCTTGGTTAATGTGGAAATAGAACTGTACAGTGGTAAACTGGCAAGCAATGGAGTTTGAGTGCCAACAGAGCAATGGGCTGAACTAAGTACTTGGAATAAACAGTACAATAGAACCAAGTTTTATTCATTTGACAAATGAATCAAATTCTATTCCTCCTCCCCCACCCAAGATGAAGTTTTACTCTTAGGCAAAGCTATTTCATTCATGAGGTACAGCATCCTGTTTTGGGGGAATGAGAGGAAAAGGCTCAGCCAAAGCTATTCATGGGCCAGACCAACATTCATTTGGGGGGTAGGGGCGGGTGATGCAACAAATCAGTATCCATGTGTGCTTTTAACGGATAGATGGATGATGGAGATGAGGCTCTGTTTCCTACCCCGCCAAAAGGAGATAGGCAATTCATATTAATAATGATAATAATAATGACATTTGTTATCCCTATTTTACAGACTAGGTTAACTGAGGTCCAGAGAAGTTAAGTGACTTGCCCAAGGTCACATAGCAGACAAGTGGCAAAACAGGGATTAGAACCCAGGTCCTTTTGACTCCCAGAACCGTGCTCTACCCACGAAGCCTTCGCATGAAACAAAAACTCCTCACTCTTGGCTTCAGAGCTCTCCATCACCTTGCCCCCTCCTACTTCACCTCTCTTCTCTCTTTCTACTGCCCACCCCGTACACTCCACTCTTCTGCTGCTCACCTCCTCATGGTCCCCCGTTCACGCCTATCCTGCCGTTGACCTCTGGCCCACGTCGTCCCGCTGTCCTGGAATGCCCTCCCTCCTCACCTCTGCCAAACTAACTCTCTTCCCCTCTTCAAAGCCCCACTGAGAGCTCACCTCCTCCAGGAGGCCTTCCCAGACTGAGCTGCTCCTTTCCTTCTGGTTTCCCTCCCCTCCCCCCTCCACTCACCCTCTGCTCTTCTCCCCTCCCCTCAGCACTGTGCTCTCATCTGTATATATTATTTATTACCCTATTTATTTTGTTAATGAGGTGTATATCTCCTTGATTATAGTTATCTTGATTATGTTGTCTTGTTTTGTTTTGTTCTGTTTTGCTTTGCTGTCTGTCTCCCCCATTCAGACTGTGAGCCAGTCATTGGGCAGGGCTTGTCTCTATCTGTTGCCAAATTGTACATTCCAGCGCTTAGTACAGTGCTCTGCACATAGTAAGCACTCAATAAATATGAATGAATGAATGAATGAATGAATGAATTTTTCGTGCTCACAAGCAAGAGCGGAGCATTGTTAGATTGAGGTCTGGCAGGCAGTCTCTTTGTATTTTAAGATTGTTTCTGTTTGTGAGCCTCCTGATTGGCCCACTCAACTGACAGCTGCTGCCAATTAACAGCTAGTTACCTGGTACCCAGGTTGGATCACTTAGCCGATAATGCACTTCTACCCTGTTCTCCAGCCATAAAACTCCACAGCCCCTTACCAAACCTCTGTGGGGAGGCTCTATTGGAGGATAATAGCTCAGGAGACTAGAAATGGATATTTAAAGAAAACCAGGTATCTCTAGACAAGTGAAGCTGAGAATTTACAGTAAGGTCTGTGGCCTGCCTAGGCCACATTCAAGAACTTAGAAGTCTGGGGAATCTTACCTGCTCTCTTCCAGAACCTCAGCCATTTTCTCCCTGGCATCTCTCCTCCCACTAAGTCATTTGGACTCCAGACCCAGCAGTGGTCCTGGTAAGGTATGTGATGCCTGAAGAAATAAGTAATACCTCTTATTGTTGTCCTTATTACACCCTTTTTATTTAATTTGCACTGCCATAACTATCACTGTAGTGGTTGTCTTCAGTTGACATAGTTCATTTTAGTTGTGGGTATTAACTATTTGGTTTGTCCCCTTTTAAAACTAGCAAAAGCTGCTATAGATTACATAAAATTTCATGGACCTGTGGCCTGTGAACAGCAGGAGGCTCCTTTGGGGTCACCTAGGACTGGTTCTCCTATCTCACTGAACTTTCCTTCTCAATTACATTCACTGCTCTTTCTTCCACCTTTCACTCCCCTTAACACAAGGCTCTGCTCTAGAATCGCTACTCCTCTTGCTCTATATTCCCTTCCTTGGGGAATCTGCCTATCTACTCCCAAGACTTTCACTACCACCTCTGGGCAGATGATTCCCAAATCTTTATCTCCGGGCCCAGCCTCACCCAATTTATTGTCTTGCATTTCCTTCTGCTTCCTGGACATAGCCCTGTGGATGACCTAACACCTGAGATTCAGTATGCCTAAAACAGGTCGTCTTTTTTTCCTCTCCGCCACCCTTATCCTCCCTCTCTCACCAGCCTGCATCCTTGGTGTTATTCCCTACTCCCCAAAACCTTTCAGTTCTCACACTCAAAGCATTTCCTGGATTTTCCCCTTCCTCTCCACTCAAAGCTACTACCTTTGTTCAAGCTCTTGTCACATCATAGATTATTCTACCACTCTTTTCATTGGGCTTCCTGTCTTCAAGCCTCCCCAAATTTTCAGCCTATTGTATATACTACTGTGTAGATTATGTACTTGAAGTGTTGCTAAGCACACACTTCCTTCCTTAAAAACCTCCAGTTGATACCCTCCCCTCCATTAAACAAACTGCTGATAGTTGTCCTTAAACTTTCCCTCCCCCCGACAGCTTTTTACCATCTTACATAATTTTTTCAAAAACAAGGTATAGTGATTCCTTATTAGATTTTTTGGCCTTCTGATGTACTGAAGATGAACTGATGTTACTTCCCTGGTCTGAAACTCTCCTTTCCCCATAAATCTACTAAACCACTTCTCTCCTCCTTTTCAAAGCCCTCTTAAAACCCCATCTTCTTCAGGAAACCTTTCCTGATTAATTCATAACACCTGAGCTGCTTGTCAAATCTTATTTTTCCATTTACTAATAATAATAATAATGTTGGTATTTATTAAGCGCTTACTATGTGCCGAGCACTGTTCTAAGCGCTGGGGTAGGTACAGGGTCATCAGGTCGTCCCACGTGAGGCTCACAGTCTTAATCCCCATTTTACAGATGAGGGAACTGAGGCACAGAGAAGTGAAGTGACTCGCCCACAGTCACACAGCCGACAAGTGGCAGATTGTCTACTGCCACTTAGACATACTACTAAGATGTCTGTCTATTACTCCTATAAGATTACATCAAAACTTTTGATTTTGCTTGTTAACCATACCTACCCTCTCTTTTCTCGGGTATATCTTTACTCCATTGCATTTACACTGGGTCTTTTAATCTTTTGAGTGCATATCTTATACAATGAGTTTTAAAGCCCAAATCATTCACCTCTATCACCCCCTCCAGATACTTGTAGCTGTCATCTACTGCTGTCCTGGTCCCACCTCCAACTTCTTCAGCCACCTAGATCCCTTTCTCACCTTCCTTCTCTCCTTCTCTCTGCCCACTCTGATCCTCTGAGACTTTAACATCCACATGGATGTACCCAATGACTCCTCTGCCACCTGCCTGCTATCCCTCCTCGACTCTGTCGACCTCCTGCTCCACGATACCTCGCCCACTCACCAACTCGGTCACACCCTCGATCTCATCATCTCCTACTGCTGCACTACCTCCTCCCTCACCAACTCTGAAATCCCTCTCTCTGACTATAACCTTCTCACCTGCTAATCTCTCTCACTTCCTCCCCCTGCAACTCTTCGCTACTCCCCCACAGAGACCTCCGCTCTCTTGATCCCATCCATCTTTCCAAAAGCATCTCTTCCCACCTTGCCCCCCGTCCTCTCTTCCCACTCTCGATGATCAGGTCACCTCTCTCAACCCCACCCTCTCTACTCATCTCAACTCTCTGCCCCCCCTTTCCCTCCGCCGCTCTCGCTCCACTAACCCACCACCCTGAGTTACTGCCTCTGTCCGCCTCCTACGCTCCTATGCTCGAGCTGCTGAGCGCTGCTGGCTAAAGTCCAAGCACCAAGCTAACCTCATACATTTCAAATTTATCCTTTCCTGCCTTAACTCTGCCCTCTCTCTTGCACCAGGCAAAACTTCTTCTCCTCCCTCATCGACACCCATGCCTGTCACCCCCGCCAATTGTTCTGGACCTTTAACTCTCTCCTTAGGCCCCCTGTTCCTCCCCCTCCCCCATCTCTCACCCCCAATGATCTGGCCACCTACTTCATCACAAAAATTAACACAGTCAGGTCTGAGCTCTCCAAAGTCACCCCTCCCCCTCTTGCCTCCCCCCCCATCCCTCTCCCCTACTTTCCCATCCTTCCCTGCAGTATCCTCAGAGGACATCTCCTTCCTCCTCGCAAGTGCCACCCTCTCCACCTGTGCCGCGGACCCCATTCCCGCTCACCTTATAAAAACCATCACCCCTGCCCTCCTCCCCTTCTTAACTTCTATCTTTAACCACTCAGTCTCCAATGGCTTCTTCCCCTCTGCCTTCAAACATGCCCATGTCTCCCCCATCCTAAAAAAGAACCCGCTCTCGACCCCACTTCCCCTTCCAGTTATCGCCCTTTCTCCCCACTACCCTTCCTTTCCAAGATCCTAGAACGAGTGGTCTACACTGGCTGCTTAGAATTCCTTAACTCCCATTCTCTCCTGCCCCCCCTCCAATCTGGCTTCCGTCCCCTCCACTCTACCGAGACTGCTCTCTCTAAAGTCACCCATGACCTCCTTCTTGCCAAATCCGATGGCTCCTACTCCATTCTAATCCTCCTTGACCTCTCAGCTGCCTTTGACACTGTCGACCATCCCCTCCTCCTCCACACCTTATCTCACCGTGGCTTCAGACTCCATCCTCTCCTGGCTCTCCTCTTATCTCTCTAGCCGGTCATTCTCGGTCTCCTTCGTGGGCTCCTCTTCCCCCTCCCATCCTTTAACTGTTGGAGTTCCTCAAGGGTCAGTTCTTGGCCCTCTTCTGTTCTCCATTTACACTCACTCCCTTGGTGAACTCAACCACTCTCACGGCTTCAACTACCATCTCTATGCAGATGACGCACAGATCTACATCTCTGCCCCTGTCTTCTCCCCCTCTCTTCAGGCTCGCATCTCCTCCTGCCTCCAGGACGTCTCCACCTGGATGTCTGCCTGCCACCTAAAACTCAACATGAGCAAGACTGAGCTCTTCATCTTCCCTCCCAAGCCCGGTCCTCTCCCTGACTTCCCTATCACTGTGGATGGTACGACCATCCTTCCTGTCTCTCAGGCCCGCAACCTTGGTGTCATCTTTGACTCGGTTCTCTCGTTCACCCCACGCATCCAATCCATCACCAAGACCTGCTGGTCTCACCTTTATAATATCGCCAAGATCCGCCCTTTCCTCTCCACCCAAACGGCTACCTTACTGCTACAGGCTCTCGTAATATTCCGGCTAGACTACTGTGTCAGCCTTCTCTCTGACCTCCCTTCCTCCTCTCTCTCTCCTTGCTCCAGTCTATTCTTCACTCCGCTGCCCGGCTCATCTTCCTGCAGAAACGCTCAGGGCATGTCACTCCCCTTCTTAAAAACCTCCAGTGGTTGCCTATAAACCTCCGCTCCAAACAAAAACTCCTCACTCTAGGCTTCAAGGCTCTACATCACCTTGCCCCTTCCTACCTCTCCTCCCTTCTCTCTTTCTACTGCCCACCCCGCACGCTCCGCACCTCTGCCGCCCACCTCTTCACTGTCCCTTGGTCTCGCCTATCCCGCCGTTGACCCCTGGGCCACGTCCTCCCGTGGTCCTGGAACGCCCTCCCTCCTCACCTCTGCCAAACTGATTCTCTTCCCCTCTTCAAAACCCTACTTCAAAACTCACCTCCTCCAAGACACCTTCCCAGACTGAGCTCCCCTTTTCCCTCTGCTCCCTCTACCCCCCCCGACCTCTCCGCAGCTAAACCCTCTTCTCCCCCTTTCCCTCTGCTCCTCCCCCTCTCCTGTCCCATCCCCCCAGCACTGTATTCGTCTGCTCAACTGTATATATCTTCATCACCCTATTTATTTTGTTTAATGAGATGTACATCACCCTGATTCTATTTATTTGCTATTGTTTTAATGAGATGTTCTTCCCCTTGACTCTATTGCCATTGTTCTTGTCCGTCTCCCCCGATTAGACTGTAAGCCCGTCAAATGGCAGGGACTGTATCTGTTGCCGATTTGTACATTCCAAGCGCTAAGTACAGTGCTCTGCACGTAGTAAGTGCTCAATAAATACTATTGAATGAATATATAGTTGCCCAACTGGCTGTGTTGCTTCTACTCTGTGAGTCTTGAGGCCTGTTATTTCAATTAGACCTTGATTATGTTAACCACCTTCACCTAGGGAAACCTCACCGGCAACCCACCCAGTTTGGGACAGTAATGTGCTTAGAAGATCTGCTAAGCTTCCACCTTGGTCCTCCTTTCAGAGTTTGGGGTCTAGCTGTTTTACTAGTTATTCAAAGTTACTTAGGGAGTCTGACCCCAAAAGCCCGAAATGAGGTAAAGCTCAATCAAGTGTTGGGGTTATTTGGGAACTCAGAAACTGTTCTATCATCTGCTCTGGATGCTGCTTGTACTAGGAGAAGGCTGATGCACTGACTCTGAGTGTTTTAATGGAAGAGAGGGAAGGGGGCGGAGACCATGATTAAGTATGAGAGTAGTACTTTGGATGGAACTTTGAACTGTAATAATTATTATGGTACTTAAGTGCTTACTATGTGTGCGAAGCACTGAAGTAGATGCAAGCGTCAGGTAGGACACAGTACCTGTCCCACATGGAGCTCACCCTCTTAATCCCTGTTTTTACAAATGTGTTAAGTGAGGCCCAGAGAAGTTAAGTGACTTGCCCAAGGTCACACAGCAGATATGTGGCAGAGCTGGGATTAGAACCCAGGTCCTCCTGACTCTCAGGCCCGTGCTCTACCCACTAAGCCATGCTGCCTCTCTGTGAGATAAATACTTGCTTTAATCTAGAATTTTAGTCTTGTAGTTGCCAGTCTAGAATCAGAACTGGAAAAACTGGCTTTTTTAATGTGACCACTCCTTAACTAAGAGTGAGGAAAGAGAACAGTAGGATAGAGGCAGAAACTGAAAGGGGAGTTCTTTGGGTTAGAGGGAAGGGCCTTAGAACAAGTGTTTGGCACATAGTAAGTGCTTAATAATAATAATGTTGGTATTTGTTAAGTGCTTACTATGTACAGAGCACTGTTCTAAGCACTGGGGTAGATACAGGGTAATCAGGTTGTCCCACGTGAGGCTCATGGTTAATCCCCATTTTACAGATGAGATAACTGAGGCACAGAGAAATTAAGTGACTTGCCCACAGTCACCCAGCTGACAAGTGGCAGAGCTGGGATTCAAACCCATGACCTCTGACTCCCAAGTCCGGGCTCTTTCCACTGAGCCACATTGCTTCTCAACAAACACCATCATTATCATATGAAACACTAACCTGCCACAGCTTAGAATATAGAAAGTCCTACCTGGTGCAGGCTCTGGGGTGACTCCAAAAATAACTCCTCCTGCATGGTTTCAACTCTACAAACTGGTTTGTACTAAGGGTTAGATTTGGTTCATTCAGAGTCATGTCAAATGGACTTTTTCAATCCACCTCCCCATGCAGACTCGACTGCTGCATAGAAGTGAGTCAGCAAGGGCTAGAAGTGCTTAGCAGATTCTGAAATCTCACATAATTTTCTGAGGTTACAGCTTCATGGAAGTGGGAACCTAGTGTAGACCTTAGTTTTGAAATACACAGATGTTCCTTAACTATCACTTCACATTCTGGGAGAATATACTCAGCCTTTGCCTATCTGAGGTAGAGACAGTGAATAACAAGTAGTTATTGCATGGGTCAGATATTAAGACTGAGACCCTGCTCTGCTTAGGTTTCTTCCTCCCCTCCCCTATTCCTTATTCAAAAATCTGAGAAGATTGGCTTGTTTCTATTGGTGATCTATTATAATGCATCAAATAAACTTGTCAAAGGTAGCTTTTTTTATCTCTTCCACTATATAACACAAGTTTTATTTGGGACCTAACTGGATTATAGTCAATTCTATAGTCATTTGTATATTAATCCGAGCAATTTTTAAAAACTGTTTTATATCTATAAAGGCCTTGACTGTCCTCTTGTACCTGAGAACCTTAAGTTATTAAGTGAAAATTTTTGTTGAAGCAGGGTTTGTCTTGGCAATGAATCATGCTCTATTGTTGTTTCCCTGAAAAATTGAAATGATGGATGCAGAAAAATAAAAAGTGCTATTAAATTAAAGTTTTTCATTAGATGGTAAATTCCCTGAAGGTAGGGATACTATGCTTTTGCTTTTGTTATATGTTCTCATGCACCTAGAACAGTGCTCTACACACGGTAGGTTCAGTATGTGCTCTTGATTCATTCATTCATTCAATAGTATTTATTGAGCGCTTACTATGTGCAGAGCACTGTACTAAGCGCTTGGAATGAACAAGTCGGCAACAGATACAGTCCCTGCCGTTTGACGGGCTTACGGTCTAATCGGGGGAGACAGACAGACAAGAACAATGGCAATAGAGTCAAGGAGAAGAACATCTCGTAAAAACAATGGCAACTAAATAGAATCAAGACGATGTACAATTCATTCAAGTAAATAAGGTAAAGAAAATATATACAGTTGAGCAGATGAGTACAGTGCTGAGGGGACGGGAAGGGAGAGGGGGAGGAGCAGAGGGAAATAGGGGGAAAAGAGGGTTAAGCTGCGGAGAGGTGAAGGGGGGGGGTGGTAGAGGGAGTAGAGGGAGAAGGGGAGCTCAGTCTGGGAAGGCCTCTTGGAGGAGGTGAGTTTTGAAGTAGGGTTTTGAAGAGGGGAAGAGAATCAGTTCGGCAGAGGTGAGGAAGGAGGGCATTCCAGGACCGCGGGAGGATGTGGCCCGGGGGTTGACGGCGGGATAGGCGAGACCGAGGGACGGTGAGGAGGTGGGCGGCAGAAAGAGAGAAGGGAGGAGAGGTAGGAAGGGACAAGGTGATGGAGATCCTTGAAGCCTAGATTGAGGAGTTTTTGTTTGGAGTGAAGGTTGATAGGCAACCACTGGAGTGGAGTGACATGCCCAGATCGTTTCTGCGGGAAGATGAGCCGGGCAGCGGAGTGAAGAATAGACTGGAGCGGGGCGAGAGAGGAGGAAGGGAGATCAGAGAGAAGGCTGACACAGTAGTCTAGCCGGGATATAACGAGAGCCCATAGCAGTAAGGTAGCCGTTTGGGTGGAGAGGAAAGGGTGGATCTTGGCGATATTGTAAAGGTGAAACCGGCAGGTCTTGGTAACAGGATGTGTGGGGTGAACGAGAGAGACGAGTCAAGGATGACACCAAGGTTGCGGGCCCGAGAGACGGAAAGGATGGTCGTGCCATCCACGGTGATAGGGAAGTCTGGGAGAGGACCGGGTTTGGGAGGGAAGATGAGCTCAGTCTTGCTCATGTTGAGTTTTAGGTGGCAGGCCGACATCCAGGTGGAGACGTCCTGGAGGCAGGAGGAGATGCGAGCCTGAAAGGAGGGGGAGAGGACAGGGGCGGAGATGTAGATCTGCGTGTCTTCTGCGTAGAGATGGTAGTCAAAGCCGTGAGAGCGAATGAGTTCACCAAGGGAGTGAGTGTAAATGGAGAACAGAAGAGGGCCAAGAACTGACCCTTGAGGAACTCCAACAGTTAAAGGAACAGTTAAATCATCTTGATGATGATTGTGGTATTTGTTAAGCACTTATCTAACACTGTACCAAGTGCTGGGGTGGATGCAAGATGGGAGTCAGAAAGTCATGGGTTCTAATCCCAGCTCTGACATTTATCAGCTGTGTGACCTTGGGTAAGTCACTTAACTTCTCTGTATCTCTTACCTCATCTGTAAAATGGGGGTGTAATCCTCCTCTCTCCAATTTAGACTGTAAACTCTGTGGGACAGGGATTATGTCCAACATGGTAAACTCCTGTTTACTCCAATGTTTAGAATAGTGCTTGACACTTAATTTCCTCACCCGTAAGATGGGGATTCACTCAGTTGGGTTTTTTATGGTATTTGTTTAAATGATTACTGAGGCACAGAAGTGAAATGATTTGCCCAAGGTCACAGACAAGTGGCGGGGCCAGAATTAGAACCCATCCTCTGACTCCCAGGCTTTGGCTCTTTTCACTAGGCCAGGCTACTTTCCATGATTATGGTAATGAGAAGAAGGCTAGAAAGGAAGTTCTTAGAGCTGCCTGAAAATGGGATGTGCAGACTTAAAATATAGCCTTTTTTTTTAATTTGAGAGATTATCAATCTCCCATTTCCAGGAGAGCAATACCCTTCTTGTGAATCCCTGCCTCAGTTTCCTTGTTTGGAAAAGTGGAGCCAATACTTTGAGAGATTCTGTGTAGGATAGTAAGTATTAGAATGTCTTGAGGTTTTTTAATATAGATATCTGTAATTTTATTTATGTTTGTCTCTCTCCCCAATTCTAGACTGTGAGTTTGTCGTGGGCAGGGAATATCACTATTTGTTGCTGTACTTTTCCAAGCACTTAGTACAATGCTCTGCACACAGTAAGCACTCAATAAATACGATTGAATGTATGAAATTGACATGAAGATTGCTTCTGCTTCCTTCTCCTGTATTAGTCTCTGTCTTGAGTTTTTTGCAATCCCAAACTTCAGACACTAAATTGATTTTATTCTTGGGATGTAGGATAGATAATTGGAAAAAACGGTTGTGTTTTATGACTATAGCAAGGACTAGATCAAAGTGATCCAGTTTAGAGTGGGTGGGGATGGACACGAGCCCTTCCATCTTTCAGGATGGGTGCTCTGTGGCCCTTGATCTAGTGTGAAAGGCTTCATATCCTTTCAGAGCTATTTAATGATTCCTCCTGACAGATTCAGTAGAGGGATTACATTCAACATAGGGGTACACACAGAGTGCCTGTGGGAGAGTGTCCTCAAGGGAAGAAAGAACCCAAAATAGAATGAGCTACCTAAAAAGAGATATGGGAAGAAAAGGTGGAAAAATGAAAAATGAGAGCAGGAACTAGGAGTGGGAGAAAAGAAGCATGACATCATAAATACAAAGCTCTTTTTTAGAGATAGCTAGATCTCTGTTCATCCACACAGTTATTTCTTTTCTCTGGTTCTAAAATCCTGAAATCCAGGATACAGATCAATTCTAACTTGATACCTAAGTGGGGAAACTTTTGAAAACAGGAAAGGGCCAACTCTACATGGGACAAAACGAATGTTTGTTAGGAAAACTCAAGCAAAACCCCAAGTTTTCTTAAAGCTCTAAGGGATTTGCTGCTGATCCTTTTTTTATTGTACTCTCTCAAATGCTTAGAACAGTGTTCTCCACCAAGAAAGCAGTACTACACTGGGTAGGGGGTACTGCATTACGTTAAGATCAACATGGACAGGATTATTCTTTCAGTGGTATTTATTGAGCTTACTGCACACAGCTGCCTTCTCTACTGTCAACCAACCCTTCTCCTGGAAACACTACCCAACCTTGGCTTCACTGACACTGCCCTCTCCTGGTTCTCCTCTTGTCTCTAGCTGCTCATTTTCAGTCTTTCACAGGCTCCTCATCTGCCTTCCACCCCCTGACTGTGGGGGTCCCTCAAGGTTCTGTTCTGGTTCCCCTTCTATTCTTCATCTACACCCATTCCCTTGGAGAATTTATTTTTTCCCATAGCTTCAATTACCACCTCTATGCGGATGTTGCCTAAATCTACATCTCCAGCTCTGATCTCTCTCCCTCTCTGCAGTCCTGCTCAGTACATGCTATTGATTGATTGAACTCTTATTCCCATATTCTTTCCACTAGGCCTTGCCATCTCCTTATGGGAAGTTCTGCCCTTTTAATCTCCACTCCTTCCAACCTCCTCCTGGCTGGACTTTGGCTGGACTGGAGGGGCCCAGAAAGTAGGACTCTGAAGAGGGGAAAGGGCAGAGCGATTGGCTATGGCACTGGCCACTCAGTCAACCATATTTATTGAGCAGTTTCTGGACTAAGCACTTGGGAGAGTACAATATAACAAACTGGTGATTTGGGCACACTTCCGCTCCTGTCTTCCCAGTAGAAAGAGCGTGGGCTTGGAAGTCAGAGGTCACGGGTTCTAATCCCGGCTCCGCCACTATTCATTAATTCATTCAATAGTATTTATTGAGCGCTTACTATGTGCAGAGCACTGTACTAAGCGCTTGGAATGAACAAGTCGGCAACAGATAGAGACAGTCCCTGCCGTCTGACGGGCTTACAGTCTAATCGGGGGAGACGGACAGACAAGAACAATGGCGATAAATAGAGTCAAGGGGAAGAACATCTCGTAAAAACCGATGGCAACTAAATAGAATCGAGGCGATGTACATTTCATTAACAAAATAAATAGGGTAATGAACATATATACAGTTGAGCGGACGAGTACAGTGCTGAGGGGATGGGAAGGGAGAGGGGGAGGAGCAGAGGGAAAGGGGGGAAAAGAGGGTTTAGCTGCGGAGAGGTGAAGGGGGGGTGGTAGAGGGAGTAGAGGGAGAAGGGGAGCTCAGTCTGGGAAGGCCTCTTGGAGGAGGTGAGTTTTAAGTAGGGTTTTGAAGAGGGGAAGAGAATCAGTTTGGCGGAGGTGAGGAGGGAGGGCGTTCCAGGACCGCGGGAGGACGTGGCCCAGGGATCGACGGCGGGATAGGCGAGACCGAGGGACGGTGAGGAGGTGGGAGGCAGAGGAGCGGAGCGTGTGGGGTGGGCAGTAGAAAGAGAGAAGGGAGGAGAGGTAGGAAGGGGCAAGGTGATGTAGCCTTGAAGCCTAGAGTGAGGAGTTTTTGTTTGGAGCGGAGGTTGATAGGCAACCACTGGAGGTGTTTAAGAAGGGGAGTGACATGCCCAGATCGTTTCTGCGGGAAGATGAGCCGGGCAGCGGAGTGAAGAATAGACTGGAGCAAGGAGAGAGAGAGGAGGAAGGGAGGTCAGAGAGAAGGCTGACACGGTAGTCTAGCCGGGATAGAATGAGAGCCTGTAGCAATAAGGTAGCCGTTTGGGTGGAGAGGAAAGGGCGGATCTTGGCGATATCGTAAAGGTGAAACCGGCAGGTCTTGGTAACGGATACGATGTGTGAGGTGAACGAGAGAGACGAGTCAAGGATGACACCGAGATCGCGGGCCCGAGAGACGGGAAGGATGGTCGTGCTATCCACGGTGATAGATAAGTCTGGGAGAGGACCGGGTTTGGGAGGGAAGATGAGGAGCTCAGTCTTGCTCATGTTGAGTTTTAGGTGGTGGGCCGACATCCAGGTGGAGACGTCCTGGAGGCAGGAGGAGATGCGAGCCACTAGTCAGCTGTGTGACCTTGGGCAAGTCACTTAACTTCTCTGGGCCTCAGTTACCTCATCTGTCAAATGGGGATTTAAAAAACTGTGATCCCCCACGTGGGACAACCTGATCACCTTGTATCCCCCAGCGCTTAGAGCAGTGCTTTGCACATAGTAAGCACTTAACAAATACCACAATTTTTTTCCCCTTTCTGTTTCTGGTTCAGGCAGGTTTTTGGTGACTGCTTGGGAGGGATGGGGTCCACTAGGGACAGCCCTGAATGAGTGGGCTGAGAGGTTGGAAAAGCTTCAAATGTTACCTGTCATTCGGGCCATCGATCATTATTTAATGAGCGCTTACTCTTGTGCAAAGCCCTGCCTGCTGCCTACTTCATGCAGATTTAGCCACTGAATCATTTTCCTGGCAAACTGAGTCTAAACATCCATGTTTCATTGGTCCCATGAAACTTCTTACCAGCCTTTTATGAATTTTTTGCTAGAGACACCTTTGATTTATTAGTCTTCGTTATGTTTGAACTTGAAAACACGCACTTATTATTTCAGCATCATTTTTTAAAATTGAGATGCCCTCTGGTTATAGTGGTAGCTCCTATTGCATATTATTACATAGTGCCTCTTTTTTTCTTCTTGTGGTATTTACTTACTACGTGCCAGGCACTGTACTAAATGCTGAGGGAAATACAAGCTCATCAGGTTGGACACAGTCCATATTCCACGTGGGGCTCACAGTTTTAATCCCTGTTTTACAGGTGAGGTAAAAGGGACAGAGAAGTTAAGGACTTGCCTGAGGTCACATAGAGAAGTGGAGGAATTAGAACCCAGGTCTTTGATTTACAGGCCTGTGCTCTAGTCACTAGGCTATGCTGCTTATTTAATCTATTCAATTCAAAGTTCTTTGTGAGCTGGGAACGTGTGTGTGTTTTTTCAAGCACTTGTACAGCACGTTACTACATGATGATGATGACTCTTGCCAGGAATAAGAGATGAGTCTTGGTCCTGAAAATTCAGATCAGAGACACAGCATGTCCTAGTGGAAAGAGCACAGATCTGGGAGTTGGAGGACCTGGCTTCTAATCTCCACTCTCGCTTGCCTGCTGTGACCTTGGGCAAGCTAATTTAATAAAATAAAAGACACTGGCACAGGGTAATTCATTGTGGTCTTCCATAACAGAATGATTCTGTTGTCTCTGTTCCTTCCTCTCAAGGAATAGTCAAGATGATGATGATGATTATTGTATTTAAGCGCTTACTATGTGTCAAGCACTGTTCTAAGCGCTGGGTAGATACAAGTTCATCAGGTTGTCCCACGTGGGGCTCACAGTCTTAATCCTCATTTTACAGATGAGGGAACTGAGGCCCAGAGAAGTGAAGTGACTCGCCCAAGGTCACAAAGCCGAGAAGTGGCAGAGGCAGGATTAGAACCCACAACCTCTGACTCCCAAGCCCTTGGTCTTGCCACGAGGCCATGGGTGATCCCAGATGAAGAGACACAGTTCCACCCCCTCATTCCAGGACTCTAACTTTAGGTCGTTTCTGTCCTCCTTGTTCCCTTTATAATGCTAATAAACCTAGTAATTGTTAATCCATCACTGTCCTAAAATGCAGGGGCAATAAAGAGGGTAATTTAGTGAGCCCTTTCTAGGTCTAATTTTTCTCCTCCCCATTGTTCTCCCGGGTGTGAGCACCCCCACCCCCGAGGGGATTTCTTTGAGCTGCAGCTGTGGGCTGAGGATTGAAGAACGGAAATTCCACCTGGAAAACTGCACTGCGTGGAGGGGGCGAGCATCCTCATTGATTCATTCAGTCGTACTTATTGAGCGCTCGCTGCGTGCAGAGGACTGTACTAAGCGCTGGCGGGGGCCCTCTCCCTTTTGGGGGGATTCCCAGGGCATGAAGCTGAAAAGACTGAATCGGGGGTTCATCCCTCCAGCCCCTCAACCTGTTTCCCCGGGGCAGGCCTGGAGGGGAGTCTTTTTGGAACAACTCACATCGGGTAAGTGCTTCCCCGGCCAAAATGTTCATTTTTGTCTGCCCGGCGCGTCCCAAATGAATATTCATTAGCTCGGATTTACTGAGCGCTTCCCGTGTGGATAGCACTGTACTAAGCGCTTGGGAAAGTACCATGCAACAATAAACAGTGACATTCCCTGCCCACAACGAGCTGGCGATATTAGTTGGCTCTTAAGAGGGGTAATAATAATGTTGGTATTTGTTAAGCGCTTACTATGTGCAGAGCACTGTTCTAAGCGCTGGGGTAAACAGAGGGGAATCAGGTTGTCCCACGCGGGGCTCACAATCTTAATCCCCATTTTACAGATGAGGGAACTGAGGCATAGAGAAGTTCAGTGACTTGCCCACAGTCACACAGCTGACAAGTGGCAGAGCTGGGATTCGAACTCATGAGCCCTGATTCCAAAGCCCATGCTCTTTCCACTGCACCACGCTGGTGATCTGGGCACATTGTGGCCCCCAACAGTATTTCTTCCCCCCAAAAATGATCTTAGAAAATATACTTGCCCCTTGCAGATGCCGCCGAAGGACAGATAAAGGAACATAGTTTGAACTGGTTTGATATTTGAAGGGGAGATTACGATAGGATCGAAAAAACTTAGGAAAAAGCAGGTAAAAAATAAAAGGGTCTCCATTTTGCACGGTAATAGTAATAATGGTGTGTGTTAAGCACTTACTATGTGCCGAGCACTGTTCTAAGCGCTGGGGTAGGCACAAGGTAATCAGGTTGACCCACGTGGGGCTTAGTCTTAATCCCCATTTTCCAGATGAAGGAAGCGAGGCACGGAGAAGTTAAGTGGCTTGCCCAAAGTCACACAGCTGAAAAGTGGCGGAATCGAGATTAGAACCCTCGACCTCCGACTCCCAAGCTCGGGCTCTTTCCACTAAGCCACGCTACTGCTACTCTGGTCTCATTTCATTCATCCAATCGTATTTATTGAGCGCTTACAGGGTGCAGAGCACTGTACTAAGCGCTTGGAAAAATGCAATTCAGCAACAGAGACAATCCCTGCCCACAACGGGCTCACAGTCTAGAATGGGGGAGACGGACGTCAAAACAAGTTATATTGTACTCTCCCAAGCACTTAGTAAAGTACTCTGTACAGTAAACGCTCAATAAATACAACTGATTCGAAGTGGACTACCGTCTTAGTTATTCATTTCCAGGAACCTTTCCGTTTAATTGACACAGAATCTAAGAATGGGCTTTCCCTGCCACCTTGTGGTGATATATTTAGTTAGAGGTGGATTCTCAGCTTTTTTTTCTTTTTAAAATTCTGCACCACATATGTTTTCAGTCAGTAAGAAGTTTTGCGATGTGACAGATCTGTCAAAACAATATAATTCAACGAATTTAAAAGTAACCACAACAGAGATGTGTGGAAAACATTGGAGGGGATGTAAAATGCCTACAGTGCAATGTGCCAAAATATTTTGCATGAATAATAAGATCTTGATAATAATAATAATGTTGGTATTTGTTAAGCGCTTACTATGTGCCGAGCACTGTTCTAAGCGCTGGGGTAGACACAGGGGAATCAGATTGTCCCGCGTGGGGCTCACAGTCTTAATCCCCATTTTACAGATGAGGGAACTGAGGCACAGAGAAGTGAAGTGACTTGCCCACAGTCACACAGCTGACAAGTGGCAGAGCTGGGATTCGAACTCATGACCTCTGACTCCAAAGCCCATGCTCTTTTCACTGAGCCACGCTGCTTCTCAATCTTGAGAGGAAAGAAGGTTAAAATCTGGTGGTGGGGTGGGGGGAGGAACAAGATGAGGAGTATTTCATGTATGAAATTATTGAGGCAAAAAAAGGATAAATGGCTCAGAGGCAGGAAAGGGAAACCCCCCCCCCCCCGGTATCCACTACTTTATCTGGCATTGTTACACCCATGTAGTCAGAGTTCAGTTTGCTCCATATAACTGGGTACAGTTCCCAGAAATTGTTCGTTTAAACGTTCATGGTTAAGTTCTTCAGCTCCCACAGAGATGCCATCTTCTGATTTAATGATGCATAAGACATGTTTAAAAACTCAATTCCCATGTTGCAGCAAACTTTTCCAGGGGCCTAGCCTCAGTGCAAATTAGTTTTGTGAAAATTTGCTCGTGGAACTTAAGCATTGGTACATAGGAAGCACTTATCCCTTCCCGCCTTGATTAGTGTATTGGCCTCCTTGCTGACCTCCCTGCCTCCTGTCTCTCCCCACTCGAGTCCCTACTTCACTCTGCTGCCTGGATCATTTTTCTACAAGAACATTCTGTCCCCATTTCCTCACTCCCCAAGAACCTCCAATGGTTGCCCATTCAGCTCTCCATCAAACAGAAACTCAACATCAGCTTTAAGGTATTCAATCACTTGCCTCCCCACCTCCCATCTCACCTTGCTACTCTTCTACTACAGTCCAGCCCGCACACTTCACTCCTCTAATGCCAACCTACCTACTCACTGTGCCTCGATCTCATCTGTCTCACCGCCGACCACTCGCCCACTTCCTGCCTCTGGCCTGGAATGCCCTCCCTCTTCAAATCCAGCCATCACTCTCCCCATCTTTAAAGCCTTATTGAAGGCACATCTCCAAGAGACCTTCCCCGACTAAGCCGCCTTTTCCTTATCTTCCGCTCCCGTGTTGCCCGGCTTCCTCCTGTATTTCATCACCCCCTCAGCCACACAGCACTTATGTACATACCTGTAGTTTATAGCTAATGTCTGTCTTGCTCTCTCGCCCATAAGTTCATTGTAGGCAGGGAATGTGCCTGTTGTACTCTCCCAAGTGCTTAGTACAGTGTTCTGCACACAGCAAGGTCTCAATAAATACAATTGATAGGAAGGCTAAGTGCATGAGAACAAGGAGAGCTTAACGTAGTAGAGCACGGACCTGGGAGTTGGAAGGTCATGAGTTCTAATCCCAGCTCGGCCACTTGTCTGCTGTGTGACCTTGGGCAAGTCACTTCACTTCTCTGGACCTCAGTTACCTCATCTATAAAATGGGATTGAAACTGTGAGCCCCATGTGGGACAGGGATTGTGTTCAACCCAATTTGCTTGGATCCATCCCAGTGCTTAGCACAGTGCCTAGCACACAGTAATCACCTAAATACCACGATTATTACTATTATTATTGAAAACTAAGAATGGTGAGAGAAGCAAGGAAAATGAAATGAAAGTAGCCAAACTCTCTCTCTTCCCCACTTCAAAGCCCTACTGAGCTCACCTCCTCCAGGAGGCCTTCCCAGAATGAGCCCCCCTTTTCCTGTGCTTCTCCTCCCCTCCCCCTGCCCTCCTACTCCCTCCCTCTGCTCTTCACTCCTCCCCACAGCACTTGTATATATTTGTACATATTTATTATTCTATTTATTTTAATGTCTATATAATTCTATTTATCTATTTTGATGCTTTTGATGCCTGTCTACTTGTTTTGTTGTCCCCCTTCTAGACTGTGAGCGTCCATTGTTGGGTAGGGATTGTCTCTATCTGTTGCCGAATTGTACTTTCCAAGCACTCAGTACAGTGCTCTGCACACAGTAAGCGCTCAAATATGAATGAATGAAATGAGCCAAAGGGTGGAGAAGGAAATAAACAACTGGTGAGAGTCTCAGTAAGGAGATAGTAAGTGCTTAACAAATACCATTTAAAAAAAAAAAAAGACCTGTGCCAGGCACTGTCCTAAGCACTGGGGTAGATACAGACGTAAGGCGTTTCCTTCCTTCCTCCGTCCGTCCGTCCGTCCCTCTCCGCTCGCTCACCGGGCTGACTCCGGTCTGTGGGGCGAGGGGGCCAGACCGAGCTTGATGATCGCCGGGAGGGACAGCCCAGAGGTGAGAGGGGACAGCCTGGGCGGGTGGGCGGCGCGATGCGAGAGGTGGTCATCGGCGCCCTGGAAATCTTCCGGGCCCCTGGAGGCGGGGGAAACGCGATGGCGTGATTTGACTGTCCCAGCGGGGTCTCCTCTCTGCTCTGGGCTACGCAGCGGAGAGCAGATCGCTTTATAATAATAATAATAATGTTGGTATTTGTTAAGCGCTTACTGTGTGCAGAGCACTGTTTTAGGCGCTGGGGGAGATACAGGGTCATCAGGTTGTCCCACGTTAGGCTCACAGTCTTCATCCTCATTTTTCAGATGAGGGAACTGAGGCCCAGAGAAGTGAAGTGACTTGCCCACGGTCACACAGCTGACAAGTGGCAGAGCCGGGATTCGAACCCATGACCTCTGGCTCCCAAGCCCGGGCTCTTTGCACTGAGCCACGCTGCTTC
This sequence comes from Ornithorhynchus anatinus, assembly GCF_004115215.2. Lineage (NCBI taxonomy): Eukaryota > Metazoa > Chordata > Mammalia > Monotremata > Ornithorhynchidae > Ornithorhynchus > Ornithorhynchus anatinus. The sequence continues at coordinate 53,783,892 of NC_041749.1, forward strand.
GCTCTTTCACGAACTCCGCTCATTCCAAAAAAAATAAATAAAACTACGAGGTCAGTTCCTGGGGACTCCATTCATTCAATAGTATTTATTGAGCGCTTACTATGTGCAGAGCACTGGACTAAGCGCTTGGAATGGACACTTCGGCAACAGATAGAGACCATCCCAGCCCGATGATGGGCTCACACAGAGCCTTGGACATTTCTACTCAGAATTTTGGCGAGTTGAGATGAAAATCCCAGAGAAGCAGCTTGGCGTCGGGGCTAGAGCCCCAGCCTGGGAGTCAGAAGGTCATGGGTTCTACTGCCGGCTCTGCCGCTTGTCTGCTGTGTGACCTTGGGCAAGTCACTTCTCGGGCCTCAGTTACCTCATCGGGAAGATGGGGATTTGAGACTGTGAGCCCATGTGGGACAGGGACTGTGTCCAATCCCAAGTGGCTTGTATCTCCCCCAGTGCTTAGTACAGTGCCTGGCACATAGTAAGCGCTTAAATACCATCATTATTATTATTGGCACCCTTCTTTAATCACCACCTCACAGCTCCACAGCACTTAAGTACATTTCTGTAACTTATTATATTAATGTGTTTCTCCCCCTCTAGACTAAGCTCACTGTGGGGCAAGAGCATGTCTACGAACTCTTCTGTATTGTACTCTCCCAAGCATTTAGTACTCTGCACGCAGCTCAGTAAATGCAATTGATTGATTTTCTTTCCCACTTTTGAGGGGCGACAGAAGACTAGTATTTTCAAGGTAGGAATTTCCCCAACTACTTGTGTTGGGTATGTTTTACAAAATACTTGAATGTGAACTTACTTAGGTTTAAATAGTATCTAAGTGCTCAAACTACACTGTGGCAAAGTGGTTTGATAACTGAAGGAAGAACTGAGCAAAAGAGCTGGTGTCGTAACATGTAAATGTAAGAAGCTCAGCATTATTATTATTAGTTGCTTTGGGGTCGGCTCCTGTGCTTCCACTGTGGAGGCAGAGTGCCAACTGAGTGCTTAACAAATACCATTAAAAACTTGAACTTTAGTCTAAGCCCACTTCAAAACCTTCAATCAGTGGTGTTTGAGTGCTTACTCTGTGCAGAGCGCTGTACTAAGCGCTTGAGAGAATATACTGCAAAAGAGTTGATAGGCTTGGGAGAGTATACTCCAATAGAATTGATAACCCCTTGTGGGCAAGGATCTCGTCTTACAGTCTAGAGGAGGGAGGCAGATCTTAAAATAATGGATAGGGGAAGCAGCAGAGTGTAAGGATGTGTACATAAGTGATGTGGGGCCAGTGGTGGGATGAGTATCAGAGTGCTTAAGAGGAGCAGGCCCAGTGCATTGGAGATGCAGAGGGGAGGGTGAATAGTGGGGTGAAATGAGGATTTAGGGAAAGTTTCAAGGAGGAGACAGGATTTTAATAGTAATAATGTTAAGTGCTCACTATGTGCCAAGTACTGTAATAATAATGTTGGTATTTGTTAAGCGCTTACTATGTGCAGAGCACTGTTCTAAGCGCTGGGGTAGATGCAGGGTAATCAGGTTGTCCCACGTGAGGCTCACAGTTAATCCCCATTTTTCAGATGAGGTAACTGAGGCACAGAGAAGTTAAGTGACTTGCCCTCAGTCACACAGCTGACAAGTGGCAGAGCCGGGATTTGAACCCATGACCTCTGAAGCCCGGGCTCTTTCCACTGAGCCACGCTGCTTCTCTGCTTAGTACTTTACTAAGTGCTGGGGTAGTTAGAGGTAGTCAGGTTGGTGTAGTCAGATTGGACACAGCCCCTGTCCCACACAGGGCTCATAGTTTTAGTGGGGAGAACGGGTATTGACTCACCCATTTTACAGATGAGGAAACTGAGACCCAAGTGAAGTGACTTGCTCAAGGTCCCACAGCAGACAAGCGGCAGAGGTGGCAGTAGACCCCAAGCCCTGTGACTTCCAGGCCTGTGCTGTTTCCACTAGGCCACGCTGCTTCCAAGCCCTTTATTGCAGGGCTTTGAAGATGGGGAGAGAGGTGGTCTGTCATATTTGAAGGGCGAGGGAGTTCCAGGCCAGAGGAAAGACGTGGGCAAGCGGTCAGCAGCGAGATAGATGAACATGAGGAACAGTGAGAAGGTTGGGGTTAGAGGAGCGGAGTGTGGGGATTGGGTTGTAGTAGGAGATCAGGAAGGTGTAAGGTAAGTGGGAGAGCTGATTGAGGGCCTTAAAGCCGATGGTAAGGCATTTATTAGAACCAAACTTCCAAAACATACATTCAAAATTGGTTGTGCCCGGCACTAGTTTTAATCTTTCCAGTGCTTAGTACGGCGCACTGCACTCAACAGACATCATTACTATTACTGAGGGAGCTATGAACAAAGCCGGGAGAGGAAAGATGGAGGTTGAACCAGAAGAGAGAGCGAGTGGAAACACCATGTCCCTGGGGGAGCAAGAGGGTTAACTCAGCAGGAGTAAACTGTACCCATGGTCTTCCACTCGAGCTCTGCTGTGCAAATGAGTGTGCCAGAATTTGAAAAAGATTCGGCTGGGTTATTTTAATTTTTTTTGTTTAATGCACGGGCTGTGGCATTAGTACTTAAGTACTTAATGGATATAAACTACTTTTGGGGTCAAAAGCTAATAGAGTTTGAAGGTGGGGGAAAGTATTTTGTACTCAAAGTTTTTTCTGGGGGGAGGTGGGGAGGTGGTTGATTTGTTTTGTTTTTTTTAAATCTACTCGATTGCTCTAGGTGGATCTCATTAGGGCTAAAGGGCTGCTATGGTTAGATAATCTTATTTTAATGTCTTGCCTCCCCCTGTAGTCTGTAAACTCCTTCCAGGAGGGGATCACGTCTACCGACTCTATTTTCCCATGACTCTGCAGACAGTAAGTGCTCAAATGCCTACTGCTCTTTCCTAGTAGAAAGAGCATGGACCTGGGAGTCAGAGGACCTGGATTCTAATCCCCACTTTGCCAGTTGCTTGCTGCGTGACCTTGGGCAAGTCAGATTACTGTGTCAGCCTGCTCTCTGATCTCCCTTCCTCCTCTCTCTCCCCACTCCAGTCTATTCTTCACTCCGCTGCGCGGCTCATCTTCCTGCAGAAACGCTCTGGGCATGTCACTCCCCTTCTTAAAAACCTCCAGTGGTTGCCTATCAACCTCCGCACAAAAAAAAAAACTTCTCACTCTAGGCTTCAAGGCTCTCCATCACCTTGCCCCCTCCTACCTCTCCTCCCTTCTCTCTTTCCACTGCTCACCCCGCACGCTCCGCTCCTCTGCCGCCCACCTCCTCACCGTCCCCCGTTCTCGCCTATCCCGCCGTCGACCCCAGGGCCACATCCTCCCGCGGTTCTGGAAAGCCCTCCTTCCTCACCTCCGCCAAACTAATTCTCTTCCCCTCTTCAGCTCACCTCCTCCAAGAGACCTTCCCAGACTGGGCTCCCCCTTTCCCTCTCCTCCCTCTACCCTCCCCCACTTCTCCGCAGCTAAACCCTCTTCTCCCCCCTTTCCCTCTGCCCCATCCCCTCTCCCGTCCCATCCCCTCAGCACTGTACTCGTCTGCTCAACTGTATATATCTTCATCACCCTATTTATTTTGTTAATGAGATGTACATCACCTTGATTCTATTTATTTGCTATTGTTTTAATGAGATGTTCTTCCCCTCGATTCTATTTATTGCCATTGTTCTTGTCTGTCCGTCTCCCCCGATTAGACTGTAAGCCCGTCAAAGGGCAGGGTCTGTCTCTGTTACCGATTTGTACATTCCAAGCGCTTAGTACAGTGCTCTGCACATAGTAAGCGCTCAATAAATACTATTGAACAAGCTAAACAGGTTGGACTTAGTCCAAGTCCCACAGTCTTAATCCCCATTTTATAGATGAGGTGACTTGCCCAAGGTTGCTCAGCAAACAAGTGGTGGAGTTGGGAATAAAATCCAGGCTCTCAAACTCCAGGCCCGTGCTCTTTCTACTAGGCCATGCTGCTTCTCAGATGGTATTTATTCCCCATTCTAATATGATGATATGGGTTTCCAGATATATTCTCACAGCAAATGCCTATAAGGGAAAATCAGTCTTGAAAGGAAGTGACCTACTGGGTGCCTTATTCCAAAGCCGTGTGGCCTAGTGGAAAGAGCATGGGCCTGGGACTCAGGGAACTTGGGTTCACCTGCTGTGTGACCTGGGGCAAATCAGTTAACTTTTCTGTGCTTCCATTTCCTCATCTGTAAAGTGGGATTAAATAAGCAGCGTGGCTTAGTAGAAAGAATCTGGGTTTGGGAGTTCGAGGTTGTGGGTTCTAATTCCTCTTCTGCCACTTGTCAGCTTTAGGCATTTAACTTCTGTGGGTCTCAGTTCCCTTATCTGTAAAATGGGGATTAAGACTGTGAGCCCCCTTTGGGACAAGGACTCAGTCCAACCTGATTGTCTTGTAACTACCCCAGCACTTAGAACAGTGCTTGGCACATAGTAAGTGCTTAACAAATGCTATCATAATTATTATTACCCATTTTCCTTCCCACTTAAGCTGTGAGCCCCATGTGGGACAAGGACTGTGTCTGGACTGATTCCATCTACCCCAGTGCAAGTACAAGGACCTGGGTTCTAATTCTGGCTCTGCCACTTGTCTGCTGTGTGACCCTGGGCAGGTCACTTCACTTCTCTGGGCCTCAGTTGCCTCATCTGTGAAATGGGGATTGAAACTTTGAACCCCACATGGGACAGGGACCGTGTCCAACTCGATTTGCTCATAACCCCCTCAGCACTTAGAACAGTGTCTGCCACATAATAAGCACTTAACAAATACCATCATCATCATTATTATTATTCTCCTGGGAAGGAAATGACCTACTTAGTTTGCTAGGGAAGATCATCTTCCAATGATTCCCTGGTGCTCTGTATATGTACTGGGAGTACACAGTGAGTTAGGTCCTGTACAGAGTCCACAAACCATGGTCTTTGCCCTCTGGGGGTTTATAACCTAAGCCAAGAAGTCTGTACACCTGTCGACTCAATACAGTTGTTACAATAGGTTGCACCCACTTAATCAGGGTAGTTATTACTGATAGCAGTGATATTATTCATTGACATTTGAATAGCGAGAGGAGTGGATGGGGGCGGGAGAAGCGTGGGTGGGTTTGTTTACCTCCATTCATCGGTCTGGGCCAGGGAGGATCCCCAGCCCTAATTTATATTAATGTCTGTCTTCCCCCTCTAGACTTTAAGCTCCCTGTGGCAGGGAATGTGTTTACCAAGTCTGTTATAGTGTACGCTCCCAAGGACTTAGTACAGTTCTCTGCACACAGTAAGTGCTCAGTAAATACCACTGATTGGTATTTTTTTGTGCCACTGAATGTAGAACACCACTGTGCTAGAAGCACAAACCCAGTCCTTGCTGGCAAGGAGCTTACACTAAATTTATTCAACAATCTTCCCTTTACCTGTCTTTCCCTACAACTCTCTCATTCTTTCCTGCTGTCTCAAGAAGAAAAATCTTGCACCTCCAACCCCTATTCCTTTGCTCCTTTATAAAAGCACTTGTGCTCATTCTTCCTCACCTCCTGAATGCCATCTTTGACTGCTCGCCCATTGGCTCTTTCCCCTCCACTTTCAAACATGTCCACATGTGTCCCCCGGCTTAAAAAAACCCCAAAAAAACAAAAACCCAAACAACAAAAAACCCCACTCAAGTCCCCAGTGTACCTTTCAACTCTCACCCCACTTCCTTCCTACCATTCCTCTTGGAACTTCTCAAACAAATTATAGATACGCTGTCTCTACTTAACTTCCTCCAACTCCCTCCTTGATACTGTACAGTCCAGCTTCTGCCCACTCCACTGAAACTGTTCCCTCCAAATTTCTTGATGACCTCCTCTAAATATAAGACTACTCTGGCCAAATCCTCTTTGACCACTCAGTAGCCTTTAACACTGTGAACTAGCAAGGGCTTGGGAGTCAGAGGACCTGGGTTCTAATTCCAGCTCTGCCACTTGTCAGCTGTGTGACATTGGGCAAGTCACTTAATTTCTCTGTGCCTCAGTTACTCATGTCTAATATGGGGATTGAGACTTTGAGCCCCATGTGGGACATGGACTGTGTCCAATCTGAGACTGTAAGCCCATCAAAGGGCAGGGACTGTATCTGTTACCAATTTGTACATTCCAACGCTTAGTACAGTGCTCTGCACATAGCGCTCAATAAATACTATTGAATGAATTAGCTTGTAGCTACCTCAGTGCTTAGAACAATGCCTGGCATATAGTAAGTTCTTTGCAAATACCATTAAAGAAACAAACAAAAAAACTCGCACCCTGCTCTCCTGGAAACACTTTATCTAACCTTGATTTCTCTGACCTCTCCGGCTGCTCCTTCTCAGTCTCCTTCACCAGTTCTTCTGCCTCCTACACCCTAACTGTGGGTGTCCCTCAGGGTCCTGTTCTGGGTTCCCTTTCTCCTTGAGGTACACTCCCTTGGGGAGCTCATCTGCTATTTTGTATCTGCCCCAGTGCTTAATACAGTGCTTGGCACATAGTGCTTAACAATTACCATAATTAACTACCACCTTAACCTTCTATCCCATTGTCAGAGAAAGAACACTGGGCTGCACGTAGCACTGTACGGACCCTGATAGAGCCTTTTTTAAATGTTCTTATTGTATTTGACTAATATCAAAATCTGTGGAAGGGCCAGATTAATCTAAGAAAGATGATTCTTCTATACTCTGCAGAGTGTGTAAATTCAGCCCTATTTTACTCTATGGGGCAAAGGTGCAGTAAACACACAGTATCACTTCATTATAGTTTATTGCATTTCTGCCACACAGGGTCTGATGTATATGAATTTACAAACCCTTCGAACTCCAGGAGACTCCCCTCAGTAATGAATGCCAAATGGAAAGGTGCAGCTCTTAGAAGATCTGTGAAAAGCAGGCATGGCAAACATTGGGCAATTTATGAAAATCAGTTATGAACTGAAGGAGATTTCGACAAGGTGTTGGTCAGGGGCCAACTCTTTCAAAATTGGAGGCTCAGATGAGCCTGATATAATTTACAATGGCTAGAAGTTGGCAGGAGCCCTGACTTTGGCAGGGGAAGGTTGAGACTGGTAGTGTGAGACAGGAGAAGCTGACAGGCTTGCAAATACACTATTATTGTCATTTATTGAGCACTTACTGTGTACAGAGCATGGTACTATGCACTTGGGATAGTAAAAAGGAACACAGTTGGAAGACATTCCCTACCCACAAAGAGCTTACAGCCTAGAGAGGGAGACAGGCATTAATATAAATAAATTCCAGATATGTAAATAAGGGGTGTGGGGATGAGGGAGGGGTGAATATAGGGTGTAAATCAAGTGCAAGGGCAACGGAAAAGGGAATGGGAGAAAAGGAAATTAGGGTTTAGTCAGGTAAGGCCTCTTGAAGGTCAGGAGAGTGATCATCTGTTGAATGTGAAGGGTGTGGCATTCTAGGCCAGAGGCAGGATGTGAGAGAGAGGTGGGTAGTGAAATAGATGAGATCGAGGTACAGTGAGCAGGTTGACATGAGAGGAGCAAAGTGTGCTGGCTGGGTTGCAGTAGGAAATCAGGGAGGTGAGGTAGGAGGGGGCAAGCTGATTGAGTGCTTTATTGCTGTTGGTTAGGAGTTGCTGTTTGATGCTGAGGTAGATGGACAACCATCAGAGGTTCTTGAGGAGTGGTGTACTGAATGGTTTTGTAGAAAAGTGGTCTGGACTGGAGAGGGGAGAGACAGGTAGGGAGATCAGCAGGGAGGCTGATGCAAGTAATCAAGGTGGGATAGGATAAATGCTTGGATGACTGTGATAGCAGTTTGGATGGAGAGGATAGGGCAGATTTTAGTGATGCAAAGGTTGGACTGACAGGATTTGGTGACAGGATCTATTATCCTCTGGATTTTCAAAATTAACTGGATTAGAGATTGGAGGGTTTATGGAGCATGTTTGGACATCCTTTTGAGGGCATGCTTCATGATTTGATGGAAACTAGCTTCTAACTGAAAAGATAATTGATCTCTGTATTAGGCTGTTGTCAGACAGTCACGGGTCAGCTGTGTGACTGTGGGCAAGTCACTTAACTTCTCTGTGCCTCAGTTACCTCATCTGTAAAATGGGGATTAAGACTGTGAGCCCCACGTGGGACATCCTGATTCCCCTGTGTCTACCCCAGCGCTTAGAACAGTGCTCGGCACATAGTAAGCGCTTAACAAATACCAACATTATTATTATTATTATTCCACCCCTCCATGCCGGGGCAAACTCTTTTTGAAAACTCTCATACTCCTTTAGTGTAACTTTGCTTCAGAAGTAATATAAAGTTATGACTTCCAGAATCTTTAATTTCCAGGAGAGCACTTAAAAACCCTGTGCCCTATTAGACACTAATGGTACATTCATACCCTCTTATTTATTTTTTAATTTATTTTTTATTACACTGTGCACATTTTAGTAGGGTTCCTGCCTTTCAGTAAAGGTGACCTCTTCACCAGGTTCTTGGAGTGGGGAAAAGCCATCCAAAGGTAACAGCAGTTTACAGTATAAATTGTAAAAATGAACCTGCCTGGATTTAGCTCAGTCTCAGACTCTCCTTTTGGGGCCTCTGAGGGATCTCAGGGGCAACTGTGCCGTTGTATCTGTTCCCTTGCAGAAGGAGGCAAGCCTCCTTTTTGAGGCCTGGCCACACATGTCCTGAATCTGGTCATTATTCATTCATTCATTCAATAGTATTTATTGAGCACTTACTATGTGCAGAGCACTGTACTAAGCGCTTGGAATGAACAAGTCGGCAACAGATAGAGACAGTCCCTGCCGTTTGACGGGCTTACAGTCTAATCGGGGGAGACGGACAGACAAGACCGATGGCAATAAATAGAGTCAAGGAGAAGAACATCTCATAAAAACAATGGCAACTAAATAGAATCAAGATGATGTACAATTCATTAAAATAAATAAGGTAAAGAAAATATATACAGTTGAGCAGACGAGTACAGTGCTGAGGGGACGGGAAGGGAGAGGGGGAGGAGTAGAGGGAAAGGGGGAAAAGAGGGTTTAGCTGCGGAGAGGTGAAGGGGGAGGTGGTAGGGGGAGTAGAGGGAGAAGAGGAGCTCAGTCTGGGAAGGCCTCTTGGAGGAGGTGAGTTTTAAGTAGGGTTTTGAAGAGGGGAAGAGAATCAGTTTGGCGGAAGTGAGGAGGGAGGGCGTTCCAGGACCGCGGGAGGACGTGGCCCAGGAGTCCACAGCGGGATAGGCAAGACCGAGGGACAGTGAGGAGGTGGGCAGCAAAGGAGCAGAGCGTGTGGGGTGGGCAGTAGAAAGAGAGTCAAGGAGAAGAACATCTCCTTGACGAGAAGCAGCGTGGCTCACTGGAAAGAGCACGGGCTCTGGAGTCAGAGGTCATGAGTTCGAACCCCGGCTCTACCACTTGTCAGCTGTGTGACTTTGGGCAAGTCACTTAACTTCTCTGTGCCTCAGTTACCTCATCTGTAAAATGGGGATTAAGACTGTGAGCCCCACGTGGGACAACCTGATTCCCCTGTGTCTACCCCAGCGCTTAGAACAGTGCTCGGCACATAGTAAGCGCTTAACAAATACCAACATTATTATTATTATTATTAAAGAGAGAAGGGAGGAGAGGTAGGAAGGGGCAAGGTGATGTAGAGCCTTGAAGCCTAGAGTGAGGAGTTTTTGTTTGGAGCGGAGGTTGATAGGCAACCACTGGAGGTGTTTAAGAAGGGGAGTGACATGCCCAGATCGTTTCTGCGGGAAGATGAGCCGGGCAGCGGAGTGAAGAATAGACTGGAGCGGGGTGAGAGAGGAGGAAGGGAGATCAGAGAGAAGGTTGACACAGTAGTCTAGCCGGGATATAACGAGAGCCTGTAGCAGTAAGGTAGCCGTTTGGGTGGAGAGGAAAGGGCGGATCTTGGTGATATTGTAAAGGTGAAACCGGCAGGTCTTGGTAACAGATCATATGTGTGGGGTGAACGAGAGAGACGAGTCAAGGATGACACCGAGATTGCGGGCCTGAGAGACGGGAGGGATGGTCGTGCCATCCACGGTGATAGAGAAGTCTGGGAGAGGACCGGGTTTGGGAGGGAAGATGAGGAGCTCAGTCTTGCTCATGTTGAGTTTTAGGTGGCGGCCGACATCCAGGTGGAGACATCCCGGAGGCAGGAGGAGATGCGAGCCTGAAGGGAGGGGGAGAGGACAGGGGCGGAGATGTAGATCTGCGTGTCATCTGCGTAGAGATGGTAGTCAAAGCCGTGAGAGTGAATGAGTTCACCGAGGGAGTGAGTGTAAATGGAGAACAGAAGAGGGCCAAGAACTGACCCTTGAGGAACTCCAACAGTTAAAGGATGGGAGGGGGAGGAGGCGCCAGCGAAGGAGACCGAGAATGACCGGCCAGAGAGATAAGAGGAGAACCGGGAGAGGAAGGAGTCCGTGAAGCCAAGGTGAGATAAGGTATGGAGGAGGAGGGGATGGTCGACAGTGTCAAAGGCAGCAGAGAGGTCAAGGAGGATTAGAATGGAGTAGGAGCCATTGGATTTGGCAAGAAGTAGGTCATGGGTGACCTTAGAGAGAGCAGTCTCGGTAGAGTGGAGGGGACGGAAGCCAGATTGGAGGGGGTCTAGGAGAGAATGGGAGTTAAGGAATTGGATCTCAGGGCTCACCTCGGGCACAAGGGTGGAGAGCAAGGCCAAGGTGCTCAACTCTGGGTTCACCCAAAGGACTTTTTCCCCCAAAGAGCTCAAATCTTATGGGTAGTTTGTATTCATTTCTAAGATTTGCTGAAAGACTGCTTTGGGAGTGACACTATATTAGGTTCTTGGCAATATACAAAGAGAAGTAGCGTGGCCTAGTGGAGTCAGAAGGATCTGAGTTCTAATGTGGGCTCTGTCACTTGTCTGCTGCGTGACCTTGGACAAGTCACTTCTCTGTGCCTGTTACCTCATCTGGAAAGTGGGGACTATCTGGGATATGGACTGGATCCGACCTTGTATCTACCCCAGTACTTAGTACAGTGCCTGGCACATAGTGAGCACTTATACCTTTTTTTTTTTTTAAAAAAAAAAAAAGATAAATTGACAGTTTACCCACCAGAAGCTTACAATCTAAGGGGTCTGTCAATCACAGAAGCAACCAAACCTCAAAGTAACATTCCAGAGCAGTCTTCATGCCCCTGTCCTTTGTCTTACCCTAATGAGGTTGAGGGAAGTTAACAGAAAAATCCCCAATAGTTTAAATGTTTATATGGGTTGTTTTCCCTGCTTCACTTGCCCTCCACTCCAGTGGTGAGAGAGAAGGGGAGGCTTGGGTGCCAAGGTGGTGAAATGAAAGTTGAGGCCTTGAACTTCTGATAGACCCTCTGGCTGCACTCCGTGCTATAAAATCCAGACAGCTGACTTGTATTTAAGGAAAATACTCCAGCACTTTGCCTCCTTTCTTCTTTAAATGGTATATAAGTGGGCGCTATGTGCCAGGCACTATACTAAATCCTGGGGTAGATACAAGTTAACTAGCGTGGCTCAGTGGAAAGAGCATGGGCTTTGGAGTCAGAGGTCATGGGTTTGAATCCCGGCTCCACCGCTTGTCAACTGTGTGACTGTGGGCAAGTCACTTAACTTCTCTGTGCCTCAGTTTCCTCATCTGCAAAATGGGGATTAAGACTGTCAGCCTCACATGGGACAACCTGATTACTCTGTATCTACCCAGCCGTTAGAACAGTGCTCTGCACATAGTAAGCACTTAACAAATACCAACATTATTATTATTAATCAGGTTGGACACAGTCCGTGTCCCACACAGGGCTCCCAGCCTTAATCCCCCTTTTACAGGTAAGGTAACTGAGGCCCAGAGAAGGGCAGCCACTTGCCCTAAGTTTCACGCACCAGACAAATGGCAGAGCTGTGGTGAGAACCCAAGTCTTTTTGACTCCCAGGCCCGTGCTCTATCCCCTAGGAAACACTATTCTTCAAATGCTGTCGAGTTGTTTCTGATCCATAGCAACTCCATGGACACACCCTCTTCAGAATGTCCCTAGCTCATGAGAAACCTCTCACAGGTTTCCATGCCTTTGGCCTCTCCCCATCAATTGATGGTATTTATTCGGCACTTATTATCTGCAGAGCACCGTATTAAGTGTTTGAGAGAATATGATAAAACAGACTTGGCAGACTCCTTCCATGCACATGAGGAGCTTACACTCCCCTCTTCAGTCCGTATTGCACACCACGGCCTGAATCATTTTCGTGCAGCTTGGTACATATTTCTCCAATCCTCAGAAACCTAAAATGACTACCCAACTCCCCTTGCATCATGCAGAAACTCTGTACTTTTGCCTCCACGGCTCTCCACCAGCATGTTTCCATCTTACATATTAGCTCTCTTCACCTGCTACTCCCCAGCTCATAATCTTCATTCCTCCCAGGCTTACCTTGCTCTTGATTTTCCCGTCTCTGACCCCTCTCTCATGCTCTTCCCCCCAGTCTAGAAGTTTCTTCCCCACCTGGACCTGCCAGACCACACCTCTCTCAGCTTGAAAGCCTGCCTTAAATTCCCCCACCTCCAGGAGGCCTTTCCTGATTAATTCCCAACATTCCATGCACAACAGAACACTGCCTTATCCTTAGCCCTTGGGTATTTTAATCCTACCTCCTTTGGGACCCAGGGTTCAAGTCTAATTTTCACCTGTGTATTATTTTTCCCACTTCTTAGTAGAATATTTTGCACCCAGGTGCTTACCACTTTCCCCAGAACTTGTGAACATATGTCTATTTTTATTTACTGCTTTTATTTGCATATTTCTCTACACATTTGGTATTTGTTCAGCCGTTAGGTTCTGGTGTTTGTACTGCTTCCAGCTTTATACTTGCTCTTCCTTTGTCCTTCAGTATTTGTAAATTAATTTTTGTCTGTTTCCGTTACTGGACTGTAAGTTCCATGAAGGTACTGTTTTCCTGTTATTGTACTCTTGAGTGCAGTGAGTACCACTGATTGGCTGTATTCCTAAGAGTTTGGTATATATTTGGGAAGTGCCATACTAGACCCTTAGCTCAGCTCCTCTTCATAAGGAGGTACTGAGGGGTCCAATCTCCCATATTTTGAAGGGTAAGTTCGCTTTCACTGGGTCTTGAGGGGCCTTAAAATCTCAAGTAACTCAACACTGTGGTGATGGCTATGTTCTTTTTAGCACATTTGTGCCGGGAGAGCTGAATTTATATAATCATCAAAAATATGGGATAATCAAACTCACTCATGAATTCAACCATACTTTGAAAACAAAGATCTAGAAGTATCCTTGATTTTTTTTTTTTCAACCCTGGGGCATTCTGAGAGATAGAATCTGGGCAACGTGAACCCAGTTTTACACACTACAAAAAGTTCAGTTTTGGACTCTTTGTTCCTGGCCCCCTTTCTCTATCTCTCCCCACACCAAAAAAAAAAAAAGCACAAATAAGAATTATTGGTAGAAAATCTAAAGTGAGAGATGACTACACATAGTATTAGAACTTAAAGTAGAATCCACCTGGCCACATTTTGGGTTAATCAAGCATCACTCACTGTATGTTTCTAGCTTGGCAAAACCCCAATAGTTTTTTGCCCCAAGCATTTTTCCCCCCCTTAATTCTTACCTCTTGTGTATTTCAGGGAAATGAACTCCACATGTTTCTGCTTCATTTACACGAAAGCCATCAAAGTGTTGTTGTATACAAGCGATTTGAGGGTCTAAAAGCCTCTGAGTCCCTTTAAAAGCCTCTTCTCTTAGAAACAGGAAGTTCAATTTTTCTAAGGGTAAACAAACTTCAACCCCCAAGGTTCAAATCTGCTTTGAAATTCAAGCCACGGGATTTGAGGTGTGTGCCCAATTTGGCAAACTCCTTCCCGTATCCGTTTCCCAAGTGGCGGGCTCCTGTTATTATTCACTTGGCTTGGAAGTAAACAGCAAGTAGATGATTTATCTAATCTGTGCCTGTTAGTGACTTATACTTCATCAAAATGAAACGAACAGCATCTGCACGCACAAGAGTAAGGAATTTCTACTTAGGGACAGGAAGGATCTCAAGTTACTCCTACTGGGACAGAACATTTGTGGCTCAATATGGCGTATGGCCATTAGAGGGAGCGATGCGGTTAAAAATCAGTTGGAATAAGTTGGTATTTTGGAAAACTAGTGTGGCGGGGGGGAAACCAGGCCTTGATTTGTAGCAGGAGAGAAGCCAGAGTCCTGAAAAAACAGGGCCTTCTCCACTGCCGAGTGAAATTGCCCAGCCGGGATTTTTAAGAGCTGGGAGAGGGATGTTTCTATTTCTGGTCCGACGCGATTAAGTTGACAGCTTCTTACCCGCAGGTCTGCTCGGACTTGTGGTGGCACTCCACCAAAAAAAGTACTGGGGCAGGGGCCTTGTGAACCCTGGCAACAAATTCAGCAGTGCTGAAAGCGTTTTAACGATGTGAAACTTATAACTGTACCTCATCCGTTTGTGCAAGTGCTGACGAGGTATGGCATCCTCATTTGGTAGTTGGAAAACCTAAGCACATTTGATGTACCTGTATTAAATTCCCTGAAGAATTACAGTATCACTTTTAGGTATTACAAATTGCTGCAATCGTTCGGTTTTTAAACTGAGTTTTGTAGAAGCAACTTTATCTCTTGGTAAATTGGTGATTAGCCACATAAGTAGTTATCAGAGCCTATCCAAGTGGAGATGTAAACAAATACCAATTACTAAGAAAATTTGTCTTCAACCATCTAAAGTGGACATTAAGTGTAACTTGTTAGAAAAGAGCCTATAAATTGGTATGGCCTTCCACCTTCTGTGGGGCTGCCTCAAGGCTCAGTTCTGGGTCCCCTTCAATTCTCTGTCTCCACCTACTCCCTTGGAGAACTCATTCGCTCCCACGGCTTCAGCTACCATCTCTGTGTGGATGATTCCCAAATCTACCTCTTCAGCCCTGACCCCTCTCTTTCTCTGCTGTCTCGCATTTCCTCCTGCCTTCAGGACATCTCTACTCTGAGGTCCCACCGACACCTCACACTTAATGTGTCCAAAACGGGACTCCTCATCCTCCCACCCAAACCTGACTTCCCCACCGAATTTCCCATCACTGTAGACAGCACCACCATCCTCCTTGTCTCACAAGCCTGTGACCTTGGCATTATCCTCGACTCAACTCTTTCACTCAACCCATACGTTCAGTCTGTCAACAGATACTGTTTGTTCTACCTTCACAACATTTTCTAGAATCTGCCCTTTTCTCTCCATCCAAACTGCTATCAAGCTGTTCCAAGCACTTACCCTATCCTGCCTTGACTACTGCATCAGCCTCCTTGCTGATCTTCCTGCCTCCTGTCTCTCCCCTCCCCAGTCCATACTTCACTCTGCTGCCCAGGTGATTTTTCTGAAAAAAACTGTTCTGTCTCTCACTCAAGAACCTCCAGTGGTTGCCCATCCACCTTTGCATCAAACAGAAACTCCTTAGCATCAGCTTTAAAGTATTCAATCACCTTGCCACCGCCTACCTCACCTTGCTACTCTCCTTCTATGATCCAGCCCACACACTCCTCTCCTCTAATGCTGACCTACTCACTGTATTTTGATCTCATCTCCCTCACTGCCAAGTCCTTGCCGTGTTCTCTCTTGGGCCTGGAACTCCCTTCCCCCTTCTTATCTGACAGCTCACCACTCTCCCCACCTTCAAAACCCTCCTAAAATCACATCTCCTCCAAGAGGCCTTCCCTGACTAAGCCCTCCTTTCCCCTATCTTCCCGCCTCAAGGCTCCAACTATGCACTTGACTATGTACCCCTTAAGCACTTTTTACTCCCTCCAACCCCCCTTATGTATATATTCTTATACTCTAATATTTCCTCTATCTGTAACTTTTATTTCAATATCTTACTTGCCCTGTAGACTGTAAGCTCCTTTTGGGCAGGGATTGAGTTTACCAATTCTATTGTAGTGTCCTTTCCCAAGCATTAAGTGTAATGCTCTGCACACAGTAAGCACTCAAAAATACCACAGATAAATATTGAGTCTAGACAGTTTGGACAGATTCCAAGATTGTCATCTTTGAACAGGGTTATGTATTAATGCCCTGTGTTGGAATTTTGCATTTGAACACCTGATGCCATTTTGCTCCTATCAACACAAGATGGGCTGCAGGCCTGTTTGCAAATGATTTCACTTCAGAATTTTGAAAAAGGGTAATTCCTCCGCTGACAGCCTTGGCCACAAAAGAAAAGCTGGCATCCAATTCCCTCTCTCTTTCCATATTTCCTCCCTGGGTTCTTCCATCTGCTCAGGGAATATCTTTGAAACTCAAGGTGGGGAATGTGACAGTACTACCTTGGCCAAATCATGTTTTAATCTTTTCTGCAGCTACTTTCCTTAAACCATCAGATTGTACCTGCATGCATTTAGGTACATGGAGAACATGCTGGTAACACGAATAGATCGGTGTGGATTCTAGAAGCATGTAGCACTTCAGTTGTCTGCTTCCTTGGCTGCTCGGTGTTTCATTTCTGCTCAGGTTACTCGGCTAAATATTTCTTTCCCATTTAGTTCTATGGATGCTGAAGGATTGGTAGGAGATTATTTTTAAAATTACCAGTAAACTGTAGTTGCATATGTGTGTTCATTTTTGGCAGCGGGTGCTAATCTCTTCAGGGGAGGGAAAAGGGATTTCCATTTGGTCAATGCAGGAGCCTTGAACTTTGAGAACTGGAACTGACCAAATCAGAAACTGAAATTTGTACTGTAGGTTAATGGAGCAGCAGTCCCCACCAGTGAAAGAATTCATTCAATTGTATTTATTGAGTGCTTACTGTGTGCAGAGTGCTGTACTAAGTGCTTGGAAAGTATAATTTGGCAACCAAGCACACGGGTGAGCCACCTGAATTTACCTAATCCACCTTTTCCTCTTGAATAAGGGAATCCTCTGGTCTGGAGAGTCCATTTGTTCCTAGCACTGACATTACTGCTGTTCTCTTGAGAACAGTTTTACATTGCCCAGAGCCTGGATTCCACTTTATTTCCCTCTAGATGGAAAGCTTGTGGTGGGCAGGAAACCCATCTGCCAAGTCTGTATTGTACTCTTCCAAGCTTTTAGTATATGCTGGGCACATAGTAAGCACATCAATAAATACCATTGATAATGATACAGCCAAATCTCTGGGAACATAACCGATTCCCTTGGTTGTGGGCAAATTCTCAATGCCCCTCTTCTGCCTGTGATTCTCTTTTCTTTGACTGCCGATGTGGTCGCAGAGTTTTACTTCAAATTCCAATTGAAAGCCCTTTTTGTTCCCTTTTTTGGTTCTTTCATGAAAGTCTTGGGTAGGTTCAGCGTGCAAAGAATCTCCACTAGGTTGGGGCTGGAGGGGAGGGCAGATGGGGGAAGAGGAGCCCATAGATTTGGAAAAGAGGTCATTGGGGACTAGCCCACCATCTCCTTCCCTTCTGGGGGCTGGCTGCTGGAAGCCCCCAAGGCAAAGAGCTCCGATCCACCACTCTTCGAGTCCTGTGTCTCCCCAGTACCCAGAGCATCTCCCCCATCCCTAACACAGGCAGGCATCAAGATCTGAGATCTCTGTAATATTAAATCCATTTGTAATAAGGTAACAACCAGAGCAAATCCGGGTTAAGCCGGCTTTCCCCTGGATCTAATACTTTCCCCGCCGGGATCCTCTCTGCTTCCCTGCAGGCACCCACACCTCACTCGCTTCACCATCTCAGGGGCAGGAGCCTCACTCCTCTGATGGTAGTCCTCTTGGATCCCTTCCCGGGTCTTTAGCTAGCTTCTCCTCACCTCAAGATGGCTGAGGTTCTCTTTATTCTTCCCAACCTGCCCCTCTGCTTCCTTTGATGAATAAAATCTTACCTGTACCAGTGTGAACACAGCCTACGAGTGCACTTGGAGTTGAAGCTTTGGAGACTGCAGCTATCTCTAGCTTATTTGGCACTAATCTCCCCTCTAAACTGCAAGCGCATTGTGAGCGGGGAATGTGTCTGTTGTACTCTCTCCAGCATTTAGGCAGTGCTCTGCACACAGTAAGTGCTCCCTAAGCATGACTGATAATCTGGAAAGTGTTTTCTGAGTCATATTTAGGGAGCTGCTTGCCAGTTTGGTCTCAGCTGGTCTTTTGGACACTCTCCCTACCCAACTACATCATAATGACAATGAAATCAAGAGGGATTGCTTTGGAACTGCCAAAGTCTGGATTTCCTGCCAATGTCGGGGTCGGGGGGAATGGAGTAGTGGCTAGAGAGGGAGGAACAAGGTAGGGGGATGGGGAGATGGAAACCAGAAGGGTCTCTGGCTCTTGTATATTGCAGACTTACCCTGTTGGGTAGAAAAGGGAGACTTGGAATCCAGCATGAGATTGGGAGCTTTTGCGCACACATCCTTTCCCTGGTATGGAAAAGGGTTAGATTTGTAGGAGCTCAAAGATGGGTGGTGCAAGATACTGGGTTGGGAACCAGGAGTCTTCCTTCAATTTCTGACTTGATGAAAAGTTTGCTGCAAGTCATGACCTGTTCATGCTTTGATTTCTCCATTTGTTGAATGGGGGCAAGCATCTCACCGTTTGCACATTGAGATCCCTATTTCAAAGATTTCCTCTTTCTTCTTAGGCTACTTCTTCTTCATTCTCCCTTTCGTCACCTTCCTGCCCGTGGCAGCCTGTCCATGCTGTGGGGTGCTGTGATCCGGTTGGCAGCTCACCATCTGCCATCCTGGTGGACCACACTTAGAATTGAGCACATTTCCTCACTCAGCACACCCAGAGCAAACACGTGAAGAAAATGGAGAGAGAGGCAGGCAGGCAAGAAAGATGCCTGTTTTGGGGGAGTACCCAGATGATCCTGCCTATCTTCAGTGGATAAGGTGAGCGCCGAGGCCACTATTTTACAAGCGGGGGTCCAGGGTAGAAAACAAGGAGTGGCTCCTTTCCCCCAACTGGGGTCAGTACATAGAGATTTGGCAATCCCAGGGAAATCACGTAGGGTTTGGACCAGGGCCATTTCCAACTGGAGGTATGAGGGGGGAGGGGAATTGGGATAGGCGACATTTTTAAGGAGTGGGAGACTTTCCAGGACAGTAGTGCCACTCTTAAAAATGTCTTATCAGACCGAGCCTGGCCAAAACCTCTTTCTTCTGTGAGGGTCTCACTGCTGTACTTTTCCTCCAAGGGTAGCCCCTGGAAACGAGTGGCTACTTTGGCCAACCACAAAACCGACTCCATCCTGAGGCATCAGCTTTATTGGGGCTGCCACGGTCAGGGACCCTGACAGTTGCCCTGTCTGCCCCGTTATTGTTGGCAAGGGGAAAGGAAGCAGAAGCGGGGACTTCAGGGACAACTGAACAAGCAAGGTTGACTTTAGGCATGATAAGCCATCACTCTTCCAAATCTTTCCCTTTGAACTCTTGTTTTGTTTTGTTTTGTTTCTCTCTTCCATCCTCCTGCCCCACACCCTTGTCTTCCTCGGGAAAGAACTGGTGAAATGTACTATACTAATAATAATGATAATCGGGGGATTTAGGACTTATTGTGTCAAGCCCTGTACTTGAGAAGGAGCATGGCCCCGGGGCAAGAGCAAGGGCTTGAGAGTCAGAGGACATGGGTTCTATTCCCGGTTCTGCCACTTGTCTGCTGTGTGACAAGTGGCAATTCATTTAACTTGTCTGCTGTGTGGGGCAATTCATTTAACTTCTCTGGGCCTCAGTTCTCTGGGCCCCATCTGTAAAATGGGGATGAAAAGCATCAGTCCCATGTGGGACAGGGACAGTGTCCAACCTGATTACCTTATAACTACCCCAGCGCTTAGGACAGTGTTTGGCACATAGTAAGAGCTTAACAAATACCATAATTATTATTACTAAGCCCTGGATAGACACAGTACAATCAGATGGGACTCCCTCTAAGTAGGACAGAGTAGGATTTAATCCCCCTCTTACGGAAGAGGTAACTGAGGCTTAAAGAAGTTAAGTGACTTGCCTAAGGTCACACAGTAGACAAGTGGCAGAGTCAGGATTATACCTCAGGTCCTCTGACTCCCTGGCCCCTCTTTTCATTCATTCATTCAATGGTATTTATTGAGCGCTTACTATGTGCAGAGCACTGTACTAAGCGCTTGGAATATACAATTCGGCAACAGATAGAGACAATCCCTGCCCAATGACGGGCTTATAGTCTAATCAGGGGAGACAGACGGACAAAAACAAGACAACATAATCACGATAAATAGAATCAAGGGGATGTACCCTCATTAACAAAATAAATAGGGTAATAAAAATATATACAAATGAGCACAGTGCTGAGGGGGACAGGGGAAGGAGCAGAGGGAAAGGGGACTTAGCTGAGGGGAGGGGAAGGGGGAGGGAGCAGAGGGTGGAGGGGGAGCAGAGAGGGAGCAGGGGGAACAGAGAGGGAACAGAAGGAAAAGGGGAAGCTCAGTCTGGGAAGGCCTCTTGGAGGAGGTGAGCTCTCAGGCCTTTGAAGTGGAAAGGAGAGTTAGTTTGGCAGAGGTGAGGAGGGAGGGCATTCCAGGACAGCGGGAGGACGTGGGCCAGAGGTCGACGGCGGGATAGGCGTGAATGGGGGGATGGTGAGGTGAGCGGCAGAGGAGCGGAGCGTGCGGGGTGGGTAGTAGAAAGAAGGGAGGTGAGGTAGGAGGGGGCAAGGTGATGGAGAGCCTTGAAGCCCAGAGTGAGAAGTTTTTGTTTTGTGCGGTGGTTGATGGGCAACCACTGGAGGTTTTTAAGGAGGGGAGTGACATGCCCAGAGCGTTTCTGCAGGAGGATGATCCGGGCAGCGGAATGAAGAATAGACTGGAGTGGGGAGAGACAGGAGGAAGGGAGATCAGAGAGAAAACTGATACAATAATCCAGCTGGGATATCATGAGAGCTTGTACTGGTATGATAGCCGTTTGGAATGGAGAGGAAAGAGTGGATCTTGGCGATATTGTAAAGGTGAGACTGGCAGGCATTGGTGATGGATTGGATGTGTGGGGTGAATGAGAGAGCTGAGTCAAGGATGACACCAAGGTTGCGGGCTTGAGAGACGGGAAGGATGGTCGTACCGTCCACAGTGACAGGGAAGTCAGGAAGAGGACAGGGTTTGGGAGGGAAGATAAGGAGCTCAGTAGCACTCCCCATTAGCAGCCTATTAATCTCTGCTAATCAGGACACAGAAATTCTGTGATTTTTTGAGGCTTAACACTTTCTGAGTAAATGTAGTTTGCTTTCTGTATTGCAATTCATGAAATACGCAAAATCAGTCTTGAAAACTGCATCAGTTATTGCTGGTGTTGTGGGGGTGGAGAGGAAGGGGAGAATTTGGAGATGGTGGGGACAAGAAATTAATATGTGGGGAAGAAACCGCACATGACAGATTGCCTACTTTTCCTTTCCAGGGAAGGGATGACTGTGGAGGAATCCAGGATTGAGCTGACACAGATGTAAAGAACACCACCACCAGGTAATAATAATAATAATGTTGGTATTTGTTAAGCGCTTACTATGTGCCGAGCACTGTTCTAAGCGCTGGGGTAGACACAGGGGAATCAGGTTGTCCCACGTGGGGCTCACAGTCTTAATCCCCATTTTACAGATGAGGGAACTGAGGCACCGAGAAGTTAAGTGACTTGCCCAAAGTCACACAGCTGGCAAGTGGCAGAGCTGGGGTTCGAACCCATGACCTCTGACTCCAAAGCCCGTGCTCTTTCCAGTGAGCCACGCTGCTTCTGGGTAGGAAGGCCCACATTTCTTTTGGAAGAGCATCTTCTTAAAAGGCCCAAATTTCCTTAACATAGACTTTAGGATTGAAATTCAAAGGCCTTCTGACAAAAGGAACATTTTTCTATGGCAGATGGTCCCCTGAAGCAAACGCTTTTGACAAGGTAGTCTCTCTCTGCTCTGGTGGCCGTTTAACCATAAACACTGGCAACTCACTCAAATTATGTCATAGCTGGCTTGCCCCACCTCTGTCATCTCTGGAAAAAAGTTCTTATTTGACAAATCTGTTTCAATTTGGCATGTGCTTGGAATTATGGAAGTTCATGAGAAACATTTTCACTAATTTTACTAATGAAAAATCCTTCTATGGGTGGCATGTTTCAATCACAGAACAATCTTTAAGGGACAGATTCCTGAAAACCAAGCTTTGCAAGCAAACCTTGAAACAACCGGGACTAGACTAATACAGTCGTATCACCGTAATAATACAGTATGATGAGGCTACGGCTAAGTGTTAATCAAAAAACCCCTCCACCATCTGAATATCCTAATAATGGCCAAGAGGAGGCTGAAATTGAACAGCTCCAATAGCAACTCAAAGTGAGATGCAGTTGTCATCAGACAGCTGATGTTTAGGAAAGAATGGGCTGAATGGCAATTAGGGAGGAAATCATTTTGAGATAAGATGTCAAGAAGTGCATTTTCATGCAAGCCATAATGTGTGTCCCAAATAGCCTTCCTGCCACCAACTAAATATGTGGATTTAAAAATGCTGGAGAGAGAATTAGATGCCATCCCTGGGGAAATGAAGTACTAAAAAGGCAGGACTAGGTGGCTGTTACGGAATATAGAAAACTGTATTTTGATGTACTGCAGGTGAAACTAAAGACTCACAGTGACTTAGAAATGAGGAGTTACATACCAATGCCTTGCGGTTTTTAGTTGATGTGCCATTAGCTTTTGGGATGTTTATAGTTTAGACTACAGATGGGTTTCATTATACACCACCCAAAATTTGGCTACTTCACAGTTTCTAAAGATATTTGGGAATATCCACTTGAAAAATGTTTAATTTTAGTTTTGGTGGCTCCTAAATTTGAGAAGCAATTTCGGTAGGGGTGTGGAAGCAAATCCTCGTAAGAGAAGCAGTGTGGCCGAGCAGAGAAAAGCACGGCCCAGGGAATCAGAGGACCTGCGTTCTAATCCCAGCTCCGTTGATTGCCTGCTGTGTGGTAACTTGGACAAGTCACCTAACTTTTCAGACCCTCGGTTTCCTCATCTGTAAAATGGAGAGAAAGTAAATACCCATTCTCCCTCCCCCGTAGACTCTCTGACCTGATTATCTTGTATTTATCCCAGTGCCTAGTACAGTGTTTGGCACATAGTAAGTGCTTAATAAATATCTCAATTACTATTGTTAAAACATTTCATCTAAATGATAGTCATGGTGGCTCTCTCACTTTTATAGTTCATCAGACTGAGAATTCAAATTTCAAAGTGCCCGTGGCAGCTCATCTCCAAGGGTCTTCAGGTGTCAGGGGAGCTGATGCATGGAGAGATTTTTGTCCCTCTAGAGGCCCAGCAGTTGAATTGAAGGAAGGAAGCTCTGCAGAAGGGTTCTTCCGTTATCCTGCTTAGGGACACAGTGGCAGTCCACATAGCATAGGATCAGCTTCAGGGAACAGTTCCTCAAACTGAGGAACATTCCAAAGATCTGCCCTGTTTGAGAACAGGGAGAAAGAATTTGAGGTTAAATTCTTGGAAATCATAGATATCTGACTTCCTGATAATTGTGGCCCCAGACACTGTCCAGATGGAGTAAATGGGAAAGAGAGAAAGAAAGGTTGTGTTATATTTGAGGACACATTATGATGATGATGATAATTGTTAAGCTCTTACTATGTGCCAAGCACTGTTGTAAGTGTTGGAGTAGATACAAATAATCAGGCTGTCTCATGTGGGGCTCACAGTCTTAATCCCCATTTTACAGATGAGGTAATTGAGGCACAGAGAAGTTAAGTGATTTGTCCAAGTTCACCCAGCTGACAAGTGGCGGAGCCGAGATTAGACCCCAGGATCTCTGACTCCCAAGCCCATGCTCTTTCCACTAAGCCAGGCTGCTTCCAGAAATGGAATAATGATATTTTGGTGGGGAGGAGAATGGGTCAGATTCCCATGGTGCTATATTAGGCAGACTTTCTGTGGTGGAGTTAGAACTTCTGACTCTGGGAATTCTGAAGAATTCATTCAGTCATAATTATTGACCACCTACTGCATGCAGAGCACTATACTAGGTTCTCAGGAGAATACAATAACAATAAAGAGAACAATAAAAGAGAAGCAGCATGGGGTAGTGGACAGAGCACGGGCCTGGGGGTCAGTAGGTCATGGGTTCTAATCCTGGCTCTGCCACTTGTCTGCTGTGTGACCTTGGGCAAGTTGCTTCACTTCTCTGGGCCTCAGTTACCTCATCTGTAAAATGGGGATTAAGACTGTGAGCCCCATGTGGGACGGGGACTGTGTCCAACCTGATTACCTTGTATCTATGCCTGGCACATAGTAAGCATTTAAATACCATTATTATTATTATAAGACCCAATCCCTGCCCACGAGGAGCTGATGATCTATTGGTGACAGAGATGGAATTTGGCCCCCAGCCCTCTCTCTTCCTCTTAAAAAGTGCAGGCCCCTGCACAAATAGCCAAATGCCCTCTGGACTAGTCTGACCCTATCTCCTGTTTTACCCTTCAGCCACCAATTCATCATTTTCCTCCCTGTAGCACTAGTGGGATCCCCCTGGTGATGGTGATGACTGACTAAAAACAAATTCATAGGGACCTAATTACCAACAAGGAAAAACTTCTTCATGAATGAACATGAGGGTGGGGGGGGAAAGGCAGCTAAGTATATCACATGGGTCCACCAGCCCAGGATCTAATTGCAGTTCTATGAAGCTTAAGGGAAACCGGCTGTGAGGAAACAAGAACTGGAATAAAAATGGAAAAAAGACTTGATGTACAACTACTGTACTTCTTGGACTGTTCCTTTGTACAAGAATCCATTTATTCAGTCACTCATCTGGTGGCATTTTTTTGGAATTCCCACGGTGTTCAGAACCATGTTTGAGGGCAAGTTGACATTCCAATGGAGGTTATGAGATTGCACAGCTACTTGGGAAGCCCCATGGGTTAGTGGAAAGAGCATGGGCTTGGGAGTCAGAAGTCATGGGTTCTAATCCCACCCTGTCACTTGTCCTCTGTGTGACTTTGGGCAAGTCACTTAATTTCTCTGTGCCTCAGTTACCTCATCTGTAAAATGGGGATTAAAACTGTGAGTCCCACGTGGGACAACCTGATCACCTTGTATCCACCCCAGCACTTAGAACAGTGCTTGGCACATAATAAACGCTTAACAAATACCATTATTATTATTATAAAATGTACAAGAGGAGAACAAATGTTATCCTTTAAATTCAAAGGTGATATAACTAAGGGTGAGATTTTTCTCAGGTTGTGCAGGTGTGGCTTTGACCTTCACAACATCGCTAAAATCCATCCTTTCCTCTCCATTCAAACTGCTGCCATGTTAATCCAAACATTTATCCTATCCTGCCTTGATTACTCTATCAGTCTCTCTGCGTCCTGTCTCTCCCCATTCCAGTCCAAATTTACTTTGCTGCCCAGATGGTTTTACTACAGAAATGTTCAGGCCACGTTTCCCCATCCTCAAGAACCTCCACTGGTTACCCATCCACCTCCACATCAAATGGAAACTTTTTACTATCAGCTGTAAAGTATTCAATCACCTTGCCCCCTCCTTCCGCATCTCGCTACTCTCCTACTACAACCCAGACTGCCCACTTCGCTCCTCTAATACCAACCTACTCACTGTACTTCAACTTCTGGCTCACATCCTGACTCTGGCCTAGAACGCCCTCCCTCTTTATATCGAACAGACGATTACTCTCCCCAACTTCAGTGCCTTATATTGTAGGCACATCTCCAAGAGGCTTTCCCTGACCAAGCCCTCCTTTCCTCTTCTCCTACTCCCTTGTGCTTCACCCTGACTTGCTCCCTTTATTCACCCCCCCGCCTCTCAGCACTTATGTAGATACCTGTAACTTTATATTAATATCTCTAGATTGTAAGCTCACTGTGAGCCGGGAATGTGTCTGTTGTATTCTCCCAAGTGCTTAGTACAGTGCTCTGCACCCAGTAAGTGCTCGATAAATACTAGTGACTGACAGAAGGAAAATAAGAGCTTAACTAAGGTCAGCTCCCTCGGCCTGTCAGTAGCCAGCAGATGGGAGTGGGGCTGAGGTATGGTGGTCAGACGTGGCTGTCAGGGAAGTTTGAACTCCCGGGTGAGGCTGGGGTCACTGGGAGACCAGCGGAAGTCGGGGTCTGGAGTCGGTGACGTGTGGGGAGAGATAGGTCTGGGGCTGTGGGCTTCACCATCTTGCCCAGCCTGTGCTGCAGCTGCGTGAGTCCTGGGCAGCTGGTTCTTGGGCTTTTGCTCTTAACAGTCCCACCACCACTCCCATGTAGCCAAAGGCAGCCATCACTCAGGGCTACTGCTTCTTCCAGGAGATTGAAAAAGGGGGATT
Organism: Ornithorhynchus anatinus; assembly: GCF_004115215.2. Taxonomy (NCBI): domain Eukaryota; kingdom Metazoa; phylum Chordata; class Mammalia; order Monotremata; family Ornithorhynchidae; genus Ornithorhynchus; species Ornithorhynchus anatinus. The sequence continues at coordinate 53,810,211 of NC_041749.1, forward strand.
CAATACCTGTTCTCCCCACTGCTTAGGCTGTGAACCTCCTGTGGGGCAGGGACTGTATTGAAAAAGGGGGGTTCAATACCTGTTCTCCCCACTGCTTAGACTGTGAACCCCCTGTGGAGCAGGGACTGTGGCTGACTTGAAATCTTCTAACTACTTCAGCGCTTAGTTATAGTGCTTGCATATAGTAAGCGCTTAACAAGTACCACTTTTCGTTATTATCACTAATAACTCTGGGAACAGCGGACAATTGACCCTAAGATCCACAGCATAGCCACAGAATCAGAGTGGCCTAATGGAAAGAGCACGGACCTGGGTTCTCATCCCGGCTCCGCCACTCTTCTGCTGTATGACCTTGGGGAGGTCGCTTAACCTCTTGGTGCCTCAGTGGCCTCTTCTGCAAAATGGGGATTCAATAGCTGTTCTCCTTCCAACTTAGACTGTGAGCCTCATGTAGGACCCAATGATCTTGTACTTACCCCAGCGCTTAGTACAGTGCTTACCACATAGGAAGTGCTTAATAAATACCATAATTATCTCATCTACCAACTCTCTTGTACTTTATCAAGCGTGTAGTACAGTGGCCTGTGTGTAGTAAGCACTCAATACCATAGATGGATTGATTGGGCAGAATTGCTGGCCAAATCAGAAGGTATGCAAAAGGAGTCCATTTTGTGGATTAGCCTAATACTTTTTAGCCATACCAGTCTGAATAGCAATGAGAAATAGAGTGTTAATGTTAAGCCCCTCTCACGTGAACTAGTTCATTTAGCAGATATTGTCAGCTCTGGTAAGGCACACATGGAATTTGCTACATTTTTTTTCCCTCCATTCCACCCTTGGGCTTGCCCCATGAAGACACGGCCACTCTCCCCATCTGCTGTGGCTTCACATTGCTTTTGAACCTACAGCCATTGGGAAATGGGCCAATGTCCTGGGCAAGTGAGATCCAGGATTTCCTAACGCACCACAAGCTTGAGCTGACACTTGGATTTAGGTCTCTTGAGCGGGATTCCATTTCTGCCATGTTTTGACAAATTGCATGATGGATTGAGACTACAAAACTTATTTTCTCTTATGACCTAAGCGGGTTTTAAATCCAGGTCTCTAGAGATGAAGAATTAGTGCTCTAACCCACTGCGCCATGAGCTCTCCCTTAATCTAATTCCTGGCATACAAAACGAATGGGAGTTGGCCACACAAAGAGTTGTCTTTAGCAGTTGACGATCAATCAAAAGCAGTGCAAATGGGGAAAAGGAGCTGGTTGGTTCCTTGTGTGAAAGACGATTTTGTAGCTGAGTTGACTTTTTTCTTGGCTCAGCTGTTTGTGTCAACAAGAAGTGTGATCAATGCAGGAAGCACAGTAAAGTATCCTTTTTGAAGCCTGGAAAGGGAGGACACATTTATGATGTGGCAATAGAATGTTGGGTAGATAAGGGTCAGCTATTGTTTTCATTAAAATACACATCTCAGTGATTTGTAACCATTTCTTTTTTCCCCACCTTTGCAGTTGGATGAAATTTGGCACATAGCTTTCCATCTCCCATGCACACCACTGCTTAAATTATTTTAATTTGAGGACCCATTTGAAAAATGGAACTGTGGTATCAAGTGGCAAAACAGCTCCCCCCAAAATTTAATTTCAAACAGAAATAAAAAATTGGTCTTTTCTCAGTGGTTTTATCTCTTTAGAACCACCTACAGCAGTTGCCATTTTATATAAAAAAGGAAGTTTTAAAATGGTGCATTCTGCTGATCATTCCAATAGCATAAATAACATGTTTACCTATTTATTTTCTAGAACCAAATTTAAGGAGGAAAATGATAAATTTGAAAATGTGTGCTATTTATCGAAGAGATAAAACTGCTTAAGAGATTTATTTATTCCCCTTTTCATCCAATCGACTAGATCCCCATGAGGGAAATGTGGACTGGGTTTATTGTCGGCTTTCTGCAGGGGTACTTTGAGTCATAACTTGAACCCAGCTGTCCTCTCTTGTTCCATTTCAATGACTCAAGAAGGGTTTGTTTTCTGGCTTTATGTTAGTGGTTAAGTGGTCCCAACTCAGTTTTGAACCCTCCATTAAAATGATGGAGAGAGTTCACACATCCATTAATGCTTTTCCTTCAACATACTGATTGTGGACACAATGAAAGAGCAAGACTGTACATTGATTTAGGGAGGAAAATGTATTTTTCCATCACCGGATGAGCTAGGAGTTTTAACTGTTACAATGGAAAAATCCATAGACTCGTTTTTGTTTTGTTCTCTCACATTTACCATCTTCCCGTTGTCTTGCACAGAGATTTTAAATACTAGTAGATTAGGGATATACAGTCTGTTGGGTCACAAGATCTCACCTGAAATATTACCTCCCTTTTCTCCTGCCTCATCCCTCACACACTCAGAGGACTATTCACTATTCAGTAGCAGCTGGAACAAATGCAAAGGGAAGAAGTTTGCTGCTGCCGAAATGCCCAAAACCCGCTATGCTGCTTTGAAGTGTCCCTCCCCTCCACCAAGGGCATATGAACCTCTAATTGAAAACTCACTAAATGCAGCCCGTTGGAGAATCAGCATGTTTTCCATTTCTGTAATTTGGGGTATCATTTGGTGGACAGGTCTAATTCTTCATTGTTCATTTAAGCCATTTAATAGTTTTTTCAAATGGTTTAAAATTCCACTCAGGAGAAGCATAAGGGATCCAGAGGAGCAACCAGCTAGTCCACCCTGCTGCCTCTAAGCAGGTGAATAAGTGAATCATCCTGGACAACTGACTCTCTCTCTCTCTCTCTCTCTCTCTTTCTTTCTCTCTCTCTCCCTGCAATATCTCCAAGGAGGAGTCTTCATAATTTCCATACCGGTATTTCATTATCTTTGATACTCAAGACGTTTCTCTGGCTTCTCTAGACTGTAATCCCATTGTGGATGGAGAACGTGTCTGCCAGCTCTGTTGTATTCTCCCAAGTGCTTGGTACAGTGCTCTGCACCCAGTAAGTGCTCAATAAATATCACTGATTGATTAATGTAAGTCCATCTACTCTTGTTTTTTGATTCTTGGAGGTAATGGAGAGTCCCGATCTACTTGAAGGAAATTGTTACCTTCTTCACTAATTCCCCCCAACCCTCATAACACAAGGTTCTTCAAGGCCACAACTACCATGGTACCCCAGAAACGACACCAGATTTCTGACTTAAATTAAGCTTTGGTTAACTATTGTTCTTAGGGTTTTTTTTTTCCTACCACACTTGTGCATAGTCAGCCTGGCGATAGTACTGTGCACCTCATGTGTGTTGAGCACTATATTAAGATACATTAGAAGTAAAGGACAGTCCTTGCCATCAAGGAGCTTGCTATCTAGTGGGGGAGATATGCTGAAGCAGGAGAAAGAACTGAGTTACAACTTTGGGTTTAACCTTCACAACATCTCCCCTTCATATACATACTTGCACCTGCCTACCTCACCTCGCTCCTCTCTTACTACAACCCAGCCCGCACACTTCACTCCTCTAATGGCAACCTACTCACTGTACCTCAATCTCATCTGTCTCGCCACTGACCCCTCGCCCACATCCTGCTTCTGACCTGGAACTCCCTCCCTCCTCATCCGAAGGATGTTCACTCTCCCCACCTTTGAAGCCATATTAAAAGCTCATCTCCTCCAAGAGGCCGGCCTTGACTGAGTCCTCTTTTCCTCTTCTCCCACTCCTTTCTGCCTTGTCCTTCCACCCTTGATTCACTCCACCATCAGCCCCCAGCACTTATCAATATACATAATCAATCATATTTATTGAGGGCTTACTTTGTCCTGGGAGAGTACAACATAAGAGAGTCGGTACCTTTTGATACTCAAGAGGTTTCTTCTGCTTCTCTAGATTGTAAGCTTGCTGTGGGCAGGGAACATGCCTAGCAACTTTATGTACTCTCCCAAGCGCTTAGTACAGGGCTCTGCACACAGTAAGCACTCAGTAAATTGGATTGATTGCCGACTGGTAGGGGAAAGGAAAGAGGAGCAGATAAGTACCTACATGAATAAATAAATTGTGTAAATAGATCAGAATGTACCTAAGTGCTCTGGGGGTTAGGACCCAGCAGTACTCACCCTCAGGCTCCTACTCCACCGGCCTGATGAGTTAGATAATAAATGTTGTATTTAACTTTATTTTTGTTATGGTATTTGTTGAAAGCTTACTATGTGTAAAACACAGTTCTAAGCACTGGAGTAGGTACAAGTTAATTAGGTTGGCCACAGTCCCTGTCTCGCATGGGGCTGATAGTCTAAGTAGGAGGGGGAACAGGCACTTAATCCCCATTTTACAGTTGTGGAAACTGAGACCCAGAGAAGTGAAATGACTTACCCAGGGTCCCATAGCAAGGAATTGGCAGCTCTGGGATTAAAAGCCAGGTCATTCATTCAATAGTATTTAGTGAGCGCTTACTATGTGCAGAGCACTGTACTAAGCGCTTGGAATGTACAAATCAGCAACAGATACAGTCCCTGCCCTTTGACAGGCTTACAGTCTAATCGGGGGAGACAGGCAGACAAGAACAAAGGCAATAAATAGAGTCAAGGGGAAGAACATCTCATTAAAACAATGGCAAATAGAATCAGGGTGATGTACATCTCAGACAGAATAAATAGGATGGTGAAGATATATACAGTTGAGCGGACGAGTACAGTGCTGAGGGGGTGGGACAGGAGAGGGGGAGGAGGAGAGGGAAAGGGGGAAGAAGAGGGTTTAGCTGCGGAGAGGTGAAGGGGGGGGGGGTAGAGGGAGCAGAGGGAAAAGGGGGGAGCTCAGTCTGGGAAGGCCTCTTGGCGGAGGTGAGCTTTAAGTAGGGATTTGAAGAGGGGAAGAGAATTAGATTGTCAGAGGTGAGGAGGGAAGGCATTCCTGGACCGCGGGAGGACGTGGCCCAGGGGTCAACAGCGGGATAGGCGAGACCGAGTGACGGTGAGGAGGTGGGCGGCAGAGGAGCGGAGCGTGAGGGGTGGGCAGTAGAAAGAGAGAAGGGAGGAGAGGTAGGAAGGGGCAAGGTGATGGAGATCTTTGAAGCCTAGAGTGAGAAGTTTTTGTTTTGAGCAGAGGCTGATAGGCAACCACTGGAGGTTTTTAAGAAGGGGAGTGACATGCCCAGATCGTTTCTGCAGGAAGATGAGCTGGGCAGCGGAGTGAAGAATAGACTGGAGTGGGGCGAGAGAGGAGGAAGGGAGATCAGAGAGAAGGCTGATACAGTAGTCTAGCCGGGATATTACGAGAGCCTGTAGCAGTAAAGTAGCTGTTTGGGTGGAGAGGAAAGGGCGGATCTTGGCGATATTATAAAGGTGAGACCGGCAGGTCTTGGTAACGGATAGGATGTGTGGAGTGAACGAGAGAGCTGAGTCAAAGATGACACCGAGGTTGCGGGCCTGAGAGACGGGAAGGATGGTCATACCATCCGTGGTGATAGGGATGTCTGGGAGAGGACCAGGCTTGGGAGGGAAGATGAGGAGCTCAGTCTTGCTCATGTTGAGTTTTAGGTGGTGGGCAGACATCCAGGTGGAGACGTCCTGGAGGCAGGAGGAGATGCGAGCCTGAAGGGAGGGGGAGAGGACAGGGGCAGAGATGTAGATCTGTGTTTCATCTGCATAGAGATGGTAGTTGAAGCCGTGAGAGCGAATGAGTTCACCGAGGGAGTGAGTGTAAATGGAGAACAGAAGAGGGCCAAGAACTGACCCTTGAGGAACTCCAACAGTTAAAGGATGGGAGGGGGAAGAGGAGCCTGAGAAGGAGACCGAGAATGACCGGCCAGAGAGAGAAGAGGAGAACCAGGAGAGGATGGAGTCTGTGAGATAAGGTGTGGAGGAGATGGGGATGGTCGACAGTGTCAAAGGCAGCTGAGCGGTCAAGGAGGATTAGAATGGAGTAGAAGCCATTGGATTTGGCAAGAAGGAGGTCATGGGTGACCTTAGAGAGAGCAGTCTCGGTAGAGTGGAGGGGACGGAAGCCAGATTGGAGGGGGTCCAGGAGAGAATGGGAGTTAAGGAATTCTAAGCAGCAAGTGTAGACGACTCGTTCTAGGATTTTGGAAAGGAAGGGTAGTAGGGAGATAGGGAGATAACTGGAAGGGGAAGTGGGGTCGAGAGAGGGTTTTTTTAGGATGGGGGAGACATGGGCATGTTTGAAGGCAGAGGGGAAGGAGCCATTGGAGATTGAGTGTTTAAAGATAGAAATTAAGGAAGGAAGGAGGGCAGGGGCGATGGCTTTTATAAGGTGAGCGGGAATGGGGTCCGAGGTGCAGGTGGAGGGGGTGGCACTTGCGAGGAGGAAGGAGATCTCCTCTGAGGATACTGCAGGGAAGGGTGGGAAAGTAGGGGAGAGGGTTGTGGAGGGGGGGGAGGCAAGAGGGGGAGGGGTGACTTTGGGGAGCTCAGACCTGATCGTGTTAATTTTTGTGATAAAGTAGGTGGCCGGATTATTGGGGGTGAGAGATGGGGGAGGGGAGAAGCCGTGCCCGTACTCTTTTCACTAGGCCATGCTGCTGTTTAAGTGCTTACTGTGTGCCAAGCACGGGGGTAGATGAAAGATAATCAGGTCAGACACAGTCCGTGTCTCACATGGGGCTCACAGTCTAAGGAGGGAGAAGAATTTCATTCATTAATTCAACCGTATTTATTGAGCACTTACTGTGCACAGAGCACTGTACTAAGCACTTGGGAGAGTACAATACAAGAATAAGCAGACATATTTCCTGCCCACAACCAGCTTGCAGTCTAGTGGTACATCTCCAGGAAACTTTGCTGCCCCTATTTTGGACCACCCTGGGACTTCGATCCTGGTCTCCCCTGAGCCCGCAGGAGGGATTGAGCAGCAGCACTGCTTGGCTTTCACAAAACACACACCTCTGGGTAGGCACTCAATCGATTCTACCCCTCCTGCCTAACCTCACTAATCTCCTCCTACAACCCAGCCACCCTGCTTCTCTAATGCCAGCCTGAACTGTACCTCGAGCACGTCTACCTCTCTGCCCCAGCCTTGCCTCCAGCCTCCCTCTGGCCTGGAACTCCCTCCCTGTAAATTAGAGAAGCAGCATGGCTCGGTGGAAAGAGCACAGGCTTGAGAGTCAGAGGCCATGGGTTCGAATCCCAGCTCTGCCACTTGTCAGCTGTGTGACTGTGGGCAAGTCACTTAACTTCTCTGTGCCTCAGGTACCTCATCTATAAAATAGGGATTAAGACTGTGAGCCTCAAGTGGGACAACCTGATTAGCCTGTATCTACCCCAGCGCTTAGAACAGTGCTCTGCACATAGTAAGCGCTTTCCAAATACCAACATTATTTTTATTATTATTATTATTATTATATCTGACATGCCACCATCCTCCCCATCTTCAAAGTCCCGCTCAAATTGTATCCCTTCCAAGAAGCCTTCCTTGCCCAAGCCCTCATTTCCTCACACTCTTTAGCCTCCGTTTAGAGTTGCCTGTGCACTTGGCGGTGTATCGCTTAAACACTGTCACCCCAGCCTCATGGAACGTATATACATATCCTATTATTCTACTATCTCCCCTCTCTGTAATTTATTTTAACGTTTGTCTTGCCCTCCTAATCAATCACATTTATTGAGTGCTTACTGTGTGCAGAGCACTGTACTAAGCACTTGGGAGAGTACAATATAACAGAGGTGGTAGACCCATTCCCTGCCCACAGTGAGCTTACAGTCCAGAGGGGGAGATGGACATTGATATAAATGAATAAATTTATGAATAAATAAATTTATTCATGTATGTGGGGCTGAGGGAAAGGTGAATAAAGAGCACAGATCCAGGCGTGAGGGAGAAGAGGAAATGAGGGCTTAGGGAAGGCCCCTGGCAGGAGATGGGCCTTCAATAAGACTTTAGAGGTGGGGAGAGTGATCATCTGCAGAAATGAAGAGGGAGGGCATTGCAGGACATGAGCAAGTGGTCAGTGGCAAGATAGAGGAGATCAAGGCACAGTGAGCAGGCTGGCACTAGAGCAAAGGTTGTGGGGTGGGCTGTAGTTTCAAAGCAACATGGTAAGGTAGGAGAGGGAAAGGTGATTGAGTGCTTTAAAGCAGATGGGAAGGAGCTTTTGTTTGTGGAGGTGGATGGGCAACCATGGGAAGTTCTTGAGGAATGGGGAAATATGGACTAAATGTTTTTGTAGAAAAATGATGATGATGGTATTGAAGGGCTTACTATGTGCCAAACACTGTTCTAAGGACTGGGGTAGATACAAGGTAATTAGGTTGTCTCATGTGGGGCTTACAGTCTCAATCCCCATTTTACAGATGAAGTAACTGAGGCACAGAGAAGTGAGCTTTGTGGGCAAGGTGGATGGTTTTATCTAGATCAGCCCACCCCTTGTCAATGACTAAAAAGAAGACCAGAACCTCGAGGTAAACAAAATGGCAGGTCAAGTGCTGGCCCATCCCATTTGGGCCCAGCTTCCAGCTCCTGGTTCTCATCTCCTTAATCAAAGGCTAAAGGGGGCCCAGCCTCCCTCTTCTCCCTGCACCCCAATTCCCAATTGCATATTTTACAATGGCCCCAGTTTCCAATGGGGAGACCATGCACCCCACCCAGAGGTAAGACTCTCTGTGTCTCTGCCTTTCTCTTCACAGCTGGGCCTCTGTTGCTCTCTGACTGGGCTATGTTTCTGCCTTTTTTTTTAAAAAAAAAAAAAAAACAAAAAAACTCTGTCCTATGCAGGCAACTTTTACCAACTGCCCTAGGTTTAGTTTGATTAAGCAAGCTTAAATGACTGCAATGCTAGAACTCTTCTACACTCCTAGCTCGTTGTGGGCGGGGAATGTGTCTCTCAACTCTGTCACATCCTATTCTCCCAAGCACTTAGTACAGTGCTCTGCACAGTAAGTACTCAAATACCAATGATGTGATATTTGCAATATATCTTAGGCCCCCGCAGAACACACCTCGGAATACAACTTACTCTGCTCTAGACAAGTTACGTGAAGCCTTTTCATCAGCGCTTAGAACAGTGCCTGGCACATAGTAAGCACTTAACAAATGCCGTAAGTATTATTATTATTATTATTTATCATCCAGGAGAACTGGGACTTTTTAGCCCTTGCTCCTAAGCTGTGGAGATCCGTCAAGCGTATTTAAGTGCTTACTGTGTGCAGAGTGCTGTACTAAGCGCTTGGAAGAGTACAGTATATAACGGAGTTGGTTCTCCACCCACAAAGAGCTTACAGTCTACAGTTGCATCCAATTCCCCATCAGATAGCCGCGGGGGGGGGGGGGGGGGGGGGGGGGGGGCGCATCTTGGGAGGTTGTAGCTCCACCATGACCTTGAAATAATTATTTTTGCCTCCCTGGAAAAAAAATGTTTAATTGGATTGGAAAGAAAATTGATTGGCTACAGAGAGGACTCTGAATCCAACTCCAGGCTTGTTCAGGTGGTAATGGACTCCTATAATTAACTAAACACAAAATAGCCCCATGCTACCTCTGAGCCTCAGGAAGCCTTTGACATACTTGGGTAAACAGCTGAAAACCCAGTCTCGGAGCCCTTCTATTCCCTAAAGAATAACTCCATGGCGACTTGATAGTCAAGGAAGAGACAGAAAGTTCTCTGGGAGGTTTGATAGTGTTCTGCCATTTTGCCCCGACTTGCTCATTTTCTCTATTTAATTTCAAGGCAAATAAAGCTACCTATTGGTGTAAATATTTCTACCGCTGGCAGTAATCATCAAATATATGTAACTGGCCATTTTACAAAGTAATCTTTTATGAATATAGCTCAATTAATTTGTTTAGTCAGATGCAGAGGAGCAATAAAAAGTGATTGACTAAAAACAATTAAAACAGTAAAAGTAAATTGTTTGTGTCCATTAAAACCTGCTGAGGCCGTCAGTCGAAAATTGTTGGCTTTGATGTGAAAATTAAAACTATTGATTTTTATCCAGTATGTATGTGAATATCAGAGGTCTAATTTGTTTTGCTTTTACTGGCTTAAAGCCCCTGAGGTCAAAATAAAGGTAGACCTGAAGGAGACTGATTCGGTGAGAGCTAATAAACAGCTAGAAAGTCCGATGTGATGAGTAATCGTTGTAATGTTTCAAGAAGATGAGAGTATTTGAGGGAGAATTATGTACAGTATCAGCAAGTGTGTTGCTGAATTGAATGCAAATATTGAGAAATTTATTGTGTTTTGGAGGTGAAAGTGGAAAATCAACAGCAGAATATATGACATTTATAGGGTTGGATTTTAGGGCCTCTATGATTTTTTTTTATTGTCATTTTATTTTTTATGTGTTCCACTAAATCTCATATTCCACAAATTCTTGCATTTAGTATTTAATTAAAATAATGACATAAAAGGTGTTAGCACTTTAAGTCAAGAGCTATGTAATATTTTGACGAAACCTCTGTCATAAGTGGAAGCTTTTAATCAAGAGATAATTTCATGAATTTAAACCCAACAAGGCTGTAAAAATCAGTATAACACATTTGGAATTACAAACATTCAGCTATTTGTCACTGTACTAGGCTGGGCATTTCTCTTTATGAAAACTTTATGGTCTTAATAAATCTTAACTTTAGAATACAAAATGTAATATTTGGTGATTAAATGTTCTATCGATAAACAAGCCAGAGTTCCTATTTACCTTTGAATATAAGTCACTTCGTGTCCAGTTTGGGGAAGTGTGTCTTTAAAGAGAGAAATTCCAAACCCATCTTCAAAAGGGGGGGGGGGGGAAGATAAGTGCTGTATAGGGGAAGGCTGGCATGACTAGTTTTTTTATTGATTTACTCTTGGTTCTATCTGGAATGTTACTTACTGGTTTTAAGTCAGAGTAAAAAGAGTGCACTTTTAAAAGTCCTGGGGACTGTTGTCTTGCAGACACACACTTGTGCCTTTTGCAAGGGCAGAGGAGAAATCACGTGACCTGGGAGAGGAATTATAAGAAAAGTACCCAGTGATGGAGCGAAGCATCCCAGGGAGTTAAGTGCAGGTAAATTACACAGAAGCAGCATGGCCTAGTGGAAAGAGCATGGGCCTGGGAGTCAGAAGGCCCTGGGTTCTAATCCTGACTCTGCCACTTTTCATTCATTCATTCAATTGTATTTACTGAGCACTTACTGTGTGCAGAGCACTGTATTAAATGCTTGGGAGAGTACAATATAACAATAAACGGACACGTTCCCTGCCCACAAAGAGTTTACAGTCTAGAGGGGGAGACAGACATTAATATGAATAAATAAATGTTACAGATATGTACATAAGTGCTGAGGGGCTGGGAGGTGGGGGATGAATGAAGGGAGCAAGTCAAGGTGATGCAGAAGGGAGTGGGAGAAGAGGGAAGGAGGGCTTAGTCAGGGAAGGCCTCTTGGAGATGTGCCTTCAATAAAGTGTTGAAGGGGAGGCAAACTCCTCTAGTCGGGGTGACTAAGCAGCTCCCAGCCGGGGGGGAATCCATAAATTCTGAGCTGTGATAGGTGAGTCATTAAAGCGTCTGTCTGGAGTGAATGCCGTTTATTTGCTGTGTGACCTTGGGCAAGTCACTTCAGTTTGCTGGGCCTCAGTTACCTCATTCATTCATTCAATAGTATTTATTGAGCGCTTACTATGTGCAGAGCACTGTACTAAGTGCTTGGAATGAACAAGTCGGCAACAGATAGAGACAGTCCCTGCCGTTTGACGGGCTTACAGTCTAATCGGGGGAGACAGACAGACAAGAACAATGGCAATAAATAGAGTCAAGGGGAAGAACATCTCGTAAAAACAATGGGAACTAAATAGAATCAAGGCGATGTACAATTCATTAACAAAATAAATAGGGTAATGAAAATATGTACAGTTGAGCAGACGAGTGCTGAGGGGATGGGAAGGGAGAGGGGGAGGAGCAGAGGGAAATGGGGGGAAAAGAGGGTTAAGCTGCGGAGCGGTGAAGGGGGGGGTGGTAGAGGGAGTAGAGGGAGAAGGGGAGCTCAGTCTGGGAAGGCCTCTTGGAGGAGGTGAGTTTCAAGTAGGGTTTTGAAGAGGGGAAGAGAATTAGTTCTCATCTGTAAAATGGGGATCAAGACTGAGAGCCCCATATGGGAAATGGACAGTGTCCAACCTGATTAGCTTCTATCTAACCCCAATGCTTAGTACAGTGCCTGGCATGTAATAAGTGCTTTAACAAATACCATTAAAAAATGTTTACCTCTATACCTTCTGAAGGATGGCCTAACTGACCAAACCCCCTGGCCTCTCTAATGGTGTTCAAGTTATTCCTGGGTCATTCTGAGGAGACAAGGGAGACCAGCTCACTCTTTGGGGAGGGCTGAGGATGCTCAAGTGCAGAGGTCAGCCAACCTTTTGTACAAAATGATGATACTCCAAGAGCCATAAAACTTTTGTCTCCCCTCCACATAACATCTCTGTGTTATGCTGTGACTAGTGCGGTGTGGTGAGACATAATAATAATTACGGTACTTGTTAAGCGGTTACTATGTGCCAAGCACTGTTATAAGCCCTGGGGTCTGGTCTTGTCTTTTGCTGTCGAGTCATCTCCAACCCGTAGCAATGCTATGGACACGTGCGTCTCTCTCAGAATGCCCCACCTCCGTCTGCAATCATTCTGGTAGTGGATCGGTAGAGTTTTCTTGGTTAAAAATCCGCACGTGGTTTACCATTGCCTCCTTCTGTGCAGTCAACTTGAGTTTCTGCCCTCAATTCTCTCCCATGCCACTGCTGCCCAGCACAGGTGAGTTTTGACTTGGGTCAGGTTGCCTTCCACTCGCTAGTCACTGGCCAAGCTGTGAATGGAATGGATATGCCCCTGCTTGACTCTCCCTCCTGTAGTCGAGACTGGTAAAGTATTGGAAACTGTTCAGATGCCATCCTGATAGGGGAAGCCCTGGGGTAGATACAGAAGCAGCGTGGCTCAGTGGAAAGAGCACGGGCTTGGGAGTCAGAGGTCATGAGTTCGAATCCCGGCTCTGCCACTTGTCAGCTGTGTGACTGTGGGCAAGTCACTTAACTTCTCTGTGCCTCAGTTACCTCATCTGTAAAATGGGGATTAACTGTGAGCCTCACGTGGGACAACCTGATTACCCTGTATCTACCCCAGCGCTTAGAACAGTGCTCTGCACATAGTAAGCGCTTAACAAATACCAACATTATTATTAAGTTAATTAGTTTAGATACAGTCCCTGTCCCACAGGGGGCTCACACTCTTAATCCCCATTTTCCAAATGAGAGAATTGAGGCCCAGAGAAGTGAAATGACTTGCCCAAGGTCACACAGCAGACCAGTTGTAGATTCGGGATTAGAGGCCAGGTCCTTTTGACTCCCAGGCACTAGGACACTCTGCTTCTCATCTTGGTGGCGTTTGGCTGCTGCTTAGTAGCAACTGTTGCCAGTGAGGGTGGGAGAAGGGAACAGATGGGGAAGAGGAGGAAAGAGAGGGTAGAGGGGAGAGAGGGGAGTTGAAAGAAAAGGTTGTGAAGAGGACGTCAGCAACAGGTGCCCCCCGCACTGAGTGCCTGTCACCAACAAGCATTCTGCCTGGCGACCCCCCCCCCACCCCGGGTGGGGTGGGCACTGACCCCCACCCCTGGTCTCCTGGGGACCTGAGGTCCTGACCTCATGCTGCTGTGATGGTAGAATCACCCAATCCACCCAGGAAGGGGGTTTCCATCCCTTGTGTGAGCCAGGAGGAGTGGAATCCCCATCCTCCCTGGATGCTCCATACACTTGGTAGCTTTTGGGCAGGTTCTTGACCCTGTTCTCTCCAGCCCTGACTCCCCCCCCCCCCCCCCCAGACTCCATCCCTTCCCTCCTCGATTTTCAAAAAAGCTGCTGAACCTGGAGGGAAGGATGCTTAAAGGGGCGGGCAGATCTTCCGATCAATCAATCAGAGCCTATCTATAGGAACCAGTCAGAGGACACAGCTCATTAGTGGGTCATAATTCACATGCTTCAGCTGGGTGGAGGACACGGAGATAGGGATGTTCAGATATGCCGGTATTCCAGTCGGACAGACATACTTCAGGCAATTCGCACCCAAAGTGAGGCGTTGGGGGCATACTAAAGAATGAATGGGTGAGGGTCCCACCAACAGTATTTACTGAATGCCTAGAATAATAATGATACTGGCAGCTTCACCTAGAGGGCAGATATGAATTTGAAGGGGAAGGCGAGTGTCAGGGGAAAGGTTGTGAGCCAAGGGTTGGTGAAGGGAAAGTTAAAAGTGAGGTATAGTTAGGTTACCTTGGGTGAAGCGAAGAATATTAACTGGAGCATAGTGGGTGAAGAGAGTTGAATTATAAGTAAGAAAAAGCAGGTGGAGAGCTTCAAATCCCATGCTTAGGAATTGGTTGCCTGCAGAGAGAGATGGAAAGGTTGTGAGAAGGGGAGCGATGTATTCTGAACAGCATTTTAGGAAGGTAATTCATGCAGCTGAGTCTAGAATTGTCTGTTGTGTGACCTTGAGCAAGGTATTTCACTTCTCTGTGCCTCAGTTTCCTCATCTTTAAAATGGGGGCTAAATACCTTTTTCCATTCTCCTTAGACTGTGAGCCCCATTCAGGACAGGGACTGTGTTCAACCTGACTGTCTTGTGTTTTCACCAGTGCTTAGTACAATGCTTGGCACATGGGAAGCATTTAAATACCACAATCATTATTATCCTACTCCCTCCTACTTAGATGGTGAACCCCATGTGGGACGGGGACTGTGTCCAACCTGGCTGTCTTGTATCTACCCCAGTGCTTAGTACAGTGCATGGCACGTAGTAAACATTAAGTATCAATTTATTATCTATCCTATCTATATTAATATACCATAAAATGGTATTTACATATATGAAAATAGTATGCAAAAAAGGGGAGGGGATAGAGCCAGGGAGTTGAATAAAGAGACTGAGGTAGCAATCCAACCCAAAGATGAGAAAGTGGGGACCATAAGGGTGGAGAGGATTCAGGAAATATTGTGGAGGAAAAACTGGCAGGATTTAGTGACAGACTGAGGGTGGAGGGATGAAATACAAGAGTCAAAGAGTCGTGTTTACAGTCTTTTGGGACAGGGATGATGGTTTGTTGACTGTGATAGTAAATTTCAGAGAAGGAGCAGAATTAGGAAGGAAAGATGAGTTCCATTTTGGCTGGGAGTTTAAAGGGCCGACGACTTATTGATTTGTCCATGCCCAGAAGGCAGGAGGCGGTGCTAGATGGCCAGGCCCAGTGATGCGGCTTTGGGAGTGTCTGTGCGTAGAGGTAAGTGGTGATAATGATGAAGAATGTGAAGCACAAGGGGTGACGATGACGGTGATTCGGGAAGCCAGAGTAGTTTAGGAAGGATGCACTGACAATCCAGGGTGGTTCTTACCTGTTGTCCCTTCGGCCTGGAAGATTTAAGCCACGGAGGTCAGCACTAGGGAAGAGGGACCTAGCGTTGGGATAAAGGTGGAGCCGTAAGGTAGTAGTTGGTGAACAAATATAAGGGAAAGTATGTTTGGAAACACAGCCAAAGAGATGTGTGAAACTCTAGTAGAAGTAGTAACTACCCACAGGAACGCAATTTTAGGAACTTCAGGCCCCACTACACAAATCATCATCATCATCATCATCATCATCAGGGTTCCTGGAGTCATCACATCAGCCCCATCACTGGAGAAATATAAGTACACCCAGTTACATAATGCAAGGGTTGCTTTCTTTCAAAGTTTTGTGCTATAGTGTTCACCCATTCCAGCCCCGCACAAATGCACACAACCATTTCTTTAATAATATGACATGCCGGACCCAGATAGGCTCACATTGCTAATTTACTTAGAGTGTTCTAGCCGAAATGCTCATTGAAAAAGTGTATTATGGCAGAACAGAGTGTATAAATATTGAAATGGGCTGTCTAAAACAGGGGCCCTGGGATTTAGTCTGTTGACTGAAAATAGGATTTAAACTTGTATTTTTTAAAAAGATTTCTCCCTTATTATCTAATGTACGGTGCCAGAATGCTATTGAATCCCTGTTCCCTGACTTCCCCTGTTTAATAATAAAAATGGATGCAATCGAATATTAAAAATGACCTCTTTTTAATCGGTCTCTTGATGTTATTTATTGAGTGCTTACTGTATTCAGAGCACTGTACTAAGCGCTTGGGGAAGTACAATACAAAAGAGTTGGTAGATGTGCTCCCTGCCCACAATGAGCTTATAATCTTTAGGGGAGCTTTGGGGGCAGCAATTGTATTAAACCCAAGCACTCGAGGTCTTCAACTTTAGCCCTCATTACTGTCACTGCTTTCTACTTGCCCTGAATTATTTTGGCATTTGGTGAAAGCAGATCAATGTAGGCTCATTTATTCTTACATTCCATTGGAGTCTTCTATGCAACTGGACTTCTTTCTGAGGTTTTGTAAGGGGAATTGAAAATGTCAGAATGTAAATCAAGAGAGACTCTTTAAAACAACAAAACAAAAAACCCCAATCCTTCCTTTGACCATTATTCCCTTCTCTCCTTTCCCTCTTATAGAGCTTATTATACTGTGGGTTTCTATCACAGTACAGAAGTGAAATGGTTAAATTTAACAGTTTTATATATGTAGCAGATGTTCTGACGGTGCATTTTTGTACAAATAATCATTTATTCACACCAATTTTATTTTATTTTCAGCAGCCTTAAAACTCAGTGTGTTTTATGTTTTGCATTATCACAGGAGGAAACTATTCCCTTGGTAACAGAAACAGTGAATTTTCACATAAGCACCATAGAAACATTTTCTTACTCATGAAGACTGCAACATTCAGCAGTTCCAGTTCTACTGGGAATTGTAGAATGGCAGCATTACAGCAAATAATTTGAGCAGTTATGGTCCTAAGTAGTATTACTGGCAGTACCATGCTGAACATTTTAGTCCAAGCAGGTGCAGTTTTCATTTCTGGTTTAAAGAGAGTAAGTTTGGTTTTCCCTTACATAAAGATGCAGAGTAAAACACCCATATCCTGCATATCAAAGTGAAGGTTGTTTAGTTTGAAGAAAACAAGGATGTGCTGCTTTTAATCCTATTAGATGAAGTATCAGTTAGACATTTAAAACTCCAGGCTGTTTCCTTGACTTAACTGACGGGCAGCCATCTACTTTCGGTGGGAAAACTGGCTACCCACAACAGTTAAGTCCTTTCAAGGTAATCGAAGAGCTTTGTAGAGTTAGATATTCTTCACAATACTCTGAAGTTGAAATGGTCACAACATATAAACATTATTTGCTGTAAAGTAGCAACAGACTATATATCTCCAGGGATAAAAAAAGATACTTAGATGGTGTTATCATGCCTGAAGCTAAAGGCTTAAAGCCAACAGTAAGAAGCACTGTGGTATAACCTCCCAGCATGAATTGTTAACTAATCTCTCCAATGCTTAAAGCAACAAATGTGCAGGGTTTATTGTCTTCACTTTGATGTATTCCAACATGTCTGTGATTAATGACATATTGATGTTTGCATTGGTGTTTGTGTGTGTGTTTTTTTTAAAGAAATCTCTTCCCAGCTACAGATAGACAATGAGGAGGCTAAATAAACCTCATTAGTCTTTTGAAGTTTTCTTTTCATTTTTGCTGCTCAAGACACTCTTTGCCTTTCTGTTTTAAAATTGAGTGTGTGGTCTGAACTGACGTGCAAGTTTCCGTTTACATCACATATCTGTTTAGAGTGAGAGTCTGCAGCTGGTCTTGAGGCAGAACTTTCATTAAAGGTGAGACTAATAGCGGGTGTTCCAGAAATGGAACCACAGTGGTTCTTGCTGTCACATTTAATTTTGAACTGATATAAGTATCTGTAGTCACCGTATACTTTTCCACTATCCATCACGCAACAAAGATCTTATCTGGTGTACTGGCTTTCCGTCTGCCACCGCATTGTGATTCAGGTTGTGCATGGTTAAGTGACCTTCTGGAGCCTGACCTCAAGGATTGTGACTAGAATCTTGCTGGTAGTGGAGAGTAAGGAGATGTCTCAGTAATTTCCACACTCTGATCTTTGACCTTTCTTAAAGATGATGATAATGGTGGCATCTTTGAAATCAATCAGTTGTATTTATTGAGTGCTTGCTGTGTGCAGAGCACTGTACTAAGTGCTTGGGAGAATACAGTATAATAGAGTTGGCGGACCCGTTCTCCACCCATAAGGAGCTTACTGTCTAGAGGGGAAGACAGACATTCATATAAATAAATTATGGATCTGTATGTAAGTGCTGTGGGGTGAATAAAGGGTGCAAATTCGAGGTTGAGGGAGATGCAGAAGGGAATGGGAGAAGAGGAAATGAGGACTTAATCGGGGAAGGCCTCTTGGAGTAGAGGTGCTTTCAATAAGACTTTGAAGGTGAGGAGAGTGATCATCCGTAAAATACGAAAGGGGAGGGCGTTCCAGGCCAGAGGAAGGGCGTGGATGAAGAGTGGGGTGGTGAGATAGATGAGATCGAGGTATGGTGAGTTGGTTGGCATTAGAGGAGCTAAGTGTGTGGGGAGGGTTGTAGTGAGAATTCAGGGAGGTAAGGTAGAAGAGGGCAAGGTAATGGAGTGCTTTAAAGGCAATGGTAAGGAGTTTCTGGTTGGTGCAAAAATGGGATGGGCAACCACTGGAGGTTTTTGAGGAGTGGAGAAACATAGACTAGGTGGTTTTGTAGAAAAATGATCCAGGCAGCAGAGTGGAATACGGACTGAAGTGGGGAGACACAAGAGGCAGGGAGGTCAGCAAGAAGTCTGATGCAGTAATTAGGGTGGGATAGAATAAGGGCTTGGATTAATGAGGTAACAGGTGGGATGGAAGGGAAAGGGTGGATTTTAGCTATGTTGTGAAGATTGAACTGACAGAATTTGGTGACAGATTGAACATGTGTGTTGAATGAGGATAATGCCAAGGTTATGGGTTTATGAGAATAGGGAGGATTGCTGGTGCTATATACTGTGATGGGAAAGTCACGGGGAGGACAGGGTTTGGGTGGCAAGATGAGGAGCTCTGGTTTGGATGTATTAAGCTTTGAGGTGTTGACGGGACATTCAAGTAAAAATGTCCGGAAGGTTAGAGTTATAAAACTGCCGTGAAGGAGACCCAAAACTAAACCTTGAGGGACTCCCTCAGTGGAGTGGAAGGCAGAGGAGGAGCCTGCAAAGGAGACTGAGAATGAGCAGCCAGAGAAATAGGAGGAGAACCAGGAGAGGACAGTGTCAGTGAAACCAAGGTTTGATAATGTTTCCTGGAGCAGGGGGTGGTCGACAGTGTCAAAGACAGCTGAGAGGTTGAGTAGGATTAGGCTGGAGTAGAGGCTGTTGAATTTGCCGGGGAGGAGGTCATTGATGACCTTTGAGAGGGCATGTTTGGTGTAGTGAAGGGGGTGGAAGCAGATTGGAGGGGGTCAAGGAGAGAATTTGAGGAGAGGAAATGGAGGCAGTGGATGTAGACAACTCACTCAATGTGTTTGGAGAAGAATGGTAGGAGGGAGATGGGGAGATAGCTGGAGGGAGCCATAGGGTCAAGTGAGGGTTGTTTTTTCGTTTGTTTTTAGGGTGGGGAAAGCTACCAACATGTTTGAAAGCCATAGGGAAGAAGCCATTGGAAAGTGAACAGTTAAAGATAAGGATCTGGGAGGGAAGAAGGGAGAGGAGGAAGGTGTTTTGATAAGGTATGGTGGGATGGGGTCAGAGACACAGTGGAAGGGTGTGGATTTTTGAGAGGAAGTGGGAGATCTCCTCTTAAGATACACCTTGGAAAGACAGGAGAGTGGAATAAGGGGCAGGAGGGAGGGAGGGACTGGAGAGGAACAGGGGAGATTTTAGAGAGATCACGCCTGATGGTTTCAATTTTCTCATTGAAGTACTTGGCCAGGTCATTAGTGGCAAGGGATGGGGAGGGGTTGGGGGGCGGTAGGGTGTTCGAAGAGGAAGTTTAACATCTCAAACAATTAATGAGGACAGTTGGCATGGGAGTCTGTAAGGAGGGAGAAATAATGTTGCCTGGTGGAGGAGAGGGTAGAGTTACAGCAGGCAAGGATGAGGTTGAGATGGAGAAGGTCAACCTCTCTGGATTTCTGCCAGTGGCACTCTGTGGCTCATGCAGAGAGTGAGGAAGCAGACTATGGAGGTGATCCAGGGCTGCTGTTTGGTGGTACGAAGTCAGCGAATGAGTGAGTTGAGTTGAAATCCTGCAGCAACCCTTTCCTCAGTGCTCCATATGTTGAGGTATTGCTTGTGCACATGCTGATAGATAAGATGCCCTCTTGCCCGGTAGACTTCTGCAGGAATGCTGTCAGATCTGGGTTCTGTGGAAGCTATCATGCATCCTCAGAAATCAGAGATAAGGCCACGTCTTTATGTCAGGGTTTGTTTTGTAGGCTTTGAAGGACCGCTTTCTTGATGGATTTTTTCCCCTTATAGATTGCATCAGGGTGCCATCACTTTTGCGTGCTTGTCCATCTTTTGTGGCTTTTGTTAAGGAAGGAAGAAGGAAATTTTCTACCAAAGGAATATCAGTAGGAGTTCATCAAACTTTTTTTTTTTAACTTTCCTCTGGAACATTGATTTTGAAACCTGGAGATTATCTGCTGTCATGAGAATTTTAAACATGCAACATTATATGTTAAATTGAAAATAGGAGAAGCAGAAAAGGGAATGGGGAAAAAAGACATTGAGGAGAGAGAGAGAGAAGACTAAAAGAATGGATGGGAAAGGAAGAGCTGACAGTGGCTAAATCAAATAAACTAATAATGGTGGTCAGAATTTATTCTGGAAAGATGCCGCATTCTAGCAGACACTGTATGCCAGAGAGCATCACGCTATGCCTCTTCAGTGGAAATACTGATTAATTTTTGAAGGGCTGTTGGGGGTGGGGTGGGGGGAGTGTGCATTAATTCAGATAAAGTATATCACATGTAATTGATTTTTCGGGGATTTCAATGGAACTTCAAGCATTGATGCAATTCAGTCTTTATCTGTATTTATAAGAATCCTATTTGCAAGTCTGAAATAAAAAAACCAAACAATTAGCTTGATTCTCCCTCATTTTGATGGCTGTGTAATTTCAGCTCTGGATTACCTGGGACAAAGGTGTTAAGTGCACGTAAATTAGAATAGAGAGGTGTCTTTCAACAGCATTTCCCCACACAGCCCCAGGTTTCTGAATTCATGTCTCCTTTAAAATACAAAAGAGTTGATATTATTTAGGGTTTGTTGGATACAGACATAAACTACATTGTGGGAACAGACAAAAGTGGGAAAAACTCCCTTTTATGCTTTGGGGCCAAACATATTCCTTCTAGTTACTTCCTGGGGAAAAATAAGGGTTTATTTGCAGTGGTGAATGCTAATCCAAAATTTTATTAATGGAAGAGTTAAAAAAAAACCAAAACAAAACAAAAAACCTAAGAATGTTCAAAATGGATACTACCACAATGAACTGCACAATCAGAATGGCAGAGAAGCCACATTCTAATGGGTACCGGTACACTAGCAAAAACCCCCGAGCCTGGGAATGGAGTCAAAAGCAATTCAATCAGTCCCAGTGCATGCCCCTCCAGCTCGGATTGTCTAGTCACGCCACGCGGTTGGCTCCACCTCAGAATCTGCCAGCAGAGCTGCCCACCCAGTGCCACCCACCGGCAAAAGGCAACATTTTCTTTTTTTATGGTATTTGTCAAGTGCTTACTATGTGCCAAGGCACTATTTTAAGCGCTGGAGCAGAGACAGATAATTAGGTTGGACACAGTCCCTGGTCCCACATGGGGCCTACAGAAAATCCCCATTTCACAGATGAGGCATCTGAGGTGCAGAGAATTTTAGTGACTTGCCCAAGGTCACACAGCCGACAAGTGTGAGAGCCGGGATTAGAACCAAGGTCCTTCTGACTCCAAGGCCCGGGCTCCTTCCACTAGGCCATAGTGCTTCTTGATGATGCCACTGTTCAAATGACTCTGGGCTGGCAAAGAAAGTGTAGGTGAGGAATTTTATTATTATTTTGGTTTGGCAGTGCACGAGCTGGCCCAAAATATTCACCATAGTGCATCACATGAAGAGGAAGATTTCACTTATTCATGTTTTATATAATCACAGCTCTCAGAGCTTGTCACAGTTAGGTACTCCTAACCCTTGTGAGTAACTCTTATGGCAGCCTGGCAAATAATTGTTGGCCCACCATGGTTAACAGTTTATGCCAGGATTGTATGTGGACAAACGTGTTCATTTCATGTCTTTGCTGCCTGTTTAGGAAGGGTGGACTAGCAAACCATTTTTGTGAGCTAATCAATATTTTGTGTTTAGTTGCAAGTTTTCTCTAACATGAGACGAGATGTCAAAATCTACCCCTTTGACCTGTACCTCCAGACCCCATCACTCTCAACTTCTTAAAAACACTGGCCCCTACTTTTTCTTCCCTTTTTGACCACCATCTTCCACCACTCAATTTCTGATGACTCCTTCCCTTTTGCCTTCAAACACGTTCACATCTCCCCGTATTAAAAAAAAAACAAAAAACCCAAAAAACTCTCCAGAGCCTACTGCACCTTCCAGACAACACCCCGTCTCCCTTCTCCTAGACCTGTCCAAACACCTTGAACAGATTGTCTACACCCTCTGCCTTCACTTCTTCTCCTCCAGCTCCCATCTTGACCTTCTATAATGTGGTTTTCACCCCCTTCATTCCAGTAAGAGGGCACTCTCTCAGGTCATCAGTAGAAGTAGCGTGGTTTAGTGGAAAGAGCATCGGCTTGGGAGTCAGAGGACTGGGTTCTAAACCCGGCTCCACCACTTGTCTGCTGTGTGACCTTGGGCAAGCCACTTAACTTCTCTGTGCCATTTATTTCATCTGTAAAATGGGGATGAAGACTGTGAGTCGCATGTGGGACAACCTCCTTACCTTGTATCTACCCGGCGCTTAGAACAGTGCCTGGCACATAGTAAGTGCTTAACAAATACCACATTTATTTATTTTTCTCTTCCTTGCTGATTCTAAAAGACTAGGCCCCATCCCAATTTTCCTGGACCTCTTGGCTGCCTTTGACACAAAAGGCCAATCCTTTCGACTTGAAACACAATCTATCTTTGGCTTTACTGATATAGTTACTGTTTTCTTCCTGGTTCTCCTCTTAACTCTATGGCTACTCCCACTGTTTTGGTTTTTTTTCCCAGCTCTTGCTCCATCTTTTACTCCCTACCTGTGGGTGGCCCTCGTAGCTTCATTCCAGATCTCCTTTTAGTCTCACTTTATGCTCACTCCTTTAGGGAGCTAATCTGCTCCCAAGACTTGAACTTCAACCTATATTTAGAGGTCTTCCAAATGTTCCTCTCTACCCTGACCTCTTACCCACCGCCCTCCACGGATTTCCTTTTGTCTTAAGATCAATATGTCTAAAATTGAAATCCTTCCCAAATCCTTTCCATTGTCTTCGACAATGCCATCCTCCCTGTCCCTGGAGCCCCAAACTTTAGCGTTACATTTGACTCCTCCTCTTTCTACTCCCATGGTCAGTCTATCACTAAATCTTGTCGGTTTTCCTTATACATTATTTTCTGGATCTATCTTTTCTTTTCTATGCAAATGACCACCATTCATGTGCTTTTCTGCTTTGCCAGTACAGTTGGGTGTATACCCCTTAAGCATTCTGATATCACCCCATCCCCACAGTGCATATATACATATCTACCTGTAATTTATTTTGATGTCTGTTTCCCCCTGTAGTCTGTAAAATCCTTATGGACTGTGTCTATCAACTCTATTGTATTCTCCCAACTGCTTGGTATAGTGGTCTGCACACGGTAAGCACTCAATAAACACCATTGCTTGGTCCAGGAAGTCCAGAAACTTGTCATAACCTCAGTTTGATTATTACATCAGCCTCTGCATGGTCTTTCTGCCTTAAGTCTCTCCGCTCTCCAGTCAGTACTTGACTCTAATGCTTTGATCTGCTGCCATGACCTCTTGACATTCTGCCTGAGCAGTAATGGTAAGTAAATTCATTCATTCATTCATTCAATAGTATTTATTGAGCGCTTACTATGTGCAGAGCACTGTACTAAGCGCTTGGGATGAACAAGTCGGCAACAGATAGAGACAGTCCCTGCCGTTTGACGGGCTTACAGTCTAATCGGGGGAGACGGACAGACAAGAACAATGGCACTAAACAGCGTCAAGGGGAAGAACATCTCGTAAAAACAATGGCAACTAAATAGAATCAAGGCGATGTACAATTCATTAACAAAATAAATAGGGTAACGAAAATATATACAGTTGAGCGGACGGGTACAGTGCTGTGGGGATGGGAAGGGAGAGGTGGAGGAGCAGAGGGAAAAGGGGAAAATGAGGCTTTAGCTGCGGAGAGGTAAAGGGGGGATGGCAGAGGGAGTAGAGGGGGAAGAGGAGCTCAGTCTGGGAACGCCTCTTGGAGGAGGTGATTTTTAAGTAAGGTTTTGAAGAGGGAAAGAGAATCAGTTTGGCGGAGGTGAGGAGGGAGGGCGTTCCAGGACCGCGGGAGGACGTGACCCAGGGGTCGACGGCGGGATAGGCGAGACCGAGGGACGGCGAGGAGGTGGGCGGCAGAGGAGCGGAGCGTGCAGGGTGGGCGGTAGAAAGAGAGAAGGGAGGAGAGGTAGGAAGGGGCAAGGTGATGGAGAGCCTTGAAGCCTAGAGTGAGGAGTTTTTGTTTGGAGCGGAGGTCGATAGGCAACCACTGGAGTTGTTTAAGAAGGGGAGTGACATGCCCAGATCGTTTCTGCAGGAAGATGAGCCGGGCAGCGGAGTGAAGAATAGACCGGAGCGGGGCAAGAGAGGAGGAAGGGAGGTCAGAGAGAAGGCTGACACAGTAGTCTAGCCGGGATATAATGAGAGCCCGTAATAGTAAGGTAGCCGTTTGGGTGGAGAGGAAAGGGCGGATCTTGGCGATATTGTAGAGGTGAAACCGGCAGGTCTTGGTAACGGATAGGATGTGTGGGGTGAACGAGAAGGACGAGTCAAGGATGACACCGAGATTGCGGGCCTGCGGGACGGCAAGGATGGTCGTGCCATCCACGGTGATAGAGAAGTCTGGGAGCGGACCGGGTTTGGGAGGGAAGATGAGGAGCTCAGTCTTGCTCATGTTGAGTTTTAGGTGGCGGGCCGACATCCAGGTGGAGACGTCCCGGAGGCAGGAGGAGATGCGAGCCTGAAGGGAGGGGGAGAGGACGGGCGGAGATGTAGATCTGCGTGTCATCTGCGTAGAGATGGTAGTCAAAGCCGTGAGAGCGGATGAGTTCACCGAAGGAGTGAGTGTAAATGGAGAACAGAAGAGGACCAAGAACTGACCCTTGAGGAACTCCAACAGTTAAAGGATGGGAGGGGGAGGAGGCACCAGCGTAGGAGACCGAGAATGATCAGCCAGAGAGGTAAGAGGAGAACCAGGAGAGGACAGAGTCCGTGAAGCCAAGGTGAGATAAGGTATGGAGGAGGAGAGGATGGTCGACAGTGTCAAAGGCAGCAGAGAGGTCAAGGAGGATCAGAATGGAGTAGGAGCCATTGGATTTGGCAAGAAGGAGGTCATGGGTGACCTTAGAGAGAGCAGTCTCGGTAGAGTGGAGGGGACGGAAGCCAGATTGGAGGGGGTCTAGGAGAGAATGGGAGTTAAGGAATTCTAGGCATCGATTGTAGACGACTCGTTCTAAGATTTTGGAAAGGAAGGGTAGTAGGGAGATAGGACGATAACTGGAGGGGGAAGTGGGGTCAAGAGCGGGTTTTTTTAGGATGGGGGAGACGTGGGCATGTTTGAAGGCAGAGGGGAAGGAGCCCTTGGAGATTGAGTGGTTAAAAATAGAAGTTAAGGAAGGGAGGAGGGCAGGGGCGATGGTTTTAATAAGGTGAGAGGGAATGGGGTCCGAGGCGCAGGTGGAGGGGGTGGCACTTGCGAGGAGGGAGGAGATCTCCTCTGAGGATACTGCAGGGAAGGATGGGAAAGTAGGGGAGGGGGTTGTTGGGGGGGAGGGGAGAGGCGGAGGGGTGACTTTGGGGAGCTCAGACCTGATCGTGTTGATTTTCGTGAGGAAATAGGTGGCCAGATCATTAGGGGTGAGAGATGGGGGAGGGGGAGGAACAGGGGGCCTAAGGAGAGAGTTAAAGGTCCGGAACAATCGGCGGGGGTGACGGGCATGGGTGTCGATGAGGGAGGAGAAGAAGCTTTGCCTGGCGGAGGAGAGGGCAGAGTTAAGGCAGGAAAGGATAAATTTGAAGTGTGTGAGGTCGGCTTGGTGCTTGGACTTTCGCCAGCAGCGCTCAGCAGCTCGAGCATAGGAGCGTAGGAGGCGGACGGAGGAGGTGATCCGGGGCTGTGGGTTAGTGGAGCGAGAGCGGCGGAGGGAAAGGGGGGCGAGAGAGTCGAGATGAGTAGAGAGGGTGGAGTTGAGAGCGGAGACCCGCTCGTCGAGAGTGGGAAGAGAGGACAGGGCGGCAAGGTGAGGCGAGATGCTATTGGAAAGACGGATGGGATCGAGAGAGCGGAGGTCTCTGTGGGGCAGTAGCGAAGATTTTCAGGGGGAGGGAGTGTGAGAGATGAGGCAGGTGAGAAGGTTATGGTCAGAGAGAGGGATTTCAGAGTTGGTGAGGGAGGAGATAGTGCAGCGGTAGGAGATGACGAGATCGAGGGTGTGACCGAGTCAGTGAGTGGGCGCGGTATGGTGGAGGAGGAGGTCGGCAGAGTCGAGGAGGGATAGCAGGCGGGCGGCAGAGGAGTCGTTGGGTACATCCGTATGGATGTTGAAGTCTCCAAGGATCAGAGTGGGCAGAGAGAAGGAAGGTGAGAAAGGGGTCAAGGTGGTTGAAGAAGTCGGAGGTGGGACCGGGAGGGCGGTAGATGACGGCGACAAGTAACTGGAGTGGGTGGTAGAGGCGAATGATATGGGCTTCGAAGGAGGGGAAGGAGAGGGAGGGGGGAGGAGGGATAGTGCGGAAGCGGCATCGGGGCGAGAGGAGGAAGCCGACGCCTCCTCCCTTACCGGTGAGTCTGGGGGAGTGGGAGAAGGAGAGGCCTCCGCTGGAGAGAGCGGCGGCGGAGACCGTGTCTTCGGCAGAGAGCCACGTTTCCGAAAGGGCGAGGAGGAGGAGAGAGCGGGAGAGGAAAAGGTCATGGATGAAAGGTAGCTTGCCTGTAATAGAGCGGGGGTTCCAGAGGCCACACTTGAAAGTAGCTGTGGGTGCAAGGGGAGGAGGGGGGGAAGGGCGGGGGGAGGGGAGGGTTTGGATGGGAAGGAGGTGGCGGGGCCCTGGACGGGGAGAGGGGGATGAGGGGTGGCGGTGGGACAAGAGGACTGGGATGGGGCATGGGTGGGGAAGAGAGAAGGGGGGAGGGGGTGAAGAGGGGGTTTGGTGGGGGGAAGAGTAGGGGGAGGGGGAAGAGGGGTAGCGCTGGTAAAGTGGGGTTCTCGGGCGGGAGAGCGGCGGGGGGAGGAGACAGAGGAGAGAGCGGGAAAGAGCTGAGCGAGAGAGGGGAAGGGGAAGGGGAGGATAGGAAGGGGCGGGGGGGGGGGGGAGGAGGGACATGGCGAGGCCAGAGAGGTGGGTGGCAGCACTGACAACAATAAACAGTAATAAACGAAATCGGTAATATAGCAACATGATACAGTATGATACAATACAGTAGTGCTAATATAGCAACATGATACAGTATGATACAATATAGTCGTGTTAATAAAAGGGGTGATGATCAGGGTCGGGGGTAGACTCGATTAAGGGGCGACCTGATCAAATTCAAAGTCTGACGACAATAAACAATAAAAAGCGAGATCGCAAATATAGCAACATGCTACAGTAAGGCACACTACAATAGTGTTAATAAGCAGGCGATGACCAGGGTCGGGGGATGAGCCGACCCTACCCAATCAGACTCAAAGTCAAGCGGCCAGCGGCCGAGAGAGTCCCAGAGCTCATGACCAAATAACCCTGTGGCGGCGGGGGGGCCCTGAGGTTGTCCGGGGTGGGTGGTGGCCGTAGGCGGTGGCTAAGGTAAGGTAACATGGTGAGAACAAGGACGTCGTCGCCCGGGGCGGGGGCGGGAGAGATGAATCACCTCAAGAGGGAAGAGGGAGTGAGGCCTTCCCAAAATGGCCGCCTCAGGCAGAGTGGGGGCTTCCTAAAATGGTCGCCTCGGGCGGAGTGGGGGAGCGGTTGGGGAGCACAATATCCCCGGGCCCGAGCAGGGGACACAATGTCCCCCGAGGACACAATGTCCTTGGGGCCGAGAAGGGGAGCACAATGTCCCCAGGATCGAGAAGGGGAGCGCAATGTTCCCGGGCCTGAGCGGCGGGGGCGGGGCGGGTGGACTGGAAGCTGGTGGCTGGGGGTCTGTGGGGGCGAAGATCCGTAGTGTCGGAGTTCCCGAGCGGGGGTGCGGAGATCCAGGTTGTGAAAGGCTGAGGCGGGCACGGGTCCGGACGGTCCGAGGCTCAGCTCCCTGGTGGAGGCGGAGGAAGCGCAGATGAGTCAGCGAGCGGTAGGCGAAGGGGGGCTTGTCGGGAATCGGGGCAGGGGCTGGCTGGGCCGAGGCTGCGCCTCAGGGGAGCAGAGATCCCGAGCCCAAATTCCTCCCCGCTTCCTCCCACCTGGGCTGAGATTAAGCAATCAACAGTGAGTGGATTTTGGTGGAAGTGCCGCCCACAGTTTGGGGCAGATATTTGAGGCTCTTGGGTAGATAATTAAAGAAGGTATTGCACTGGAGATACAGCTTAATTTAGAAGTGGATGGTGCAGATACTGATGAGTTTACTGCATGTCATTCAGAGGCAACATCCAATGAGGGCCCTGTTGAATTTTAAAACTCCAGTGCGTCATTGCATAATGCCGACATGAATGAAGAAGTTAGCCTCTCCACCTTCAGCTAAGACTTTAGGATTAAGCTGCCTTGCATAAATTTTCAAGAAAGTGCATTAACTTACAAAATCTTTAAAGAAGCCCCCATTGGAAGCACAGTTAAAACATTATCCAACGTTGGCTTAATTGACACGATCCTCTCCTGATTCTCCTCCTATCTCCATGGGTGTTTCTCTTTAGTTTCTCTTGCCAGCTCCTCCTCTGCTTCCTATCCCGAGGGAACCCCTTGACGTTTAATTCTGGGTCCCCTTCTATTCTCCATCTATACCCACTCCCTTGGAGAACTCATTCATTCTCATGGCTTTGACTGCCATTTCTATGAGGATGATTCCCAAATCTACACCTCCAGCTCTGACCCTTCTCCTCTGTAGTTTCACATTTCCTCCTGCCTTTAGGACATCTCTACTTGAATGGCTTACGAGCACCTCAAACTAAACATGCCCAAAACGGAATTCCTCATCTTCCCATCCAAACCCTGTCCTCCCCTGACTTTTCTATCACGTAGACAGCACCACCATCCTCCCTGTCACCCTGGTGTTATCCTCAACTCATCTCATTCAACCCACAAATTGAATGTCACCAAAGCCTGTTGGTTCGACCTTCACAGTATCTCTAAAAATCTACCCTTTTCTCTCCATCGAGACTGTTACTATGTTGATCCAAACACTTATCCTGTCCCACCTTGACTACTGCATCGGCCTCCTCACTGACCTCCCTGCTTCCTGTCTCTCCCCACCCCAGTCCATACTTCACTCTGCTACCTGGATCATTTTTCTACAAAATGATCAGTCCGTGTTTCCCCACTCCTCAAGAATCTCCAGTGGTTGCCCATCCACCTCTACATCAAACAAAAAGTCGTTACCATTGGCTTTTAAGCGCTAAAGCAGCGTGGCTCAGTGGAAAGAGCATGGGCTTGGGAGTCAGAGGTCGCGGGTTCTAATCCCAGATCCGCCACCTGTCAGCTGTGTGACTTTTTGGGCAAGTCACTTGACTTTCCGGTGCCTAAATTACCTCATCTGTAAAATGGGGATTAAGACTGTGAGCCCCAAGTGGGACAACCTGCACCCTGTATCTACCCCAGCGCTTAGAACACTCCTTGGCACATAGTAAGCGCTTAACAAATACCAACATTATTATTATTAAATCACCTCACCCTCTTCGACCTTACCTCTCTGATTTCCTACTACAGCCCCGACCATGCACTTCACTCCTCTAATGCCAACATATTTGCTGTACCTCAATCTCGTCTCTCTCTCTGCTGACTCTTCAACCACATCCTGACTCTGGCCTGGAACTCCCTCCCCCCGCCCGCCCCAGTTATGTACAACAGACAATCACTCTTCCCATCTTGAAAGCATTATTAAAATCCCATCTCCTCCAAGAGACCTTTCCAGATTAAGCCCCTATTTTCTCTACTCCCTTTTCCTTTTGTGCTGCTTATGCCCTTGGATCTGAACAGTTTAAGCACTTGATATTCACCCCACCCTCAAGGCACTTAGGTGCATATCTGTAATTTATGTATTTATTTTGATGTCTGTCTCCCCCTCTAGACTGTAAGCTCTTTGTGGGCAGGGGATACATATCTGCTAACTCTATAGTGTACTTCTCCAGGCACTTAGTACAATGCTCTGCACACAGTAAGTGTTCAATAAATACCACTGATTGTTTGTTGGTTCTGTGGAAAGAGCACTGTTCTGGGAATCAGGAGATCCAAGTTCAAGTCCTCATTTTGCCTGTGACTGTAGTTGTGCAGGTTGCACTTGCAGTGTGCAATGTGGTGAACCCCTGCCCCTCCAGAGAAGCAGTGTGGCTCAGTGGAAAGAGCCCGGGCTTGGGAGTCAGAGTTCATGGGTTCGAATGCCGGCTCTGCCACTTGGCAGCTGTGTGACTGTGGGCAAGTCACTTAACTTCTCTGTGCCTCAGTTCCCTCATCTGTAAAATGGGGATTAACTGTGAGCCTCATGTGGGACAACCTGATGACCCTGTATCTACCCCAGCGCTTAGAACAGTGCTCTGCACATAGTAAGCGCTTAACAAATACCAACATTACTAATTATTCACTGCATTCCAAGCCCAAGGGGGAACGTGACTGGCAGTGATGAGAGAGCAGGACTGGCACTGTGCCAACCACTGGCACTGGGTCATTTCCTCTGTGCAGATTCTTGGGCCTTTAGTCTCATGATTGAGGCTCATCCGCTGTCCCTGACATGTAGCATCATCACTGCTACTAGGTATTTTATGATGAAAAGGAGAAGGCTGTCCTTTTCAACCTTAGACAAATTATTCTCTAACTTGAACTACTTGCACAGTCTCCTGTGATGTTCAGAATGTGGACACGTTCCCTTTAGCCTCTACGTTTGAGGAAATTACCTTTACTGTCGAGCCATGAAAGAATGTACCCCATGATACGACCGCATTTTCAAGGAACATAATCTTGCTGTGTCATGGGGCTACATACACTTTGGAAATGCAGTTGTAGGAGTATGTCTGTATACTTTGAAATCTTTTTGTTTTTGCTGTCCAGGACAGTATGCCTGATGGGGGAATGGATTAGGGAAGCTAGTGGTTATACAGTAGTTTTGGGAGTTCTAAAGGCTTAAGAGCACTGCTTCCTCAAAGTCTCCTCCTGAGACTTTGGAAACACATTTCTGAAAAGCATTTTTGACATGACTTGGTAAACATTTTCTTTAGCTCCCCAAAGTCCTGTAGAAACTGGAATATCCCCTCCCAAATGCATCTGTTGAGAAGTGAAATAGTAGGGCCCATGACTTTCAATAAGCAGAATGAAATTAATCCAATTTATACTACTACTACTACTAATAATGTTGGTATTTCTTAAGCGCTTACAATATGCTGAGCACTGTTCTAAGCACTGGGGTAAATACAGGTTAATCAGGTTGTCCCACGTGAGGTCTCACAGTTAATCCCCATTTTACAGATGAGGTAACTGAGGCACAAAGAAGTGAAGTGACTTGCCCACAGTCACACAGCTGACAAGTGGCAGAGTGGGATTCGAACCCATGACCTCTGACTCCTAAGCCTGGGCTCTTTCCACTGAGCCACGCTGCTTCTCCACGTGGCTAGGCATGTAATAAAAATGCAGGGTGCATGGAATATTTAGTGCCATAGGGTAAGAGGAAGAGACTCCTACAGGCCTACAGCTCCGTGGGGGTGAGGGAGCACTAGTGACCCTGAAGGATATGGGTTGAGATACACATGATATCACGTTACCCATGGTACACATGTAATGGGATGCTATCATTTGCACATTTTGTGGAAGTATGCCAATTTCACCCAGTCCTAGAGTGCTACAGTGTTTCTCTAGGGGGTACTCCTGAACCTTCCACTTTCTTCAGAGTCTTTGAGTTCCTCTCCTAGGTCCTTATTAACTCTGACCCCACATCTGAGCCGTGGAACTTGACAGCAGGAGCTGAAGGGCTGAAAATTAATAATAATAATGATAAAAAAGGCAAAAGTAACCAGGACAGGGAACAGACCAATTGAAAACTGGACCATCCAGGTAAAATCTGGATGCATGTCTCCCTCCTCCCCCAGACAACTGGAGTAATTATGGAAATGCTAAAACAGCATCTATGGCAGAGGAGGCAGGTTTTGTGTTTTAACAAAGACAAGTTCACTTCCTTGCTTCACCCCTTATCCCTGTTAGTGCATTTAGGAATACGTTGTCTAATGAAATCCTTAGCCCTGTATAACTCTGTGGGGAATGCCCTGTACTTTCCAGTCATTTTTTTTTCCTTTTCGCTGATGGATTTTTCAGATAAAAATCACATTTAAGCTGGAGATGGTGAAACCCAATGCTTTCCTTTCACAAACTCACTGAAAAGAAATTGAGGGGGGAAAAAAATGTATCAGGTGTCCTGGTCCTTCCCCTGGCTGGTACAGTGTTTCTATGTTCCATGAAATTTGCACTGAATATAATTGCTCTTCAATAGATTTTCTATTATAAAACCACTTGGGTTTTTTAAAGTGTTGCATCTGATAACATATTTGAAAGACCAAATCAGTTTCAAATTCCTGAGCCCCCTTCATTTTGTTAATGTGAGATACCTTTTGAAAATGTAAAATGATTACTGAACCATTTTAAAACAATAGCATTTAAATGCAAATACTCAAATCTGTGAGCCTTTCACTGAACTATTTTCCTGTGGTTAATTACTTATCACTTACTAGCAAGCCATGATGTATTCCTGTTTTGTTTGGAGCTCTCCATTCTCTAAAGATAAATATAATGCTACTAGGGATGCACTACGGATTTTTCCAAACCAATATCAGCCCAGTTTTGCTCTGTGTTCCAATTTAGCTTTAATTTAAATTTTTTTTTTGCTGTAGTAATTTTAATGCAAGTTTCTTCATTGGTTTAATGAAGGATTTTTATGGATCTGTATAACATCAGTGTCTTAATTACTACAAATGGATAATAAACCCTTTCTCGTATATGAGAATGAGAAACACACAGAGTGAATGTCATTAGAAACAATTGGATTTTCACTTGATAATTCAGTAAAAAATGTAAACATTGCAAATAGCCTAAAGGGAAAGTTACACAGCTTCGCCAGGAACCATATAAGCATAACTAATTTTTAGAAAATTTTCTCTGCGTTATCTGGCTGTGACCAAAAATATAAATTCATTTCTGAAATAAAATAGTTTCATTCTGTAGACACTAATTAATTTCTTCTTGCAAATTGGGGACATTTAATTTTCCCTTACAAAAAGAGCTTGGATAGTGTAAGGAACTGAAGTAGAGATATAACATGTATTAGCAGTCCTATCGCTGCTATTGCCATGGATTTCCACTGTGTCCTTGGGGAAGTCACTTAACTTCTCAATGTTCAGTTTGCCCCTGGGGAACGTTTCAAATACCGAGGCACATTCTGTTGATCAACAAACAAACCCTGCTCAGGGACATCATGGGTAAGTGCAGTCAGGGGTGAAAGCTGCAATGCAACAAATGGAGGCAGATGTATTTGCAAATGTCTCAGACTCTGAACAGATCTGATGGAGTTTGTGACAAAGTGCCCCAATGCCAGAGTTTAAGGAAAGTAAATGAATCAAGCATTTAAAATGGTGCCTCAGTTTCCCCTTGTAGTAGCATTACTATTATGGTATTTGGTAGGTACTTAGTATGGGTCAAACACTGTTCTAATCACTGGGTTAAATGCAAGTTAATCAAGTAGTAGATCTATCTTTGCCCTCTTAACCACTGGTTGCAGATCAATAATAATGGTAATTATGGTATTTGTGAAGCGCTTACTGTGCGCCAGGCACTGTATTAAGAGTTGGGGTGGATACGAGCAAATCGGCTTGGTCCCATGTGGGGCTCACATTCTCAATCCCCGTTTTACAGATGAGATAAGTGAGGCCCAGAGAAGTGAAATGACTTGTCCAAGGTCACACAGCAGACAAGTGGCAGAGCTAGAATTAAAACCCATGACCTTCTGACTCCCAGGCCGGTGCTCTATCCACTACATATGCCTTGCATGTTTTCCTGAAAGACTTGTAGCAGAATTGTGCTACTGGACCCTCCCCTATCTGTCTCTTCATTCTGCTGCAAACTCATCCAATTTTGAGGATTGTAGAATTGCCACTGGGCCTTCAGCTGGCACTTGTCTCGTAGAAAATGCAAACTGCTCCATGGGGATTGTGTAGATGAACATGGCAATTAACTATAGACGTAGATTTTCTTGGTTCGGACTGTGGCCACTTCATATTTAGGAGGCCAATAGCAACTGAAAGTTTTCTTCCAACCCGTGGCACTCATTGGACAACCCCAGCTTTTGAGCAGTTTTCCTAGTGAGTCTCATTTTTCCCATTATCCTCATCTTTTGGGGGAGTTTCTAGGACAGTCTCCCAACAATAGCAAAATCTGCAAGCCAGTGTCCGGTTACTGGTTTATATAATGACATTTAAATAGCTTCCAAAGGAGTTACTTTGAAGAGCATAATACGCTCTTCAGTCAAATAAACAGGGAAACCCCATTTCATTGTCAAAAGGAAATACTATCTTGACTACCTTCCAGGAATGTGCTCGGTTTTACAAGAAAGCCTGGGACCCTGAAGAACCCTTGCAGATATAATTTAATTTGTGCAAATTAAATGGTTCACAGAATTCTGATTTGCCACTTTGAGTAAAAAGCAAGTTATCAACAAGTCTTTGAGGTAACTAAGTGGCCAACATTGAGCTTTTGCTTTCCATGTAAATATAATTCAAAGATGATGCTACTGATGGTGGGTTTTTTTTCCACCATGGGCCGGTGCAACCGACCAAACTAATGCGTGGCCGTTTATCCCTTCCGCATCTTGTGTT
Source organism: Ornithorhynchus anatinus (assembly GCF_004115215.2). Classification (NCBI taxonomy): domain Eukaryota; kingdom Metazoa; phylum Chordata; class Mammalia; order Monotremata; family Ornithorhynchidae; genus Ornithorhynchus; species Ornithorhynchus anatinus. The sequence continues at coordinate 53,845,360 of NC_041749.1, forward strand.
TTTAAAGATGGCCTCTTGCCGCACCATTGCATTCGTTACCCCATAGTTCCTGGAGCTGTTCTTGTGTTTATCAATCTTATGTGATTGCCTGCTGCATGTAGAGCACTGTGCTTAGCGCTTGGGAGAGTACAGTACATCAGAGGTGCTGGACACGTTTCCTGCCCACAAGGAGCCTACCAAAGGAGGAGGTGATCTTGAAAATAAATTTCGGCTATGCACATAATTGCTGTGGGGCTGAGGGTGGGGTGAATATTAAGTATTTAAAGGGTAATAATAATAATTATGGTATTTGTTAAGCACTTACTATGTGCCAAACATAGTTCTAAGCGCTGGGGTAGTTACAAGGTAATCAGGTTGTCCCACTTGGGGCTCACAGTCTCAATCCCCATTTTACAGATGAAGTAACTGAGGCAGGCACAAAGAAGTTAAGTGATTTGCCCAAGGTCATCCAGCAGACAAGTGGCGGAGCCGGGATTAGAACCCATGACCTCTGATCCCAAGCCTGTGCTCTTTCCAATAAGCCACACTGTTTCTCAAGGATAGATACAAGGACATAGGCGACACAGAAGGGAGAGGGAGTAGGTGAAATGAGGGCTTAGTTGGGGAAGGCCTCTTGGAAGGGATGTGGTTTTAACTAGGCTTTAAAGATGGGTTATTTCTTCTCTCTTGGTGTCTCAACCTTTCTGAAGCAGAAAGAAACCTCATTTCTGATTGCTATATGCCAAGCTGACCTGTCTTCTGCAAGTTCTTGTTCACAAAATTGAAAATAATGTATCTTCAAAAATCTGCAAACTTAAATAGATGAATGGTGCTTGCCTTTGATAGTACAGTCTTCTACAGTATTTCTTAGCCTGGCCATTTCTTAGTGAATAATTTCTTGTGCTAAATTTAATGGTATTAGATTAAAATGTTTCACCTCTTTCCTCCTACTTTTCCATTGCTTTTCTTGACTATAGAATCATTCCAAACTGACATTTGGGATATATTTACAATCCCATGCAAATCCTTCTGTGCTGTACATCCGGCCAGTTATTAAAGATGAGAATAAACAGTGACTAGCAAGCAATTCTCAAATGAACTCCCCCAGAGATGCCTGCAAACTGTCCTTATGCACTGGTTTTTTTTTTAATTTAGCTCTTCCAGGATGGTTGCTTAACAGCACCAATGTATCAGCAGATAATCTTGATAAAGCTAATCTCATTACTAGATATTCCCTTTGCAGGACAATCTCATCAGTAATTCCCCTAGAGGAATAGTTAGTATTACATTTTGTTAACAAAATCCTAACCACATACAAATATCCCCTCTCCTGACCTAGCTGTTTTCCACACTGAATGGAGAAAGATATATACACTCAGATGCATCCCACAGGTATTTGACGACTTGACTCTCACTGCAGAAGCAATAAATACAGCGTGTGTATCTTCCAGCAGAAAGCTTGGTGAGTAGATTGCATGCAGATATTGGCATCAGGGCAATGCTGGAGAGTCATAGGTTGGTAGCCCATATGGCAGAGGAAGCATAGAAAAGTTTCCCCAGGCCGCCTAAAGTAAACTGGGTTTTGGGGAAAAGATTATCATTTTTCCTCTTACAACAGAGGAAATGTGATCTCAATTAAAAGCTTCAGGGACTTCTAAACAATTTACAAGCAGTCTACCCAATATGCTCTGGTTATAAATGCTAAAATTCTATACATTACTCTCTGCAAGTTCTCAGTGTGGCAAAAGTCATGATTTCACACTTCCCTGATTCACTCTACTTTATCCTGCCATCCCTGGAGGCTGGTCCCATTCTAGCATGCCATTAAGGGATACTTTTGAGCCCAATGTTCTTAAGTCATCTCTTGGATACTGGCTCGATTCCAGTTAAACATTTCAGGTTCAGTAGGTTCAGTCTTAATCCCCATTTTGCATATGAAGGAACTGTGGCACAGAGAAGCGAAGGGACTTGCCCAAGGTCACACAGCAGGCACGTGGTGGAACCGGGATTAGAACTCAATTCCTTCTGACTCCCAGGCCCGTGCTTTTTCACTAGATCACACTGTTTCTACCTTTAAAGGAGAGGAGCGGTGCGGTTTGTAAAAGCTGATGAGAGAAGGCATTCTAGACAGGGGAAAAACACAAGCCACGCCCAGGGAAAAAAAAAGTCTCTGCCATTAGGTTTTCCTAATTTTAAAAATTTATTTGGATGCTGTGAAATCCAGGCAGGGAGCTGGGGATTAACTGATGCCAGACTGAAAATGTGGGGAGTGTCTGGACTTCAACTCTCTGGGCTCCCACTCTGCTGGTTGCTGCTCTCCACCTTCTTTTTTAATGGTATTTAAGTGCTTTGTATATGCCAGTCATTGTACTAGGCGCTGGGGAGGATACAAACCAATCAGGTTGGACACAGCCCATGTCCCACATGGGGCTCACAGTCTTAATCCCCATTTTACAGCTGAGATATGTGAGGCATGTAGAAATCAAGCAACTTGGCCAAGGTCACACAGCAGACAAGTGGCAGAGTCAGGAATAGAGCACAAGTCCTTCTGACTCCCAGGCCTGTGCTGTTTTCAGTAGCCCACACTGCTTCTCATCCACTTGCCTTCTGGCTTCTTCCATCACTCTATCTGCTTCCACTGCCTTTTCCCTTCACACCCCCTTCCCCCACTGCTGCCCACCTCCCAATCTAGTGTCACTTAACCCCTGTCCCCTCCTGGATCTCATAGTGCCTAAATAAAAAAAAGTCTAGGGAACAAACCTTAGACAAAGAGTAATTTCAGGAAACAGTGGCAGTGATGAGGTGGGAGGTAGGATCATTGAAAAGTGAAACGGAGATGGCTGCCACCCATTTGCAATGGCAAGGTTAAGGGCAACCAGGAACTCTGTGCATGCATGGTGGCCATAGGGATGAGAGCGCTAGATTGGGTGCCATTTTGAATGTCCCAAGAGGTGGCCACCTGGGGCATGTCAAGAAGCACCTTGCCACACTCACTGTGTGTTGCCCTGAGGTGACCGCTTTACCTTTCTTACTATCTAAAGCTGCCCCTGAGGGTTTAGTCCTAGTTTTGCCTCCTGGGAATATGCCATAAATGGTGAAGGTTTCTGACCAAAGAACCACCTAAGGGTATTCCGCAAGATGAATCCAGCATGTAGCCTGAAAAATATCTGGTAGTTGTAAATAACTGTGGTATTTGTTAGAAGAAGTATCGCCTAGCGGGAAGAGCATGGGCTTGTCAGAGGACCTGTGTTTTAATCCTGGTTCTGCCACTTGCCTGCTGTGTGACCTTGGGAAAGTCATTTAACTTTTTTGTGCCTCTGTTTCCTCACCTGCAAATTGGGGATTATTCATTAGATCGTATTTATTGAGCACTTACCATGTACAAAGCACTGTTCTAAGCACTTGGGAGGGTACGAAATAGACACATTCCCAGCCCCCAACGAGCTTACAGTCCAAAGGGGGAGACAAACAATATAAATAAATTACAGATATGTACATAAGTGCTGTGGGGCTGGGAGAGAGGATGCATAAAGAGAGCAAGTCAGGGTGACCCAGGAGGGAGTGGGAGAAGAGGAAAGGAGGGCTTAGTCAGGGAAGGCCTCTTGAAGGAGATGTGCCTTCAATAAGGCTTTGAAGCAGGGGAGAGTAATTGTCTGTCGGACTTGAGGGAGGGCGTTCCAGGCCAAAGGTAGTTCATGGGCAAGGGGTCGGAGGCGAGATAGACAAGATCAAGGTACATTGAGAAGGTTAGCATTAGAGGAGTGCAGTATGCGGGCTGGGTTGTAGTAGGAGAGTAGCGAGGTGAGGTAAGAGGGGGCAAGGTGAGTGAGTGCTTTGTGGAGGTGGGTGGAGAGCCACTGGAGTTTCTTGAGGAGGTGGGAAATGTGTTCTGAACAATTTTGTAGAAAAATGATCAGGGCAGCAGAGTGAAGTATGGATAGGGGTGGGGAGAGACAGGAGGCAGGGAGGTCAGCGAGGAGGCTGATACAATAATCAAGGAGGGATAGGATAAGTGATTATATTAATGTGGTGGGACAGGGAGTGTGTCTGCCCTGATAATCTTGTATCTACCCCAGTGCTTAGTACAATATTTGGTACATAGTAAGTGCTTAACGAGTACCAATTTAAAAAAACTGCTTACTATATGCCAAGCACTGTACTAACTGCCAGAATAGATCCCAGGTAATCAGGTTGGACACAGTCTTTGTCCCACATGGGGCTCACAGTCTAAGGGGAAGAGAGGACAACTATTGAATCCCCATTTTACAGATGAGGAAAGAGGCACAAGAAAGTGAAGTGACTTGTCCAAGTTCACACAGCAGGCAAGTAGAGCTGGTTGTGAAACACAGGTTCTCTGACTCCCAGACTGCTATCATGGGTGGCACAGACCGGATTGACTACCACATCTGTTGTCTCCTAGGTTATGGCCTTCTGTGCCCCAGTGGGAACTTGACTGTCAGGGAAGATAGAATGTAAGTGTTGCTCACAAGCCACCAACTGTCAATCAACAGTAATCAAACTCCTCCATAGATGTTCTTGGTCTTGAAGTTGCAGGGTCGAGGCATCTCTGTCAGGAGACCCCATCGTCATGACAAGTTCTGGCAAAGAATTGTTTTTTTGCTCATTTTATTTCTTGGATTTCTATGTACATATCTGTAATGTAGTTTATATTAATGTCTGTCTCCCCCTCTCGACTGTAAGCTCGTTGTGGGCAGGGAATGTGTTTATTGTTATATCGTACTCTCCCAAGTGCTTAGTACAGTGCTCTGCACACAGTAAGAGCTCAATAAGATTGATTGAATGAATGAATGGATTTACTAAACTGCTTTAATTTTGCTGCTTGTTGGGGGGAAAATCTTAAAATTAGTAAATGACTCTTTTCAGAATGACCATGCAGAATGTCTTCCCCAAGTATTTCCATCTGGTTGGAACCGTCTGCTAGCTATCTTTCTATGTTATATTACGGCTTGAATCTTTTTCAAACTTCATCCCTATGAATTTTTATAAGTGGGCTAGCAAATGACAAATTAGGCAGACTGTGCTGTTAGCTGAAGATGTCATGATAAATTCTACACATTAAAAACTTCTCTGCTGCGGTCCCATCTAGGGGAATGTGTTTTCCCCCAATATAAATCTCTCAAAAGAAAGAACAATGAATAATGGTTTGACCGAGCAATAAATACATAATGAAGAATCACCTTTGATCTTTCCTGCTTACTCGGAGGTCAAAGTTTGGATAGGTTGTAAATCATGATTTACGCTATTAAGTCCTTTCATGTATTCCAGTCAGCCTGATTTTGAGCTCCTTAAATTATTAATTTTTTAACCAATGATCTCCACAAACAATATAGCTATAACCATAGTCAGTGAGATTTATCTTGGTTTTCAATGTATCTTGGTAAATCGTGCTTTTTCTTATTTTTATGTTTTGTTATTTACCTACCCATTGTTATGCTCAAATGAGATCTCTGGCACGATAATCTAAACATATGTGTTTGACTGCATTTGGCCATTTTTATCTGCGTGCCTATGACCAAATACAATACAGAGAATAGAGGCCATGGTTAGTTTTGACTCCCGAAAGCATTGTTTTCCACATTTGATACCACTTATAACTTTCATCTGGTTACAAATTTGAAACTGTTCATTAGCTCTGTGGTCAGGTAGAAGGCATGGGCCATGTTTGCATAGGCAAAGAAATGTTTGGAGAGAATTTCTAGTAGAATATTTCCTTATGCTGGTTTTTCGTTTCCAGTTTTGGTGGCTTAATTGAAAGCTTCTTGAGGGCAAAAATGGACTACTTCCTCTTTTGCACTGTCCCAAACGCTTAGTCTCGTGCTCAGAACAGAGTGAGCCCTCAATAAATACCATCGAATGACTGGTTGGTTGGTATACTTTTTATTTATGAATACTTTCTTTTTCCTTTCTCTTCTGTTGTCCTGCAGCCCAGGAGAGGAGAAAAGGTGTTAATGAGGAGGCAGGAAAGACAGAAAGGGCAAAGCTAGAGGAGGTTGGCAGAATCTGGTTGTGGAAATATTCAGGCTCCCGTTGAAGGCTGAGCTGGGGTCAAAGGCAAGTAAAGGGGGAAGGAGGAAGGTTGGTCTTACAGTGCCTGATGCTTACATTTCCCACAGTTCTTTGAGAATGAGACTGAGTTGGGAAGTTGGGCAGAGGAAGGAAGGGTGCTCAGGCCGACTTGGCTTCCTGCTGAATCATTCCTTGCTAACTCCTTTCCCCCTTACCCCCTCCCAAGATACTTTTCTCCGGTTCTCCACATGGTGAACAGTTAGTGTATATATGCTTGGTCTAAGAATGCTGGTGTTATTAAGAACTTTGTGTGTTCATAGAAACGTGTCAATTTACTAAAGCCTGTATATTTAATGAAAGGTAAATCTTTGTGGTCTTCTCTCCATGTGTATGAAAATTAAACTTCTGTGTCCAAAATGATTGTGGTAGTTAACGGTGAGTGAAATGATGAGTTTCTCACCAGTTCCAAGCCTGTGGTTGCCCGGAACCACTATTTATAAGCTCCACTCCTCTGCACGCATAACAGAACCCCTGACAGTGGAAATCCTGAGGCGATCTCTCTGCCTTTCTTCCCCTCTCTGAGGGCCCAAATGTTCGGTGGCTTCAGGCAAACTGGTATTTCTCGGCTCTAGGGGTAGGGAGGATGAATAACAGGACTCCCTGGAGCTGCAGTTAATCCATTCCTTCCCTCCTTAGACACCAACTCCTCCCAGGCTTGACCTGGGTATGGGGCATTAAGGATTGTAGGGTCCCTGCTGTAGAACTTGCTCTTTAAACCAACCTTGGGTTGCAGATTCATTCATTCAATAGTATTTATTGAGCGCTTACTATGTGCAGAGCACTGTACTAAGCGCTTGGGATGAACAAGTCAGCAACAGATAGAGACGGTCCCTGCCGTTTGACGGGCTTACATGCCAGCTTGCCCACGGTTGCCAAACTGCTAGCATCTCGACCCTGCCTCTACCTCTGCCTTTACAACCCTGGCCTTCTGACAGAATCCTGGCTCCACTGTGAATAGGTTTCAACCATCCAACAGAAGGTGGAAATGTTCCCCTCTAGACTGTAAACTCGTTGTGGGCAGGGAATGTGTCTGTTTACTGTTATCTTGTACTCTCCTAAGCAGTTTCTACAATGGTCTGCAAAGAGTAAGTGCTCAATTGATTGATTTCCCATCCTCTCTTGGTCTGAGTGGAAATGGAGCAGGATTCTTTTGGGAATCTAGTGTTAGGTCTGTGCAATGGAGGCACCGCTGTCTAATATGTGTCTGTTTAATACGTATTAAATGTATTATTTAATACGCTTGTATTAAAGAATAACCTAAATTATCAGATGTCTTTAAGGAGAAGAGTACTTGTTACCATTTGATAATAATGATGATAATAACTGTGGTCTTAAGTATTTACTATTTGTTAAGTGCTTACTATGTATCCAGCATTGCCCTAAGCCCTGGGGTTTGTACAAGATTATCAGGTTGGGCACAGTCCTTTAAATTTTTTAGTGTCTAATGCAGAGTTTACACTAACAGAAATTTGAACTTTTTTTTAATGGTATTTGTTTAAGTGCTTACTATATGCCAGCCACTGTACTAAATGCTCAAGTAAATACAAGAGTATCAGGACAGACAGAACCCTTTTTCCATCTTAATGTCTAATGCAGAGATCACACTACTAGAAATTTGAACCTTTTTTTATGACGTTGGTTAAGCACTTACTATGTGCCAACTACTGCACGGAACACTGGGGTAAATACCAGACTATCAGGACAGACATAGTCCTATTCCTGTCTAATTGTCTAATGCAGAGTTCACATTACCATAAATTTGAACTTTTTTTTTTTAACGGTATTGGTTAAGTGCTTACTATGTTCCAACCACTGTATTAAACACTGGGGTAGATACAAGATTATCAGGTCAGATACAGTCCTTTTTCCAGCTTAATGTCTCTTGCAGAGTTCACACTACCAGAAATTGGAAATTTTTTTTTTTAAATGGCATTTGTTGAGCACTTACCATGTGTCAGGCACTGTACTAAGCGCTGGAGTAGTACAAGCTAATCAGATTGGACACGGTCCATGTCCCACAAGTGACTCACCATCTTAATCTCCATTTTACAGATGAGGTAACTGAGGCACAGAGAAGTTAAAGTGAGTTGCCCAAGATCACACAGCAGACGAGTGGTGAAGCTGATGTGAGGACCCAGGTACTTCTGCCCCTCCCAGACCTTTGCTCTGTCAACTAGATACACTGCTTCCCACGGACTGTGTTCTAATCACTTAAAAAAAAAAAAAAAAAAAAAGAAATCCTACTATCATGACAACTTGATAGGATGTATATCTCAGGGGTTGATCTGAAATTTGATTGACCTGAAATTTGACTGATGAATGGTGATCACCTGGCAAAGATAGCCTAATGCTAATGCTAGTTTACGTTAAAGTGCATCAGTCAGCCTTTTAACATAATGATGCTAATGTGATCTTGACAAGAGTCCGAACACTTGGCAGAATAGTTCAGAAAGACAGGATGGAGGTGTAGTGTAAAACAATGATTAGTTTCCACTGGATATGTTGAATGGGTGAGTGGGTTGCTCTTGCAGGTAACTTTTCACTTAAAAGATATTAGTATGTTCTGAATCTGTCCAGGACAAACAGGACATTAAGTTCACCAATAAACTGAGCAGGAAATTGCACTGGTCAGAGAGAACAGCGTCTGCCACTGTGGCTGCAAGCTGTGGAGCAGGGAGCTGTGGGGGACAGATTTTTCCCATTCTCTGTCTTGTTTGTTTTCTTGTCACTAAATATACTGCCTTGCACTTATTCCTATTGGGTTTCATCCAGTTTAGCAGGGCCGTTTTTCCACTGTGGCTTCCACTTTGCATTCTTTTCTTGTCTCTCAAAGTGTCAGTAACCCATCCAATTTATTATCATCTACAAATCTGCAGGGCATTTTCTTGATTCCTTCATCTGGAGTATTGAATAATGCTGGTCCTGGAAGCGATGTTGGTGGGGCACCACTCGATCTGTTTACACAGGTGAACGTGGATCCTTTGGGGCAGAATGAGATTCCTACTCTCTGTACCTTGGGGACCAGGCGATATTGAATCTCAGAGAATTCCCCCTAAGGTACACCAGTTCCTCACACCAGAGAAGCTCCTTCTATTGCCCTTAGCCAGATCTGCTCTGAGGAGGCCCCCTCCTCTTCCCCCTTCCTTTCTCCTCTTTCCCCTCCTCCCTCCCACCCCCACCCTCCCCCGGGCAACCCACTAGTCCCAGGACTCACATCCTAGATCTTGAGGAAACCTAATCCTCTGTCTGCAAGCTGAAGTGGAGGAGGGCCTTCCCACTTCTTTTCCCTCCCCCTGCTTCCCAGCGAATACCTGACCAATGAAGAGGTCTTCAGAGACCATCCCACATGTCCCTGTCGCCATCTCTTGTGTGAATTAAAATGAGCTTGGGCTTGCCTCTGGACTAGACACTGATTCTGGCCTTTTTCCTCATAAGATACCCACTCATAGATAGTATTTTTATAAACGATTTATTTGCTCTCCTTTGGTTCTTAACCACTCTTGCTGTTTTAACAACTGTAAATTAGGCTGTTTATATCTGCTTGTTGCCCCCATTAGATTGTACACTCCTTGAGGGCAGGGACTTTATCTTTTACTTATCTTTTACGTTCTTAAGCATGGAGGAAGAGAGAGAGAGAAAGAGAAGGAAAAATTTCTTCTTCGTTCCATTTAGGTGGCAAGCTCCAACTTCACGTTGGACCAGAGTGTGAAGCCACTGGTCATTGAGATTGGCCTACTTTAAAAAACAAACAAACCCCCCCCCCCCAAAACCCAAACAAACAAGGGAGAGTAGCCATAGCCTATTGAGGGTCAATTTGGGAGCCACCTGGGATGGCGACTTGATCATATCAGCAGACATCTCTGTGAACTGTCACTTCGGAGGACTTGGTGGGTGGGGAGGGGAATAATAATAATAATTATTATGGTATTTGTTAAGCACTTAACTATGTGCCAGGCACTGTACTAAGCGCTGGGGTGGATACAAGCAGATTGGATTGGACATAGTCCCTGTCCCATGTGGGGCTCACAGTCTCAATCCCCATTTTACAGATGAGGTAACTGAGGCCCAGAGAAGTTGTGACTTGCCCAAAGTCACACAGCTGACAAGTGGCAGAGCCAGGATTAGAACTCATGACCTCTGATTCCCAAACCCAGGCTTTTTCCACTGAGCCACGCTGCTTCTCAGAATGGGAATGGGAAGTGTGCAGGGGGAACAGGCCATTGACCAAGTCCTACTGCAGCAGCTGTGGCTATCGTAGGTGGGGTTTCCCACCTCTAGTCTTGGAATTTCATCATCATATAGGAGATCAAAGATTTCTACTTTGATACAGGTAAACCTTTAAGGTGCGTACTCTGAAAATGTTCTCCCTAAAAATGAGGATTTAATGTTCTGTGTCACCGTTTTCAGTCACCACAACAGGTGGTCAAAACACCCTGAAATATCTCCCTCATTAGATTGCAAGTTCCTTGACAGCAGGGAATGTGTGTCTTATACTTAACTACCCCAAATGCTTAATACAGTGCTGTGCACTCAATACTGCTGATGGATTAAAACACTTTTTGACTGTTTACAAAGCCTAGGTCCAAAAGTCAGCCTGTATTTAATCAGAGACTACACTATGAGCCATGGGGATCCCAGGGTCTCCCTGTCCCTCTCTGACTGTACTTTTTTTTTCTGGTTTTAAAAAGTGGGTAAAAATTATCTCCTGAATACATTCATTTAGATAGTGATAATGTTTGCTAATAACATGCACAGTCAGCAAAGAAAATGGAAGGAACCTTGATTAATTTAAGCTATCTTATTGAGGTTGCACTTTTGGCCAGGTGGTGACTGCAGACAGGAGTTGAGAGTAGCAACGGGGAAAACACCACCTCGGTGCTGTGTTCCAATCAATTAAATGATCAGCGGGGTATATTCAGGGCTTAGTACAATGCCTGGCACATAGTAAGCCCTTTACAAATGCCATTATTATTATTATTATTATTGTCTACAATGGTCAGAGCACTATATTAAGTGCTTGGGAATCACACAGAGGCGAAAGAAGAGGTTGTTGCCTTCAAGGAGCTAAATGCGGGGCAGATGATTCCAAAGCGATAAGATCAGTTCAGGGATGAGAAATACATTAGGGATGTAGAGGAGAATCAATTGTATGAGCCCTTACCCTGGGCAGACTACTGTACTAAGCACTTGGGAGAATAGAATAGAATTAGTAGACACAATTCCTGCCCTCAGTGAGCTTACAATCTAGTGGGGGAGACAGGCACTAAAATAAATCACAGGTAGGGGGAAGCAACAGAGTTTAAAGGTATATACATAAGTTCTACCTTTGGGTGGGGGGTGGGGATCAGGAAGTGGGTAGGGGTACTTAGGTGACACAGAAGTGCTTAAGTGACAGTATCAGGGGAAATAGGGTAGGAAGATGAGATATTTTGGGGGGGAAAGCCTCCTGGAGAAGGTTTGATTTCTAAAAGGTTTTGCGGATGGTGAGAGCAATGGGCTCCCCAGTGTGAAGTGGGAGGGTGTTCCCAGCAGGAGAGTGGGTGTGAGTGAGAGGTTTGTGGTGAGAGAGAGATCAGAAGATGGCTCAGTGAATAGATTGGGTTTGGAGGAGCTAAGCATGTGAGTTGGGCTGGTGGAGTAGAGGAGTGAGGGTAAGTAGAGGGAAGAGAACTGATCGAGTGACTTGAAGCCACTGCTCCGGAGTTTCTGCTTGATGTAGAGATGGAGGGACAGCTATTGAAGATTTTTTGAGGAGTGGGAAATGTGCATGAAACATTTTAGAAAAGTGTTCTGGGCAGCAGAGTGAAGAGAGGGGAGAGACAGGAAGGCCAGTGCGGAAGCTGATGGGATACATGAAAAGTGCTTGGACCAGGTAGTTTGAATGAAGAGGTAGAGATGTTGGCTGGCACATTCCTAGCCATTAAGGTGGATGGTCAGGAGGGCAAACACAGCACTGTTCTTCCAAACATCCTGTTGCCACTGTTGGGAGACAGAATCTGGATTGGAATGGGGGGGGGGGGAAGAGAGAGAGGAGAGAGAGAGAGAGAGAGGAAAAGAAAAGAAAGAAAAGGTATCCCTTCACCACTTGTGCCTCCCTACCTCGGCTCACAAGTCCTGTCTCTGGCCTCCTTCAGCTCTGGAGATGGGCTGCCAGTTGTGACTACCGCTGCCCCAAAGGGGCTGTTCCAGGCCCAGAAACCCACAGGGAGCGTACACCGGCAGTAGCGCAGTGGTGGCAGCAGGACCATGTGTTGGGGCAGAAATGTTGACTGGGGTTGGGAAGTAGCAGTGGGGGAGGGGTGGGCCTTGCTCCTCTCTCCAGAGCAGCAAGCTTCTCTGGGTGAGAATGGCATGCTTGTGTCTGTCTACGTGCTTGTATTCTTGCCTTCGTGTGGGAATCTTTTGTGAGGACAGTGCATGCCATATGTGTGTCGGTCGCCTCTGTCTCGGCTTGTCTGTCTCCCTGCCTGTTTCTGTCTCTTTTTTGCTTTGCTGTCATCTTTATTCTGCCACCCTTTCCTACCTCTTTCTCCTTAATCTTGGATCACTGTGTTTCTCTACCCCCCCCACCAAAGCCTTGCCCCCCAGAACCCCCCATCCCGATCCCATCTTACTTTGAATATATTCCCTTTGCATCATTCCTCTCTGCTCTCTGAGCACTGATTTGGATCGGACCTGCCGTTAGAAAAGAAACACAGTGGTGACTTGGAGAGTTAAAAACACTTTCGGTTAAATACATGACCTCATTTTTTAAAGCTAATTGATGAATATTTACGTTTTTATCTTGGCCATTTCAAACCAGTAAAGAACGGAATCACAATAGTATATATCTGACCACTAGAGAAAATCCTCATTGAAACAATCGCCCACTGTATACATTTAGCAGAACTGTGTAATTGCTGAGAATAGAATTTGGTTCAGACAAGTATATTCTAGCTCCAGGGCATGGTGGCAGATGTAGTGTAGAGTCTAATAAGCTAAAAGTCCCTGTTGCCAGTGCTGCCATATAAGAAGAGTAATAACACACTTAGAAAGTGAAAACATCCATCAAAGGCTGACAAACCTCTGACACAGATTTTCTTTATGTTACTAAAGCAGCTAGTTAAATGTGATGGAAGTGCTAATAAAAAAAAATTCTTTGGTGGTCCTAATGAAATCTCTCTGAGCTCCCTGCCCCATCCTAGGTAAATGACTTAGCTACATATGAAATTTTGTCATGATTGTACTCGAAAAATAAATGGAAACGTAATCAATTTCCAATGCAGTCTCTTCAAAATCAAAAAATGTATTGCTGCCCATGCTATTTCCTAGGTTTAGCAAAGATGTTCACCTATCTTGGTTTGAGGAACACAGCGCAAAAAGGAGAGGGGAGTGTTAGGGGATGAGAATGACAAAATGAAAAAAGTAGGGCACTGAGACCCAGAAGAGACGGAATCAATCAGTCAGGAGTATCTATGGAATGCCCTCTGAATATGAAGCACTGTATTAAGCATTCATGATCAGTCAATCAATCAATGGTATTTGAGCGCTTACTGTGTGCTTACTGTACTAAGTGCTTGGGAGAGGACACTTTAACAGAGTTGGTAGATACATTCTCTGCCTACAAGGAGCTAACATTCTGGAGGGAGGAGCTTACAGTCTTAAGGAGAGAGTACATCAGAAGCAAGCTGCACAGTTTCAAGGGGGAGGCCGAGAAGAGCTATTTACAAATAGACTGCAGAGGAGGATATAACAAGAAAGAGCTCAAGTATATCAAGATGAAGTGGCAGAATAATTGAATATACAAATCAAAATCAAAGTATACATATAAACCTATGTGCTGAGGATAGGAATGAAATGTCTAAGTGGCAAGGCTTGTTGTTAGGCTGACCCACGAGGAGGACATGTGAGGAAAAGTCATCCACACACCTATCTCATGCCCGTATGGCCTGCCCAGGAAGCCTGGGGGATCTACTGGGGGTAAGATAGGGAGCGTAGTGATGTGAACCTCACATGATAAGACAGTCCCTGTGCTGCTGCTGTGACCTCTCCCCCTTGACAGTCTCCACCCTGTGCTTAAAATGTAAAGTTGGTACCCTTTTATAAATCTTAGAGAGTGAGATTGTGTGTGTGTGTGTATACCATTCTTTAGGGCGTGAAGACGAATCCACTGATGGTGAATGTAAAGTCTGTATGAGTGTGCCTCATAAGACCAACTGGGAACTGACTCCTCCTTCCACATCTTGTGAATATCAGTGTTGCCCCTGACTGCAATGCCAATCTTGGTATCCTGAGTGTTTGGTGCTCTTTTCATTTCTTCCTCGGTGAGGCATGACCTTTCTGAAGCCTATCCTCTGAGTCACCCCATTTCTAATTGCTGCCCTAGGAATTGATCTCTAGCCATTTTATCTTCTCCCAGAAGGATTCAGTCATAGGAACAGGGCTGAGATGGGCAAATCCACATCCTTAGTGATGCTCATAAGACCTCTGTCTTGCTCTTAAATGAACAATCATGCCCTTCTGCTACTCCAGTCTAGAAATCTTCCAGGATTTCTTTTTAAATGGTATTTGTTAAGCACTAAGTGCCAGGCAGTGTACTAAATGCTGACTCTTATGATGCTTCCAGTAGGAAAGGTGGAATAGGATTGGCTTGGGCAGGGAACGTGTCTGTTATATTGTTGTACTGTACTCTCCCAAGTGCTTAGTACAGTGCCCTGCACATGGTAAGTGCTCAGTAAAAATGATTGACTGACTTGTGTGAAATAATTCATGCCTAGTGAGGCTTTGGTCTTGAGTTCAGTTCTTAGGCATACCCCACTATACAGTTGGGTTAGGTGCCTCAAAAATGTGGCAGCATCATAAATCACTATACTGGGTGTTTTTCCTGTGGACTTAAATTAGTTAAGGTCTGTTTCAGAATCACCTCTTTTCCTTGTAGTTTTCCTGCCACCCTTTCCAAAGTCAGCCCTCCCCTCCCCTGTCTGCCCTGCTTCTGCCCCATCTCATGCTCTCTGTATATGCCACCCCCTCCACCTGCACCTCGGACCCCATTCCCGCTCACCTTATAAAAACCATCGCCCCTGCCCTCCTTCCTTCCTTAATTTCTATCTTTAACCACTCAATCTCCAATGGCTCCTTCCCTCTGCCTTCAAACATGCCCATGTCTCCCCCATCCTAAAAAAACCCTCTCTCGACCCCACTTCCCCTTCCAGTTATCTCCCTATCTCCCTACTACCCTTCCTTTCCAAAATCCTAGAACGAGTCGTCTACACTTGCTGCTTAGAATTCCTTAACTCCCATTCTCTCCTGGACCCCCTCCAATCTGGCTTCCGTCCCCTCCACTCTACCGAGACTGCTCTCTCTAAGGTCACCCATGACCTCCTTCTTGCCAAATCCAATGGCTTCTACTCCATTCTAATCCTCCTTGACCGCTCAGCTGCCTTTGACACTGTCGACCATCCCCATCTCCTCCACACCTTATCTCACAGACTCCATCCTCTCCTGGTTCTCCTCTTCTCTCTCTGGCCGGTCATTCTCGGTCTCCTTCTCAGGCTCCTCTTCCCCCTCCCATCCTTTAACTGTTGGAGTTCCTCAAGGGTCAGTTCTTGGCCCTCTTCTGTTCTCCATTTACACTCACTCCCTCGGTGAACTCATTCGCTCTCACGGCTTCAACTACCATCTCTATGCAGATGAAACACAGATCTACATCTCTGCCCCTGTCCTCTCCCCCTCCCTTCAGGCTCGCATCTCCTCCTGCCTCCAGGACGTCTCCACCTGGATGTCTGCCCACCACCTAAAACTCAACATGAGCAAGACTGAGCTGCTCATCTTCCCTCCCAAGCCCGGTCCTCTCCCAGACATCCCTATCACCACGGATGGTATGACCATCCTTCCCGTCTCTCAGGCCCGCAACCTCGGTGTCATCTTTGACTCAGCTCTCTCGTTCACTCCACACATCCTATCCGTTACCAAGACCTGCCGGTCTCACCTTTATAATATCGCCAAGATCCGCCCTTTCCTCTCCACCCAAACAGCTACTTTACTGCTACAGGCTCTCGTAATATCCCGGCTAGACTACTGTATCAGCCTTCTCTCTGATCTCCCTTCCTCCTCTTTCGCCCCGCTCCAGTCTATTCTTCACTCCGCTGCCCAGCTCATCTTCCTGCAGAAACGATCTGGGCATGTCACTCCCCTTCTTAAAAACCTCCAGTGGTTGCCTATCAGCCTCTGCTCCAAACAAAAACTCCTCACTCTAGGCTTCAAGAATCTCCATCACCTTGCCCCTTCCTACCTCTCCTCCCTTCTCTCTTTCTACTGCCCACCCCGCACGCTCCACTCCTCTGCCGCCCACCTCCTCATTCATTCATTCATTCAATAGTATTTATTGAGCGCTTACTATGTGCAGAGCACTGTACTAAGCGCTTGGGATGAACAAGTCGGCAACAGATAGAGACAGTCCCTGCCATTTGACGGGCTTACAGTCTAATCGGGGGAGACGGACAGACAAGAACAATAGCAATAAACAGCGTCAAGGGGAAGAACATCTCGTAAAAACAATGGCAACTAAATAGAATCAAGGTGATGTACAATTCATTAACAAAATAAATAGGGTAACGAAAATATATACAGTTGAGCGGACGAGTACAGTGCTGTGGGGATGGGAAGGGAGAGGTGGAGGAGCAGAGGGAAAAGGGGAAAAAGAGGGTTTAGCTGCGGAGAGGTAAAGGGGGGATGGCAGAGGGAGTAGAGGGGGAAGAGGAGCTCAGTCTGGGAACGCCTCTTGGAGGAGGTGATTTTTAAGTAGGGTTTTGAAGAGGGAAAGAGAATCAGTTTGGCGGAGGTGAGGAGGGAGGGCGTTCCAGGACCGCGGGAGGACGTGACCCGGGGGTTGACGGCGGGATAGGCGAGACTGAGGGACGGTGAGGAGGTGGGCGGCAGAGGAGCGGAGCGTGCGGGTTGGGCGGTAGAAAGAGAGAAGGGAGGAGAGGTAGGAAGGGGCAAGGTGATGGAGAGCCTTGAAGCCTAGAGTGAGGAGTTTTTGTTTGGAGCGGAGGTCGATAGGCAACCACTGGAGTTGTTTAAGAAGGGGAGTGACATGCCCAGATCGTTTCTGCAGGAAGATGAGCCGGGCAGCGGAGTGAAGAATAGACCGGAGTGGGGCGAGAGAGGAGGAAGGGAGGTCAGAGAGAAGGCTGACACAGTAGTCTAGCCGGGATATAACGAGAGCCCGTAATAGTAAGGTAGCCATTTGGGTGGAGAGGAAAGGGCGGATCTTGGCGATATTGTAGAGGTGAAACCGGCAGGTCTTGGTAACGGATAGGATGTGTGGGGTGAACGAGAGGGACGAGTCAAGGATGACACCGAGATTGCGGGCCTGAGAGACGGGAAGGATGGTCGTGCCATCCACGGTGATAGAGAAGTCTGGGAGAGGACCGGGTTTGGGAGGGAAGATGAGGAGCTCAGTCTTGCTCATGTTGAGTTTTAGGTGGCGGGCCGACATCCAGGTGGAGACGTCCCGGAGGCAGGAGGAGATGCGAGCCTGAAGGGTGGGGGAGAGGACAGGGGCGGAGATGTAGATCTGCGTGTCATCTGCGTAGAGATGGTAATCAAAGCCATGAGAGCGGATGAGTTCACCGAGGGAGTGAGTGTAAATGGAGAACAGAAGAGGGCCAAGAACTGACCCTTGAGGAACTCCAACAGTTAAAGGATGGGAGGGGGAGGAGGCTCCAGCGAAGGAGACCGAGAATGACCGGCCAGAGAGGTAAGAGGAGAACCAGGAGAGGACAGAGTCCGTGAAGCCAAGGTGAGATAAGGTATGGAGGAGGAGGGGATGGTCGACAGTGTCAAAGGCAGCAGAGAGGTCAAGGAGGATCAGAATGGAGTAGGAGCCATTGGATTTGGCAAGAAGGAGGTCATGGGTGACCTTAGAGAGAGCAGTCTCGGTAGAGTGGAGGGGACGGAAGCCAGATTGGAGGGGGTCTAGGAGAGAATGGGAGTTAAGGAATTCTAGGCATCGATTGTAGACGACTCGTTCTAGGATTTTGGAAAGGAAGGGTAGTAGGGAGATAGGACGATAACTGGAGGGGGAAGTGGGGTCAAGAGCGGGTTTTTTTAGGATGGGGGAGACGTGGGCATGTTTGAAGGCAGAGGGGAAGGAGCCCTTGGAGATTGAGTGGTTAAAAATAGAAGTTAAGGAAGGGAGGAGGGCAGGGGCGATGGTTTTAATAAGGTGAGAGGGAATGGGGTCCGAGGCGCAGGTGGAGGGGGTGGCACATGCGAGGAGGGAGGAGATCTCCTCTGAGGATACTGCAGGGAAGGATGGGAAAGTAGGGGAGGGGGTTGTTGGGGGGGAGGGGAGAGGCGGAGGGGTGACTTTGGGGAGCTCAGACCTGATCGTGTTGATTTTCGTGAGGAAATAGGTGGCCAGATCATTGGGGGTGAGAGATGGGGGAGGGGGAGGAACAGGGGGCCTAAGGAGAGAGTTAAAGGTCCGGAACAATCGGCGGGGGTGACGGGCATGGGTGTCGATGAGGGAGGAGAAGAAGCTTTGCCTGGCGGAGGAGAGGGCAGAGTTAAGGCAGGAAAGGATAAATTTGAAGTGTGTGAGGTCGGCTTGGTGCTTGGACTTTCGCCAGCAGCGCTCAGCAGCTCGAGCATAGGAGCGTAGGAGGCGGACGGAGGAGGTGATCCAGGGCTGTGGGTTAGTGGAGCGAGAGCGGCGGAGGGAAAGGGGGGCGAGAGAGTCGAGATGAGTAGAGAGGGTGGAGTTGAGAGCGGAGACCTGATCGTCGAGAGTGGGAAGAGAGGACAGGGCGGCAAGGTGAGGAGAGATGCTATTGGAAAGACGGATGGGATCGAGAGAGCGGAGGTCTCTGTGGGGCAGTAGCGAAGATTTTCAGGGGGAGGGAGTGTGAGAGATGAGGCAGGTGAGAAGGTTATGGTCAGAGAGAGGGATTTCAGAGTCGGTGAGGGAGGAGATAGTGCAGCGGTAGGAGATGACGAGATCGAGGGTGTGACCGAGTCGGTGAGTGGGCGCGGTATGGTGGAGGAGGAGGTCGGCAGAGTCGAGGAGGGATAGCAGGCGGGCGGCAGAGGAGTCGTTGGGTACATCCGTATGGATGTTGAAGTCTCCAAGGATCAGAGTGGGCAGAGAGAAGGAAGGTGAGAAAGGGGTCAAGGTGGTTGAAGAAGTCGGAGGTGGGACCGGGAGGGCGGTAGATGACGGCGACAAGTAACTGGAGTGGGTGGTAGAGGCGAATGATATGGGCTTCGAAGGAGGGGAAGGAGAGGGAGGGGGGAGGAGGGATAGTGCGGAAGCGGCAACGGGGCGAGAGGAGGAAGCCGACGCCTCCTCCCTTACCGGTGAGTCTGGGGGAGTGGGAGAAGGAGAGGCCTCCGCTGGAGAGAGCGGCGGCAGAGACCGTGTCTTCGGGAGAGAGCCACGTTTCCGAAAGGGCGAGGAGGAGGAGAGAGCGGGAGAGGAAAAGGTCATGGATGAAAGGTAGCTTGCCTGTAATAGAGCGGGGGTTCCAGAGGCCACACTTGGAAGTAGCTGTGGGTGCAAGGGGAGGAGGGGGGGGAAGGGCGGGGGGAGGGGAGGGTTTGGATGGGAAGGAGGTGGCGGGGCCCTGGACGGGGAGAGGGGGATGAGGGGTGGCGGTGGGACAAGAGGACTGGGATGGGGCATGGGTGGGGAAGAGAGAAGGGGGGAGGGGGTGAAGAGGGGGTTTGGTGGGGGGAAGAGTAGGGGGAGGGGGAAGAGGGGTAGCGCTGGTAAAGTGGGGTTCTCGGGCGGGAGAGGGGAGGGGGGGAGGAGACAGAGGAGAGAGCGGGAAAGAGCTGAGCGAGAGAGGGGAAGGGGAAGGGGAGGATAGGAAGGGGCGGGGGGGGGGAGGAGGGACATGGCGAGGCCAGAGAGGTGGGTGGCAGCACTGACAACAATAAACAGTAATAAACGAAATCGGTAATATAGCAACATGATACAGTATGATACAATACAGTAGTGCTAATATAGCAACATGATACAGTATGATACAATATAGTCGTGTCCGTCCCTCGGTCTCGCCTATCCCGCCGTCGACCCCTGGGCCACGTCCTCCCGCGGTCCAGGAATGCCCTCCCTCCTCACCTCAGACAATCTAATTCTCTTCCCCTCTTCAAATCCCTACTTAAAACACCTCCTCCAATAGGCCTTCCCAGACTGAGCTCCCCCCCTTTTTCCCTCTGCTTCCTCTACCCCCCCTTCACCTCTCCACAGCTAAACCCTCTCCTCCCCCCTTTCCCTCTCCTCCTCCCCCTCTCCCATCCCACCCCCTCAGCACTGTACTCGTCCGCTCGACTGTATATATCTTCATCACCCAATTTATTTTGTTTATTTTGTTTAATGAGATGTACATCACCCTGATTCTATTTAGTTGCCATTGTTTTTAAGAGATGTTCTTCCCCTTGACTCTATTTATTGCCATTGTTCTTGTCTGCCTGTCTCCCCTGATTAGACTGTAAGCCCGTCAAATGGCAGGGACTGTCTCTATCTGTTGCTGACTTGTTCATTCCAAGCACTTAGTACAGTGCTCTGCACATAGTAAGCGCTCAATAAATACTATTGAATGAATGAATATGCATTTTTCTTTTGAACTTTGGTCACAGCCTCAGCTGCCACAGCCATCATGGCCAGCGCTATCCCTTTATCCTCCCCTTTGCCCTTCCCATATCTGGCTTGTAGCCCCACCTCCCCATCCCAGCTGGGAACCGGAAGGGAAAGAGGATGGACAGGACAATGGCTCTGCAGCCAAAAGAACAGTTACTTCCCTCTTACCCTGGTAGGTCCCTGGCCCCAGGGGCAAAGGTGGGGAGGTGAGGCTACTAGTGGCCGGATGTAACATTAATTGCATGCGACACTGGGGGAGTGACTTACAGTTTCTGGGATAAGTCAACAAACGGTGTCGTACATATTGTGGGCTGGCTACAACTTTGGGTTCACATGTAATGAACAAGAAATTAGGGAGTTGGAAATAAGGTTTAGGGGAACTCATTTGGATGAATAAAATGATAGTCGGGAAACCTGGCTCCAATTCCTAATTTTTTGAGCAAATTTTGTGAGACGTGTCACTCAACCTCTGTTCCTCATATTGCCCATCTGGAAATGAGATTTGCTAGATCTGCCCTCAGTTGGTCCTGGAGAACGATGAAGGAAAAACACTTCCTCTGGAAGGGAGCATTCTCCCAAATTAGACCAGCCTCTCTAGGGCGAGTCAGGAAGAATGCTTACTTAAGTCACATTATCGCAAAACCTTTACCTTCTGTGGAGGGGGAAAGTTTATAAAAATCTTTTTGTTGAGCTCTTTTGAGTTCAAACATTTCCTCTGTGCAAGATGGTGTTTGAGGTAAATTTGGTTTCGAGAAAAGGTAATTGAACTCAAGTGGGTAAGTAGGCATATACTCTGTAGGATTGGATGGATGCCACAGGATTGGAGCCCATAGTTATAAAGTACTTTGAGATCCCTAAAAGCAGAGCACTTTAGAAATCCAAAGTCTCAAACTACTATTAGGTCTGTCACTGATGATATTGAGTTATTGTTCTGAAAATAGCCACGTTTAAAACTTCTAAGGAAATGTTTTTCTGATTCATTTTAAAATAAAACTTCCAGAGCCTTTTTCTGGCTTTTAGGAACCTTTCATCCAGATGTGGGAGGAGGATTCAGTTTCACGAGGTAGGCTCTAAGCACACCACATGATGCTATCTCTGAAAAGCCAATTTATCGCAGTATTTCAATATTTTCTGTGGAAGAAAATATTACACCTAGAAATGTTCCCATTGGAATATCTCATTGTGTTTTAAATATACATAGTTACATTTGTAAATCTAATGAAATTGAATTTCTTGGATCAAAAACACTAGCTTTTTGCTAATGGCTAAGTACATACTCCCCCCAAAAAAGATTTTTAAAATTCCAAACACACACATTTTTCAAGCAGTCAGGGTTTGTTTAATGTTGCATTGTTCAACGGGAATAGTTAATAAAAGAAACATTTCCCCAAGGAATTGTCGTGGTCTTTAATTAACTCTTTTCCCATAGGTTGTAATATAGCATTTTACAATATTTGGTCAGTTCTTTATCCTGGTCTTCCACTCACATGTAGGACTTATTGGATCTCAAGTCCTGGGGGGAGCATTATGAGCACAGAGAGGCAGGATGCATCAGATGAAAAGTTAATTGTGTTTAAGCTGTATGTGAAAACTCAGTTCCATTGTGCATTTGTTGTAAAATAAGTTAAACACACAGGTGTTCTGGCTGTCAACTCAGGCAAATAGCAATTTCCCTGAGTCAGAAAAAGGGTAATGTCACAAGAGCAAGAAACTAAGGCAAAGGCCGATCCAGAAGCCAAAATATTCCAAATATGATGGACACTAGAACACTGAACGATGAAACAGTCCGTCCTGATGGGAATGAAAGGCTTTTTGACATTAGGAGTGAGGGCTCAGCGAGAAGCAGGTACAAAATTATTTCATTTGATAGTTTAGACTACTCTTTTCAATATCTTGCTTTCAGGTGGCTCCTTCCCTTCTGCCTCCAAACTCGTCTCACCTTTACTAGCAAAAGCCCTCAGTGAACCACCCCCTACTCTCATCCTCCCTACAGCTATCACCCCATTTCCCCTCTCCCTTCCCTGACTAAACTTCTTGAAAGGGTTGGCTACACCTGCCGTCTCCACTTCTTCTCCAGCAACCATCTTCTTGATCTGCTGGAGTCAGGTTCCCAGCCCCTTCACTCCACCGAGATGACACTCCCAAAAGTCACCAAAAACCTCCTTGAAGCCAAGTCCAACAGGCTCTGCTATCTTCTAATCCTTCTTGATCTCTCAGTCCCTATTAATCAGCCTGTTTCCTTCTGGGTCTTGATTTTGCCAACTTCCTGGTTTTCCTACCCTGCCGACTGTTTTTTCTATTTCTTTAGCTGGCTCCTCTTCCACCAATAATCCTCCAACTGTGGTTATCCCACAAGGCTCTGTTTCGGGTTCTCTACTCATCTCACTGTACACTCACTATCTAAAGGAGCTTATTCACTTGTATGCCTTCAGCTTTCACCTCTACGTGGACGACTCCCAAAGCTATCTCTAGGGCCGACCTCTGCGTTATTTGGTCTCTCAAATAATAATGTTGGCATTTGTTAAGTGCTTACTATGTGAAGAGCACTGTTCTAAGTGCTGGGGTAGATACAGGGTCATCAGGTTGTCCCACATGAGGCTCACAGTCTTCATCCCCATTTTACAGATGAGGTAACTGAGGCACAGAGAAGTTCAGTGACTTACCCACAGTCACACAGCTGACAAGCGGCGGAGCAGGGATTCGAACCCATGACCTCTGACTCCCAAGCCCATACTCTTCCCACTGAGCCACACTGCCTCTTGTATCCAGTATACTTCCACTTAACCTGACACTACCTCAAAAGCAACATATTCAGAACTGAACTTCTCATTCTCCCTCCTAAACCCTCTCTTCATTTTTTTAATGGTATTTAAGTGTTTACTTTGAGCCAGGCACTGTACTAAGTGCTGGGGTAAATACAAGATAATCAGGTTGGACACAGTCCATGTTCCAAGGTGTAAGTGGGGGAGCCAGAATTAGAAACCAGGTCCTTCTGACTCCCAGGCCCATGTTCTCTCCACTAGGCTACTCTGTCTCTCAATGAATTCTCACTTCCTCAGTCAATTCCCAACACCCCAAGCCATACCAACTCAACAGCCACCTTATGTATTATGTACCATTAATAGCCATCCTCTGCCTTTGGGTGCATACTGTGTATTTGTCACTACACAATCCATACAACCTGGGGTTGCAGCCAGTATTGTTTGATGGATTGTAACCTGGGGCAAGGTTTCAATCATCAAAAAATCAACCTGTCCACAAAGAGTTTACAGTTCAATGCGGGGATGGACACACAATTTACGAAGAGGAGGAGGAAGAGCCTGAACAGGAGACTATTTACATTAGTTTCTACAAAAGTGCAACAGGATGTTGCGAGTATAGAAGTGCTGAGATGAAGGTGTTTTTTATGGTATTTAAGCGCTTACTATGTGCCAGGCACTGTACTAATCACTGGGGTAGTTACAAGCTAATCAAATTGGACACAGTCTGCGTCCCACGTGGGGCTCACAGTCTTAATCCCCATTTTACAGATGAGGTGATCGAGGCACAGAGAAGTTAAGTGACTTGCCCAAGGTCACTCAGCAGACAAGGGCAAAGCCAGGATTAGAACTCAGATCCTTCTGACTCCCAGGCTCGGGCTCTATCCACTAGGCCATGCTGCTTGCTCCAACAGGCTAGGAGGATATCACCTCAAACTTAACATGTCCAAAACTGAACTTCTCATATGTCCATCCAAACCCTGTCCTCCTCTGGACTTTCCCATCACTGTAGACAGCACCACCCTCCTTCCTGTCTCACAATCCCATAATCTTCATGTTATCCAAGGCTCACCTCTCACATTCAACCTATGTATTCAATCTGACACCAAATCCTGTCAGTTCAACCTTCACTACATCAGTAAATTGCACCCTTTCCTCTCCATCCAAACTGCTCCCACGTTAATCCAACATTATCCTACCTTGACTACTGCATCAGCAATCCTTTCTGACCTCCGTGGTTTCTGTCTCTCCCCACTTCAGTCTATACTTCGCTCTGCTGGCCAGATCATTTTTCTACAAAAAGGTTCGGTCCATGTTTCCCCATTCAAGAACCTTCAGTGGTTGCCCATCTACGTCTGCATCGAACAGCAATCTTTACCATAGGCTTCACCAATTCGGAAATTCCTCTATCAGACAACCACCTTATCACCTGCTCTCTTTCCCATACAACCACCCCACCACAGATCTGTCCTGTTCTCCCACAGAGACCTCTGTTCTTTGGACTCCCCCTCTAGACTTTAAGCTCACTGTGGGCGGGGAACGTGTCCACCTACTCTGTTGTACTTTCTCAAGCACCCAGTACAGTGCTCTGTAATGGTATTTTTAAATACAATTATAAATTATAATACAATTATACAATTATAAATACAATTGATTGATCATTTGACCTGGAGAGAAGGAAAAATTAATCTGGAAAAACTTCATCAACTGAGGTCTGATGAATGTAAATGGAGAGGGAGTTCCAGATAGGAGGGAGGACAAGAAAAAGAAGTTGACGGCGAGAAAGACAAGAGTAAAGAATAGTGGGAAGGTTTGCTTGGAAGGAACAGAGAGTGTGAGCTGGGGAAGAAGAGAATGGATAAGTGGGAGAAAGCTGATGCAATGCCTTAAAACCAATGGGCAGGAATTTCTGCTTGATTCAGAGAAGACTGAATAACCATTGAAGGTTTCTGAGGAAGGAAGAAATGTTTGCACAATGGCTAGTCCTGTGGTGGACCAAAGCTAATAGCAAAAGATAGGCTATTACAGCAAACCAGCAGCATGGAGCTTTAACCCTACTCAAATACCACTAAAATAGAATATTATAGAATTCATATTCTATTTTCAAAAGTTTTATTACTGAGCTTGTTTGGATGACTTTTAATGTTTGTCTCCTGTTACAAGTGAGCATTTATTTCAGGCACTCCCTCCCTTAAAATAAATGAAGTTAATGAAGTGACATACATTAATATCTGGTCAAGTTAAAAATCTCTGTAGATGACATTCCCTCAACTGAGATTAATTCTTTTAAGTGCCTTTAAATTGCATGTCTGCTCTACTGGTGCGGAACAAATATATAATTTCAAACTTCTGTTTCTTGTTAGGACTTTGGGACTAAAATAAAACTCATTTTTTCATATACAATCAAAGACTTTGAAAATGGATTGTAAGAAGACATAAATATGTTTTGATCAATATTTATATTCTCTAAAGAGAAACTGTTAGATGTTCTGATTATATTTTTGATCAAGATGGAAATCCATATTGTTTCATGTCACATAGTATTAATAAATGGAATGTATAGAGAACCTTAATTACATTCATTAATCACTTTCCTTTGTTTTGGGATTTGTAAAGTTATCCAAATTTTAAAAATCAAATATTTTTCTTTCCAGTACTCTTCTTGCATTTTGCTGCATCAGTTTTGTTTTCAGTTAAGTACTTGTGGCTCAATCTTCATGTCTCATTTATATTTAAAGAAAAACAGGAAATCTCTCTGCCAAAAAGGATATTGGAATCAAATTTTACCCTAGAACTTATCAATAGAAGCCTTGTGATCAATTATGTCAGGCATTTTGGTATTTTAGATTTTTTTTGTAAACCTAAATATTAGAGGCAACATTCATCTTTTTTTTAGGTCAGCACCTCATTTGAGCACTTAGTATTGATTTTCTTCTGATACTCTTAACTTATGAATTGCTGTAACTTAAAAAAAAAGGGAATAGCTCCTAAGATATTGAAATGTCCATATTTCCATGCCCTGGTGGAATTTTATTTTAGGCCATTGCTGTATACATTCTCTGAGTTTGATTTTTCACAGTAGGACAGAGGAGGAGGCATTAGAGTTTTTCCGAGTTATTTTGATGCCTTTCTCACCTCCCTTCTCCTCCTCCCCTACACTGATCCTTTAGGGAACTTTGACATCCATATGGATGCTTCTGGTGACCCTCTAACATCCTCTCACTCCTAAACTCCATGGACCTCCTGCTCCACCGCATCTCACTATTCACTGACTTGGAACCATGCTGGATCTTATCGGCCCTAGTATGCTGGATCTCATCACCCCTAGTCACTGTACTGTTACTTGCCTCACCAACTCTGACATCCCACACTGAGCACAACCTCCAAACCTGCTTTCCTCCTTCCCCTCCCTTCCAATCTCTTGACCTCCCCTCCCTCCCTCCTCCACTTACCTCAGGGCATCATGGCCTAGTGGAAAGAGCACTAGCCTGTAAGTCAGAGGACCTGGATCCTAGTCCTGGCTTCACCACTTGCCTTCTTTTTGACTTTGGGCAAGTCATTTCACTTCTCTGTGATTGTTTCCTCATCTGTAAAATGGGGACTTGATACCTGTTCTCCCTCTGACTTGGACTGTGAGCCCCACGTGGCACAGGGACTGTGCCTGACCTGATTATCTTGTATCTACCCCAGTGCTTGGTTCCTAATAATGTTGGTATTTGTTAAGCGCTTACTATGTGCAGAGCACTGTTCTAAGCACTGTTCTAAGCGCTGGGGTAAATACTGGGTAATCAGGTTGTCCCACGTGAGGCTCACAGTTAATCCCCATTTTACAAATGAGGTAACTGAGGCACAGAGAAGTTAAGTGACTTGCCCACAGTCACACAGCTGACAAGTGGCAGAGCCGGGAGTCGAACTCATGACCTCCGACTCCAAAGCCCAGGCTCTTTTCCACTGAGCCACGCTGCTTTCTACTAAGTGCTTAACAAATACAATTATTATTAACAAATCCCATATGGACTTCCTATCCAAGGTTCCTTCTCTTGCTGCACAATTTCACCCCCTCGACATTTGCATCTCTGCAGAACTCAACTGCCTGTCTTGTCATTGATCTTGCACCACCAACCCTCAATCCTGGATCACCTCTAAACTACACTTCCTCCACTCCTGTGCTCATGCTGTGGAGCTCTGTTGGCTGAAATCCAGGCTCTGGGCCACCTTTGGTCACTTCAAATTCATCCTTACTTGCTATAACTTCTCTCTCTTCCACTCAGCAAAATTATTTCTCCTTCATCGACTCCCAAGTCCATTGCCCCGATAAGTATTTCATACTTTTCACTCTATACTGAACCCCCCAATGCCTCCTCTCTCTCTCTCTCTTTCTCTCTCTCTCCCTCTCTCTCCTTGCCAACTACTTTGTCGACAAAATCAAAACCATCAGGTGTGAGCTCCCTCCCAGCCTCACATCCTTCTTGACCATCTTTCAAGAGGCCCTCTTTCACTTGCTTTTAAAATCTAGCTTTTGATGTACCTCTGACTTCATCCTTTTTCATTATATAAAAGCACCCCTCTCGCCCCCCCGCCACGCAGACCACCATCTTCAATTACTCACTTGCCAATGGTTCCTTCCCCTTTGCCTTTCAAACACGACCACATTTCTCCCCTATACTAAAGATACCTCCTCTGGACCCCACTGCTCCATCCAACTATTGCCCCAACTTCCTCCTCCAGTTTCTTTATGAACCCCTTGAACATGTGTTGCCTCCACTTCCTCTTCCCCAACTCCCTTCTTGATCCTATACATCCCAGACCTCCCCCCTCCCCCTCCCCCGCACATTGTATTCACTGAGACTGTTCTCTCCAAGGTCACCAATGTCTTCCTTCTTGACAAATGTAATAGACTCTACTCTGACCTAATCCTCCTTGACCTTTCACCTGCCTTTGACCCTGGGGACCACCCTCTTCTTTGGAAACACTATCATACCTTGTTTTTTCTGGAACAGTTTTGTCCTGGTTCCCCTCTTACCTCTCTGGCCAATTCTTCTCAGTCTCTTATACCAGCTCATCCTCTGCCTCCCACCTCTGAACTATGGGTGTCCCTCGAGGCTCTGTTCTGGGTCCCATTCTCTTTTCAATTTGCATTCGCTCCATTGGGAAGGGAAATCTTCCTTATTAGTTCTGACCTCTCTGCTTTTCTGCAACCTCACATTTCCTTCTGCTCCCAGGGCATCTCTACTTTAGCGACCCACCAGCACCGTAAGCTCAATATGTTCAAAACTGATTTCCTCATCTTCTCCCTGCGTCCCCCCAAACCCAGTGAAACCTCTCTTCCACTTAACTTTTGCATCTTTTTCAATCCCCATATTCACTCTGTCACTAAATCCTGTTGGTTTGTCCTGTCCATCCAAACGACCACCACACCGATCCAGGCACTTGTCACATCCTGGCTTGACCATTGAATCTGCCTCCATACTAGTCTCCTTGCTATGGACTTATGGCTTAGTGGAAAGAGCATGGGCTTGGGAGTCAGAAGTTGTGGGTTCTCATCCCGGCTCTGCCACTTATCAGCTGTGTGACTTTGGGCAAGTCACTCAACTTCTCTGTGTCTGTTACCTAATCTGAAAAATGGGGATTAAGACTGTGAGCCCCATGTGGGACAACCTGATTACCTTGGATCTACCCCAGCACTTAGAACAGTGCTTGGTACATAGTAAGTGCTTAACAAATACCGTTATTATTATTATTTATTATTCATTCTGCTACCTGGACCATTTTTCTAAAATGCTATTCTGCCAGTCTCCCCACTCCCTCAAAGCCTCCTATAGTTGCTCATTCCTTTGCGTATCAAGCAGAAACTCTTGACCAGTGGTTTCAAGGAATTCAATCATCTCTCTGCCTCTTACCTATCCATGCTTCTCTCCCACTAGACCTCTTTACTCCTCTAACTCTAACCTCACTGTGCATTGTTCTTATTACTCTCACCACCAACTGCTTACTCACCACCACCCCCCTCCTCCCACCTGGAGCTCTCTCCCCCATCATATCTGACAGACCTCCACTCTCTCCATCTTCAAAGCCCTACTAAAATCACATTGCCTACTAAAAAGCTCTCCTATTAAAGCCCTACTAAAATCACGGAGAAGCAGCATGGCATAGTGGATCGAACACATGCCTGGGAGTCGGGAGGTCATGGGTTCCAATTCTGGCTCTGCCACTTGTCTGCTGTGTGACCTTGGGCAAGTCACTTCACTTCTCTGGGCCTCAGTTATCTCATCTGTAAAATGGGGATTGAGACTGTGAGCCCCACATGGGACAGGGACTTTGTCCAACCCAATTTGCTTGTATCCACCCTAGTGCTTAGTACAGTGCCTCACACATGGTAAGCGCTTAACAAATGCCATTACTATTATCTCCTCCAAGAGCCCTTCCTTAATTGCTCACCTCCCCATCCTATTTTTTCTTGCTACTGCATCACCTATGCATTTTAGTCCATACCCCATAAGGACTTTGATATTCACCCCACCCCACAGTACTTATGTACATTTCCTTATATTTGGTTGCTTCCCCTACCTGTAATTTACTTTAATGCATGTCTTTCTTGCTAATTTGTAAACTCCTTGAGGGCAGGGGTCATAACTATTTACTCTCTTGTACTCTCCCAAGCGGTTAGTACAGTGATCTGCCTAGAGCAGGTGCTCCATGAATGCTACTGTTTGATCTGGTCATACAGTGAATCTTTTTGTCAAATGAAATCTAGTAAAACCAAATAGATTCCGAACCTGTGACTCAAAGGATGGTCTTTCATTTCCAAAGGAGTTTAATTTGGGAATTCATCAGAATTGGAAACCAAGTCTCTGCTTTGGTAAGATGATTTCCTCTTTTGAAAGATTTGAAACATTCTCTTTCATCTCAAGGATATCACTCACTGTGCTACTTGTCCTTTATTGCAGTATTTTTCCAGGAGTTATCCAAAGAAGCTTTACATTCTGAGGATGGCTCCTTAGCTTGTAAACATACCTGAATAATGGTTGCTTAACGTTACATTGTTCTTTAGGTGGCCATATGTGTAGGATGATGATAATCCTTTGGATCTAGAATAACTTTCTTCTGAAGAACTCAAGAGTTTTCACATGCACAAACTAGGTTAATTTTCTGGTGGTGGTTATAATGCTTTTTCATAAGAGGTTTTTCTAATGACAGGAATTAGAAACTTGATAGATCAGTGATAGAATCCCCCCTTGTCCCCCCCCCCCCACCGAAAAAACCCCTAAACCTCATCCATTTACTGGCACAAACACAAGGGGGCTATTATCTAACAATCCAGCAGGGTTTGAAGGAAGATACAGAGCTGGGCTGTGGTTGTGATAGTGGCTGAGGCTAGGAATTTTAGGCCCAGGAATGTGCTTAGCTAAAAGCAGTTGATTGGGCCCTACACTATGCTCTACTGAAACATTTTTAAAATAACTATTATTTGTGAAGGTCCCAGATTTGAGTTATAGATAAATCAATAGGGACAACACAAACATCAGTCAAGTCAATGCCCTTCTCTCACCTCAGCCATATACATTCATGTAGTGTGGGTATAATAATGTCTTCAACTCAAAGGTATTTTAACTTGGGTGCATAAATGAATTTGTAATGAGCTGAATGCTGTCAAGCATGAGAAAAAAACCACAATGAATGGCACTTATAATCTTCTGAGCTGTTTACCGCCCCCCAAAGGTTTGGAAGCAACATGAAGAGTTTGTTTTGCCATGGCACCGTTTGTAGGGTGTTGAAGTGAGGGTCCCCAAAGATTTACCTTAAAGACCTCAGGAGTGGCAGGAGCTTGGAAGTGATTAATTCCTGCCAGATGTTTCTTGTGCTTCCCAGAATTACATTTTAAATCTAACACCAGCTGTGTGTATTTGACTCACCTTGTCTTCTTTAGTGCAGTGGGGTCAGCATTGAGGCCAAGTGGGTGACAGAGGAAGACCGAGACATATCTTCTGCTTTAAACTACTGGGTAAGGCGGTCTTAACTGTAGTGGTACCTTTTGAGGTTCGTAAGTATAACGAACCTCATGGGATATATCTTCTAGGATACCTGAAGGCAGCCAGGCTCATTGTAAGGCAGATGTGGGTGAGCTCAAGTTGAAAGACCTCCTTTCTTGTTCTACCTGTTGTTGGATAAAGTAGGTTTGGAATCACTTTGGACTATTTTGCTCCTGGGGTTTTGGCAAAGCATTTTTCAAATGAGAAAAAACAACAAGCAATGAGTGAATTCTTTCTGAGGAACAGTCAGCTAGGACATATTGGCAAGTTGCTCGTGGATATGAATTAAAATATTTTATTAATAATAATAGTATTTAAGTGCTTACTATGTGCCAAGCACTGTTCTAAGCACTGGTGTAGATGCAAGGAAATCAGGTTGTCCCAAGAGGGGCTCCCAGTCTTAATTCCTATTTTCCAGATGAGGTAACTGAGGCACAGAGAAGTGAAGTGATTTGCCCAAGGGGTCACAGAGCAGACAATTGGTGGAGCCGGGATTAGAACCCATGTCCCCTGACTCCAAAGCCCGGGCTGTTGCTACTAGGCCACGCTGCTTCTCGAGGTTCTCTGGTGGTTACTCTCTTTTGAAGCTCTACTAATGGGCATCAATGGCTTCATCGTCAGACCTTTTATTCACACGTGCATTTTAATAGGGAGTTCTGGGCTTTGTGTTTTCAAACAGCAAATGGAATCTCAATATATAGTTTAGAATTACAAGTACAAGAAGTTTCTCTTCCCAACAACTCTTGCTATTCATTTCAGTCCCACATACGGTTCTCATAGAGACATTTGCTTCCAATTACTATAGTTTCTCTATGGAAGCACATCCCTCACGATATGTAGTAGCCAAAGATGGTGCTATAATTTAGTTGCCTCGGCTCTCAGCAGCTAAACAGGAATTGAATTAGACCCAGTCATAAGAGCTTCCTCAGGACTCAGTGGAAATTACAAAGCACAAAAGAACACTGAGAGTCCACTGTGTTTAGGTCACCGTATATGGCCTTGTGCTTCTCATTTTATAGAGTGATGATAACTTATTTAAGTCTAGTAAATTTGCCACTGAGTCATTAGTCCAGAGCCAGTAATGCCCTATTTGAATGAATAGTAAAGAAAGTTGATGTTAATTTCCTCTCTCTGTACATCCTGGGCAGGGGCTGGGCTAGTTAAAATGTGTACGAGGAAGTATATTTTTTGTAATGTTTATGTTCCAGGTGAGTTCATAGATGAGCGTGATCTGTAGGTGGAGCTGATTGGAATGAGGTGTGGCCACCGGAGTGGTGATGCTATAGTGTAATTGCATTGTGGATCATGAATATACCCTTGGTGAATTCAGTTCTCAGTGTGGCACTAGTTTTTTTAAAACTATTTTGTGATGTTGTACTCTCCCAAGTGTTTACAGTGCTCTGCACACAGTAAGTGCTCAGTAAATACTATTGACTGATTTTAGTGTTTCCAGAGGTGGTGACGGATTTGGTCTAGGGTTCCTGCCAAGGACTACCTTGGGGGATGGACAGCCAAGATGAAGCTCTAGCCGAGCCCCAAGTGGCCTAAGAAGACAGTGCTGGGGGGAATTAGCAAAGAAAAAGACCTAGTTTTGCTGCTATGTAAAACCATTGATCACTTATAACTGGAATACTATATATAGTTCTGGCCATTGCATCTTAGAAAGGACATAAATGTAACTGGAGAGGCAACAGAGCAGAATAACCAAGACTATTGGGGAGGTGGAAAAACTGAGAGTAGTTAGGCTGAAAAGGTTTCAGTTGGAAAGCTGAAAAGGCATGTGATTGGTGTTTACAAAATCATGAAAGATGTGGTCAGGGTGAATATAAAAGTAATGGCATTTATCAAGCGTTAAGAACATTAAGTACTATTCTAAGCACTGGGGTAGATATAAGTTAATCAGTTTGGACACAGTCCCTGTCCCGCATGGGGCTCACAGTCTGAGTAGGAGGGAGAACAGGTATTTAATCTCCATTTTGCAGTTGAGGAAACTGAGGGCCAGAGAAGTGAAGTGACTTCCCCAAGGTCACACAGCAAGCAGTTGGCAGAGCCAGGATTAGAACCCAGGTCATCTGACTCTCAGGACCATGCTCTTTCCCCTAGGCTGAAATGATTCCTTTAACTCCCCATCACAAGGATTAGGGGGACACCCACGGAAGCTTGAAGGTGGTAGGTTCAAAACAAACAAAAGGAAACATTTCTTCACAGAGTGGTGGTAAGCAGATGAAATTCATCACCTCAGGAGTTTTCATAGATCAAAGTACCAGTAGGTTCAGGAGAGAAGGGGTTAGCAAAATTATTAGAAAAGAGGTTCGTGCTAAATTATTAGAAGGAAAAAATTAAACCCTATTAGATGGCACATCCGTACCACACAGTTAGATATACAGGAGATGAGTCTAGCACTCTGTTTCCCGCACCATCGTCAGAGATAAAGTAGTGGGCTGGCTGGATCATGGCTCTAATTCAGTATCTGTATTACACAAATAAATATCTTGTGTTGTGTCCTGGGCCGGGGTCTCTACAATTGTGTTCATTTCCTTGGCCCCAGAGCCCTTCTTGGTGTGAGACTGGGGTGAATGTCTCATTCACGTGGCCTTCCCCACTAGTTCCTTTAGGCTTTCTCTGCCTACTTATGGGGGAGAACCGGGTAACATAATAGTAAGAATGACCTTCTATTGTTTAAACTGGCTTTCAACGGGAAGGAAGATTATACAGCCCCGTGAGTCAGAGGACCATTTTTTATGGTATTTATTAAGCGCTTACTATGTGTCAAACACTGTTCTAAGTGCTGGGGTAAGTACAGGTTAGTTAGGTCAGACACAGTCCCTGTCCCTCAAGGGACTCACAGTCTAACCCGGGTTCTAATACCGTTTCTGCCACTTGCCTGCTGTGACCCTGGGCAAGTCACTTAACTTCTCTGTGCTTCAGTTTCCTCATCTATAAAGTGGGGATTAAATCTTACTCCCTCTTCCTTAGACTGTGAACCTCATATGGGGCAGGGACTGTGCCTGGCCTGATGATCTTGTATCCGCCCCAGCGCTTAGTACAGTGCTTAGCACATAACACTTAATAAATACCATAATTATTATTATGTCTGAATCAACATCATTTTTTGAGTTTCCACTGTGTGAAGAACCTTGTTCTCTAGGCCCTTGGGGAACAAAGCAAAGAGTGTCTCCCCCCTCCATCCCTCTCCTGGATTTTTGAAGTTTTTTTTTCCATGGTACTTGTTAAGCACTTACTACGGGCAAGGCATTGTTCTGAGGTAAGTCCTGGGATAGATACAAGATAATCAGGATGGGCACAATCCCTGTCCCACATGGGGCTCATAGTCTAAATTGGAGAAAGGGGAATTTAATCCCCATTTTACAGATGAGGTAACTGAGGTACAGAGAAGTTAAGTGACTTTCCCAAGGTCACACAGCAGACAAAGTTCCAGTGAACAGGATAACCAATAACCAGATGGGGTAGGGAACTCTAGGCTGGTCTTCAGGGCCCCTCGCTGGGAGAAGAAGAAGGGTTGCAGGCTGGAATGTGGGGCTGCTTCTGGGAAGTGAGGGGGAAAGTGAGACAGTTTCCCAAACCTGATGTGTTATGCTGGTGTGCTCTCTCCTGCCTCCCATTTTGGATTGATTGACTGGACGGGCCTCACAACTCAGTGTGAGAAGTGGTGAATGGCAGAGTGGAACTGTCACTCTGTGCTGTTGACTGCATGCACCTTGTTGCTTAATGTGACAGAACTTGTCGCTATTCCTTGAGGTCCAGAGCTTGCTTTGTGGGAGCCAAGGGCAAAAATAACTTTCTGCTTCTATGGCTGATTAGCCAGAAGAGTAATCACCCCCAAACCCTTAAGAGTCGATGCCCATATAAACAGTTCCTTGTGGGCAGGGAATGTGTCTACCAACTCTGTCGCACTGTACTCTTCCGAGAGCTTAGTACAGTGACTGTTTGAAAGTGATGCCCTCAAATAAAGGAGAAAAGTCCTGTTAACATAGATTTAGATGAAAAGCCTGAGAGTCAGAAGGACCTGGGTTCTAATCCCGGCTCCACCACTCATCTGCTGCGTCACCTTCGGTAGGTCACTTAACTTCTCCGTGCCTCAGTTACCTCACCTGGAAAATGGGGATTAAGATGGTGAGCCCCAAGTGAGACAGGTGCTGTGCCAACCTGATTAGCTTCTATCTACCCCAGCACTTAGTACAACGTCTGGTACATAGTAAGTGCTTAACAAACGTCAAATCAACTGGTGGAGATTGGGTGCCCTTTTCGTTACAGTACTGTAGTTTTCCACACTATAAAAGAGGTGCATTCAATTGCGCAAGAATGTGTCATTTCACTGTGCATTCTGACTAGAACATGCAGGGCATATTAGGGAACGGTCTCCTGACAGTGCAAGCTCTGTTTGGATACAGTGTGATGTGGTGTCAGAAGAAACAATTATGCGCATACAAGTATGCTTGGGGCATTGGACGCGGTGAGTATTCCAGTACAGGTTTTCCTTAACACAGAGTTCCTGCAAAAATCCATTCCCCTCACTATAGAACTAGGTGTATTACAGGCTCCTGAAATAAGAGCAGTGATATTTCACAAAGCACCTGCCACTTTGGTTGCCGTGTGAGATACTTAATGTCTATTAGAGGGGCTGATCATGCTGTCTTCTCTGATAACTAATTCTCAGGATGAATAATAAAATAAGCTCAGGCTGGAGTGAGGACAACCAATTTGTTAAGTCCATTAAGCGATGAGCAAAGGATTCCCCATAGTAATAAGATGGGAGTGTAGTAGGGAAACTATACTAAGTCACAGCTAAACAAAGAGTTGGAAGCCTACTCTAAAGTCGGTGTACAAGGAGCTGTCAGAGTGGATATTCATTTACATATCCTGTCAATGATCAGCCACTGGAGAGAATAGATGAGGAGCACAACAGTACCCTTCTCTATTGTGAGAAACAGGGTGTGTTTTTGCTGCTATTTGATTCATCTCCCTTGAGGCAAAGCATATTACTAACGGTTTCCCCTTGTGCCAAGAAAGAGAATTGGAGTCAATGAGCATATCATCTGCTTATTGCAATATGACAGGTCCCTTATGATAAATCCTCAGTATCTTGATGGCAGAGCTGTTCATACTTCATAGATAGAAATGTTCCCTGAAATTAATGAGAAGATATTCCTAGAATTGACATTCACCGCAGGAACCTACCTTTGGATTGGAGCAAATTTTTCACAGGTGCCGCAATTAGCCCGGGCCAGATGAATGCTCCCAAGGGTCAGGGACAAAGGAAACTCGGTGTGGTTCACCTCAGGTCAAAGTTCAGTCCCCTTGCCCTCCCTGGGTGTATCCTTCTTTCAAGTGTGGAAAGCTTCCCCGATAAGGCCTGTTTTTCTTTTTCAGTGGTACAGGCAGAAGCAAAGATGGGAGGGGTGAGAAGTTGTTAGAATGGCCTTAGGGGTACACTCCCCTCCTCCAGGTGTCCGTGGGGAAGTGGCCTTTGAGGATAGTGCCCTAGGAGCAACCATCTTCTCTGGAACAACGGTCAGAGTGACCCTGAATACATTTTGCCCTTTCCTTCCCTTTTCACTTTTCTCTCCCTCTCATGACATCTCAGCATCTGTGAAATGGCTTGAGATTTGGTAATCAACCATGTGGGACACATAAGGGGTTTTCAAAGCTCTTACAGGCTCTGGTACCCTTCTGCTGGCTGACATGGCCAGGGGAGGTTTAAAAGGCAAAAGAACTCATCCTCCCATCAGCCATGACTCTCACTTGGCTCTGAGGCAGTATCTCTGTCTCAGTCAATTGATCAATCAATCATACTCACTGAGTGCTTACTGTATGCAGAGCACTGTACCAAGTGTGTGGAGTACAACATGACAGTATAAGAGGCACACAGTGAGCTTACAGTCTAGAGGGGGAAACATATTAATATAAATACATTACAGATATATACAAAATTGCTGTGGGGCTGAAGTGGGGTGATGAGTGAAGGGAGTGGAAAAAGAGGAAGTGGGGGCTTAGTCAGGGAAGGCCTTTTGGAAGAGATGTGCCTTCAATATTCATTCATTCAATAGTATTTATTGAGCGCTTACTATGTGCAGAGCATTGTACTAAGCGCTTGGAATGAACAAGTCGGCAACAGATAGAGACAGTCCCTGCCGTTTGACGGGCTTACAGTCTAATCGGGGGAGACGGACAGACAAGAACAATGGCAATAAATAGAGTCAAGGGGAAGAACATCTCGTAAAAGCTTCAATAGAGCTTCGAGGGTGGGGTGAGCAATTGTCAAATATAAAAATGGAGAGCGCTCCAGGCCAGAGGCAGGAATAGATGAGATCAAGATCCAGTGAGTAGGTTGGCATTAGAGGAGCGAAGTAGTATGAGAGTGAGGTGATGTAAGAGAGGGCAAGGAGATTAAGGGCTTTAAAACTGACAGCGTGGAGTTTCTGTTTGCTACAGAGGTGGATGAGCAACTATTGGAAGTTCTTGAGAAGCGGGGAAACACGTCCTGAATGTTTTGGTAGAAAAATGATCCAGGCAGCAGAGTCAAGTATGGGCTGGAGAGGGGAGAGACAGGAGGCAAGGAGATCAGCAAGGAGTTGGATAGAGTAATCGAGGTGGGAGAGGGTAAGTTCTTGGATTAAAGCGGTAGCAGTTGGAATGGAGAGGAAAGAGCTGGTTTTAACGATGTTGTGAAGGTCCCTCTTGCGACTCCTGCCTGGATGCTAGCCAGCCGGATCTGCCTCAAGGGCCAGACTTCATCTATTGGTCAGCTTTAGACACTGGGGTAACACTGCCTCTCCCTTGGGGGAACTAGATGGAGAGCGTCAGGGTTTCAGATTGTTGGCAGCCACCTGCCCACCCTCACTTTTACTTTGGTTGGGCACCAAGTTGGGAAAAGAGAGGGTGGGGTGGGAAACCATGAGCAGCAGACCAGGCTTTTCAAGATAAAGGTCAGGAGCCATAATTCAGATTGACTTGTGTCCTTGGGGAAAATGCTAGAAACTGGGTCTTTAATTGGAGTGTGCAGAATTTTTCAGACCGTTAAAGAAAGCTCCACAGATTTAGAAGGTAGCATTAGCTTTCTGAAGGATCTTTCTTTACTGGATTTGAATTCCATTTAATAAGAATTGTGATGTTTGTTCAGCACTTACTAGGTGCCAAGCACTGTACTAAGCACTGGAGTAGATACAAGATCATCAGGTCCCACATGGGGCTCACAGTCTAAGTAGGACTTCTATCCCCATTTTACAGATGAGGTAACTGAAGCACAGAGAAGTGAAGTGTCACACAGGTCACGCAGCAGGCAAGTGGTGGAGCTGTGTTTGGAACCCAGGTCCTCTGTCTCCCAGACCTTTGCTCTTTCCACTAGGCAGTGCTGCTTCTCAGCTTCGCTTATAATTCCTTTTTAGATCTGTGACTTCCTCTTCAATCTTCTGAGTATTTTTTCCTTGAGATTGGGTGAATATTAGCTTTCCAAAAAAATGAGTGGGGTTCCTCTGGTCTGATTTCCTTAGGAATTCAACAGCCACCCTGCTCAAACCTAAATGTTTGAGGACCAAGACTGAGTATTCTGTAATCTACCTAGTGGGGTGTAGTACAGTGCCTGGCAAATGCCATGAGGGGGGAAAAAAAGTACATATGAGCATTCAGTCAAAACTAATTGATAGTTATTACAGTCTCTGCTGATGTTGGATTGAGTTCCCATCTATTCATTGGACACATCCCAAAGGAAAGATGTCTTCATAATGTAGTTTTTATTGAGAGCAAGACCTGAAGGGTTTCTTTGTTATATGGCCTTTGTTTCAGCCTTGTACCGGGTGTGATATTCTCCCAGGCATTGTAATTTGTGGGCTCCTGGCTGTCTGTGGGATTTGAACTGTAGTTTTCCAGCTGGTTTCCTCACTATCCCTATCACAGCCTGGTGACTAGCTGCCTGAATGTGGATCTAAGCAGGCTATTCTGAAATTACCAAGAAGTCAAATCATGTTTAGGCAGAAACTTACATTGAAATGTACAGGATCTGTAAACACAACTTAACAAGCAAGCTATAGTACTGCCAAAGCTCAGTTTATAGCATTAATAAAAGTGCACATTTCCTCCCATCCCTTTATAATACAGTAGTTGACTTTCTGCCTATTATGTGTTAGGACTGAGCTGTTTCCTTTT
This sequence comes from Ornithorhynchus anatinus, assembly GCF_004115215.2. Taxonomy (NCBI): domain Eukaryota; kingdom Metazoa; phylum Chordata; class Mammalia; order Monotremata; family Ornithorhynchidae; genus Ornithorhynchus; species Ornithorhynchus anatinus. The sequence continues at coordinate 53,885,004 of NC_041749.1, forward strand.
CCAAAAGATAGTACAGTTTAGACCTCATAAAAATACTTAGGTTAAGGGAAGCAGGATTAGTTTCCAAGTCCCTCATTTCTTCCAGAACAGCTATTCTAGGCTTTAAGAGGCCCGCTTGGACCATCATTTCCTGAATAAACCCACTAGTTGCCTTCCCAGTTTTGATCCCAATTTTCCTAGTCTGAGCTCCAGAAGCCCAGCACTGAGTCAGCCTATGCCTGGTCAGAACTAGAAGGTGACCAGAGGTGTTCGAATCTTGGGAGTGTTTACTGCTAGGTGCAGTGGTTCCAGTGGCTGGTTGGGAAGCAGCATGGCCTAGTGGAAAGAACCTGGGCCTGGGAGTCAGAGGATCTGGGTTCTAATCCCAGCTCCGCCACTTGTCTCCTGCCTGACCTTGGGGGAGTCACTTAACTGCCTGGTGCTTCGGTTTCCTCATCTATAAAATGGGAATTAAATTCCTGTTTTCCCTCCTACTTACACTGTGAGTCCTATATGGGACAGGGACTATGTGCAATCTGATTATCTTGTATCTACCTCAGCAGTTAATACAGCACCTGGCTTACAAAGTGCTTAACTAATACCATTAAAAAATTGTAGTCTTAGCAGGATATTGCTGGAGATGCTCACTAAGACCTGAATGTGCCAGGCTTATGCTGCAGCATTCTAGCCACTGCTCTGTGCCCCTTTGCCAATCCATTATGAAGCTGACGATGCCCTGTCAGAGGAAAAAAGTCCCTGGCTAAAGCATCAGAAAATCTCCCTCCCGCTGCCAGCTGTTGATTAGAAAGTTATTTTCAGCCATGGGTGCTGCTTTTTCTGCCCCACCTCACCCAATCCTTTGGTAAAAATTGGTTTCCTTCCCCAAGACTTTGGGGTGACCTCTCTTCCCCCTCCCCTTCCCTACCAACCAATCCCATGCTAACTCTAGGAATATACTATTTTGGTGAGGGTGTTTTGCTACTTGGATGTTTCAGAATGTATCCTGGAGGAAGAGTCTCAATTCCATTAACAACCTGATAAGTGAATCTAGAATATTTTTGAAGTATTTTTCTAGACACACTTCTAGTAGGAGTATTTTTCACTCGTGTAGTTGAATCATTTTAAGATTTAAAGCCAAAAGTGAAAATCAAAGTATACTGCCTTTTACCAAGTTCCAATTAAGCATTCCCATCTTATCAAAGTGGAGCTTTACAGCTTATAAAAAGAGCTATTTGAAATCATATTTTGTATTTGGGAAAAAAAGGCTGTAATAATGCAACTGAAATGTTCTAATTAATGTACTTTATGGGAAACTGCAGGTTATCGTAAAGGAGTGTCTGATTTGAATCCTGAAACGTAAACGCATTGGTAGTTGGAAGAGGAATAAAAAGATAAATTTGGATAAGAAGAGGTTGCTGGAAAATGGTTTCGGGTGAATATATGCAGGCAGGAAAATTCAAATGATTTAAAAAAAAAGGTGATTGTAAGCATGACTGAACTGAATTTAATGGGTGAAGTTCTCACTTATTTAATCACATACTACTTGGGATTTTATATTACTTGAGCTGATCATTTGTTGCATCCAATGGGAGCCATGATAATGCAAAATGTGCCATGAAATACCTAATTAAATTATTTTAACACTTGGGAGATTATGGGCAAATGTGTATGTGCTAGATATTCATGTTGAGAAGCAGCATGGTCTAGTGGAAAGAGCACGAGGCCGGGAGTCAGGGATCTGTGTTATAATCCCTGCTCTGCCAATTACGTGCTGTGTGACCTTGGGCAAGTCACTTAACTTCTCTGTGCCACAGTTTCCTTAACTGAAAATGGGGATTAAATATCTGCTTGGACAATCTGACATACATTGGGAGCCCCATGTGGGACAGGGACTGTGTCCAACCTGACTAACTTGTATCTAGCCCAGTGCTTAGAGTGCTCAACACATAGAAAGTGCTTAGCAAATATTGTAAAAAAAAGTGCTTGGCACATAATAAGCACTTAAAAAGTAATAATAATCGGCTTTTGGTCTTGAAATTCCTGGTATCTGGTGGTATTTCTCAGCTCCCTGGACTATCAGAGAGGGGTGTGTGGTTGTAATCTATGTAAATTCCTCTAATAATAATAGTCCTCGCTGGAACCTTGATATGAAAGGTTTCCTACAGCCAGTACAGGCACAATGCCTTGCTGAAATTATTCTGACTGAGAGCATGCACTTTATCTCCTTTTGATTACAAATTTTTCACCTCAAGTTTCTAAGAAGCAACTTTTGCCACCAGGCAGTCTAAGCTTGCTGGAGAAAAGCAAGCCCATCTTAAATAAACCACCTGTCGTAGTTGGGAGAATGAAGCCTAGTTCTGCCTGGAAATGTAGAAGGATCACCAGGGTCAACGATGTGAGGCCACACCCTTCAACCACAAAATGCTTCTTTGGCCTATGGGGGCTTAGTGGCCTGCTTAGATCCAAAGCCTGGTTGGAAGAGCTTTACCCTTCTAGTAAAACCCTTTAGTTGCTTGTAAGCCTGCAAGAGTTTTACTTAGATGAAGAAGTGATGTGAAGCTTGAGAGAAAATTTTACAGAGAACTAGGAACACAAAAGAGCCCACAAAGACAATTTAAAACTCATCTTCTAAGTCCCCAGCCAATGTTAACCTAAACTATTCTGGGGCTGATAAGCAACAAATCATACAACTAGGAAGCTAGATGGGAAGAGAAGGAGAGCCACACGTGTTAGAAAGGAAGCTAGATGATATTCAAAGTCCATTCAGCTGCATTTAAATGCTGAGTATTTGTCACCCTAACATTGGTTTTAATCTTCTCTCCCCTACAACTGACCAGAATCTCTGAAAAGCAAAACTAGCAGATTCACTTCCTCCATTTTCCCACATCTCACCCATTAAGAGAGGATGTTTTTTGTTTCTTTTGTTTTTTATGGTATTTAAGTGTCAGTCACTGTACTAAGTGCTGGGGCAGATACAAGTTAATCAGGTTGGACACAGTCCCTGTCCCACATTGGGTTCACAGTCTGTCAGAGGGAGAATAAATAGGTGTTAGGTCCTGCTGTTAGCCCAGTGTAAAGAGCACTGCTCTGGGAATCTGAAGAGCCGAGTTCTAGACTCTTGTTCTCTCTGCTGCGGCTCTGCCAACAGTGGCGGTGAAGGTTTCTGATCAAAGAACCACCTCGGGTATTCTGTGAGGGCATCGGGACCCTCAGGAAGGCCCCAAAATAGCTGGCCAATGTAGGTGGCAAAGACAACAGCTACTAAGGCAGCAATAGTCTGGTTTATGACTCTATGGCATCGGCACTCTGCTGCAGCCTCTTTGGCTGAAAATCAGTACTGCATGTAAAAACTCTTCAGGCGTACTTCTCAGTGTGTGCTGCACCTCTGGCTCTCCCGCCTCTCCCCCTGCCCCTGACCTAGCCACTAGCTTGTTGCCCTCCGTACCCCAGTGGGAACATGACTGGAAGAGTGCAAGTGGGGGGGTTGCACAAAGGACTATCACTACAATCAAATCCTCCCTACAGTTTCTCCATCCAGGAGTCCCAGGGCTGTAGCTTGTCTCTCACTGTTCAGGAGACTCCATGCAAGCTTGTAGCTGGCCAGGCTGGCTCCTTGGAACAGTTGGGAAAATTCATTTTTTGGCTGTATTAAGTAGGGTAGTAATATTAGTATTTGAGCACCCACTTGGTGCAATGTGTGCTGTACTAAGTATTTGGAAAGTACAAAATAAAGATGTGATAATTACAATAATGTTGGTATTTAAGTGCTCACTATGTGCCAAGCACTGTTCTAAGCGCTGGGGTAGGTACAAGGTAATCAGGTTGTCCCACCTAGAGCTCACAGTCTTCATCCCCATTTTACAGATGAGGTAACTGAGGTACAGTGAAGTGACTTGCTTAAGGTCACACAGCTGACAAGTGGTGGAGCCGGGATTAGAACCCATGACCTCTGACTCCCAAGCCCAGGCTCTTGCCTCTGAGCCATGCTGCTTCTCATGCAACGCTTGCCCCACAAACAACTTGTGGTCATATTGGCCAGGGCAGTCCCAGGACCCAAGTGTCACGAGCCCCCAGTTCATACCAACCAGGACCTTCCTGGATCAGGGGAGTCTCGGTGACATGTAGTAGAAGTCAAACCACACCTCTGATCACCAAGGTTACTGTGGAAAGCTTTTTACTTAATTTTTCCAATGTGCAATGTGACACATACACATACTCCACTCCATCAAGGGTCCAATACCAGTCTGTGGTCAAAGGAGCCTGTTCTGCCAATGCTTCTTCTTTCTGCTTCCAAGTGCCACCGCCTTCTGCTGTTTTTGAGTGCTGCTCTCCTGCTGCTCCAATGGTTGCATCTCTGTGCTGCTTCTGCTGCTGGTGCTTCAGTGTGTGTCTGTGTGATTCAAAATGACCGCCTTTTATCTGCCGTAGGCATCGCAAGTGTGGCTCTACGTAGCAGTCACTGATTGGTCCAGGCCTGTCACTGGGTAGAACAGGAAGAGAAGGCCACATCTCCCTCCATGCTCTGCCCCTACAGGCCAGCAATCACCTGTCTCAGGTAGAGCCTTATCAATGCCTTCAGCATTTTCATCCTTGTTGTTGTTCATTGTATCACAAACATCACAAGGCAGTTTGTTGTGGACTCACCGTGATAAGGGTCTCTGGGTGTCTTATTTGGGGCTGGCTAAATAACTCAGGTTTTATTCCCAAACAATTGCTTCTGGAAAATATAGTCCTACAACAAAGAGATTTCCTGAGCACACGTGAAGTCGAAGGGATGACACACCCCAGAAACACCCTAGCGTTCCTTACTTTGTCAAAAGAGGTACAAAGGGGTGCATGGGATGACATGGTGTCATGACATCAAGACAGGTCTTCTAGGACAGTGAGTCCCAGTTTCTTTTAATTTTTGTGGTGTAACTGCTGATCATAATGATTGTCTAGCTTTTATTGAGTCCTTTTAAAAATATCCATGAATTTAATGAAAAATTGGCAACAAAATTGATTTTTTAGCAGTGACACATAGATGTATATTTGTACTCAAGTGGGGGGAAAAACATGATCCTGGATTCAGGGAATCCATTTGAAAGGGTGATGTGTGTGTGTGTGTGTGAGAGAGAGAGAGAGAGAGAGATAAGGAAAGTACAAAAATGTATTCTTGGTATATTATCAAAGTGTCCCTAAAGGTGTGGAGGTATTAGAGAACTTCAAAATGAAGGAGAAAAGTCCTGGAAGGAGTAGCAGGGTAATAATTTAAAATCTTGGCAAATATATTGGGAGAGAAATGCCTGACAGCCACAGAATCAGAAAACTTCTCTTTTTCTAGTAGTGTACAAGTTGGGCCTTAAAATGAGAACTGGTAAAGAGAGCCTCAGCAAGATACATGTTTCCTAACTAGCAGGGCTCTGATGAGAGCATAATTGCATGTGGAAAGACTGCTGTGGGGCTTACCTCCTATGTATAGCTAAGATAAGCATGCAGCTATTGTACCAGGGCAATCTTCACTTGCCAAAGGTTTCTCATAAGTGCAATTTATTTCAGTTGGTGTTTTCTATTCTCCTCTAATCACATCTTGAGTGCAATCACTCCTGCAAGTCATAATAAACACATTTAACACTGGGGAGAGCTCTCTCTGGGGAACATCTACAATTAGTACAAGAATTCGCATTGCTCCCCAGGAAAAAGAAAAGTTCCACTCGAAAGGAAAAGCAAAAAAAAAAAAAAACCAAACCCCAAGGCATTTCCAATTTCAATTTTTCCTTTTTATTGTGGACAATTCCTTTCTCCTGGAAATGCTACCTAACCCTTTGCTGACAAAGTTCTCTCCCGGTTCACCTGTTATGCTTCTTTCTGATCCTTCTCGAGTTTTTTCCCCTGCTCTTCTTCCCTAACTGTGAGTAACCCCCCCAAGGCCTAGGTTTGGGTACCCTAATCTTCCCACTTAATGCCTTGGAGAGTCCTTCTGATCCCTTGACTCCCAAATCTATCTCTCTCCTTCTCTGCAATCTCTTCCTGCTCCCAAGAATATCTCCATGCGAATGTCCTGCCAGCACCTCAAACTCACTATGTCTAAAACCAAGCTTTTCATCTTTCTGTCTCAATCCTCTCCTCCACTTAACATTTCCACTACATTTGACAACACCACCATTTTCCTTCTCTCTGGAACCCACAACCTTGGCATTATCCTGGATTCCTCCCTCTCTTTCAACTCTCACATTGTCAGTCTCTAAATCTTGTCACTTTTTCCCTCTATATTATTTCCTGGGCCTTCCCCTTCAGTAAATCAGTCAAATCAAGCCACCGCCATGATCCAAGCACAGGTCACATTCCTACTTAATCAGTGGTATTTATTGAGCTTTTACTATGTGCAGAGCACTGTACTAAGCGCTTGATTGAGCACATTACAACAGAGTTGGTAAACACGTTCCCTGCCCATTACTACCTTTAAGTCTAGAGGGAGAGACAGGCATTAATGTAAAAAAAATAATTTATAGATAGGTAAAAAAGTGCTGTTGGGCTGAGGGTAGGGTGAATACCAGTGCTTAATAGTTGATGGCATACTTACTAGTTGAGTGGATACTTAACTACTCCATCAGCGTCCTCACCAGCTTTCCAGCCTCCAAGTAACTCCTCTTTCCAGTCTACTACACTCTACTGCCCAAATTATTTTTTCTAAAATGTCATTTTGCACATTTCCCTACTCCTTAAAAACCTGCAATTGTGGCTCATTCCTCTCCTTATCAAACAGAAATTTCTGACCATTGGCTTCGAGGTGTTCAGTCAACTCTCATTTGTTACTTATCCACTCTCTTCTCTCACATCACCCCAGCTCGCACTCTTTGTACCTCTCAAACCAACCTACTCACTGTGCCATGTCCTTGTCTCTCCTGCTGCCGACTCCTTGCTCACAGCTTTCCTCCTGCCTCTCCCCATCTTCAAAGCCTTTCTGAAATCATATTTCCTGTGGGAGGCTTCCCTGATTAATTTTTCTTCTCCCCAGGTCATAGCCTCCCAACCACTTAGGCGCTCACACCCACCTGTAGCTCTTCTGCATATTTCAACTTATTTACTATACTTTTTAAGCATGCATGCATCCACATATCCATGTTTCCCTCTCCTCCTTTTGTCTCTCTGTAAATTATTTTGTCTGTCTCTTCTTGGCTAGATCTAATCCCGGCTCCACCACTTGTCTGCTATGTGACCTTGGGCAAGCCACTGAACTTCTCTGGGCCTCAGTAACCTCATCTGTAAAATGGTGATTAAGACTGTGAGACAATCTTAATACCTTGTATCTACCACAGCACTTAGAACAGTGCTTGGCACATAGTAAGCACTTAAATTCCAAAATTATTATTATTATAAGCTCCTTGAGGGCAGGGATCAAGTTTTCTAACTCTATTGTACTCTCCTAGGTGCTTAGTATGATATGCAATTTGTAGGCTGGGAGCGTGTGTACCAACTCTGTATTGTCCTCTCCCAAGCACTCATTACCGTGCTCTGCACCCAGTAAGCACTCAAAAAATACCACTGATTTGCTCTGCACCCAAGTGTTCAGTAAGTATTATTTGCATTTTTACATGTATTTAGGCAATTGAATGTACAGGTAGATGCGTGGAGGAAAAATTTCAATGCAATCCATTCAGAAAATTGCTCCCTTTGCAAAGTGCCGTATTCAGACTACCTTTGGGAGAAAGGGCAGGGAATTAACTGCAAAAAGCAACAAGTCCTGAAATTGACCCAGGAGTCTAGCCAGGGAAAGGATTTCCTATGCCTTGCAACCCCGTGATTTCAAATCCTTCTTTAACACAATGACATTGATGGTAATAAACACTACTTGTTTGTGTGAGTAGTCGTCATTGCTCAAATCCTTTCACTGTAAACTAGTGAAAGAGTGAGAAACCTGTGATGGAAATGGATCATTGGAGTTCTTTCAGAGCAGCAAAGGGCATTACCACCAAGGTACTGCCTGTTTATTGTTTAAAAGGAAGGTGGGTGGTTTTATGTTTAGTGTTAGGTCATATGCACCTGGGGTTATCTCCCATGTCGGTTCTCAAGGAAGAATATTAGGGAGTTGTCTTGAGGCTTGCTGTCGGTCCTTAGTACTGTGTGGAATCTGGCCGGCAGTTGATAATCATCTGCATGTCTCCTTGTGTGTATACCTCCCCAGCAAAATCATCCACAGATAATAGTTCCTGAATGACGCACAAACTTTTTGTTGTTTTCTTGTAGTCTGTTGAGTTGGATGTTTCTTTGTTGATGAGAAGCATGTCCTATCACCACCTTGCGGGTCCCTCATCACCACATAGAATTGTTTTGAACAAGACTGGATTTACCACACTGCCCTGTTTTACTGCTATGTTGATGGAAAGGATCGGTCAGGTCACTTACTGGTAGTGGTAATGATATTTATTGAGGGCCCACTGGGTGCAATATTACTACAGTGCAGCCGGCACATCTTGCTCCTCTAATGCTAACCTTCATACTGTACCTTGATCTTGTCTATCTCTCTGCTGACCTTTTGCCCATGTCCTGCCTCTGGCCCCCTTTCCCTCTGCTCCCCCTCTCCTCCCCTCTCTAACCACCCCCCCATTTCAGCACTGTGCTCATTTTATATATTATTTATTACCCTATTTATTTTGTTAATGAGGTGTACATCCCCTTGATTCTATTTATCGTGTTAATGTCTTGTTTTTGTTTTGTTCTGTTTTGCTCTATCTGTCTCCCCTGATTAGACTGTGAGCCTGTCAGTTGGCATGAATTGTCTCTCTCTGTTGCCGAATTGTACATTCCAAGTGCTTAGTACAGTGCTCTGCACATAGTAAGCACCCAATAAATACTATTGAATGAATGAATGGAACGCCCTCCCTCATATCCAACAGAAAATTTACTCTCCTCCCAGCTTCAAAGCCTTATTGAAAGCACATCTCCAAGAGGCCTTCCCTAAGCCCTGCTTTCCTCTTCTCCCACTCCAATAATAGTAATGATAACGGTATTTGTTAAGTGCTTACTATGTGCCAAGTAAAACATGTCTAAAACTGAAGTCCTCATCTTCCCTCTCAAACCCTGTCCTCTCCCTGACTTCCCTGTCACTGTGGACGGCACGACCATCCTTCCCGTCTCACAGGCCCGCAACCTTGGTGTCGTCCTTGGCTCTCTCATTCACCCCACACATCCAATCTGTCACCAACACCTGCCGGTCTCACCTTTACAATATCACCAAGATCCGCCCTTTCCTCTCCATCCAAACGGCTATCGTGCTGGTACAAGCTCTCATGATATCCCGACTGGATTATTGTGTCAGCCTTCTCTTGGATCTCCTTTTCTCCTGTCTCTCCCTACTCCAGTCTATTCTTCATTCCGCTGCCTGGCTCATCTTCCTACAGAAACGCTCTGGGCATGTCACTCCCCTCCTCAGAAACCTCCAGTGGTTGCCTATCAACCTTCGAACGAAACAAAAACTCACTCTGGGCTTCAAAGCTCCCCATCACCTTGCCCCCTCCTACCTCACCTCCCTTCTCACTTTCTACTGCCCACCCCGTATGCTCCGCTCCCCTGCCGCTCACCTCCTCATGGTCCCCCGTTCACACCTGTCCCACCATCGACCCTGGCCCACATCCTACCCCTGTCCTGGAATGCCCTCCCTCCTCACATCCGCCAAACTAACTCTCTTTCCCACTTCAAAGCCCTACTGAGAGTTCACCTCCTCCAAGAGGCCTTCCCAGGCTGAGCCCCCCCTTTTCCCTCTGCTCCTCCCCCTCCCCCCCATTTCCCCTTCCCCTCCCCTCAGCTGAGCCCCCTTTCCCTCTGCTCCCCCTCCCCTCCCCACCCTACCCTTTCCTCCTCCCCCTTCCCCTCCCCTCAGCACTGTGCTCATTTGTGTATATCATTTATTACCCTATTTATTTTGTTAATGAGGTGTATATCTCCTTGATTCTATTTATCTTGATAATGTTGTCCAGTTTTGTTTTGTTCTGTTTTGCTCTGCTGTCTGTCTACCCCGATTAAACTGTGAGCCCGTCATTGGGCGGGGATTGTCTCTATCTGTTGCCAAATTGTACATTCCAAGCGCTTAGTACAGTGCTCTGCATGTGGTAAGCGCTCAATAAGTACTATTGAATGAATGAAGTACTGTTCTAAGCAAGGTAATCAGGTTGTCCCAGGTAGGGCTCATAGTCCTAATCCCCATTTTACAGATGAGGTAACTGAGGCACAGAGAAGTTAAGTGGCTCACCCAGGGTCACACAGCAGACAAGTGGCAGAGCCAGGATTAGAACCCAGGTCCTCTGACTCCCAAGCCCGTGCTCTTTCCACTAAGCCACGCTGCTTCTCCCATCTGCATCGCCCTGACTTGCTCCTTTTATTCATCCCCTCTCCCCGTCCCACAGCACTTATATACATAGCTGTAGTTTATTTATATTAATGTCTGTTTCCCCCTCTTGACTGTAAGCTTGGTGTGGGTAGGGAATATGTCTGTTTATTGTTACATTGTATTCTCCCAAGTGCTTAGTACAGGGCTCTGCACCCAGTAAGTGCTCAATAAATGTGATTGCCTGACTGCAATGCACCATAGTAGGGTCTTGGGAAAGTACAACAAAAGGATGAGAAACATTTGCTGCCCACAAGGATCTTGCCTTCTAACCAGGGAATTGAATATCCAAATATTCATAAATAGAGCAAAAAGAGTAAATTGAATGTACAATTAATTGTACATTCATTCATTCAATCGTATTTATTGAGTGCTTACTGGGTGCAAAGCCCTGTACTAAGAGCTTGGAATGTTCACCTCGGCAACAGATAGAGACAATCCCTGCCTAACAACAGGCTCACAGTCTAAAAGGAGGAGACAGACAACAAAACAAAACAAGTAATCAGGCAACAAAACAAGTATGTGTACATAGGTTCTAAGGAATGGTATGAATAAATACATAGGGGCTATTGCCCAATCATACCAACACAAAGTAGCCTAATGGTACAGCCAAATTTGTATAGTAGATTGATTCCATTTCTCTCATGATATCCCAACTGGATTATTGTGTCAGCCTTCTTTCTGACACATATAAAAATAGATATAAAAATATATATTAAGCACTTACTATGTGACAGACACTGTTCTAAGTGCTGGGTAGATAAATGATAATCAGGTCGGACATGGTTCACGTTCCACATGGGGCTCTCAGTCTTAATCCCTATTTTACAGATGAGGTATCTCAGGCACAGAGAATTTTAGTGACATGCCCAAGGCAGATCCTTGGATCAAGGATCTGTGGCAGGCCCACTTCCAGGCCCACTTTCTATTTACTAGGTCACACTGCTTTTGTAAGAACTACAAATCTAATGGTGGGGCCTCCTGTTGAGAGTGACAGAGGAACCTCGGCCCTGAGCCGTAAGGTCCAAAGAACTACACAGAGGGGTTAATCTTCGCACTAGTATCTTACACAGCCCCACTCACCTTCTCATGTCCCTGCTATCTTCCCAGGTACCAGTTTGTTCCACAGCTGCCCTTAGACCCCGGGATTTATGGTTTATATAACTCTGAGAACCTGTTTGTGTGGCATTTTGACCCTACTCCTTTTCCTTCCTCAGGAAGGCCACTATCACTGCTTATGAAAAAAATTACCATTTATTTATTTACTCCTCAAAGTTTTTGTGCAGGCCGGGTGGGAATTATAAATTGGAGGCAATTATGTGAGTGAATACAATGTGTGTATTAGTGTATATATAAATATATATATATATATTATACATTTCATCTTCTTCTAGACTGTAAGCTCCTTGTGGGCAGGGGACGCATATACCAACTCTGCTGTATTGTACTCTCCCAAGTGCTTAGTACAGTGTTCTGCACACAATAATGTGAGTGATTCTCTCCCAATCAATCATATTTATTGAGTGCTTATTGTGTGCAGAGCACTGTACTAAGCACTTGGGAGAGTACAATATAGTAGACACAGTCCCTGCCCACAGTGAGCTTACAGTCTAGATGGGGAGACAGATATTAATATAAATAAATTATGGATATGTACCTAAGTGCTGTGGGGCTGAGAGGAAGTTGAATAAAGGGAGTCAGTCAATCATATTTATTGAGCACTTACTGTGTGCATAGCATTGTACTAAGCGTTTGAGAGAGAACAATATAACAGGCACATTCCCTGCCCACAACGCATTTACAGTCTAGAGATGCAAATTACAGCAGTGCAGAAGGGAGCCTGAGAAAAGGAAATGAGAGCTTAGTGAGGGAAGGCCTCTTGGAGGAGAGATGTGCCTTCAGTAACGCTTTGAAGGTGAGGAGAGTCATTGTCAGATATGAAAAGGAAGGGTGTTCCAGGCCAGAGGGAGAATGTGGGTGAGAGGTAGATGAGATTGAGAGCTTATTATAGTACTTTGTACACAGCAGGTGCTCAATAAAACAACATGGCCTAGTGGAGAAAGATTGGGCCTGGGAGTCGGAGGACCCGAGTTCTAATCCTGATTCTGCCACTCACCTGCTGAAAGACCTTGGACAAGTCACTTAACTTCTGGGTGTTTCAGTTTTATCAACTGTAAAATGGGAATCAATACCTGTTTTCCCTCCAACTTTAGCCTGTGAGCCCCAAGTGGGACAGTCCTAATTAACTTGTATCTACGCTCTCCTATTCACCTATGAATTGATGCCTTATCATGGCAGGAGAGTTTGTGTATGCTGATGGAGTTTAGGGCTATGTGATATAGGGCTACCCATAACGGAAAGGTCTAAGATGAAGCGACAGACAAAATTGATTCATCTGTGCCGGGCAGCAGCAGTATGGGAAAGAGTCAAAGGCAGATGATCATGTGAGCAAAATGTTGATCAAAGACAATGGCAAGTTTTTCCTGTGCAGAAGGAGGCAATGGTAAACCACTTCTGTATCTTTACCCAGAAAACTCTATGGATACACATACCAGTATGACTTTATGGTAGAAGATAGGTTGTTCTGTCCTTGGAGTCGCTATGGGTCAGAAACGACTTGACGCCATTTGAAGAAGACCCTTTCCTAACGTGTCTGACCTAATTAACTTGTATCTACCTCAACATTTAGAATAATAATAATGGCATTTATGTGCCTACTATGTGCAAAGCACTGTTTTAAGCACCTGGGAGGAAACAAGGTGATCAGGTTGTCCTACGTGGGGCTCACACTTTTAAACCCCATTTTACAGTTGAGGGAACTGAGGCCCAGAGAACTGAAGTCACTTGCCCAAAGTCACACAGCTGACAAGCGGCGGAGCTGGGATTTGAAACCATGACCTCTGACTCTTTCCACTGAGCCAAGCTGCTGTGCTTGACACATATTAAGTGCTTAACAAATGCCATTAAAAAATGCTATTGATAGTATCCTCCCTCACTGAAGACACTCACTTCTTGTTTACAATTTCCTTTGCCCACATTAGCATCCGTAATTATTGTTACAGAAGGATTTAACATCTGCCACCTGCTCTCCAAGATGCCTAAGCATCTCTTCAGTTTTTCATTGTTCACAAGAAACCAGGAAAAAAATGGAAATAGGAACCATTTGCAACATGTGAGGCTGTAAACTCCTTGAGGATAGGCATCACATCTCCTAACTGTATTGTATTGTACTCTCCCAAGCACTTGGTTCCATGCTCTGCATAAAGAAAGCACTCAGTGAATACTGTTGATTGACAAGGTGTCATCTGAAAATGGAAAGTATCCACTGCATAATCTGAGCATAGGAAGAAGCTTCTATTTTTAAATGTAGTCAACAATATTTGAAACTATTCTGAAAAGCAGTTCATTTGTCACCCCACAAAAAATTTTAGAAGTAATTTTACAGTTTTTGCAACCAATATATTTTTTGGGGGGTGGGGGGAGAGGAATGAGGAAAATAAGGGACTAACTATCCCTGCCCCTCACTTCCAAATTCTTCCATTTTTCCATCCTCTGCATATCTAGTCGTGCATTTTTTATCTTCCCACTGCTCCAGTTGATCACTTCAAGGTTGAATTCATCTGTATAGTCGCATATGCAATCTCTCTATGGGGCAAGTCAAAAACTTACGCATGCATGTCCTTAATAAGGTGTAGTACTCTTAAATGCCTTGTAACCCTTCCTGCAATAAAACCCATTGAGATTAGTGCAAATGAGATGAAAGGTGATCCCATGCATTTAGCCAACCTTGCATTTTGTGGGTGTGTGTGCTGTTATTGCCTTTATTAAACTTGGCAGCATGCAAATGGCACTCCCCTACACCATTTCTCACTGCACCATCAAAGACCACCTTTGAGACCAGGGACTAGTTTTGGGGGTCGAGGGGGTGGGGCACAGTTTTCCTGTCAGTGAATTGGACTCATGTGAGTCAGGCAATACAAAAAAGTGCTGGAACTGAGAGTGGAATCTGGAAATCCTGTCCTTTAGTTTCCAGGATATCCTGTCCTCTCGGCCTAACTTGAGTGGAGTTGGTCCCAATTGGATTTCCAAAACCTAATCTGTTCTGGGACTATAGTTGGGATTGTACCACTTGGGAATGTGACCGGTGTGTTAGCTAAGGGCACTAAGTTAAATCTCTGGCAGCTCTGGAATCCAGGCTGGTCCTTTTGGGTCAGATTGTTAAAATGATTTGTGGGGATTCTGCAGGGGACCAAGGAAGACTAACATCAGATTTCAGTTGGGAGGAGTGAAAATGACATGAATAATTAAAGTGATACGAAGTCTCTTATTGCACAGTTCCCCTTCAGAGAAAAGAAGTAGTTGAAGGGACAGTAATCAATAATTACACATTTGATATGGCCAGTTTATAGGCTAATCACAATTATTTAGAAATGGTAGTGAAAATAAAATGAAAGGGAACCATGTGGGATGATGGATCGCAACAGGTGGGAGTGTAGGACCAGTGTTCCTGGTTATTCAGGAATTTGTTCAGGGGTCTTTAGGAAATTGCCCATCTTTGATGTCTATTTACCTGGTTACAGTATATCCAACATGTGTGGCTTGGTTTAGGAACACAAATGAACAAGACCCCTGGCAATGGAAATTGGTACTTTGGATCTATTAACTGACTGAAGCCATTTTCATCTTCTCCAAAGTAGCTGAGAACAGCAACAAGATTACTGACATTAATTTTTGATTTTTGGGGGTTTTTTTATAGATAAGTGAAAATGACTGAGGAAAGGGTGGCTTGTTCAAGCAGAGCTGGGGAATGAATCTCAGGATTTCTTCATCCAGAAGTCCACTCCTGATGGGAGGGATAAATCAGGTATGACTCCTTATACATACTGGATGGAAATGTAGCTGTGAAAAATAGAAATACTCTGCATTATTTCCTAACATAAAAGTTCTCTAACTGTTCATGTTTGGTTGCAAGGTTGGCTGTGGGCCTAGAATTAGGGGGAATTTTTGTTGGTCCCAGAGACTGAAGTTGTGGGGCTCTAAAAAGCTGTTGGATAGTAATAGGGGCAGGGTGCTGTACCCTTCTGTCCAACCAAAAAACCCACTTCCTCCATTCACATACTCCTCTTCACATTGCTGTTTTATTCAATAGTATTTATTGAGCGCTTACTATGTGCAGAGCACTGTACTAAGCGCTTAGAATGTACAAATCGGCAACAGATAGAGACGGTCCCTGCCCACTGACAGACTTACAGTCTAATCGGGGGAGATAGACAAAAACAATAGCAATAAATACAATCAAGGGGATGTACATCTCATTGAAACAATAGCAATAAATAGAATCAAGGGGATGTACATCTCATTAACAAAATAAATAGGGTAATAAAAAATATATACAAATGAGCGGACGAGCACAGAGCTGAGGGGAGGGGAAGAGAGAGGGGGAGGAACAGAGGGAAAGTGGGGGAAAAGGGGGCTTAGCTGAGGGGAGGTGAAGGGGGGGTAGAGGGGCAGTAGAGGGAGCACAGGGAAAAGGGGAAGCTCAGTCTGGGAAGGCCTCTTGGAGGAGGTGAGCTCTAAGTAGGGCTTTGACGAGGGGAAGAGAATTAGTTTGGCGGAGGTGAGGAGGGAGGGCATTCCAGGAGGATGTGGCCCAGGGGTCGACGGCGGGATAGGCGAGAACGGGGGACGGTGAGGAGGTGGGTGGCAGAGGAGTGGAGCATGCGAGATGGGCAGTAGAAAGAGAGAAGGGAGGAGAGGTAGGAGGGAGCATGGTGATGGAGAGCCTTGTAGCCTAGCGTGAGAAGTTTTTGTTTCGTGCGGAGGTTGTTAGGCAACCACTGGAGGTTTTTAAGAAGGGGAGTGACATGCCCAGAGCGTTTCTGCAGGAAGATGAGCCGGGCAGCGGAATGAAGAATAGACTGGAGCAGGGAGAGACAGGAGGAAGGGAGATCAGAGAGAAGGCTGACACAATACTCCAGCTGGGATATTATGAGAGCCTGTACCAGTAAGATAGCCATTTGGGTGGGGAGGAAAGGGCGGATCTTGGTGATATTATAAAGGTGAGACCAGCAGGTCTTGGTGATGGATTGGATGTGTGGGGTGAATGAGAGAGCCGAGTCAAAGATGACACCGAGGTTGCGGGCTTGAGAGACGGGAAGGATGATAGTACTATCCACAGTGATAGGGAAGTCAGGAAGAGGACAGGGCTTGGGAGGGAAGATGAGGAGCTCAGTTTTGGACATGTTGAGTTTTAGGTGGCGGGCAGATATCCAGGTAGAGACGTCCTGGAGGAAGGAGGAGATAGGAGCCTGAAGGGACAGGGAGAGGACGGGGCAGAGATGTAGATCTGTGTGTCATCTGCATAGAGATGATAGTTGAAGCTGTGAGAGTGGATGAGTTCACCAAGGGAGTGAGTGTAGATAGAGAACACAAGAGGGCCAAGAACTGACCCTTGAGGAACCCCAACAGTTAGAGGATGGGAGGGGGAGGAGGAGCCTGCGAAGGAGACCGAGAATGAACTGCCAGAAAGATAAGAGGAGAACCAGGAGAGGACGGAGTCCGTTAAGCCAAGGTGAGATAGGATGTGGAGGAGAAGGGGATGGTCAACAGTGCCCCTCCCTTTTTAGTGACTGTTGATATTTGTTAAGCAACCTTTAGTGTTTAGCATTAACATCCATTAACAGAGATACTAGTAACTATTGCCTCTGGAACGTAATGCATTATATTCCGCATTTAGGAAGCAAAACAGATACGAAAGACCTGTTCCATGCCCGTGAGGGGTGTACACTCTAAAGAGGGAAACAGACATGAAAATGTTCATTCAATCGTATTTACTGAGCGCTTACTGTGTGCAAAGCACAGTCTAAGCGGTTAGGAATATTCATATGCAGTGGAATCAGAATAAGTAAAATTGAATATTGAGTTGAATATATATGTGTGTGCATATATATGTATATACAAGTGCTGATGATGGGCATAAGTCCAAAAGTGAAAAAAGAGGCTGACGGGTTTGTTAAGATTCGGGATATTGATAAGGCTTGGAAGGCTTGTTGGAGGAGGTGGGATTAAAGGAGGATTTTGAAGATGGAAAAGTTGAAGTCTGGTTGATTTTGGGGGAAGGAATTCTCGACTTCCCTGATGTTAATGTGTGAAAGGGAATAGAGGCCACCACTTGTCTGCTGTGTGACCTTGGGCAAGTCACTTCACTTTTCTGTGCTTCAGTTACCTTATCTGTAAAATGGGGATTGAGCCTGTGAACCCCATATGGGACAGGGACTGTGTCCAACCTGATTACCTTGTATCTACCCCAGCGCTTATAACAATGCTTGGCACATAGTAAGCCCTTAACAAATACCATAGTTATTATCATTATGAAAACAAGAACAAGGTTCATCCAGGCCAGCATAGGAGCGAAGAATGCGAGCAGGGGAGTAGGAGTGAAGAGCGCAGGCTGAGAGCCTTGAAGACAATGGTAATTAATCATAATTGAGCCATTTGCTAAGTGCTTATGTGCCAAGCAGTGTTCTACGTGCTGGCGAAGGTACAAGATAATCAGGTCAGACACAGTCCCTCTCCCACCCAGGGCTCACAATCTAAGTAGAAGGGAGAACAGGCAATGAAGCCGCATTTTCAAATGAGGTAACTGAGGCACAGAGAAATTAAGCGACTTGCCCAAGGTCACACAGCAGACAAATGTTGGAGCTGGGACGAGAACTCAGATCTCAGGAAGGAAAGGGAAGGAGTCTTTGCTTGATGTGGAGGGAAATGGATAACTTTGAGAGGGGTTTGAGAAGCGGAGAGATGTGTGCTGAATGGCATTTCAGGAAGTTGATCTGGGCTGCAGTGTGGAGTACTCCCAAATTATTTTTTAGGGTACTTGTTAAGCACTTATTTTGTGTCAAGCACTATTATAAGCTCTGGGGTAGATACAAGTTTATCAGTTTGGACACAGACCCTTTCCCACATGGGGTCACAATCTAACTTGGAGAAAGGAGGATTTAATCGCTATTTTACAGATGAGGTACTTGAGGCACCGAGAAGTTGTGACTTGCCAAAGACAGTAAATATTTGGCAGAGCTGGTTTTAGAATTCAGGACCTCTGACTCCCAGGCCTATGCTCTTTCCACTAGGCCACACTGCTTCTCTAGGGCTGCGTCCACACCATGAAATGTGAAATCTGGAGGTGTCACGCATTAATTGCTAACATATCCCAGGATCCCTAAGCCCTGCCCCCTAAATTATGCCTGATTTTGGCTGGTAAATTATTTCTCTTCCATCTCTCCTCCCTCTCCTCATTGTTCTGTTCCCACTCTCTTCTCATCTGAACAGTTTTCTTCCCCCTTCCAGAACCCAAACTTGGCCACACCCAGCTTCCCACTTCTGTATTCCTCTGTGTGTGTGTGTATGTGTGTGTGTGCGCGCCCGTGTGCATATATATTTTTTAAATTAGCAAGTGCTTCTTTCCTTGCTCAAACCCTGTACCCCTGCTGCCAGCAGGAGGGAGGCAGGAAAATGTTACTGGGGTCCCAGCTTTAACCTCCTGGATGGTTAGACATCTGGATCCTGCCCTGCCTCTTCACCCCAAATGGCACAGATCCAGCTTGGTTTGACCCAGCTGTGTCCCCCCTTGCTGCTCTCTGCTGGCTCTCCGCCACTTGCTTCCAGCTCCAACCTCCTAGAAGCCTCTCTTTGGAGTGCTTTGGCCACTGTGGCTGCTATAGATGTGGACCCTCTGTCAGTCAATCATATTGATTGAGTGCTTATTGTGTGCAGAGCACTGTATTAAGCACTTGGAAGAATACATTATAACAACAGACAAAAACATTCCCTGTCCACAATGAGCTTACAGCCTAGAAGGGGAGACAGACATTAATAGAAATAACTAAATTACAGATATGTACATAAATGCTGTGGAGCTGGGAGAGGGGATGAATAAAGGGAGCAAGTCTGGGTGATGCAGAAAGGCGGGGGAGAAGAGGAAATAATAATAATGTTGGTATCTGTTAAGCACTTACTATGTGCAGAGCACTGTTCTAAGCACTGGGGTAGATACAGGGCTAATAGGTTGTCCCATGTGAGGCTCACATCCTTAAGCCCCATTTTACAGATGAGGGAACTGAGGCACAGAGAAGTTAAGTGAATTGCCCAAAGTCACACAGCTGATAAGTGGCAGAGCCAGGATTTGAACCCATGACATCTGACTCCCAAGCCCAGGCTCTTTCCACTGAGCCACACTGCTTCTCTAGGAAAGGAGGGCTTAGTCAGGGGAGGCCTCTTGGAGGAGATGTGCCTTCAGTAAAGCTGGAAGGAGGGAGATAATAATTGGTGGATAAACTTCTGGGGACTTGCACATCACCTAAGCACTTAATAACTCCTTAATAATAATAACCTTCCCCCTTCCCTTATGTACTTATCTTCTATATTCTATTACTTCCAAGAATCTGTAATGTACTACACATGTGTCTATTTCCCCTGCTAGATGGCAAGATTCTAGCAAGATTCTTGCATCAACCAGCATGAGTGCAAGGTTGGGTTCATGTCTACTAATTCTACAGTACTCTTCCAAATGCTTTAGGTACTCAATAGATGCAATTGATTGGGATTGATGGATTTGGAATAAGGGAAGCATTTTGTGGTTGGAGGGCATCTTTGCCCTTTTTGACCCTTCTACATTTCCAGGCAGAACTAGGCTTAATTTTCCCAGGTCCATGCTCTTCCCATAAGGCCATGCTGCTTGTATAGGTGGGAGTATACAAGCTCTCTTGCATTTCTCTGTCTCTCTGGCTCAGCCTTTGGAATTTTCTCCCTTCTCCCCACATGTTTGGACTATTAGCCACCTCGTCTTTGCCTTGATTTAGAGGGGAGAGAGAGAAGAGGAAAAGTTCCCCTGGGAGCACAAGAAAATCTGCTCATTTTACTTCTAGCCCCCTTTTAGGTTATTTGCATCACTGCAGGATCCACTTTTCTGATCATCACTTCACATCAGACATTTGTATTTATTGAGCGCCTAGTGTGCCCAGAGCACTATACTAAGCACTTGGGAGAGTACAATATAACAATAAACAGACACATTCCTTGCCCCCTCAACCTGAGGTTGATTTGCTTCCTCACATGAGTTAATGTGTGCACCTAGATTCATAATTCAAAGACTCGCCATTCCTGGCCAGGTTCACTAGGAAATGAATCCAAAAGGAAAATTAATAAAGGATCTGTTTTTATAGTCTTGGCCTTTGGGGTCTCCATCCTCTTGAGGAACTGAAAATACTTCATTGCAAAGATTCGCTTTCCTAGGTAGAAGATTATATTTCAGAGAATGAAAAAAGAGACAGAGGTGTTTAGAAGTGGAGAAAAGGATTTGGGAGTGGGGAATTGTGATCAGATTTGTCATGGGGAAACTGTGCGGGTGCCCCTCCCTTTTATTTTGGTGTTTTTCTAGTAATGTGTTGATCGTTGGCCCAGGGTGATGCAGTAGAAGCATTATTTGGGTCTCTCCAAAGGGAAGTAGTGTTGCCGTTGAATTCAGGAAGATACAATTTGCTGCACGCTTAGTGGAAATCAATAGCAGAGAATGATTCACTGACTGCAATTCGAATGCCTCCCCCTTACTTTTAGATGCCTGGAGAGGTGCAGTGGTTCAGAGGTTAGGTAGTGAATGCCAGATGCCTATTCTTTTTCAGAGCTGATGCCCTTTTTATTTTAGCTAGTTCATATATTGCAGTTTGGGAATGAAGCTTGAAATGTGAACAAAGGGAAGATCCAACTTCACAACACCAAAAAGTCATAAGGGAAGAACTGGATGGAGATGTTTTTAATATTCAGAAATGTTTGGGCCCCCTGAAAAAAGCAATATTTACAATTTTCTAAGCCCTCTGGGATTCTGTGGCTCTTCCAACAGTGGTTGAAGAAGAGTCCCTGGTACTAGTCATAGTAATATTTGTTATGTGCTTACTATGTGCAAAGCACGGTACTAACTGCTGGGAGAGAAATCCATAGATGAGAGATGGACACGGTCCCAGACCCCCGGGAGGCTCACAATTCAAAAATGATAGAGGGGAGGTTGTGGGCGACAGACACGTAAAGAAAGGTGAAGAAAAATACAAAAAAGACAACAAAGTGGAAAGGAGCAGCAGCCTTTCAGTCTCCTCGTAGCTTAGACCCATGGTCCCAGAAGTCACATCCGTGGTTACAGCGGTGAGGCGGTGATCTCCTGAGCATCCTAAAAGTTGAGGGCCCTCATGTTGATGTTTTCCAGGTTGGAGCAGGGGCTGATGGGAGCATCTCTCTCTGTGGCTGAGCCCCGGGGGTCGGGAGTAAGAGGAGGGGTGGACAATTCAGGTAGCTGTCACTAGTGGAGTCCTTCCCTGGAGGATGATATACCTTAACTTTTCCAAGTAGTGAATTTGCAATATAACAGCAGTGGGTTTTTTTTGTTTTGTTGTTGCCACTGCAGTGAAAACACAGTGGAGTTTCCTGAATCCTGCGTATTTTAAATCATTATAGCCATTGCCTTAGGTGATTCCACAATGTCCCAGTGTTGTTAGGTTAGAATATTTTTTCAATTTTTAAGTGGGTCCAGCTGTCTGAGTTTGGGCTGAGCTCGGCACTTAGACAAGAAAACACAGCTTTTTGTTCTTTTGATCCACTGCTGATATCCCCAGTTTTCAGAGGAGATACAGCACAGAGCAATTAAATACCTGAACTTTCTATTATTTGATTCAGTAATACTTATTGAGCACTGACTATCGATTAGTGGTATTTATTGAGCACTTACTAGGTGGACAGCACCATACTAAGTTGTTGGGAGCATGCAATACAACGGAGTTGGCAGACATGTTCCCTGCCCACAAGAAGCTTACAGTCTATGTGTGTCGAGAAATGTACTAAGCATGGGGAATACTCAGCCATGGTCTCTAGCTTACATGAGGATTCCCAATGTAAGAATTAGGGGGAGGAGAGATTGGTGGTGGACATACCGCAAATCAGAGACCCATGGTACCATTGCTTTCTCCATTAGATCTCATTGCTCACTCCCCCTTTGCATCAACATTCCCGCCTTGCATCAACTATCCACAGGGAAAGAGATGGCAAAAGACAAAACATTTCTAGACTAGAAAAGAAGAAAAGGTAGAAAGCAAGAGAGTGGTGGTGGATGAGGGGAATCATGGCCAAGCATTTAACCAGGGACAGAAACTGAATTTTTCTCATAGCCTCACCTTTAAATGATTGCTGGGAAATCAAACTCTCAAAGGTTTGACTAAGTCGTAGTCACATGTTCTGTGAGTTGAAACTTGATTTGACTAAGTCGTAGTCACATGTTCTGTGAGTTGAAACTTGACTTGCTGTGGCACCACAGTGATAAAATTCAGTGGTATACGTTGCCTCTTCTGGGATATTGATTTTTGCATAGGCATGCAGTGATTCATGTGACTTTTGTTTTTAGTACCAAATTATCAGGCCTATTGTGTGAAAAGCACTGTTTTTATGGCAACCCGATGTGATACCCCATGGTGTTTGCGAATGGTTACATGGGATTTGAGGAAAGGAGGGAATTATTGAGAAAATCAGAGCTTAATATCAAAATAAACAAAGCAAAAAAAAAACAACCTAATTCCAGAGTCCCTCGAAGGCTGAAGAAATGTATAAATGTCAGAATTTTCCCATAATAGGAAAAAAAAACCCAATTCAGGCTGCATAATTCTTACACTTATATCCACTAGTATTATAGTGGAAATAAGGAAGATGAGCAAACTTTTTCTATAGCACCATTTTCATGTTTTATCAAAATTTCTCCAAGTCATTTCCCATTTGTTACGGAAAATTTTTGCCAAAGGAAAGGTTCCACAAAATAGTATTAAGGCAGTAGATGCAGTGTTTATGAAGGCAACAGATGAAATGAATCTTGTGGAACATGCCTAATGCCTTCTGGTCAGTACTTGGCGACAGTGGAGAATTTACTACAACTTGAGCCCTCAGTATTGTAGACCAAGACCACACTTGTTTGAACCACGAATGGTCATTCAGACATGTGCCTGTAGACTTTGTCTCCCTTTTGCTGAGATTTGGAGGGTGTCAGCTATTTTGTTGAAACCTACGCTGCTTAGACATGGCCAGCTCG
Organism: Ornithorhynchus anatinus; assembly: GCF_004115215.2. NCBI lineage: Eukaryota > Metazoa > Chordata > Mammalia > Monotremata > Ornithorhynchidae > Ornithorhynchus > Ornithorhynchus anatinus. The sequence continues at coordinate 53,908,460 of NC_041749.1, forward strand.
TTGTGGCTTTCAGCCTGAGGATGCTGAGATTGAGGCCTTCCCTCATTGCCACACAGTTTTGCCATGTTTGTACACTTCCTTATCCCCTTGATATTGGGCAACATAGCAGTACTTTCCTTCTGGCCATGACAACAGAACGCATGGGGCCTCCCCTAACACCCCTGTTAATGTTGTTTGGTTAATTGATTGATTACAGGAACACAGAATCAGAGCAACTGGAGCATTCTAGACCCAGGGGCCTTTGTTTGCCTTCTGATCCTTTGATTTTAGGATTATAAATGGGCCACTTTGAAGGACACCAACTAAGTGTCATTTTTTTTCTCAGTAAACTGATTGTGAGGTTGAGGCTCCAATAATAAACCAATACTGTAGATTTATGGCAGAATGTTTAATGAATCATGGAACAGCTTTACTTTGCAGTAGCCCCAGCTGCATTGACCCTTCAATGATTCATTTTTTTTATTGTTCCCGACTCCCAGGGGTCAGGTTCGTTCTGAAAGTGGGAGTATTTTCCAGGGTAAAGCCCATTCAATGAATTTTCTCAGTTAGGTGCAGAGTGTTAGGCTTATACACCTTCCTCCTCTAAAGTGCGAGGAACTGTGCATTGGGAAATTGTATTTGGCTGGGAAATGAACTTGGTTCTCTTTGAAAAGAAAATTTCAACTTGTTGGACACAGACCACTGAATCCTATCAATCCCATTGAAGGGATTTTGAGAGGTTATTTAGGCCATCATGCAATTAAACCATCCCATGAGGGAAACCATAAGGTACAGCTTTTCTTATGGGATAGGAAGATGTTGAATTATGTTTTCAATATCTCCCCAGCCAACTTGCTTTTTTTTCTGTCAGAAGACATCAAAAACTGATTGACTGACCTGGAATTCACCGTAAGCCAGCTTCTCTCAAATAGTTCCCAGTAGCTCATAATATAGGACTGTCATATTTCCACCAGTATTTTAGAAGCACATATTTGCATAAATTGCCCTATCAACTTGTATAATTCCAAAAACTGTGTTGCAAATAAAATCTGTGAGTATTGGAAAGCAAATTAATTGGTGGAATCAGTGATAGTAGAAAGGAATACAAGGCAGCTAGGAACTTTCGATCTGAAACCAATTGCTCCCAGAATTTCAAAAGTCTAAGTGCATCATTAGAATATTTAGTTTGTTGAAAATTTAGATAACCATTTGGGGTTCATTTTATGTTGTAGCTTTCTTGAATTATATATATATATATATATGTCTTTCATATCTGATGAACACACCACTTATGATGAAGTTCACCTAAGAGTGGGTGTGTGGCTGAAAAGGCCAATGCAGGATCAACAGTCCCAGCCACAATGTACACACAGAAAAGTAGTCCCTTGTTGTGTTAATGTACTTAATGTTTGTTGTACCTGGTGCTGTTTTCTCCTCTGCCTTTTTGTCTCTCCTTCCATACCAAGCTTTTGCTCAGAGAGAGCTACTCCTTTCTTCAAGGCAGTGAACTCAAGCAGGACCGTCCTCAGCAATTGACTCCCAGTATTCTGCTGGGTTGCAGCACTGCCTGACACTTGGCTTGACCATGTCCTTAAAACATTTCCTCTGCCCTGCTTGTTTCAGTTTTTCAATTTCCACACTCCATAGAGCAGCTTTTTGGGTATTCTGCTGTAGCTCATTTTTCTCAGGTGTCCCACCCAGGGTAGCTGTATTAAAGTGCGCATAGCTTTGATGCCAGGAAATGGATTACATTCTAGAACTTCATTGTTCATGATCTTGTCTGGCCATTTGACATTGAATCTGGCCCATAAGTGATGTTGGTGAAATCCCTCATGGAGCTAGATATGGCACCTCTATAGGGTCCAGGTCTCTCAGCCACAGAGAAAGCTGGACAACGCCTGTAGACTTTTATTTTGGTCTGCCGCCACACTCTGACAGTGTCCCAAAGGATGTGCTGGCCTTCTTGATTCAGTTGTCTAGTTCCCCATCTATCATTGCAAATCACAAGCTAAGCAGACACTGCAGCTTCCAGGAATGAAAGAGGAACCCTCTTCTCTTCCTCCTGGAATACCACTGTGAAATCTTGTGGGATGAATTTTGAGAGATTGCAAATTTACTGGTTTAGAATATGGGTTGTACTTCTAATACCTGCTCATTTGTATCGCAGAATGGTTGCAGCTTTGACTGTGAAATCTTAATCCTATTTTCAGGGTGATGTAGTAGTGCTGAAAAAACAGGCTACTTAGCTGCTTTACCATCTGGCTCTTATAATTATACTGAATGTGATGAGTGTCTATGTTTCCTTCTGTTCTTCCTAAAAGTTAATGATGACAGACCTCAGAATAAAGGTTTTCAGTTTCTCATTTTAGAAATCCTTGGGTTCTAATATATTTGCATATACCTTGTCCATATTCTGCAACTGGACTTACTTAGACAGTGAGCCCCATATGGAATAGGGACTATGTCCAACCTGATTATCTCGTATCTACCCCAGCTCTTACAACAGTGCTTGGCACAGAGTAAGCGCTTAGCAAATACCATAAAAAAAACCCCAACTTGACACATTATAGCACACCGAAGGCCAAATTTTACCTGCAATGCCTCCAAGAGCAAAATGGATGGTACAAGATACCCTAAAAGAACCAAATTGCTCAAGTAGGAAGGAGCATGGCCTAGTGGAAAAAGAACAGGCCTGGGAGTCAGAGGACCTGGATGCTAATACCAACCCCACCACTCGTCTGCTGTGTGACCATGGGCAAATCAATTAACTTCCCCAGGCCTGTTACCTAATCTGTAAAATGGAGATTAAAGACCCATGCCCCATGTGGAACATGGATTGGGTCCAACTTGATTAGCTTGTATCTACCCCAGCGCTTAGTACAATGCCTGGTACAAAGTAAGCACTTAAATACCATTTAAAAGAGTGACGCTGGCCTTAATGTTATCCCATAGATCTTACCACAACCTTCTGGACAGGAGTAGCTAGTGCAATTACATGCAGGTCTGGCTTTGGGTGGTAAGCAATGTAAACTGTCACCTTAGGGAGCCACATGGTGTAGGAGCAGCCATGCAGGGCCTTCCAATAATGGCAACGGCGTGGCTTCTCTCCAAGACAGTGATGCTGCCGTCCTTTCCAAATATGGCTCTTCTCAAAGACAGTGGTGGAGGAGAAATGATCCACTTGCAGGGCTGCCAATGGTAGATTGGAAATTGGCAGGGAGGGCTGGGAGTGGCTGAGTTGGGGGGTTTATTGTTTCAAGCCCTAGGCACCACAGAATTGGGGTGAGTTGGAAGAGCCTTGCTAAACTATCTTCATTTTGCCCCATCTGTGCTGTCTCTCTCCTAAGACCTTGGCTGAAGTAGAAAACCTGGGTTTCAGATCTGGGTTAGAGAAGGGAATTGGCTCTGGTAATGACTCAGTGTAATTTTTGGAGGAGTTTATGGGTTCTCTGCTGTGGCAGCAATTAGTGAACTTTAATTAGTATCCTTTAATTTTGCATATTGTAGTACACATTTAATGTGTCGTGGCCAGATTTTTAGATTAGATGTGTTACATGACTTGCATGCCTCTTGCCTTGAATAATGTACTGATATGATTTACCGAATATAATGTTCTTTCGTTTGACATATGAACTTGAAGGGCATAGGATATGTTAAATAAGCTGAAAATCAAAGAGAGAAGCAGTCTGCCAAAGTAATCCAAGTGTGCTAAATCTCTAAGTGTAATTACAGTGAGAATTGAAATAACCACAAATCTAATGAGATTTGTAAGGCATGTTTCCCATATTGATAGTAAAGGATGAAGTGCCTTCTTTCTGAGTCAGAGAAAAAGAGAAGGACCTTAGGTTCTTTCATGAAAATGATTTGAGAATTTATTTGCGAGGTTTCTGCTCTTAGATCAGAATCTCTTTTAGTTCTGTTCTCTTTGAGCTGTCCCTACTACCAAAAAGTTAGCTGCAAAAGGAGACTACATGGAGGAAATGGAGATTTCCATTCTGATGAAGGAAAGACAAAGGCAAGGGATTCTGCAGTCACCTATTTGGACTTCCAGCTTCATATAAAAATAATAACTGTGGTATTTAAGTGCTTACTATGTGCCAGGCACTGTATGAAGCACTGGGGTAGCTATAAGGTAATTAGGTTGGGCACAGGCCCTGTCCCACATTGAGCTCACAGTCTTGAGCCCTATTTTACAGATGAGGTAACTGAGGCAAAGAGAAGTGAAATGACTTATCCAAGGTCACACAGCAGACAAGTGGCAGTGCCAGAATTAGAACTCAGGTCCTTCTGATTCCCAGGCCTCTGCTCTATCCGTTAGGCCATGCTGAGCACTCAAAAACAGGTAGGCTCTCAGTTCTAGGTTTTGGCCTAAACTGGTCTTGATGTAGGGACACTCAACCCTGTGTGAGGAGAAGTGGAACTGGAGTTTATCAGTGCTGCAGTTCCCACAGTGTTTAGGAACTGGGACCACCACCACCTTAAAACAACCTCTGCCTATGTGGAGATGAGGTTGGCTTCGTTCAGGAGCTGTTAGCATTTGGCTAGGCAGGAGTCCCATAGCCCACCATGAAGTGAGCCAGGCCCCAAATTTCTGGCCCATGCAGGGCTATCCTGCACTGTTTCTTATTGGGGCTCAATCAATCAATCGTATTTATTGAGTGCTTTCTGTGTGCAGAGCACTGTATTTTGTGGTTGGAAGAGTGCAGTAGAACAGAGATGGTAGACATGTTCCCTGCTCACCATGAGCCTATAGTCTAGAGGGGGAGACAGACATTAATAGAGATAAATAAATTATGGATATGTACTTAAGTTCTGTGGGGTCGAAGGAATGGTGAAAAATGGGAGCAAATCTTACTGACATCACTTTACCCTATGGTGCTTAAAGAGCAAAAGCAAAAGCAGTCCTGGGACAGAGAAATAGTTCACCCTGCCCAGTATTCTGCCTCCAACAGTGGTCAATGGCTTTTAGAGGAATTTCTAAATTCCTAAATTTCAGGTAATGGTTGTCCGTGTTAGTGGAGTGCTTTCTGTGCACAGCCCTGGCCCCAAGACAGGGCAACAATCAGGGTAAGTGCTTCTCTTTTTATGGTTATGTTTTGTTTGTCTGACTTCCATGTCCTTCCACTGGGAATAGAAGAAGCATGGCACTGTGGATAGAGCACAGGCCTGGGAGTCAGAAGTTCATGGGTTCTAATTCTGGCTCTGCCACTTGCCTGCTCTTTGACCTTGAGCAAGTCACTTCACTTCTCTGGGCCTCAGTTGCCTCAACTGTAAAATGGATATTGAGATGATGAGCCCCATGTGGGACAGGGACTGTGCCCAACCCAATTTACTTGTACCTACACCAGCACTTAGTAGAGTGCCTGGCACAGAGTAAGCAATTAACAAATACAATTATAATGATAGCTATTGTTGTTAATATTATCATTATCAAAAGGGGACTTCTGGGACAGTCTTAGTACAGTGCCTGGAACATAGTACACGCTCAACAAATACCATTTAAAAAAATAAAATTTGGATCACTTGCCCCATGTCCCCTGTATAAATATATAATAGAGTATAAAGTTCCAAATGCACAGGCATCACACATCTTACCATTTTCTTTCCCACTTTTTCACTATCTACAACTAACACTTCTCTAAGGAATATCGGAAGTGAGAGTCTCCTTCTACAAACACATACAAACTGGATCCAGGCAACAGGCAGGCAGTAAGCTGGACAAGCCATTTCTCTTTCTGATATGTTCTTCCACTCACCTGACTCAGAAAATAGGGCTTCTGGGAAAGTGGGTTCTCCAGCTCCTGCCCTTTTTTCCAGTTCGCCTTATGATAGCTGTGCAAAGGACAACTGCATACGTTTTGTGGTGTTTGTTGTTTTTTCATTTCTTTGCTTTTCACCTGGTTTTTGCACAAAATGGGTAAAGAAAAACCCCAAGTCACTCTCTGACACACTCAACATCACCAGCACATGTCCTGCTGGCCATAGGACATATCTTCCCCCCCTTAACCATTGGTGCCCGAGCAATGTTCACCCCAAAATGGGAAGGGGCCAGAAATGGTGCCTGACTATAGTTTCGTGGGCACAGCATAGAATTGATTCTCTCAGTGACACATTCCCAGATAGAATCTCACTGTCTGCAGTTTTGACTGAACCAAAGGACAACCAAACCATTTTGTTCCACCGAACTAAGCACTTGGGAGAGTACAATGTACAGAAGTTATGAGCACTGCTCTCAATAGAGAAGTAGTGTAGCCTAGTGGAAAGAGTACGGGTCTAGGAGTCAGAGGACCTGGGCTCTAAGCCAGGCTCTCACACTTGATTGCTCTGTGTGACTTTGGGCAAGACATTAACTTCTCTGTGCCTCAGTTACCACACCTGTAAAATGGGGATTAAGACTGTGAGCCCTCTGTGGGGCAGAGACTGTGACGAACCTGATTTACTTGTAACTACTCCAGCACTTAGTGCAGTGCCTGGCACTTAGTGTTTAATGATACATTAAAAAAAAAAAGGATCCTGCAGTGTCCTGGGAAAATCAGACAGATGCACACGTTAGGAGGAAAGATAGATACAACTGGTAATAACCCAAGTAGAGAAAGATGGATGAGTGAAAAGTGAGGGATTATGCAAATTGTACATACCTCATTGCCACAGGTGGTTATAAATACTTAAGTGCTGAGGTTTGTAGTGAGTCTAGAAAAGAGATAGGGGAGAAGAAGCAAAGGCAGAGGGTGTATACAGATCATTTGAAGAGATTGGGCAGGAATGGGAGCAGGAAGATGGGCTGATAGTTGGACGGTGCAGAGGGATCCAGAGTGGGGCTAAGCTTCAGATAGTGAGTGACCAAGGTAACCTGCCTCGGGCTGCACCATCAGAGAGGGCGGTTGTGGCTGAATATTTTAAAGCTCTTAGCCTTCCTCATCTTCAGTTGGAAGCATCCCCTGTGTTCAAAGGAACCTGGGAGGGAAAGGCAATGGCTTGAGGGAGAGGAGGCCAGGGGTTCCCCTTGAAAAATGCTCTGGATTCCAGGGTTCAGACAGACTTCCACATGATATCAATGCATTTGTAATTTATTTATACTAATGTCTGTCTCCCTCTCTAGACTGTAAGCTCACTGGGGGCAGGGAATGTGTCTGTTTATTGTTATACTCTCCTAAGCACTTTGCACACAATAAGTGCTCAAGAAATATGATTGAATGAATGAATTACATTAGGCTGTGTACCTGAAGTAATATGTGGACAACCTGTCATAATGATGTCCTATGGAACAGGATGAGGTAGCAAAGTTTTACCCATCTCAGAGTAGCTAAATGTCTGAAGCCATCCCTGATCTAGAGGAGGCTTTTTTAATATAGAAATGACTTGTGCATGTATGACAGTGGAAGGGAAGAGCCAATAGAGAGGAAGAGGTTAAAAATAGCAAAATAGGGGGAAAAGTGTGGAAACAAGTGTTTTTAAGAGGTGAGATGGGTTGGAGTCCAGGGCCAATGTAGAGGGTGTAGATTTTGAGAGCAGGCCAGAGAGCTCCTCTTGATAAACAGCGGGGAATGAGGAGACTACACAGCTACAGCTATGTGGGGTGGCAAGGATGAAAATTTATGCTTGGTCATGTCTATTTTACCAATAAAGTAGTTGGTATGTTCATCAGGGATTAGAGATCCCTAATGATCTCCTCTACATCTCTGTTTCCCTCTAGTACGCCATTATAAATCTCTCGTCCATGAATTTCTTCAACACCCCTCCCACCCCTTGAACCTAATGCTCTTTTCAGTCTGTGTGACTTTCTGTGGTAACGAATTCCATATGTTTACCACCCACAGTATGGTTGCTTCTTTCTCTCACTCACCCCATAACTCATGAAGCCCTGTCAGGATATATGTCAGAGGAAAGGATTTGGCCAATTTTATCTCTTGTGTTTTCTCTTTTTCATTACGGTTGACACTGTTGGCACTGACATTTGTGACACCGGAATAGCCTTTAGCAGAGAACTAGGCATTGAGATTTCATTGGGAAAAAAAGACAATATGTGTGAAATTGAATTGACAGGGATTCTCAGGTAGACTCAGACTGTTTTAATGGAGCCGAACATCCCGAATGTGTCCGTGGAGATATATTAACAATGATAAAAAATTGCTGGCAAAACAATAATTTCTTGTTTTCTAGAGGTTAAGGATGGCACATCTTTGAAATGAGCTCAGCTTGTGATTTATGGTAAAATAAACTATGGCCCTTTGTGTGCAAGGAAAGGGAAAAAAAATCCAAACAAAACAATAGTTTGAGGATGTTGACTTTCTGTGACCCAGCAAGAAAATCAAGACACAGGGTTTAAGACTTTCACAGAGGCTTCATTGCTCAGGACTGCATTAAGTTTCATTTCTAATTACTTTCATCTTGATGACATGCCTGCCTAGGATATTTTTATTGCCTTTTAAAGAGGAAGTGCCCTCAAGTGATCTTAAAAAAACACACCAAGCCATCCACAGCCAAAATAATGTGTATAAAGGTATTGACCTTAAGATAATAAAAAAAAATGTGAATAGTTGAGGGACTTTGAAAGAATATTGTGTTTGGGCAAGCCTAGGAAGGAAAAAGCGTTTTGTCATTGGGGATTGAAAGTAATGGAAGAGCACTATTAGAAAATAGTGAACTGAAATATATTCATTTAAAAAATATTTTGCTTTGAGAATCAAAGGTGTCTGAGGGGATGAATGAAATGGAAGGGTTTTTTTTCACATCCGGCACTTTAAAGCAGAAGAAAGTCAAATGTCTTTGAGTAGTTCTTGTGTTGAAATCACAACAAATAGAGAGAAGTGGAGCGTATTGCCAACTCTTGAGAAGATTTTAAACTGAGGATGGAATTGTAATCAAGGAAAGCACTGTACTGTAAGCCCTTCAGAATACCATTACCCCTGAAAAGTAAGTCATTAGAAAGAAGGATTGGGGGGTGGGGGGCAGACCTCGTTTTTTAATAAGCTCCGCAAAAGCTCTCCATCTCTTGAGTTCAACTTTATCCAATGAATCATAATCATTATCAGTCCACCGTAAGGATTATCGGCACTGCTGTTACAACTGCTTTCTTTAGTCTCTAGATTTTGGGAGAACTTGATAGCCGAGTAGTTTAATTTTATAAGTGCCTGAATCATTTTGCAAAGTGTTGAAGAAGAGGATGATAATGATGATGAGCCCCAGTCCTAAGAACATGTAAGAGTAATTGATTATAGTGCTAGTGGTTTTGGTGGTGCTACTAGTGGAAAGAGCATGGGCTGGGAAGTCAGAGGTCCTGGGTTCTAATCCCGGTTCTGCCATTTGATTTGCCCAAGGTCACCTAACAGGGATTTAACTTCTCTGTGCCCCAGTTTCCTCATCTGTAAAATGGGGATTCAATACCTGTTCACACTCCCCCTTAAAGTGTGAGCCCCATATGGGAGAGGAACTGTGTCTGACCTGATTATCATATTCCTACCCCTGCCCATAGTACAGTTCCTGACATCTAGTAAGCATTTAACACCTACCACAATTATTTATTATTATTCCAATCAATCAATCAATGGTATTTATTGAGCACTTACTATGTGCAGAGCACTGTACTAGGCACTTGGGAGAGTACAATATAACAGAGTTGGCAGACACATTCCCTGCCCATAATGAGCTTACTGTCCAGAGGGTACTGCTAGACTGTGACTGTGTGACTGTGGGTAAGTCACTTCACTTCTCTGTGCCTCAGTTCCCTCATCTGTAAAATGGGGATGAAGACTGTGAGCCTCACGTGGGACAACCTGATTACCTTGTATCTACCCCAGCGCTTAGAACAGTGCTCTGCATGTAGTAAGCGCTTAACAAATACCAACACTACTGCTAATTCCTAACCTTTCCAGAGCAAATATTTCATCCATTCTTTAACATATTCCTGCCTTTAAGTTATAGTGCACATTTCTACAATTTAATGTGTGGGATATCTTAGCTTTGGTTTTTCCCTTTTTTTTTGTACCAGCTACCTTTTTAAAATAAGCATTACATTTATCAAGGAAGAATGTTTGGTTTAAAAATATAGTACAGTGCTTTGCACACAGTGAGAGCTCAATAGATACGATTGAATGAATGAAATCAAATCGAATAATCACCATTCCCATCTTAAATGATGGGCAGAGATGATATTGCCATATTCAGAGATGGATAAAACAGGGAGGGCAAGATGATTGGCATCATGCAAGTCAAACTGGAAACCAAAAATCCCCTTTCCTAGTGTTCTGCCATTCTCTTCCTCTTGAAGTTATTTTTAAGTATTTGGATTACTTTCTCTCAAGATCACTGCAAAACCTGTTTTTATTCATGTCAATCAATTGCCTGTCAGTCTGGCTTCCACTGGGGCACAGAGTGCAACAAGCGAGTTAGGAAGGCAGGGGTGCAGCACATTCAGGGGCCCGGTTTAAAGTGCTTCTCTTCTATTTCCCCAGTTTTTAGCACAGTAAGCGTTTTCTTGCTCTCTCATAGCAGTAGGGAAGGAATGTTCATGGGTTAATTAATGCTCTTTCACACCAGGCCCTAAAAAGATACTTAGTGACACATCAAACAGCATTTTTTATGGTATTTAAGTGCTTACTATGTGCCAAGCACTGAACTAAGCACTGGGGTAGACAAAACCTAAGCAGGTTGGACACAGTGCATGTCCCACATGGGGCTCACAGTCTTTTTTGATGGTATCTGTTACGCACTTACTAGGTGCCAGACACTGTACTAAACACTGGGGTAGATACAAATTAATTAAGTTGGACATTTTACAGAAGAGGAAACGGAGGTATGGAGAAGTTAAGTGACTTGCACAAGGTCATGTAGCAGACAAGTGGCAGAGCCGGGATCAGAACCCGGGTCATACTGATTCCCAGGCCCATGCTCTATGCCCTCGATCATGCTGCTTCTTGGCATTCTGCTCTTCCAAGCGTCATTAAATTAAACTTTTAAAACGCCTGGAAAATGGGTGGGAAATGAATCTGTGGCATGTAAATGTCATGTGAACAATCAACAGTGAAACCTAAGGAATGGTCAGTCACAATTTTGCCCTCAGTTTACTCCCACACTTTTTTGCTGATTTCAGAGCTCCAAATCCAGAGGCCTCAGGAAAATGACTGAGTTGTGGGATTTAGACAATGGAGAAATGGATGTCTATAGACTGGGATTTGCAAACCACTTGACATATATTTGGCTTCAGGTTTCTCTCTTTTTTGTCCATGGTCCGTTCCTATTCTGCTCCTTGACTCACCAGATCTGGCTGCTAGTTGGAGATCTGTAAGCTCATCCTCTAGATTGTAAACTCGTTGTGAGCAGGGAATGTGTCTGCCAACTCTGTTATGTTTTACTCTTCGAAGTGCTTAGAACAGTGCTTTGCACTCAGTAAATGCTCAATAAATACCACTGATTGAATGAGAGCTGGCATAGACCATATAGAAAGCCTGAGAACCAGTTCTGATGCCTGAGAAGAGGTCTGTGCTACTCCTATCTGCAGAGCATGACCTCCATACCTGCCAGTTTTTGCCATAGAGTGCATTGGGGTAGGTGTTGGATAGACTTGACTTCTACATTTTTATCTATGTGTGTAAGGGTTTCTCTCATGCTAGGTTCTGAGAGCTAAGGTATTTCACACCATGTCTCCAATCCCATTCCTTCATAATTTATCAAAAAATTTGACCCCTCCCCCTTTGTCCCTCCCTGACCTTGATTTTCAATCGTTCATTTCCTGATGGCTTCCTCCCCACTGCTTTCAAATACGCCTGTGTATCCCCTACCCTAAAAAAGCCCTCCACTTCCACTCCACAAATTGTCTCCTTGATTCCCTCCAGTCTGGCATATGCCCTCTTCACTCCACAGAAACTGCCCTCTCAGATGAGAAGCAGCGTGGCTCAGTGGAAAGAGCACGGGCTTTGGAGTCAGGGCTCATGAGTTCGAATCCCAGCTCTGCCACTTGTCGGCTGTGTGACTGTGGGCAAGTCACTTAACTTCTCTGTGCCTCAGTTCCCTCATCTGTAAAATGGGGATGAAAACTGTGAGCCCCACGTGGGACAACCTGATTCCCCTGTGTCTACCCCAGCGCTTAGAACAGTGCTCGGCACATAGTAAGCGCTTAACAAATACCAACATTATTATTATTATTATTAGATGTCTCCAGTGACCTCCATCTTGCCAAATCCAACAGCCTCTAATCCATCCTCATCCTCCTTGATCCTCTCAGCTGCCTTCAACACTGTGGACCACCCCCTTATTCTGGAAATGTTATCTAACCTTGGCATCACTGACACCGTCCTATCCTGGTTCACCTCCTATTTCTCTGGCTGCTCCTTCTCATCCTCTTTTTATAGGCTCCTCCTCTGTCTCTAACTCTGGGAGTCCCTAAAGGCTCAGCCTTCCCCAACTAAGCCCTCATTTCCTCTTTTTCCACTCCCTTCTGTATCGCTCTTGCACTTGGATTTGCTCCCTTTATTCACCCTACCCTCAGCCCCACAGCACGTATGTACATATCCATAATTTGTATTAATGACGGTCTCCCCTTCTAGACTGTAAGCTCATTGTGGGCGAAGAATGTGTCTACCATCTGTGTCTACCCTCCCAAGTGCTTAGTACAGTGCTCTGCACACAGTAAGTGCTCAATAAATATGATTGAATCTGGATCCCCTTCTGTTCTCCACCTACACCCACTCTCTTGGAGAAGTCATTCTCTCCCATGGCATTGACTGTCATCTCTGCACTCATGATTCCCAAATCTACCTCTCCAGCCTTGACCTTTCTTTCTTTCTTTGCAGTAAATCAATCAGCCATATTTATTGAGTGCTTACTGTGTTCAGAGCACACTACAAAGTACTTGGGAGAGTACAGTACAGCAGAGTTGGTAGGCACATTGCCTGCCCACAAGGAGCTAGTGGGCGAGAGAGACATTAAATTATGGATATGTATGTAATTGCTGTGGGACCGAGGGTGGGATTAACATCTAGTCCTTGAAGGGTACAGATCCAAATACATAGATGATGCAGAAGGGAGAGGAAGTAGGAGTAATGAGGGCTTTGTCAGGGAAGGCCTCTTCAGAGGAGATGTGATTTTAATAAAGTTTTGAATTTGAGGAGAGTGGTGGCTTGTTGTATATGAATGAGGAGGAAGTTCCAGACCAGAGGGAAGATGTGGGCAAAGATAGATGAGATCAAGGTACAGTGAATAAATAGGTTGACGTTAAAGGAACGAATGTGCAGGCTGGGTTGTAGTAGGAAATCCAGCCTGTAACACCCTCCCACTTCTTATGTGACAGACCACCACTCTCCCCAGCTTCAAAGCCTTCCTAAAATCACATTAACTCCAAAAAGTCTTCCCCAATGAAACTCTCATTTCCCCTACTTGTTCTCCCTTCTGCATCGCCTGTGAACTTGGATCTGTATTCATTCAATAGTATTTATTGAGTGCTTACTATGTGCAGAGCACTGTACTAAGCACTTGGAATGAACAAGTCGGCAACAGATAGAGACAGTCCCTGCCGTTTGATGGGCTTACAGTTAATCGGGGGAGATGGACAGACGAGAACAATGGCAATAAATAGAGTCAAGGGGAAGAACATCTCGTAAAAACAATGGCAACTAAATAGAATCAAGGCAATGTACAATTCATTAACAAAATAAATAGGTTAATGGAAATATATACAGTTGAGCGGACGAGTACAGTGCTGAGGGGATGGGAAGGGAGGGGGGAGGAGCAGAGGGAAAGGGGGAAAAGAGGGTTTAGCTGCGGAGAGGTGAAGGGGGGGTGGTAGAGGGAGTAGAGGGAGAAGAGGAGCTCAGTCTGGGAAGGCCTCTTGGAGGAGGTGAGTTTTGAGTAGGGTTTTGAAGAGGGGAAGAGAATCAGTTTGGCGGAGGTGAGGAGGGAGGGCGTTCCAGGACCGCAGGAGGACGTGGCCCAGGGGTCGACGGCGGGATAGGCGAGACCGAGGGACGGTGAGGAGGTGGGCGGCAGAGGAGCGGAGCATGCGGGGTGGGTGGTAGAAAGAGAGAAGGGAGGAGAGGTAGGAAGAGGGAAGGTGATGGAGAGCCTTGAAGCCTAGAGTGAGGAGTTTTTGTTTGGAGCGGAGGTTGATAGGCAACCACTGGAGTTGTTTAAGAAGGGGAGTGACATGCCCAGATCGTTTCTGCAGGAAGATGAGCCAGGCAGCGGAGTGAAGAATAGACTGGAGCGGGGCGAGAGAGGAGGAAGGGAGGTCAGAGAGAAGGCTGACACAGTAGTCTAGCCGGGATATAACGAGAGCCCGTAGCAGTAAGGTAGCCGTTTGGGTGGAGAGGAAAGGGCGGATCTTGGCGATATTGTAAAGGTGAAACCAGCAGGTCTTGGTAACGGATAGGATGTGTGGGGTGAACGAGAGAGATGAGTCAAGGATGACACCGAGATTGCGGGCCCGAGAGACGGGAAGGATGGTCATGCCATCCACGGTGATAGGGAAGTCTGGGAGAGGACCGGGTTTGGGAGGGAAGATGAGGAGCTCAGTCTTGCTCATGTTGAGTTTTAGGTGGCGGGCCGACATCCAGGTGGAGATGTCCCGGAGGCAGGAGGAGATGCGAGCCTGAAGGGAGGGGGAGAGGACAGGGGCGGAGATGTAGATCTGCGTGTCATCTGCGTAGAGATGGTAGTCAAAGCCATGAGAGCGAATGAGTTCACTGAGGGAGTGAGTGTAAATGGAGAACATTGTGTCCTCTGGGGACATTGGGTCCCCCTGCTCGGGACTGGGGACATTGTGCTCCCCAACCGCTCCCCCATTCCGCCCGAGGTGGCCATTTTGGGAAGCCCCCACCCCGCCTGAGGCGGCCATTTTGGGAAGCCCTCACTCCCTCTTCCCCCTTGAGGAGATTCATCTCCCCCGCCCCCGCCCTGGGTGACGATGTCCTTGTTCTCACCATGTTACCTTACCTTAGCCGCCGGCTATGGCCGCAACCCATCCCGGACAACCTCAGGGCCCCCCTGCCGCCACAGGGACATTTGGTCATGAGATCTGGGACTCTCTCGGCCGCTGGTTGCTTGACTTTGAGTCTGATCGGGTAGGGTCGGCTCGTCCCCCGACCCTGGTCATCGCCTGCTTATTAACACTATTGTATTGTGTCTTACTGTACCATGTTGCTATATTAGCGATTTCGCTTGTTATTGTTTATTGTCGTCAGTGCTTCCACCCACCTCTCTGGCCTCACCAGCCGCCTGACTTTGAGTTTGATCAGGTCGCCCCTTAATCGAGCCTACCCCTGACCCTGGTCATCGCCCGCTTATTAACACTACTATATTGTATCATACTATATCATGTTGCTACATTAGCACTACTGTATTGTATCATACTGTATCATGTTGCTATATTACCGATTTCGTTTGTTACTGTTTATTGTTGTCAGTGCTGCCACCCACCTCTCTGGCCTCACCATGTCCCTCCTCCCCCCCTCCTCCCTCCCGCCCCTTCCTATCCTCCCCTTCCCCTTCCCCCCTCTCGCTCAGCTCTTTCCCGCTCTCTCCTCTGTCTCCTCCCCCCTCCCCTCCCCCGCCCTAGAACCCCACTTTACCAGCGCTACCCCTCTTCCCCCTCCCCCTCCTCTCCCCCCCACCAAACCCCCTCCTCACCCCCTCCCCCCTTCTCTCTTCCCCACCCACGCCCCATCCCAGTCCTCCTGTCCCACCGCTACCCCTCATCCCCCTCTCCCCGTCCAGGGCCCCGCCACCTCCTTCCCATCCAAACCCTCCCCTCCCCCCGCATTCCCCCCCCCCTTGCACCCACAGCTACTTTCAAGTATGGCCTCTGGAACCCCCGCTCTATTACAGGTAAGCTACCTTTCGTCAATGACCTTTTCCTCTCCTGCTCTCTCCTCCTCCTCCTCGCCCTTTTGGAAATGTGGCTCACTCCCGAAGACACGGTCTCCGCCGCTGCTCTCTCCAGCGGAGGCCTCTCCTTCTCCCACTCCCCCAGACTCACCGGTAAGGGAGGAGGCGTCGGCTTCCTCCTCTCCCCCCGTTGCCGCTTCCGCACTATCCCTCCTCCTCCCTCCCTCTCCTTCCCCTCCTTCGAAGCCCATATCAATCGCCTCTACCACCCCCTCCAGATACTTGTCGCTGTCATCTACCACCCTCCCGGTCCCACCTCCGACTTCTTCAACCACCTAGACCCCTTTCTCACCTTCCTTCTCTCCTTCTCTCTGCCCACTCTGATCCTCGGAGACTTCAACATCCATATGGATGTACCCGATGACTCCTCTGCCGCCCGCCTGCTATCCCTCCTCGACTCTGCCGACCTCCTCCTCCACCATACCGCGCCCACTCACTGACTCGGTCACATCCTCGATCTCGTCATCTCCTACCGCTGCACTATCTCCTCCCTCACCAACTCTGAAATCCCTCTCTCTGACCATAACCTTCTCACCTGCCTCATCTCTCACACTCCCTCCCCCTGAAAATCTTCGCTACTGCCCCACAGAGACCTCCGCTCTCTTGATCCCATCCGTCTTTCCAAAAGCATCTCTCCTCACCTTGCCGCCCTGTCCTCACTTCCCACTCTCGATGATCAGGTCTCCGCTCTCAACTCCACCCTCTCTACTCATCTCGACTCTCTCGCCCCCCTTTCCCTCCGCCGCTCTCGCTCCACTAACCCACAGCCCTGGATCACCTCCTCTGTCCGCCTCCTACGCTCCTATGCTCGAGCTGCTGAGCGCTGCTGGCAGAAGTCCAAGCACCAAGCCGACCTCACACACTTCAAATTTATCCTTTCCTGCCTTAACTCTGCCCTCTCCTCCGCCAGGCAAAACTTCTTCTCCTCCCTCATCGACACCCATGCCCGTCACCCCCGCCGACTGTTCCGGACCTTTAACTCTCTCCTTAGGCCCCCTGTTCCTCCCCCTCCCCCATCTCTCACCCCCAATGATCTGGCCACCTATTTCCTCACAAAAATCAACACAATCAGGTCTGAGCTCCCCAAAGTCACCCCTCCGCCTCTCCCCTCCCCCCACCAACCCTCTCCCCTACTTTCCCATCCTTCCCTGCAGTATCCTCAGAGGAGATCTCCTCCCTCCTCGCAAGTGCCACCCCCTCCACCTGCGCCTCGGACCCCATTCCCTCTCACCTTATTAAAACCATCGCCCCTGCCCTCCTCCCTTCCTTAACTTCTATTTTTAACCACTCAATCTCCAATGGCTCCTTCCCCTCTGCCTTCAAACATGCCCACGTCTTCCCCATCCTAAAAAAACCCGCTCTTGACCCCACTTCCCCCTCCAGTTATCGCCCTATCTCCCTACTACCCTTCCTTTCCAAAATCCTAGAACGAGTCGTCTACAATCGATGCTTAGAATTCCTTAACTCCCATTCTCTCCTGGACCCCCTCCAATCTGGCTTCCGTCCCCTCCACTCTACCGAGACTGCTCTCTCTAAGGTCACCCATGACCTCCTTCTTGCCAAATCCAATGGCTCCTACTCCATTCTAATCCTCCTTGACCGCTCAGCTGCCTTTGACACTGTCGACCATCCCCTCCTCCTCCATACCTTATCTCACCTTGGCTTCACAGACTCCGTCCTCTCCTGGTTCTCCTCTTACCTCTCTGACCAGTCATTCTCGGTCTCCTTTCCTGGTGCCTCCTCCCCCTCCCATCCTTTAACTGTTGGAGTTCCTCAAGGGTCAGTTCTTGGATCTGTACCCTCAAGCACTTGATTTTCACCACACCCTCAGCCCCTAATCACTTCCATACACATACATAATATGAGTGTCTGCTTCCCCCATCTAGACTGTAAGCTCCTTGTAGGCAGGGAATGTGTCTACCAAATCTGTTGTACTGTAATAATATTTACAATATTACACAATTATTGTAATAATTGCACTTTCCCAAGTGCTTAATGCAGAGCTCTGCACACAGTAAGCACTCAATAAATACCACTGATTGATCATCTTGGATAGTTTAAGTGCCTTAACAGTGCTAAATCATTCAGATATTGAAAACATGTAATAATAATAATAATGATAAAGATGACATTTCTTAAGCGCATGCTGTGTGCCAAGCACTGCATTAAGCGCTGGGATAGATGCAAGATAATCAGGACAGGTACAGTCCTTGTCCCTTATCAGGTTCACTGTCTAAGGGGAACAGGTTTTGAATCCTCATTGAACAGGTGAGGAAAGTGAGACACTGACTTGCCCAAGGTCACACATTAGGCAAGTGGCAGAGCCAGAATTAGAACCCAGGTCCTCAGACTCCCAGGCCTAAAAAGGTTCCATATTGCCATATAGAGTGATTTTTTTCCTAGTAGCAAAATTCTTTTACATTTAAAAAAGTTAATATTTGAAGACCCTTTTAATCAGTGGTATTTCTTGAGCGCTTTCTGTGTGCAGAGCACTGTACTTAGTGCTTTGGAGAGTTCAATACAACAGCGGGTAGACGTATTTCCTGCCCACAATGAGCTTAGAGTCTTGAAGCAGCTTAGCTTAATGGAAAGAGCATGGGCTTGGGAGTCAGAAGACATGGGTTCTAATCCTGGCTCCGCCAGATGTCTGCTGCATGACCTTGGGCAAGTCACTTAACTTCTCGGTACCTCAGTTACCTCATCTGTAAAATGGGGATTAAATGTGTGAGCCTCACGTGGGACAACCTCATTACCCTGTATCTACCCCAGCACTTAGAGCTTGGCAAATAGTAAGCACTTAACAAATACCACAGTTATTATTACTATTATTATTAGAGGTGGGGGACAGACATTATTATAAATAATTTATAGATATTTAAATAGGTGCCGTGGGGTTGAGGGTGGGGTAAATTACAAAATCCCAAAGGTCAAAGACCCAGCTCAAATGCTCACCTTACTTTTTAAGCAAGCATCTCTTGTAAATTTTTATTTTCTTGAATGTAGAAATAGTATTTCTCCAGGAAAAAAATCTTTGTTTTGAGGTTGTAGATTTAAGCCTTTTTTAAAAAAAAACACCTGATCAGCAATACATGGTAATATGTTTATCTAGAGCTGTATGAGAAATCTGAAAAGAAATTATCCTTCATAAAATGAAGATTTCCCCATTTCCCTTTTCTTTTGTGATGCTGAGTAGAGCGAGAGTAGAAAACTCTGTTTTAAGATCTTGAAAGATGGACAAATTAGTCTTCTCTGAAATCTTATTTCTCCCTTTTTCCCTTGCTAAATGTATTATTAATCTCTTTGATGGTTCTAACTCTTCAAAAAGCCTATTGCATGTGGTCAAGGCAGAGCACCTAACAACCAGTGACTTCTCAGCAAAATCCAAGGGTTTTGTTTAATGAAGGGTGAAGAAAATATGGACTCAGACTTGTGGACAGTTGCTTTTTCACATTTGGTAGACTGTGTTGCAGGTGCATTTTCTTAATGAGGGTTAATTTGTCTCATATTTTAATCTGACAGAACCTGGCAATGTTATTATGTATTCCTTGGAGGTACCATACAGATGCTCTCTGCTGGCTTAAAAAATGAATATAGGTAGCAAAAATTTTTAGTAGTCGAAAAATAAGCTAATGAACTGAAATGTTATTGGAAACTCATATTACTGTTGCTGTACTAGGAATAACATTTGCATTTTGGCACCTGAAGACCAAACATATTCATGTCAAAGTAGAAGACGCATAGAAAGTGTAAAATTAGTTCTGAAGCTAATTTTTGCATTTGTTCACTATGACATGAAATGTATCTGAGTGAGAATTTTTCTGGTTTGTCCTGTTGTGATTACTACTAAATACCTGGTGTTTTCAAGCTACTACTCAGTCGTGGTTATCAGATTTTCAGCAACCCTTTGTTTAGGGTACTAGGTAGGACCGAACTTGTGTTCTCACTTCCAAGCTGACGCAGGGATCTGCTGTTTGATTTTTGAACAACTATATAGAACCCATCTCAACTCAGTGGAAAATTATATTTTGTTCAATGCATGTTGAATGCTCTTTCCTAAAATTCCTGTGATCAGTTATTTAAAAAGAGAAGGGATCACTGTTATGCAGTGAACCTTCACCGCCTGATTCCTTTTGGACTGGTACTATATGTCTAGGCAATTACATAGGCTGTGCTTTTTGCCTGACTGTGCCTTGCCTCATGAACCTGAGTTCAGTCAAAACAACTGGCCAACAGAGACGGCTGAACATTTTTTTCCCCAATCAACAGACAAAATGTGTAGAAAAGCTTTGGTGTTTCATTCATTCAGTCGTACTTATTGAGTGCTTACTGTGTGAGGAACACTGTAATGAGCCCTTGGAAGAGTACAATGCAGCAACAAAGACTCGTATCCTGCCCACAGCAAGCTGACAGTCTAGCGGGGAAGAAGAGTTTGAAGAGTTAATGCGTGTGTTCAGATTATTGTTATACATTATAGTTTTAATAATTATTTTGGTGTTTTTAAGCACTTGGGTTGATACAAGATAATCAGATCAGGCACAGACTCTGTCCCACACTGGCCTCACGGGCTGAGTGGGAGGGAGAACAGGTTTTATTATCTCCATTTTTCAGATGTCAGAACTGAGGCCCAGAGAAGTGAATTTACTTGCCCAGGGTCACACAACAGGTCAGGGCAGAACTGGGATTGGAATCTGGGGCCTCCTGACTTCCAGACTTGTGCTCTTTCACCTAGGTTATACTACTATTTTAGTTTTAGGGCATAATTTCCTTTCTTTTGTGTCCTGAAGGCTCTACTGAGTGACACAAAGTAGAGCTTCAATAAACACTAAGCAATCTATCAATTTAGCACTCATTTGCCGTGTGAATATGAGAAAACCAAATGCCAATATTTTGGGGGGGCGGTCCCTGGTGTCCATTGGAAGGAAAACGATTGCCTTTCAGAGGTAAAGCATCTAAGGCCTTTTAAAACATTGTCATCATTCCTGTTACCATTACTGTCAAGAGAAAATGCTGGAAAGCTTATTTGTCCCCAGTAATTTATGCAGGCTCAGGATCTAGCCACCTGCACTTTTGGCCTTGCTTCAGGCTACTCCATCAGGTACCTGGGGTATGGGGTGAGGATGGGGAGGGCAGAGTGCAGTAGTAGGAGAGGGCAAAGCAGAGAACTGGAACAAAGGGAGGTTCTTTCAGGGACGAGAAAGTTGTTTGCATTGGCAGTGGCAAATGTTGTAAAAAAAAAAATTCCCCCGACCTCAGGTGTGTGAACTAAAGTTTCCCCTAAGCTGTTTAAACTGAGTTGCGTGATTGGCCCTTATTTGATAAACCTGACTCTCGCCCAGCGTGGCAGCAGGAGAGGCTAATCTTTCATGAGGACAAACAGTTCTAAAGGGATTTCTTGTGTGTTTGAGGACCAAACATGGCACTTCCCCAGTCCACCCCAGTCCTATTAGACATACTTGTTGTCCTTTTATGAGTTTATTTACTATGAATTCATTTATTGTAGATGGAGCTCGGAGTTCCCGATTTTTGTTTATGTCTGACTTTCCCTGTGTTTATCAGACTCGATCATCCGAGTATTTGTAGCTTCACTCCCTAATTATGAAACATTGAGATGGACCTTTGAAATGGAAGCCAAACTTTATTAGACACTTAGTCTTGGCATTGTATACTTGTTTAGAATTTGCTTTCTCTCCAGCAAAGAGACTTGTCCTTAATCTCACCAGGGTCACCAAGATAGAAGCTGGTAAAACTCCTCCAGAAAATATATTTGACCTAAAGACAACTGTGCGTGTGTACATGTTTGCTTCTGATTCTCTGTTACCTGCATCTGGCAAATCTTAGGTTTGTCATCTTTTGGTGTGGAAGATCATGGAGGACTGGGCTGTGTCTTTTTGATTTTCTTTGTAAAATGATTAGCCCAGCTGCTCTAACTGAAGGAGAGAACAAAAACAGATGCTGCTTGATGTTGGGAGGGTGTATCTTTGTGTCTCTGGGTGTCAATCTTTAATAGGGACAAGCTGAGCATCAACTTGGATTGTTTTTTGCTTTTTTTTTTTAACCATTGGTGGTTAATGAACATGGATCTGCAAAGAGATTTAGAAAGTGTTTTTTCTAAGCACAGAAAAGCTGGATTCATCGATACCAACTGGAATAACTGTGGATTCATTTGTGTGCAGATGAATCTAAACTGGCTGGAGAGCCACAGACATCTAATAAAATCAGCAGTTTCCTGGTAGGTTCATGAAACCTGGGTTGAACCAAAACCAGAAGGTTTTTGCATGCCAACAACAACCAGCAATTTCCTTCAATCTTCCATTTGCTAGATAACGTGCAACTTATCTCTTATTATCCTTCTCTATACTTTTCATCTCTTGAAAAATCCAACTGTCTTTTATTTTGACTGTTTTTCATCAAATACAAATTCTTATAAATGCCTTGTACACTGAGACATAAGGTCAGAAATCAATTCTATCCTCCTAAAATTACTTCCATGCTGGAGACTACTGCTTCAGGGAATCTAGTTCAATATCTCCTTTTTACTCTTAGAGATTACTTGCTTAGCTTCCTAATATCTGGAGCATGCTAAGGGATATTTTCACTCTCTTAAAGCCGAGAATAACAAAAGCGCCTCGTGGAAGGGGTGGGGGCAGGGGTGGCTAGGTGGCTTGGGGTATGACAAGAGGGAATTTAGTTTTTTCACTCTAGTTCTGTTTGAACCTGGCCTTTGTAGAGTCAGTTTTAGATGTGGGGGAAACAGGCCCAGGATCACCAATTTTAAGGGGCTGCTAGTTGGTGTGGGAATCCTGGACATGAGATTCTGTGCTCGATCCTGGGGTGGAGAGAAAGTGTGGGGAGCAAGGAAGAGATGGTTCAAGGAACAGGAACACTTCACCAGAAAGTAGTTTCCCCCCCGCCTTTCTTCACCCAGATCAGGGGGAGGAAATGAAGCAGGATTTAGTAGCCCCAAGGACCTCTGGTGAGCCATGGAAGATTTCCAGGATTATCTTTAGGAAAATTATCTCTAGGGATATGAAAAACTAGACTTTCGACTCAGTGCATTTGATCAAATAAGTTCATACCACCACTGCCTTGTCTTTTCTTTACATTTTATGTGAATGAGTAAATTCAGCCTTTAAGATTCTTATCTGGGCCCATCACGACACTGAAGTTGAACACCAAGAGTCCCTAAACAAAGTCAGGGTCATTTTGACAAACCGATAAAACAGATTCAAAAGGAGGGACCTTCATTGTCTTATTTTCACTCTGAGTCAATGCTCTCCTGAATGTTTTTCTTTCTGCATTATGCTTGGTTTCTTTGTCTGACTGAAGTAATTGATATAAACAGTGGAATAACTTATAGTTTGAGGAAGCTTACTAGGGCTCTTTTCGTTTTAAGGAGGAAATCATTGTCACCCTACTCTGGTGTGGATTTCTTTGAGTCGAACAGCAAGACATTTATATGAAAACCCCTTTCCATAAGTTTTGTCCAGTTTTCTTCACTGATACTTTCAAGCTCTAAGGTGAGGCCACCCTCCGCCCCCCACCCCCAAAAAGTCAGGAAAACTGGACAAAATATATGGAAAAGGATTTTCATCGATATGAAATCCACATCAGAATGGGTGACACGTAAACCATCCAGTACTAATGATTGTCTCCTATTTTAAAAGATTGTTAAGAAAAGCAGATACCACAAAATCCCCGAGGAACTCATTCAGGGATTTAATCACTCTTAATTTTAGTACCTCTTGCTGCATTTGAAACCCATTACTTCACTTTCCTTGGTGGACTTTTTTCGGTCAGGTAAGAAGTGAATAAACAAAGGACTTTAAACGATGGTTTGGATTTGTTTCTGACACATCTCTGTTATCAGATAGGCCTATTCTGCTTTGAGCGCTTCAACAAATTAAATGGACATCTATGCATTTTTAAAAAATGAATCAATATAGAGTGAGTTCCAGTTTTTTTTATGGTGTCTGCTAAGTGCTTATTATGTGCCAGACACTGTACTAAGTGCTAGGGTAGTTACAAGAAAATCAGGTTAGACACACTTCATGTCCCACATGGGGCCCATTTTACAGATGAGGTATCTGAGGCACAGAGAAGTGAAGTGACTTGCACAAGGATAATAATAATAATGTTGGTATTTGTTAAGCGCTTACTATGTGCTGAGCATTCATTCATTCATTCAGTAATATTTATTGAGCGCTTACTATGTGCAGAGCACTGTACTAAGCGCTTGGAATGAACAAGTCGGCAACAGATAGAGACAGTCCCTGCCGTTTGACGGGCTTACAGTCTAATCGGGGGAGACAGGCAGACAAGAACAATGGCAATAAATAGAGTCAAGGGGAAGAACATCTCATAAAAACAATGGCAACTAAATAGAATTAGAGTGATGTACATCTCATTAAACAAAATAAACAAAATAAATAGGGTGATATATATACAGTCGAGCGGACGAGTACAGTGCTGAGGGGGTGGGATGGGAGAGGGGGAGGAGGAGAGGGAAAGGGGGGAGAAGAGGGTTTAGCTGTGGAGAGGTGAAGGGGGGGGTAGAGGGAGCAGAGGGAAAAAGGGGGGAGCTCAGTCTGGGAAGGCCTCTTGGAGGAGGTGAGTTTTAAGTAGGGATTTGAAGAGGGGAAGAGAATTAGATTGTCTGAGGTGAGGAGGGAGGGCATTCCAGGACCGTGGGAGGACATGGCCCAGGGGTCGATGGCGGGACCGAGGGACGGTGAGAAGGGGGGCGGCAGAGGAGCGGAGCGTGCGGGGTGGGCAATAGAAAGAGAGAAGGGAGGAGAGGTAGGAAGGGGCAAGGTGATGGAGATCCTTGAAGCCTAGAGTGAGGAGTTTTTGTTTGGAGTGGAGGTTGATAGGCAACCACTGGAGGTGTTTAAGAAGGGGAGTGACATGCCCAGATCATTTCTGCAGGAAGATGAGCCGGGCAGCGGAGTGAAGAATAGACTGGAGCGGGGCGGGAGAGGAGGAAGGGAGATCAGAGAGAAGGCTGACACAGTAGTCTAGCCGGGATATAACAAGAGCCTGTAGCAGTAAGGTAGCCGTTTGGATGGAGAGGAAAGGGCGGATCTTGGCGATATTGTAAAGGTGAAACTGACAGGTCTCGGTAACGGATAGGATGTGTGGGGTGAACGAGAGAGACGAGTCAAGGATGACACCGAGATTGCGGGCCTGAGAGACGGGAAGGATGGTCGTGCCATCCACAGTGATAGGGAAGTCTGGGAGAGGACCTGGTTTGGGAGGGAAGATGAGGAGCTCAGTCTTGCTCATGTTGAGTTTTAGGTGGCGGGCCGACATGCAGGTGGAGACATCCTGGAGGCAGGAGGAGATGAACACTGTTCTAAGCGCTGGGGTAGATACAGGGTAATCAGGTTGTCCCACGTGAGGCTCACAGTCTTAATCCTCATTTTACAGATGAGGTAACTGAGGCACCGAGAAGTCAAGTGACTTGCCCAATGTCACTCACCTGACAGGTGATGGAGTTGGGATTAGAACCCATGACTTCTGACTCCTAAACCCGTGGTCTTTCCACTGAGCCACGCTGCTTCTCTTAGCCACACTTAGCATCCAGGTCCTTCTGGCTCCCAGGCCTGTGCTGTCTCCATAAGGTCACACTGCTTCTCTACTAAAATTCAAATCAGTCTGGTACACCAAAGCACTGGCTAGATTCCAATTTCTGGTCATCTCTGTGCTCTGTGACAACCTTTGACATCACTACTCTGGTCAGTTTATGCAACTATGTATGCAGCATTTGTAGTATTACTACAAAAACCTCAGAATTCTATACAGTGGGAGAAAAACCCAGTCTACCTTGTTTGTAGTATGGGCCGAGAAAGGCCTTCAAAAGCTCATTAGTGAAACCACTCCTTGAATTTAAAGGACACCCAGTCCTCCTATAACGTGAGCATTGCATTCATGTAATCTCGTTGTGGGCAGGAAAAGTGTCTACCAACTCAGTTGTATTGCAATCTCCCAAGGCCTTAGCGCAGTGCTCTGTATTCTATAATAAATTCGAATGATTCATTTGACTATAAACCTTCACATTAAGGTTTGCTACTGTTCACAAACTGCCACACCGTTTCTACTTGTGAGAAGCAGCATAGGGTAGTGGATAGAGTCCGGACCTGGGAATCAGAAGATCATGGGTTCTAATCCCGGCTCTTACACTTGTCAGCTGTGTGACCTAGGGCAAGTTACTTCTCTTTGCCTCAGCTACCTCATCTGTAAAATGGGGATTGAGACTGTGAGCCCCACATGGGACAGGGACTGTATCCAACTCAATTTGCTTGTATCCATCCCAGCATTTAATAGAGTGCCTAGCACATAGTAAGCACTTAACAAATACCATTATTATTATTATTATGACACCATATCACTCTGTAAACAAATATTATTGGAATCATTTTCCATAACAGCCCCTTAGCCAAACTACATAGTGAAAACAGGCATGTGGCAGAACTGGGTACATTACTATTATTAAAATTTTCTGGAAATGAACTTTCAGGTGGAGGTGTTTGTAAAAAAAATCTTTGTGTGTGTATGTGTTTGTGCTCTGAGTCAAATTTCAGATTGACAGTGGTGCACACTTTCCAAAAAAGGTGCATACGTGAGGAACAGCTCTTTTGCTATTAGTTCAGTGCCATCCATGTCTTATCCAGAATGGGACGTGATATAGAATCAGATATTGCTGTTTCTTTTTCCTCCATGTGTCTAGCTCCTGGCCCCTCACTGGCAGTCTGCATAAAGAAGGCAGTCAACAATTATGGCTGTTGCTGATGATCCCCCATTAAGATGATTCATTCTCTCTGTCTCGCAAGCCAGCAACATTGGTATTATCCTTGACTCATGTCTCTCATGTAGTCGGCACATTCAATCAGTCAGCAAATCCTGTCTGTTCAACCTTCACAGCATCGCTAAAATCTGCCCTTTCCCCTCAATCCAAACTACTACCTCTCTGATTCAAGAACTTACCTTATCCCACCTTGACTACTGCATCAGCCTCCTCACTGACATCCCCACCTCCAGCCTCTCCCCTCACCAGTCCATACTTCACTCTGCTGCTCGAGTCATTTTGCTAAAAGATTGATCCGTGCACATCCCTCCACTCCTCAAAAACCTCCAGTTGTTGCCCGTCCATCTCTGCACCTAGAAAAAACTCTTCAGCATCTGTTTTAAGGCACTCAATCAGCTCTCTCCTTCCTACCTATCTATTATCACCCTTCTTCTACCAACCAACCCTCGCACTTCGCTCCTCTGTCACCGACCTACTCAATGTGCCTCTCTCTCATCCCTCTCACCATCGACCACTTACCCATGTTCTCCATTTGGCCTGGCACTCCCACCCCCTTCATATTCAACAGACCAGCACTCTCCCCCTTCTAAATCCTACTAAAATCGTATCTCCTCCAGGAAGTC
Organism: Ornithorhynchus anatinus; assembly: GCF_004115215.2. Taxonomy (NCBI): domain Eukaryota; kingdom Metazoa; phylum Chordata; class Mammalia; order Monotremata; family Ornithorhynchidae; genus Ornithorhynchus; species Ornithorhynchus anatinus. The sequence goes on from NC_041749.1 coordinate 53,935,742, forward strand.
TTCCCTCCCCTCTAATCTCCCCATCCAATTCTCTTTCCCTTCCACATCACTTATGCACTCAAGTCTGTATGCCCTAATACTTTGATGCTCACCCCACCCCTACCTCCATAGCACTTCACATATAGCGGTTTCATGATGGATTGGTACATTTTCTTCTCCGACATGTTAATCAGGTGAAACCCTTCAAGTTGATCTGATAAATTAGCAGTTTATAGAGGCTCCTGAGGGATTGTCGTCTTAGTTTAAATTACTGGGGGGGCTGACATTCCGACTAGGGGGAGTTGCCGGGGAAGAGGAAGGTGGGCCTTTCTGTGAAATTCCGTGTCCCCCAGTCCGTTCTCGAAAAATCACACACACCAGCCCTGGTGGACAGTCCAGTATTGTTCTCTCCCAAGCACTTAGTACAGTGCCCTTAATAACTACCAGTGATTGACTGATAGTGATGTGCCCATGTGATTCCATTGGAGCAGACTGCGGGGGATGCTTCATGTCTTGGCCGAGTTGTGTGAGTGGGAAGCGGATTGTCCACTGGGGACACGCATGTGTTTAAAAAATGAATCCCCTGGTGTGAGTGATCCTGGCTTCTACCCCTCCCAGGTCCCCTCTCTGCACTCTTAAGAGCCGGGGTAGCCTTAGGTGACCACAACTCAGATTGGCAGGAACCAATCATAAGACATTGCTCATAAGTGTCATAAAATTAACCGCTTCAATCAAGTGATGGAAAATCAGCTAGTGATGCCCAGGGATGACCATAGTCCAATTAGACATAGCTTAGGCAGTTCACACCTGTCACCCGTCGACTGGGGATGGGTTCATTTGGGATTGGGTGGAGGGAAGAGAGAGAGAGAGAGAGTTTTATACAAAGTTTATTTTGTGAGGCAAATTGAATTTTTTGATTATTTTGGACGTGGCAAACTGAACCTCCCTTTAGGGAGGAATATGATTAATGATATTAGAGCTTGCCTATTGGGAGGAATATACTTATATATTACGCCCACGTGACAAAACACCCAGGTCCCACCCAAGAGGAATTCACTTATGGTTTGTTCGCACGTGATAAGGTGGTTAGTTCTCACCCACAAGCACTTCCCACTCGAGAGAAATCCATTTATGCGTTACTCACCTGCGGTAAAGCTCCTAGCTTCCAGCCCCACGAGTGTTCAGCAGGACACCCATCCCATGGCTCCTCACTTGGTGTAGGTAGAGCGGGCATCTCACGCTCTGGGCAGAGGTGACCCGCAGCCAGCTGCTGCAAGTCTCCATCTTCTGCACAGAAGATAAGAGGCTGCAGGTATTTACGACCTGTGCTCCTAGGCCATTCCAGCTTCTGGCCTCAGTTTATCCAATCTCCTTCCTCCCCACTCCTCCACACCTAATTTAATTGGCACGGGGGAGAGGGACACCTTCTGTATTTCTGGCTTGGGCTTTCAGTCTAGCAGTTTTGTTTGTGGAGGCGATATCCCATCCGCACTTCCAAGTTCTATGTGCTGGCTTGGGCAGTCACGAGATAGCATTTGACCCTGAGATGGTGGGTACCCTGGGTTCACCTTGGGACAGTACCCGTGTTGCTTCCCCTATCTGTGATTAATTTTGATATCTGTCTCCCCCACTATATTGTAAGCTCCTTGTGGACAGAGATCATGCCTACCACCTCTATCGTACTCTCCCAGATGTGAAGAACAATGCTCTGCCCACAGTAAATAATCAATACCACTGATTGATTGATGAGTGGTAGGCAGCCGAGTCGCAAGAGGAGGAGAATACATGATTTCCTTTCTAGTTTGGGCAATTTGCCACCTGTCACTCAGCTGAGTGGCAGTGTCCCAGATCCAAAAGACCGGAGGCAGTGGGTGAGGGGCCCCATTATGTTGAGTGAGGGGCTGCCTGGCAAAGATTATTGCACCCTTTGTCCACTTTACTGAGGTATTCACATGAATGAGTGCTTTAATTCTAAGCATTAATCACAAGGCCAATCAAGTGGCCAAGCAGGCCCTGTTTTCTCACTGCGGGTCTACTCTCGGAAAGAGAATGGAGATCAGCAGAGTGTGATTGTCAGAAAGATGTCAGTTTCGCTAGGCGTTGGTACTTTGTCTTTAGTTTGTAACTTCCATCCTCCTGCAGCCTGTAGAGTCTCCTGTTTGGGAGGAGGGCATTAAACTATGGTGGGTTCCCTTTTGGGTTTCAATTAATGTATGATTTTCTAATCTCTGGGTGTTCTCTTGGAACAGGAGGGAGTTTTCATTAGCAAATCTATAAATACCCAAATTCATTTGGCCGCCTCAGTCATAATAAATTCAGACCCCTTGTACAAGGTTATGGATAGGCAATTTTATGCAGGCTGGGTAATTTGGGCCAGGGGGAGGGAGGAACACATTCATTGTAGATGGAAATAGAACAGACGTAGTGGTTCAAAAATGGAAAAGGAGTGGAAGGCAATTGCAGAATGACTAAGTATATTCCAAACCCCCTTCAAGAAGATTGTGTTTGCAAACAGTGTTGGATGGCCAGAAACTCTCAGATGGCTTGTTTTTTATTATTATTATTATTATTATTATTGTCATCATTAATTTGTTGAGTGTTCACTAAGTGTCAAACACTGGTCTAAAAATCAGAGTAAATCAGGTTGGACACATTCCCTGTCCCTTATGAGGCTCACAGTCTAAGTAAGGGGGAGAACAGACATTGAACATTTTAGCTCCTCTGTATCTGCCTTCTGCCTCCTCCTCCTCCTCTTTTATCCTCTTCTTTGTGCTCCTCTCTCCCTTCTTATTCTCCAATAGCATATGTATTGAATGTCTACTGTTTGCAGAATATTGTACGAGGACCTTGGGAACAAAATAAAAGAAGACATGGGGCCTAGCCTCAAGGAGGTCACATGCCTCACAATACTCCTTAGCAGAAGCAACAATAAAAAAACCGCTGTGCTATAGCAGCAGTGGTTTTCTGTCTTCCCTCTGCAATAAAGAAAATTTCCCAGTATCAGAAGTATTCAGTGCATCTTGCATTATGGAAGGTTTCTGATTTGCTGGCAGGAGTCTGGGAGAGTTGCCCCAGCTGTTTTGGTTCAAGGGAATGTGGTCTAGTGGATAGTGCAGGGGTCTGGAAGCCATAGGAGCTGGGTTCTAATCCCAGATCTGCCACTTGCCTTCTGTGTACCTCAGTTTCCTCATTTGTACAATGGGGCATCAATACTTAACTTCTCTGTACCTCAGTTTCCTCATTTGTACAATGGGGCATCAATACCTGTTATCCCTCCTACCTGTGAGCCCCATGTGAGAGGGGAACTCGGTCTGACCTGATTACCTGGTATCTGCCCCTGTACTTATTTCAGTGTTTGGCACATAAGCTTGGCAAAGAAACACTTAACAGTGTCCCTTATTATTATTATTATTTAGCCCTTTCACGTGTCAGTTATGTGACCTTTTCTGCTCTGTGCCTCAGTTTCTCCAATTGTAAAATGGGATTAAAATACCTGTCTTCCCTCCCTCTTAGACTGAGATAGGGACTGTGCCTGATCTGACTGTCTTGCTTGTATCTACCCCAGCGTTTAGCATATAGCAGGACTTAATATGTAACTTTATTATTATTACCTCTTAGAGGCAGATCAGCTCTGCGAGCAGCAAAGCAGAGAGAAGCAACTATTCCCTCCAGTGCTCTCCTGAATCCAGTGGCAACTAGCTCTTAGCCATCCCCCTCATCAACAATTCTCTCTGCAACAAAGCGTAGGGGAAAACTTATCCCCTACATTCTTTCCTCCTCTTGGTGGGGGAATAGTTTTAAAAAGCCAGAACTCAAGCCTTGCTGCAAATAAAATCACTGAGATGTGGTATCATCCTGGAATGTTCCTTCCGAGAGGGTTGCATTTTCACAGAAAATTCTGGGATTTCCTTTGGAAAGACTTGTTTCATTTTCCTTACTTATTCTCTATTTCAGTAAACCTAAACAAACTTTCATATTGTCTGCTTGTTCCTCAAAGACACATTTTTGACCGTTTTATGTTCAAATTGTGAAAAACAATATCCAGCCTGAAACGTGCTTTTTGAAAGTGAAACTCGTCCGTTTTTTCCCAGTTATTCATTTAGCCAGACCAAATAATTCCTTTCTACTTTTTGGTAGAAAATCTCTTCAACTGAATATGATAGTTCAGGTTAAAGAGAAAATGATCCGTGATTGCCATTGTTATGATTGTTTTGGTATATTTAGCTGATCAGGATGCAAGTTTAACTCAATGTATTGAGTCAAGATTTATCATCAAAGCTCTGTTTCAATGAATTATAATTTGTTTTGGATCCTATTTGTTTTCCTGGACTCTATTTTACAGAAAGCTCATATGTGCCTTTGTAAATAATGACAATATGATCTGTAATCAGACACCTGTCCATCCCATTACAACTGCCGGTTTTCACATGGGTCCTGCCTTATATGGAAAAATGCTGGCACCATTATGCCGAAGTACACAAAGCTGACTTTGAACCATTTATTAACCCTTCAGGGGGAAGACATTTCTAGTGTGCACGAGTGCTGGAAAAAAAAAAAGATTCCCAACATCTCCTTTGTAATTCAACCCGCTCACCACCACGAACCCGGCAATGGCTTTGGATAAAAGTAATTCATTCCTGCAGGCTCCTTTTGGCATTTCTATATGCAAAAGAGAACAGAATAACTGTCAACAGCAGGAGCCATTGTGGGTATACATAGCCGCTTTGGTGTCAGAAGCACGAGAGATTGATTATGCAGGCAAGGTTTATTAATAAATGAATAAGGTGTGATCCTGCAGCCTTAAGGCAACATTCTCATTTATGTTAATAGGTATTTAGATTAAAGATTGCAAAATTGGTTCTCTGGAGTCCGGACTCTCTCACCCTTATAGTAATAGTAGTAATGGTATTCATTGAGTGCTTACTAAGTGCAGTGTGCTCGATTAAGTGTTTTGGAAAGTTCAACAGAAGCACAAGATGTGAGATACACAAGTGCTGAGATTGAACATAAATATGTATGTGCAAGAGGGGGCTACAGCGTTGATAAGAATCAAGGTACTGATTATTAGTCAGGGAAGGTGGAATTTTAGGAGGGCTTTGAAGGTGGTGTGGGGTGAGGTCTAGCAGATGTAGAGGGAAAGGGAGGTTATTATATAATCCTCTCCCAGACTTCTCTATCACCGTGGATGGCACGACCATCCTTCCCGTCTCTCAGGCCCGCAATCTCGGTGTCATCCTTGACTCGTCTCTCTCGTTCACCCCACACATCCTATCCGTTACCAAGACCTGCCGCTTTCACCTCTACAATATCGCCAAGATCCACCCTTTCCTCTCCACCCAAACGGCTACCTTACTGTTACGGGCTCTCGTTATATCCCGGTTAGACTACTGTGTCAGCCTTCTCTCTGACCTCCCTTCCTCCTCTCGCCCCGCTCCAGTCTATTCTTCACTCCGCTGCCCGGCTCATCTTCCTGCAGAAACGATCTGGGCATGTCACTCCCCTTCTTAAACAACTCCAGTGGTTGCCTATCAACCTCCGCTCCAAACAAAAACTCCTCACTCTAGGCTTCAAGGCTCTCCATCACCTTGCCCCTTCCTACCTCTCCTCCCTTCTCTCTTTCTACCGCCCACCCCGCACGCTCCGCTCCTCTGCCGCCCACCTCCTTACCATCCCTCGGTCTCGCCTATCCCGCCGTCGACCCCTGGGTCACGTCCTCCCACGGTCCTGGAACGCCCTCCCTCCTCACCTCCGCCAAACTGATTCTCTTTCCCTCTTCAAAACCCTACTTAAAACTCACCTCCTCCAAGAGGCCTTCCCAGACTGAGCTCCTCTTCTCCCTCTACTCCCTCTGCCATCCCCCCTTTTACCTCTCCGCAGCTTAACCCTCTTTTTCCCCTTTTCCCTCTGCTCCTCCACCTCTCCCTTCCCATCCCCACAGCACTGTACTCGTCCGCTCAACTGTATATATTTTCGTTACCCTATTTATTTTGTTAATGAATTGTACATCGCCTCGATTCTATTTAGTTGCCATTGTTTTTACGAGATGTTCTTCCCCTTGACTCTATTTATTGCCATTGTTCTTGTTTGACGGTATTTATTGCCGTCTCCCCCGATTAGACTGTAAGCCCGTCAAACGGCAGGGACTGTCTCTATCTGTTGCCGACTTGTTCATCCCAAGCGCTTAGTACAGTGCTTTGCACATAGTAAGCGCTCAATAAATACTATTGAATGAATGAATGAATGAATATAAGGTATTTTGTTAAAGCCCTACGTGGCAGGCACCGTACTGAGTGCTGGGACAGATACAAGCTGATCGGGTTAGACCCACTCCATGTCCCCCATAGGACTCACAGTCTTAATCCTCATTTTACAGTAGTTGAGGTAACTGAGGCCCAGAGAAGTGAAGTGACTTGCCCAAGGTCACACAGCAGACAAGTTGGGGATCAGAATTAGAACCCAGGTCCTTCTGACGCCGAGGTCCGTGCTCTAGCCACTAGACCACGTTGTTTCATTGATTCAATCGTATTTATTGAGCCCTCACTATGTGCAGAGCACTGTACTAAGCGTTTGGAAAGTACAGTTCGGCAACAAATAGAAGCAATCCCTGCCCAACAACTCAGTTCCAGGTCCAGTGGAGAACTTGAGCAAGGGGTCGGAGACAGGCAAGGTGAGAATGGTGTTCAGCCAGGGGTAAGTATCCAAGAGTGCAAGTAGGGAAGTAGAGGAGCTTGCTTTGGGCAGGGGATGTGCCTACCAACTCTGTTGTATTGTACATTCCCAAGTGCTTCGTGCAGTGCTCTGCCCACATTAAGCCCTCAATAAATACCATAGATTCATTGATTACTATATTAGGTACTGGAGTAGGCACAAGACACAATTCTTTTCCCACACTTGGAGTTAAAGATGAAGAAACCAAAGGAAAATAAGAAATTCAATTCTGGACAAGATGAGTTGGAGGTGTTGGGGGCAGGGGGGCATCCACACGGAGATGTCCTGGAGGCAAAAGGAGATGCAGGATTGAGAAAAGTAGATTTATTGTAGATGAGTAGTAATTAGCCTGCACATCATAAAAGGTTCAATAAGTAAATCTCAGTAGAATGACCTTTTTTATTTTGGAAAATAGGGCAGCAGTGATGACATTAACCTGATCTTTCTTTTGTGGATTTGGACTTTTTCTTCTCCATTTCTCCTTTTCAAACCTCCCTAATTAATGCCCCTCAAGACTGCAAAGAAATGTAATCTTGTGGGTGATAGATACATGTAGATATTGGAGTGGAGCTAATTTGATTTTCCAGCAAATTTATGGCAATACCTGGTCATTTCCTGGGTGGCAGAACGGAGAGATTGGGGAAGATAGAGAGATTTCCACACTCAGTCAAAAAGACTCACATAGAAGGACAAAAACCCAGTCATAATACAGAGCTGTCTTTCATACTTAAGGAAGATGCCAGTGATGGTGAAATCCACTCAGGGATACATGTGCCCCCTCCCCCCCGCAAACTGAACTTTGCTGTGCTGTTGTGTGTGTTGTTTGTATGCCTAGGCCTATTGTCATTTATGCATACTTGTTTAAAATCCTTACCAAACTTTTGCTCAAAAGGAGGTGCTCCGCTCTTGATTGCTGTGCCCCATACAGGTCTATCTGTAATATTTAGCTCCCGGTTTTCAGTCAGAATTCAGCATTGCATGGTATTTTATTTTACTGTATCTTTAAAAGATGTCCTCAGTTCTCCTTGCTTTTGTTTTCCCAATTTCAACCCAGCCAAGGTAGTTGTTTAGTAATCCTGCTGTCATCCATTCTCCTCCTCTGTCCCGCCCAGTTTAGCTGTGTTGTGGTGAGCATTGTTTCAATGCCAGAAGGCTGATTTCATTCTAGGACTTGGTTGTTCACGACCCTATCCTGTCATTTGATTGGAATATAAGCCTGTAAGTAATGCTGATACAACTGCTCAAGGAGTTGGATGTGATGTCTTTGTGGAAATCCATCACAACCACTCCATAGACCTTTAGTTTGTCCGGAGCCTAAAAAAAGCGGTCTACCACTACACTCAGTTTTCAGTTTTCCCGGTGCTTATGCCGGCTGCCTCGATTTGGTTTTGTACCTCTTTTGTCTGTGCTGCATCCTTATTCAGTGTGCTGTTCAGGTACCAGAATTCCATGGCAGCATTTAGCTTGGTGTTACCAATTATAGATTTTCGATCTTGTCTGTGGCTTCCTTGGTGCAGGCAGATACAAAACTCTCTCATGATTTCTTTTTTTTTTTAATGGTATTTGTTAAACGCTTACTATGTGCTAAGTGCTGGAGTAGATACAACGTAATCAAGTTGTCCCACGTGGGGCTCACAGTCTTTATCCCCATTTTCCAGATGAGGTGACTGAAGCACAGAGAAGTAAAGTGATTTGCCCAAGGTCACACATCAGACAATTGGCAGAGCTGGGATTAGAATCCACGTCCTCTGACTCCCAAGACCATGCTCTTTCCGCTAAGCCATGCTAGTTCCTGGCTGATTGGGTGAAGTGGTTTACAATGAATTGTTTGTTGTCTTTGATGTACGTAGTCATCTGCGTATAGCCATTCTCAAGTGACCACCTCTGAGACCTTGGATGAAGCTAGGTGTCTATTGAATTGCAAGAGGCTCCCCAGGGGTGTAGAAGTGTATTCTAACACCTGCATCCAGGTAGCGTGTTGCATCTTCTAGCATGGCTGTCTGGAATAAATCAAACAGGACAGGACCAACTATGCATTCTAGCTTTTACCCACTTAGTGATGGGGTCAGGGTAGCCCCAACTCTGACACGGGGGAGCGTGCCCTTGTCAAATAGTCCGAGAACTTTGAATTTTTCTGGCCAAATTTACTATATGATTTCTAGGAGTCCAGATCTGATGGGGGCCAGTGTTTTCATGAGGCCTATGAAAACCGTCTAGAGATCTTGGTTCTGCTCCTTGCACATTTCCTGTTAGCTGATGTGGTGCAGAGATAATCTCTGCTGTGCCACACTATGTTCTGAAGTCATGTTGTGATTCCAAGAGTGTTCAGTCAACGATATCTTTGGTAGTTGATCTGGGAGTATTCTAACTTGAATCTTGCTGGTAATGGAGAGTAATGTGATGCTTAATAATTGTTGAAATCTGATCTTACCTCATTTTTCTTGTAGATGATGAGGGTTTTTTACAGTCCTATGGCATTTCCTCAGTGCTCCATATGTTGAGGAAGAGCTTGTGTGTGTAAGTAGAGTGCTCCTCTCCATGCTTATAGATGTCAGTGCATATGCTATCCAGTCTGGGTGTTTGGCAAATTTTCATGGCTGACTGCCGTAGCGCCTCTCTGGATACATGTGACAAGTGCAGTGTTTTGGCTTGTCGGAAGGTTCTCACTATCTTGAAGGGCTTCGTCCCTCAATTTAATAATAGGAGTGCCAAATCAGTTATATCGTACTCCCCCAGCACTTAGTAAAGTGCTCAGCCCTCAATAGGCACTCAATAATTAGGATCGATTGATTATTTAGGAGAATGCTGTTGCTGTCTCTTTGGGACTCCCTCCTTGTCTGTGATGAGGCCAAAGTCATCTTTACTCTTCAGAGGCACTGGTATGGCAGGCACAGGACTATATAATATTTTTTAACGTGTGTGGAAGTTTTTGGTTTCATTGGGTCTACAAAGCCCTGCATCTCTTCAGCTTGGGCTTCCACCATTTCTCATACAAACACAGAGGGAGAATAAGAGTGGGAAAGGAGGAGGCAGGGGTGACCAGCACAGAGTCATAAGCACACACAAATGCAGAGGCACCCACCCTGATTATCTTCTGCTTTGTGACAGGTAAATGGAGAGGCATTAACAGCTGAGCTCTCCATTCCCCACTGTGGGCCAGTCAGTTCAGCCTGCTAGGGACCATTCCTTTGGCATTTCCAGTGTGCTTGCCCTTGAAAACCACCCCGGTCATGCTGGGCCATGGGCCCCTGGACCTTAGAGGGCAAACTGTGAAAGCAGCTTTGGTAGCCATGGTGGCCGAGCTAGCAGCAGGGACATCACCGCAGTGGAAGGACAACTCTGCTTTGCTGTTGCTGCTCTCAACTTTCCAGCTCAAACAAGGGATTTAGGGAAGCCCACTACCCATTTTTGGGGTGATGGGACAAGGGGCTGAAATTGGTTACCATCCTGCTTAATGTGGGTGTGTTGATTGTGCCAGTAATACTATGACTGGATCTTTGTTCAGGATGGTTTTGAGGAATTCCCAGAGCTTTCTTTCTTTTTTTTTAATTGCACTTTTTAAGTGCTTCCTCTGTCGCAGGCGGGTACTAAGCACTGGGGTGATACAAGCTAATCAGGTTGGACACAGTCCCTGTCCCACGTGGGGCTCACAGTCTTAATCCCCATTTGACAGATGAGGTAACTGAGGCAAAGAGAAGTGATTTGCCCAAGGTCATGCGGCAGGCAAGTGGCAGAGCCGGGATCAGGACCCAGGTCATCTGACTCCTAGGCCCCTGCTCTTTCCACTAGACCATGCTGCTTCTTTGTGTTAGAGCTTTCTGGGACTCTCCCTGCATTCAATCAATCAGTTGTCAAAAGGCCAGGATATGTGCTGGAGCTCTAGCATTTTGGGGTCAAGCTCTGGCACCTTCAAGAAAGTGAAGGCTCGCATCCTCAAAGGTTACCATCAGTGTTACTTCTGGAACTACGTGCTGTAGCAGTGCCATGGTAATACCTCTTTTGGCCCTGCCTAGGATCTACAGCGTCAAAGGTATAGGAGCTGTTGGTACTGTGTCCTTTTTGGGGCCTTTCTTCTTTTCTTTCTCCACCTCTGGTAGACTATCCCAGCCAAGGAGAGCATTGATTTAAGATGAAAACAATGGGAGAGAGGGGCTGGTTATCTGTGCCTCATAATAATAATAATAATAATAATGATGATGATGGTATTTGTTAAGCACTTACTTTGTGCCAAGCACTCTTCTACGTCCTGGGGTAGATACAAGGTAATCAGGTTGTCTCACGTGGGGCTCACAGTCTTAATCCCCATTTTACAGATGAAGGAAATGAGGCCCAGAGAAGTGAAGTGAATTGCCCAAGGTTACACAGCAGACAAGTGGCAGAGCTGGTATTAGAACCCATGTCCTCTGACTCCCAAGCCTGAGCTCTTTCCACTAAGCCACGCTTATCAACTCTCCCAGTGCTGGGAGTTCCTTAAAGGAATAAGCACTCCGGTACTAATCGAAAACGAGACACAGTCTTATCAGAGCTCTAAGCCCTGAGAGGTTCAGGATCCTCATCCATTCTTCAGCATTTTAATTTATGCTGGATATTGTGTGGTTACCTTTCATTAAGATAGTGGCACTTAGTGATATTGATACTCCGACTTTCACACATAGCTTTAGTACTTGACAATATTTTTAGAAAGGCGAAAACTCGCCTCTCGTTTTAGAGTTGGCTCCTTCTTGACTCTACCCCCACCTCTCCAGGTTGCCTAAGGTAAAATAGTCACCTAAAGAGAAAACATTTTGTAAATGAACTAAGTCACTATTGGGCATGAGGAGAAAGATTCTGCTTCTAATGATAATAATTATTATTATGGTATTAGTTAAGCACTTACAAACATGCCAAGCACTGTACTAAGCGCTGAGGTAGATACAAGATAATCAGGCCCAACAAATCCTTGTCCCTCATTGAGCTGCCTTTTTTTGTTTTTGTTTTTGTTTTTTTATAAATAGTATTTAAGTGCTTACTATGAGCCAGGCACCGTACTAAGTGCATGGGGGATTCAGGATAATCAGATTGGACACAGTCCATGTCCCACATGGGGTTCACAGTCTTAATATCCATTTTGCAGATGAGATAACTAAGGCCTAGAGAAGTTAAGTGACTTGCCTAAAGTCACCCAGCAGAGCTGGGATTAGAACCCAGGTCCTCTGACTCCCGGTCCTGTGCTGTTTTCACATGGCTTCCCTAATGATGAAGGGCAAAGTCACATTTCAGTTCTATCCATTTGACCTGCACACTCAGCAGTGTGTTTGTAATTCTTATTCTCCCTGAGACCAGAGGATTCAAATTTGGGTAGAAACAGGAACCCTGGGGGCTGTGGATGATCTCACAGCACTAGAGGCAGGGAACCAGGCCACATGACCTTTGAAGGTCTTTTCCGAGACAGTGATTCACTATTCTCAGGAATTGATCTCCACAGAACTATAGTTTTGGCAATCAGTACAGCTGAAAATCAATCAGAACAGTTCCCCCGATTAGACTGTAAGCCCGTCAAAGGGCAGGGACTGTGTCTGTTACCGATTTGTACATTCCAAGAGCTTAGTACAGTGCTCTGCACATAGTAAGCGCTCAATAAATACTATTGAATGAATGAATGGATGAATGAAAATCCTTAAAGCTGACTTATTTCTCCCTTGGTCTCCTTGTTGAGGTTTGTGTCTGTTTTATCACTATTTTAGCCTAATCATATTTTCCCAGTTTTCTTGCCTGTAACACAGAAGAATGAAACCTTGAGACTGGTTAGAAGCTCTAGAGTATTTCAGAAATTGAGAGTGGGTAGCAGGAAGATGCTTCATTCCAAGATCTATTTTTACTCCTCTCTGATAAAAGTTAACAGGGGGAAAAAACACATCAAAACGAAATATCAGATTGAATAGTCGCTGCCATTCTTAGCATTACCATTTTCATCTCTGGGAGATGCGGATGAGCGAGTCCCCATTAGTCTGTGTGAGCTTTTTTTGAAAAGTAAATACTGTTTTATTTAATTCTGAACTCTAAAGAAGTCATCAGATTTTAGGCATTATTGCTAATCTAATTTTCTTGACATACATTTAAGGGGAGGCATTTTTTTGTGTGTTGCCTGAGAACACACACTGTTGATTTTAAATGTTGCTTTTAAAGAACTGCTTATAAAGTCTGTGTTCAGAGATTCTGGAAATGAATCTTTCAAATTAAATATCAACCTCAGATTCTACACTCTGGCTTGATTGAGCCTCTTCCATCCAAGGTTTTGTTTTTAACATTGCATGGTGTTGCAAAAGTTAGGGCAGGTAAAATTGGGAGAGGGAGGGGGAACTTTATAATTAGATGCTTGAAAAAAACAACCAGTGGAAAGATGCCTAGTGCATTAACTCAGTGGTTGATGATGACAAATATCTGGTAAAATTCCAGTCTTTAGCTTTCAATGAAGTTGCCATTTTAATGGACTGCATTGGCCCAGAGCAAACCTATTACTAGGATAAGAATGTTTTAGAGTGGCCTAGTGGAAAAAGCATGGGCCTGGGCGTCAGAGGACCTGGGTTCTAATCCCAGCTCTGTCAGTTGCTGGCTATGTGACCTGGGGTAAGACAATTAACTTCTTGTGGGCAGGGAATGTGCCTACCATTTCCGTTATATTGTAGTCTCCCAAGTGCTTAGTATCATGCTCTGCACACAGTAAGCACTTAGGATTGATTGACTGACTGCATCTCTGTGCCTGACTTTCCTCCTCTGTAAAATGGGGATTCAGTACCTGTTCTCCCTCCTAGACTGTGAGCCCCATGTGGAACGGGGACTGTGTCCCACCTGATTTACTTGTATCTATCCCAGCACATAGTGCTGGAAATATGGCAAGTGCTTAACAAAATACTGTTTTTATTTTTATGTCTATGTTTCTTAATGGCTCCATCACTAGCCATGCCATTAGCCAGCTAATGCTAGAGGGATTTGCTATGAATATTTTTTCTCTCAGTGCTCTAGGGTAGGTCTGAAAAGCATTATGCTGAGGTTGTAGGGACAGTGTTTTTTGTGTGTGACATGGGACCTGACTGGTAGGTTGGGACTCTCCTCCCCAAGTTGCTCTGGCCTGCCAGCATGCTAAGGGCCAATCCAAGGCAACACAGGTCGGTAGAGATGGGGAAATGGGGTGGGGAGGGGTCTGAAGAAGAGTAAACAACCCAGAAGTACAGCTGTCAATCAGGTGGATGTGCTGACAGGCAGTCAGTTGTGTTTATTGAGCACTTACTGTGTGCACAGCACTGTATTAAGTGCTTGGGAGAGTACCTTATAACAATTTTAACAGACATGTTCCCTGCCCACAGCGAGCTTATGGTCTAGAGGGAAGACAGACATGAATATAAGTAAATAAATTACAGATATGTACATAAGTACTGTGGGGCTGGGAGGAGGGATGAATAAAGGAAGCAAGTCAGGGCGACACAGAAGTGAGTGGGAGAAGGGGAAAGGAGGTCTTAGGGAAGGCCTCTTGGAGAAGTGCCTTCAGTAAGGCTTTGAAGCAGTGAAGAGACAGTTGCAGGGCCGTTCAGAGATGGGACCTATGCAGCAAGTGGGCCCCAAAGGTAAACCTTGCCATCAAAGCGCTTTGTACAGTGATCTGCACATAGTAAGTGCTCAAAATATGACTGAATGAACTAATGAATGGTGTAATCGAGTATGAAGGGCGATTATATAGCGTGGCAGATGGCACAGAAACGTTCACTTTAGTGTCATACTCCAATCCCAACAAAAGGTAACGTGGCCCTGAACATTAGGTTTATCTTGGGGAGATTTGGGACAAAAGTAGAATTTTGTCTGGTAAAATTTCCATTAAGTAACCCCACCTCAGCTTGTGCAAGTATGGCTCTTGCCTCAACCAAGACATATCTGACCTAAGTTAGAGAACACAGTTCAGCAATTGTGGAAAACACTCCCTCCTCTGCCTTTCCCAAATCCTCAGACACAAGCAGAAGCTTCACTTCAAATCTTCCCTCTCAATCTCTGATATTTTTCATAGCTTTTTGGGAAAGCAGCATGGCCTAATGGAAAAAGCATGGGCCTGGGAGTCAGTGGACCCGAGTTCTAATCCTGACTCTGCTATCTGGCCTGCTGTCCGACCTTGAGCAAGTCACTTAGCTTTCCTGTGCCTCTGTTTTCTCAGAGGGATTCAATACCTGTTCTCCCTCCCATTTAGTCTCTATGCTTCATGTGGGATAGGGACTCTGTCCAAACTGATTATCTGGTATCTATCCCAGTACATAGTACAGTGCTTGGTACCTAGTAAGCACTTAGCAAATACCACAGTTATCATTATTATTATTGGAGAGCTACAAGTACAGTCACTTTTGGATTGTGCATTCATTTTGGAATTGGTATTTTAAAGTGGAGTATTTACAATGAGAGGGTATTACTTGATATTTCACCCCACAAAAGAACAAATTTTTACACGGGATCCAGTTCTCCTTAGAAATAAATGTTTGAGATACTTTACAACTGACTATGGGGGCATGAGGCATCAATCAACCCAAATTGTCCTGCTTCGAAAGAGTTATCTTTAAATGCCCATGCTTTCAGATGTTGAGATATTGTATAATGTTGGGCAGTTTGTTCTATAAAACAGCATGTATGACCATTACATGGCTTTACCTCAATGAATGCATTGGGTGCATCCACAATCATAAATCTGTTAGCTGACAAAACATAAAATTTACATGCAAGATCTAATCTATTCTGTTTTAACTTATTCAAAAGGGTCACTAGAGGGTAGTAAATTAAAATTCAGTATAAAAGTTTTACCTACAGGTGCTAAATCACTAAGCCATGTCAGGATCATAGGATTGTCTTTTGTTGATCACTACCGTGCTATAATCAGTTCTTTTGTTCGCATAAATGGCAGCACGACAAATTTATGTCCCTCTGCTGCTAAAGGCTCCGGAGTTCGCAACGCAGAAGTTTGTCAGATACGGGGGCTGTAGCCAGGCAGGGTCAATATGAGTTGTTGAATCCCCTCCAAGCTTCCTCCTAGAGTAGGATCTGTGATCCAAATTGACCCCTGATTGATACACCCTCCTCCGTGTCCCCTTCTCCCCCCCAGCCTCCGCACCGGTTGACTGCAGCCCCAATATCTGAGCTGAGCAGAAAGGCTACTTTCAACCCTTCTGCTTCTCAAGCCTGTGAGGGTCAGGACCAGATTAACACGGCGCTTCAAGAGTTGCAGCCCTAGCCTAAGAGGAAATCCCTTAATCAATCAATGGTATTTGAGTGCTTACTGTGTGCAGAGCCCTGTACAAAGCACTTGGGAGAGTACAATACAGCAGGGTTGGTAGATACATTCCCTGCCCACCAGGAGCTTACAGTCTTGGAGCAGGGGTGGCGACAGCTGCTTCCCGGAGCTGTGTAACTCGAGCTGCCACCACTTTGGATTGCTCAAGTACCTCTTGACCCTACCAACAAGGTTGTCATTTGGGACACTGTGAAATAGAGCCCGTACCACACCTTGCTAAGATGGCCATCACTTGTGCACGTCAAGGGGGTGTGGAAGAGCCAGAGCTAACCTGCAGTCTCTCTTGCCCCATCTTATCGGATCACCCTGCTCCCTCTGATGCTGCATTCATTCAGACGTATTTATTGAGCGCTTACTGTGTGCAGACCACTGTACTAAGTGCTTGGAATGGACAGTTCGGCAACAGGTAGAGACAATCCCTGCCCAACAACGGGCTCACAGTCTAAAAAGGGAAGATCGACAACAAAACAAAACAAGTAGTCAGGCAACATGGGCAACAACCATCTTTCATTTCTTCAGCTCAGCACTGGTCCCCAGCCAGTACTGGACAGTACTCAGCACTGTCTTAGTGAGGTTCCAGCTGCCCCTCCACCACTGACCCTCCCCACATCCTCTCAGCTGAGCTTAGCCTAGGGGCAAGGCACAGACTCCAGTCTCCTCGGGAGCCTGCTGTCTGCCCAAGCCCCAGCATAGCTGTCATAAAGGGGACAGTCAGCTTCGCCCTTCTAGGCTGTAAGCTCGTTGAGGGCAGGGAACGTGTCTGTTAGAGTGTTCTATTGTACTCTCCCAAGTGCTTAGTACAGTGCTCTGCACACAGTAAACGCTCAATAAATGTGATTGATTGACTCCTCTGTGAGTGATTCAGCCCCGGCTGAGAGCAGCAGGTGGGTGTGCCACAAGAGGAACCTGAATGTCTTTGGGAGCCAGCAGATTGGGTATGGCCACGGGACCCCCTCTGTCTCCCTTCCCCATCCCAGGCCCCGGGGAAATCTGTCGGGGGCCGAGGGAAGATCCCAGAGATTCTGGGGAACATGGGTGGACTTGACTTTCACTCATGGGGATCCAAACCTAGTGTTATCTGTATATGTTGCTCTCTCACTCACGCATGCTCACTTGCTCTTTCTTCTGCTCAATTCTCATGGCCAGAGTCAAAGTGAGTGGGAGAAAGTGAGCATGCATGACAGAGCTAGTGAGCTAAAGAGAGCTGGGTTTGGCTCCCTAGCAGAAAATTCTAGTGCCCGGACTTTCTCCTTTGCCCTCATTGCAATGGCAGAGTCAGTCAATTGTATTTATTAAGCGCTTACTGTGTGCAGAGCACGGTATTAAGCACTTAGGAGAGTATAGAATAACAATATAACAGACACATTCCCTCCCCACAATGAACTTACAGTCTAGAGGGCCTTCCAGAGGCAAAAGGCCACTCAGCTCCAGCTGCCCAGGTATGTGTGAGGTTTGAGCGAACCGGACTCAGTTTACCCCAAGGGCTGGTGGGGCAGAGTTGAGGGAGGGAGTTCTCTGCCTGGAGGAGGGGAAGGGTCTCTCTGGTGACCAGGTAGAGAGGCGAGACAGGAAGGGAAGATTAGATTGGGTTGCTGAGGCAAGAGTCTTTCTGGTACCTGGCCCATTCACTGGCGCTGAGTCCTGATTGCTTCCTTCCCCTTTCCTGGAGTGGGTGTGAATCAAGCAGAGACCAAAGGGAGCAAATGTGGTGTGGGGGGTGGGGGGGGTTGTAAACAGACTCTGGGCATGGCTTTGGGGAGAAGAGGGAGGGGTAGTGTGGCTCAATGAAAACATTACGTTACATGGGACATCATGTGTGATCCCGGAAAACTAAATCGTACCAAGGCTCACAGGGGCGAAGGGGGAGCAGGGCACTACAAGAGTTGGAGCAAGGTGGCGGAGAGGCTTCAGCTTCTTTCTTGTATTTAATTTGCATGCTGTTAAATGATTTGCATATTGGTGAGACCAGGCGTCTCAGAGCTGTGTTGGATGTATTTCTCCAACCTATTTAACAACGGTAAAGAAGAGTTATTGCTATGGAAATATATCTGGAATTCTGCAAGATCCCCAAAGCAGGAAACTACCTACCTTAAATAAGAACGCTTAAGCCGGGCTTCCAAATGTCTTTCTGAACTTGCTCTTTTTGTTCAGCTGAGTGTGGACCAACTGACTGTTTTCTTGGTCCCATTTATATATGATTTGGGGCTTGATGTGCTTCTGGGTCCAGGACAGAATCAAAGTGGCGAAGGCTCCCTTGGGAAGTTCACAGTCAGGGGCACTGAATCCAAGAATTGCAGATGGGTCTGGATGACCCCGGGAAACGAATATCTTGTGGGGAGCAGGTGTACGTCTAGTTGAGGCTTCATGGGTCTGAAATTTTGATTGGTCCTCCAATTCCCCCAAGTCACCTGGGCCTGTCAAAACAAGATCTGAAATTGCCACCATTTTCTCACCCCCAAGAAGAGGGAAGAGTATTAGAGAGCCACCCAACTTTCTCCAGTGGGCCTCAGATCTGGGTTGTTTCTAACCAGTCCAGACCCCAGTTGAGTTTTGGTTAGCTACGACTCTCTTCCCTTCTAGTGGGAGGGAAATGAACTGGTTGCCTACTTCTGGGTCCCAGTGAGGAACTGTGATTTATTGTAGAGCCCATCCCTGTAGACAAGTGTCTTGTGAATCAATAAATGTATTTATTGAGCACTTACTGTGTGCAGAGCACTGAACTAAACACTAGGGAGAGTACAGTGCAATAGCATCGATACCCCTAATTAGTTCCATTACTGAATTACACTAGTTTATGCCCTTCAACAGCCCATGTAGTCTTGGTAGCCCAAATGCTTGTGCAGTACCAGGAGGGTAGAACAGAATTATCATTTTTCTCTCTGCCTTTTTTCCCATAATTTGCTGTCATTCTCCTCCTTGCCTGTTATGTCCCTTAACTCTTCATTAGTCTGTCTTTCTATTCCCCTCCCCTCTCTCTTTTTACCCTCTCGTTAGTTATAATATACCTTCCCCGTCCCACCACTGCTGACAGGACCTCACAAATCTCATAAGTATAATAATGATGGTATTTGTAAAGCGATTACTATGTGCCAAGTACTATACTAAGCACCGAGTACTGGGCTGAACTCAACTTCAGGGCAAACACCTTTGTTGACCCTGCCTGTGACTCAGTCTCTCTCTTCTGCCTCATTTTCATGCCTTTTTTTCCCCCTCCCCCCCACAAAGCTAGAACTTTTGGTCCCGATGCCTGGATGGCCCACTTTGAGCTCCAGAAAATACGGTCACTTTAAGGAACAGGATCCTGTAGAAGATAACTTTTGGATAATTGGGTAGTCATTCAGAATGGCCCTTCAACTTCCTATTTGGTCCATGTTGGGCATGCTGATATCTTTTACCCAGTATTTATTACATCAGGCTAAACTGGATCAGAAACACAGCTGTCCTTGATGCTGTTCTTTCAGTTTATCGTCCACGGTTGCTCCTCCCCCACATCTTTCAGCCCTCTGACATATGCAGCGCAGAAAACACAGATTACCCCCGCATTGGCGGTGTTTTTGTTGATTATTTCTTCCTATTCAGTTTACAATTGAGTTGTAGATTTTTCCTCCTGTGATTGTGTTGAAATCTAGACTGCAAGACGGACTATTTCCTGCTGCGCCCAAACTGTGTGTGAAAGCCAAGCAGGTGGTGTACCTGCTGGGAACTGGGAGGCTTTGGGCAGCGGATGGATTATATGTTACATTTTGGTTTGCAAGGGTTTCTCTCTTTTAGCTCTGACTGGGGGACTAAAGAAAAAAAATTCAAAAGCCCCTTTCATTCCAGAAAGTACCTCAATACACATTGTTAAAAAACAATCGGTTTACCTTGTTCAATCAATGAAGGTGTTTTATGCAGGTCTCTTATTGCTTATTAAGCCATCAGACACTGTTTTCAAATAAACAATGCCCCTCCGCTTGCAATAGGCAGGCAGTTCAGCTGGTGTATTTGAAAGTTCATCCATAAAGAAATGTAGCATGCCTACTAGGGCAATTGCAGCATGCACACACTATGTTGTATAATCACTCGCACTTAGGAATCCACAGGGCATCTAAATAGATATATGTGTTCATATATATCAAAGAACCTGGTTAGCCTCTTATGTGCTCCACATAGTATGAAAAAGCAGCGTCTCTGGATTCACTTTTTATGATTGATCATTCCGTGTTAGGTGGAACGCTTGCTGGCATCTTTTCCATTATGATAACCGGCAGACGGCTTTATTTCAGCCTCAGAGCCTTAGTGAGGGAGACAGCAGTGGAGTGAAGGTGTGGGCATAAGGGGAGTCTGAGCCTACCGGAAATGAAATCTGTGGAGGAAAGAGTAAACTCTAACAGAAGAGATGCAAAAATATAAGCCACTGGGGAAGAACAATGAGGTTAAATAAGGAGTATCCCCACTACATCGTTAGGGTAGGGAACGTATCTGATAATTCTATTGTATAGTATTCTCCCAAGCGCTTAGTACACAAAAGCACATAGTAAGCACTAAATAAATACTATCAGTTGACTGATTGGTAGGGTGAACGTCAAGAGTCAATGGAATAACTATGAAAAGCATTAGCGAGTTAGTGGCAGAACCATTCTAAATACCGGAGACACGGGCTTGTTTGAAGGTGTAGGCGAAGAAGACAGGGAGAGATTGAAAGTAGCAGTAAGAGAATAGGAGGGTGGGAGCAAGTGTTTCTTTAGAGGTGATAGAGGTTGGGGTGCTAGGCACAGGTAGAGGGGTTTTAAGCTAAATGCAGACAGCAGACCTCCTCTCGAGAGAAAGCTGGGAAAGAGAAGAACGTGGACCACAGGATGAAGAGCCTTGAGGGGTGAAGGTGGGCCTTGGGGAAGTTCTTTCCTGTTGGCCTCCAACTTATCAACAAAATAGCGAGGTCTTTGGGGGTTAGGGAGGTGTCAGAAGGGAATCAAAGATCTGAAGGAGAGGGAGTCAGGGAAATATCGTAGTGTTGGGCAGGTGAATGGGCAGAATTTTTACCTGAAGGGTCAGAGGCAAGGCTGGTTTTCGGATTTCCGCCAAGATGGCTCAGCTGTGTTAATGCAAGAGTGGAGGAAGTGTCTCCTTGGCAAGTCAGCACCGTGGCCTGGTGACCTTCTGCAGGGTGATCGCATCTCCCCAACTCAGTGGCCAATAGTTTACAGAAGCAAATACAGACAATCCAGACAATCAGAAACTTTGCTGGGCTTTTTGAATACTTTGCGAGAGGCCCCTCACTGTGTGAATGAGGGTCCCCAACAGTTTTTTCTCTGAGTCTAGGACAGTATTCACTACACAGCCTCCTGGGTGATGTGGAGAGGTCAACTGCTTTGTGCAAGGGGTCCTTCACCTCCTTACACTTTCACCTGGCTCTCCTCCAACCAGGTTGACACCTGCAGATGCAGGATGAATTTGCCAGCAATTCCTCCCCGACTCCCCCCCCCCAGCTGTCACTTTGATACTCACCCCAGCCTCACCTCACAAATGTTACTTATACTCTACTATTTCCCCTATCTGTAATTCATATTAACACCTGTAATGCCCTCCAGACTGTAAGCTCACTGGGGGCAGGGAATGTGTCTGTTTATTGTTGTGTTGTACTCTCCCAGTGGCTTGGTACAATGCTTTGCACACAGTAAGCGCTGAACAAATACGAATGAGTGAATGCTTTCCCAAGTGCTTGGTACAGTGCCTCACACACAGTAAGAGCCTCACAAATACTACTGATTGATTGATTGGGAGAAGTAACGTAGTTAGGTTGAGATCCTCAAACTGAATGGTAGCGGTTCCCCTTGAAAATGCAGTTTGTGACTGGCTATATGGCAGGATATGTTTTCCCATAGACTGACATGTTACAAATTAGGATCTGTTCCAGCACCTCTGAAAAAAATAATGTAAAATTCTTTCACTTGTAGAGTTAAACATCATGAAACTATTGTGTAATCTTTGTCAAAGTAATTCAAAGCAGAGCATCAACACATTACATAAATGAATTCTAATGCAATTTTGAGCCTTTGCAGGAGGCTGTGGAAATCAATCAGTGGTATTTATGGAGGGCTTACTGTGTGCAGAGCACTTAGAAGCTTGTTCTGCTGACTGGTAACTTTAGTGAAGAATTTGAAGAATTTGAACAGCAGTTTTCTTCTTTTCTTTATACAGTACCTTTTAGCAGGCTAACTCCCAGTCTCCCAAAGCGCACTCTCAGGATCTTATGGAGCATTCACAGACAAGGCTGGATGCCAGGATTCCCAGGTTCTATTTCCAGTGGCAGCCTCTGTCTCTGAAACCTCTCGCTTATACTCCCTGAGCTTCTTCATCTGTAGGTAGAAGTCATAGTAGTGCTAATAATGGTATTAATGGAGCACCCACTGAGGGCAATGCCCCTTGGGAAAGTATAGAAAGGGCTACAGTCTTGGCCCACAAGGAGAGACAGATATAAAAAACAGTAGCAGATAGTAGAATCAGAAAAAAACAATAGAATGCACATTGAATACAACTATCTACACAAGTGCCGTGGATGCACAAGAGCTAGAGGTGGCTGCTGGCTTGTGTGACTCGGGATGTCAGAAATTAATCCGGGAAGGCTTGTTGGAGGATGGGGTATTTTAGGAGAGTATTAAAGGTGGGGGAAAGGTGAGGTCATGTGGATTTGGGGGATTGGGGGCAGAGGAGACGAGAGTGGGGTACAGTTACACGGTGACCTTGGAAGGAGCAAAGAATGTGAGCTGGGAAGTAGTAGAAGAGAGCGGATATTGTAAGATGGAGAGCTGGTGGAGAGCCTAGAAACTAATGGTAAGGAGTTTCTGTTTGATGCAGAGGGATGTGGGAGGTTTCTGAGTGGGGAGAGAGGTATGTTGAGTGATGGTTTGGGAAGATGATCCAGGTAGCAGTGTGGAGTATGGACTGAAGTGAGGAGAGGCTGGAGAGAGGGAGACCAGTTAGAAAGTGGGTACAAGAGTCTAACCATGGCAAGTGCTTCAACCAGGGTGGTGGCGGCTCTTTGTTTTATTGCATTGTACTCTTCCAAGTGCTCAGTACAGTGCCCTGCACACAGTAAGTACTCAATAAATGAGATCGATTGACTGGAGAGCAAAGGACAGATTAGGAAATGTCTTGGAGGAAGAATTAGCAGGATTTAATGGTCGATTGGCTGTGCTAGTAGAACAACAGCAAAGAATCGGGGATGATCCCAAGGTAGTGAGCTTCAGGTACAGGGAAGATGATAGTGTTATTGATGGAAAAGGGAAAATTAGAATGAAGGGAGTGATAAGGAGGGAAGATGAGGAATTCAGCTGTGGATTTGCTGAGTTTGAGGTATGGGTGGGAGATATCCTGGAGGCAAGAGGAGGCGTGAGATTCATTAGCAAGAGGGGGGCAGGGCTAGAGCGGTAGATTTGGTAGCCATTGATAGAGAGGGATGACTGAGGTCATGCAAGTGGCACTGCTCAAGAGAGTGAATATAGAGTGAGAAGAGTAGGGGAAGCCTTTCGGGAGGTCCATTGTTAGGAGTCGAAAGGAGGAGCTGGAGTCAGTGAAAGAACCCAAGAAAGAGCAGAGGTGGGAGGAGAACCAGGACAGTACCATGTAGGCAAAGCCAACATCTGATAGCATTCCAAGGAGAGGGAGGTGGTCAAATGATAAGCAGTGCAGTCTAGTGGAAAAAACCTGGGCCTGGAAATCAGAGGACCTGAGTTCTAATCCCAGATCTGCTACTTGTCTGCTGTGTGATCTTGGGAAAGTCCCTTAACTTCTCTGTGCCTCAGTTATCTCATCTGTTAAATGGGGATTAAAACTGTGAGCCCCCACTGCGCCATGGACTTTGTCCAATCTATCTTGTGTCTTCCCTGGTGTTTAGTCCAGCACTTAGCACATAGTAAGCACTTAACTATCATAAAAAAAGGTGGTTGAGAAGATGAGGCGGATTAGGTCAGCGTAGAGCCGATTGGACTTGACTATGAGGTCTTTGGTGCCTTTGGGAAAAGTGGTCTCTGTGGAGTGAAGGGTGCAAAAATTCAACTGTAATGGGTTAAGGAGAGAGTTGGTGGAGAGAAAGTGAAGGCAGCCAGTATAGACAAATGTTTCAAGAACCCCACTGTTGTGTAAGAAAGCATAATGGACCAAATCTTGCTGAGAGGAAGCAGTTCCCTTATTGAGAATTCAGTGGGAGGCAGCATGGGCTAGCATTATTACGACCCCTCCTGTTCCTCCATGGAGCAGGTTGGACAGATGTTTGTAATGGCAGGCCTTAAGGTAAGGCTTAAAGGGGCCGGGGGAAAAGAACATGGCCGGGAGAGGCGGGGGACCTGGGTTCTAAATCTGGCTCTGCTACTTCCCTTGTGCAAGGCACTTAACTTCTCTGTGCCTCAGTTTCCTCATCTGTAGAGTAGGGGTTCATTACCCATTCTCCCTATTATTTAGACTGCAAGCCCAGTGAGGGACAGGGACTTTGACTGACTTGATGATCTTGTATCTACCTGTCGTGAGCCCCCTGGGTTCGTACCAACCAGGACCTTCCTGGATCGGGGGAGCCTCAGTGAAATGTAGTAGAAGTCAAACGACACCTCTGATCACCAAGGTTACTGTTGAAATTTTTTTTTTTTTACTTAGTTTTACCAACCTGCAAGGGGGAGACACACACACACAAACACACTCACTCACTCCACCCAAGGGTCCAATACTAGTCTATGGTCAAAGGAGCCCTTTCTGCCAGTGCTTCTTCTTTCTGCTTCCAAGTGCTGCTCTCCTGCTGCAGGTGCTTCCCTCTGTGCCTCCTGTGAGAAAGTAGATGCTCCAAAGCAACCCCCTTTTATCTGCCTTAGGTGTGGTAGCTGGGGGGTGGGGGTGGGGGGGTTTACTTGACTGTCATTGATTGGTCCAGGCCCGTTACTGGGTAGAACAGGGAGAGAAAGCCACGCCTCCCTCGATGTTCCACAGGCCAGCAGTCACCTGTCTCAGACAGAGCCCATTAGTGCCTTCACAAAATCTCTCCCATGTTGTTGTTCACGGGATCACAAACAGTCACTAAAAAGGCAGCTTGTTGTGGGGTCACCACACTATCCTAGTGCTTAGTACAGTGTTTGGCACAGAGTAAGCGCTTAAAAAAATCTATCATTATCATGATATTTTAGTGGGCTATGAAGAAGGGGAGGGTGGTGGTCCGATAAGGGAAGGGAGTTCCAGGCCAGAGGCAAAGCGTTGTTGGTGGGAGAGAGGAGATCGAGGTACTGTGAGTAGGTTGGGTTGTAGTTGGAGATCATTGAGGTAAGGTAGGAGGGGGACAGCTGATTGCCTTAAAGTCTACGGTAAGAAGTTCGTATTTTATGCAGAGGTGGACGGGCAACCGTTAGAGGTTTTTGAGGAGTGGGGAAACACGGGCTTTTGTAGAAAAATGATCCAGGCAGCTGAGTGAAAAGTACGGACTGGAGTGGGGGGAGCCGGGAAGCAGGGAGGCCAGCAGTAGCTAAGGTCGGCTGATGCAGTAGCTGAGGCGGGATAAGACAAATGCTTGGATCAGTGTGATAGCAGTTTGGATGGAGAAGAATGAGCATATTCTGGGGTTGTTGTGATGGTAAAACCAACAGGATTTGGTGACAATGAATATGCTCTTTGAATGAAAGAGATGAGGTGAGGATAATGCCAAGGTCATGGGCTTGTGAGCAGGGAGAATAGTGGTGATGTCTGTAGTGATAGAACTGCAGTGATAGTCCCAGAGACAGAAACAGCAAACAACTCCTTCACCGTCCTACCCCGGACACTTGTCTGGTTGTAGCATCTGGTGGGTTTTAGCATTAGTGATTGGGGCTGGGTTAAGGGAAAGTGCTTGGGTCACCCTCTCCAGAGGGAGAAGCAGGTCCTGCCCCTTTACCACCCCACCCATAAAATCCTCCTCCTCTTCCCCTGCCCCTTTAAGAGTTGCCCCAAGGCCTGTCATTACAAGCATTTGTCCATCCTGTTCCATGGAGTAGTAGTAGTGGTAACAGTGTAGTGGAGAGAGCACGGTCCTGGGAGTCAGAAGGTCATGGGTTCTAATCCCTGCTCTGCCACTTGTCTGCTGTGTGACTTTGGGTAAGTCACTTTACTTCTCTGTGCCTCATCTGTAAAATGGGGATTGAGAGTGTGAACCCCCCGTGGAACAGGGACTTTGTCC
Source organism: Ornithorhynchus anatinus (assembly GCF_004115215.2). Classification (NCBI taxonomy): domain Eukaryota; kingdom Metazoa; phylum Chordata; class Mammalia; order Monotremata; family Ornithorhynchidae; genus Ornithorhynchus; species Ornithorhynchus anatinus. The sequence continues at coordinate 53,961,898 of NC_041749.1, forward strand.
AACCCAATTTGCTGTATCCACCCCAGCACTGAGTACAGTGCCTGGCATATAGTAAGTGCCTAAAAAAAAACACAATTTTTTTTTAATTACTAAATGTTAACCATGTGCAGAATAGTGTACTAAGCACTGAGAATCCACAGGTGGGAGTTAGACACGGATTCTGTCCCTCAAGGGACTCACAATCAATGAATAAGGATAGGGGAGAGGACTTGAGATAGACACATGAAGAGCAATGAAACAATAAAATATGAAAATGGCATCAGACACAGGGACAAATGCATGATACACATAAAAACAAAAGCAGCAGGGAAGCAGCATGGCTTGGTGGAAAGAGCACGGGCTTGGGAGTCAGAGGTCTTGGGTTCTAATCCCGCCTCCACCACTTGTCAGCTGTAAAAATGGGGATTGTGAGCCCCATGAGGAACAGGTACTGTACTGGACCTGAATATCTTGTACCTGTCCTAGTGCTTAGTACAGTGCATGGCACATAGTAAGCACTTAAAAAGCTCATCATCTTTTTAACTTCCCACCATTTTAAGGGAATTTGAAAACCAAACATTATTTTGCAAGCAGATCTGCTTTCTTTTTCTTGGTGAAGCCACCTAGCCTCCTTGTCTCAAGGAACAGAAACCTTGTCAAGGTGGGCTTGTCCTTGGAAGGGATGTTGGTCATCCAGGAGTCTCCAATGGCATTATGAGAATACCTCTTTCTTCGAGCAGGGGTGGGGAGAGGAGATGGGGGTGGGCAGGGGGTGAGCAACTCAGATCAGGTACGTGTGTAGCCAACCCAGGTTGAGGCAAGCCAAGCTGCAGCAGCTTGTGTTTGAGCATTGGCAGCTGGAGGGCTCTTTGCCCTTCCCTATCCATTTTGCCAAGCCCTCTTGGGAGGCCTGCAGAGGGGTAAAGTGGTCAGATTGCCAGGAGGCAGGCGGGTTGCTTTGTATTGTCATCTTGAGCTTCATCTTGTTTTTCCTTTCGGTTTAAATTAAATATCATTACTATTCTAGAGACAGTGCCTCAGAGCAGATTCCAGATCTAGATTCAAATTCCCAAGGCTGCACGATTCAGACCAAAACAAAATTTTCAACATGACATTTTTTTGTTACAGAGCAATGCGCAGGCAAGAAGAGTAAGAATGGTAGATTGGGGCAATTCTGGTTTTTAATTTCCATGAGTAAAATTTGAACTAGTTTAAGGGGCTGTTTGGATGGCTCTGTTAATTTAAAAAATGCCTTTCATTGAAAAGAAAAAACAGGAATCCATCTAGTTCATTCTTTCCCTTGCATGTTCTAGTTTTTTTGGCTCTTTTTTTTTCCTTTCCCAAAAAGAAATTTTTCTTTTCACCTCAGGGATGCACAGTCAAGTTGCTAACACATATGAAAGGCTTTTGATAAGTGGTGTTAGAAAATGCAACAATTTTCACTGTCTTTCTCGTGTGCTCTTGAAATTTACACGGTATTTTTTGGGATACAGTCATCTCTATCAGCTCCAGTCTGTCAGTGCTATTTGGTCGATTCCCAATCTCATCTCGGCCTCTGAGATTCCCCAGCAAGCAAAGCCTTTTGTCCTTCAGCAAAGGAAATGTAAATGATGCTTCTTCCATCAGACTGGGCAAATCTTGGCCAACTTTTGGGTTTGGAAACTATTTTGGAAATGCCCTGGATTTGGCAATTCCCAACGCTCATCCTGCCAAACACATTCCCCATTAATTTTTAAAGCCATGTGCAACCTAAAGGGCAAACCTAATCCATATGTTTTGAATTCATTTATACATAAAACATCAAAACAGTTACACAAAAAAGCATTTGGTACTTGAGAAACTGTAGGAGTCTCTACAAGACTCTTGCTTAGCAGCCGGCAATTGGGTAGAAAAAGGCCTGTGTAAAGATGAGAAAGTTTCTGACTTTTCAATTTGAAATTCAGCATCACAAAATTCTAAAATAGATGGAAATTCCTGTATTGATATCTTGTCCCCCTCTAGACTGTAAGCTCGTTGTGGGCAGGGGATGTGTCTACCAACTCTATTGTATTGTACCTTCCCAAGTGTTTAGTACAGTGCCCTGAATGCAGTAAGCACTCAGTAAATACCACTGATTGATGAAATTCCATTTTGAATCCTTACTTGTGAGTGTCTTTCTTGGCTGCGATGGTCCAAGTCTCTCTGATAAATCTGTGAGTCCTAGTCAGGAAGCTGGGAGAGATTACATTACCTAGGTTTTGCCAGAAAACATTTGTGATCACTGGTTTTAGAACTTGTTATAAGGCTCATTTTGATTTTTGAACCATGCCTCACAAAGATTCTTGACTAAGTCTTTTCCAGTCTATTTTGCCATGCAGTACTACTGGAAGTCTCATGAAAAAAAGATAAAAGGTAAGAATTTTGGGCTCTGGGGTAAGAATTCTGTCACCAACTCTTAAGCAAGGCAAGCAGGTAAAATTGCACTCATTCTCTTGCTTTCCTTTGTCCAAATGGACATGCGTAAAAATATTACTAAAACAGTGAAACTACTGATAATACTGTGGGCTGTCACAAGATGCTCGAGTTGATGTTTTTCAATCAACAAATGGAACTTATTAATAATAATAATAATAATACTATTAGTATTTGTTAAGCGCTTACTATGTGCCAAGCACTGTTCTAAGCGCTGGGGTAGAAACAAGGTAATTGGGTTGTCCCACGTGGGACTCGCAGTCTTTACCCCCATTTTACAGATGAGGTAGCTGAGGCACCGAGAAATTAAGTGACTTGCCCAAGGTAACACAACTGACAAACACACATCCACTCCGTTACCAAGACCTGCCGGTCTCACCTTTATAATATCGCCAAGATCCACCCTTTCCTCTCCACCCAAACGGCTATCTTACTGGTACAGGCTCTCATAATATCCCGGCTGGATTATTGTGTCAGCCTTCTCTCTGATCTCCCTTCCTCCTCTCTCTCCCCGCTCCAGTCTATTCTTCATTCCACTGACTGGCTCATCTTCCTGCAGAAACGCTCTGGGCATGTCACTCCCCTTCTCCAAAACCTCCAGTGGTTGCCTATCAACCTCCGCACAAAACAAAAACTTCTCACTCTAGGCTACAAGGCTCTCCATCACCTTGCCCCCTCCTACCTCTCCTCCCTTCTCTCTTTCTACTGCCCACCCCATCGGCTCTGCTCCTCTGCCGCCCACCTCCTCACCGTCCCCCGTTCTCGCCTATCCTGCCGTTGACCCCTGGGCCACGTCCTCCTGCTGTCCTGGAATGCCCTCCCTCCTCACCTCCGCCAAACTAATTCTCTTCCCCTCTTCAAAGCCCTACTGAGAGCTCACCCCCTCCAAGAGGCCTTCCCAGACTGAACTTCCCCTTTTCCCTCTGCTCCCTCTGCTGCCCCTCTACCCCCCTTCACCTCCCCTCAGTTAAGCCCCCTTTTCCCCCCCTTTCCCTCTGCTCCTCCCCCCTCCCTTCCCCTCAGCACTGTGTTCGTCTGCTCATTTGTATATATTTTTATTACCCCATTAATTTTGTTAATGAGATGTACATCCCCTTGATTCTATTTATTGCTATTGTTTTAATGAGATGTACATCCCCTTGATTCTATTTATTGCTATTGTTTTTGTCTGTCTGCCCCGATTAGACTGTAAGCCCATCAGTGGGCAGGGACTGTCTCTATCTGTTGCCGATTTGTACATTCCAAGCCCTTAGTACAGTGCTCTGCACATAGTAAGCGTTCAATAAATACTATTAAGTGAAATGGAAGAGTGAGGATTAGAACCCACGACCTTTGACTCCCAAGCCTGTGCTCTTTCCACTAAGCCATGCTGCTTCTCTATTATTGAGCGCTAACTGTGCCCAGAGCACTGTACTAAGCACTTGGGAGAGTGCAGTACAACTGAGTTGGAAGTGATGTTCCCTGCCCACAAGGAGCTTGTAGTCTAGAGGGGGAGACTGATTTTCATTCATTCATTCAATCGAATTTATTGAGTGCTTACTCTGTGCAGAGCACTGTACTAAGCACTTGGAATGTACAATTTGGTAACAGATAGAGACAATCCCTGCCCAACAACGGGCTCACGGTCTAAAAGGGGGAAACCGACAACAAAACAAGTAGTCAGGCATCAGTACCATCAAGATAAATAGAATCATAGATATATACACATCATTACTAAAATAGAGTAATAAATAATATATACAAATACACACAAGTGCTGTGGGGAGGGGAAAGGGGTAGAGCAGAGGGAGGGAGTAGGTGGAATGGGGAGGGGAGGAGGGGTGGAGGGAAAGGGAGAGCTCAGTCTGGGAAGGCCTCCTGGAGGAGGTGAGCTCTCAGTAGGGCTTCGAAGAAGGGAAGAGAGTTAGTTTGGCGGATGTGAGGAGGGAGAGCGATATTAATAATAATAATGTTGGTATTTGTTAAGCGCTTACTATGTGCCAAACACTGTTCTAAGTGCTGAGGTAGATACAAGGTCATCGGGTTGTCCCACTTAGGGCTCACAGTCTTCATCCTCATTTTACAAATGAGGTAACTGAGGCACAGAGAAGTTAACTGACTTGCCCAAGGTCACACGGCTGACAAGCGGCTGAGCCGGGATTAGAACCCATGGCCTCTGACTCCCAAATCCGGGCTCTTCCCACTAAGCCATGCAAATAAATGATGGCTATGTGCATAAATGTTGTAGGACTGAGCATGGGGTGAACATCGAGTGCTTTAAAGGTACAGGTCCAAGTGCGTAGGTGATGCAGAAGGGAGTAGAGAAAATGAGGGCTTTGTAGGGGAAGGCTTCCTGGAGAAGATGAGATCTGGCTCAGCGGTTGCTTAACTAGTAATTAGTTTTTGAAGAACACGAGGGTATTTGGGCATTAAAGAAGCTTGAAAAGCTGATCAGCCTCTCTGACTCAAAAAAACAGGTTTATAGATTTTGAGTTTCAGTTGGGTTTTATACAAACTCTTTTTCTCCTCACGATTTTTTACACTTTCTTTTGTCACTACAATTTATTTCTGCTGTCGGCAGAAGTAATTGCTTTACGTGGAGTCGTCATTACTCTGCATTTGGTGGTTCTGTGCATTCGTCCTCATATCAGCTTCACATCTGAGCTGAAATTTATGGTATTTTTTTTGTAAGAAAATGTTTTATGCTGCTACTCTTTAATGTCGTGGTACAGGGGAAACTGAGTAATTAAGGAGATGGGAAGGGAATAGGACTATTTCTGAGGCAATAAACATTTCTTTTCTCTTTTCTCCTTTTACATTATTTGCTATTAATAGTAAAGTTTCCTGGCACTTGGAGCAATAAAAATGGGGAAAAAACTGTTCCATTGAAATTGCGATGTGCTGTTGTTGCCCTTTGAAACTGCATCGAATGAGACTTGCTAAAAGAACTATGCCACCTCCTCTCATTTCAAAGGATGTACATCTGTATTAAGGTTCTCATCAATCTGTTGACATTCTGGGTTCTACTTTGGTCATTTGCATGCTTACTTAGACCTTTCCTTTAGGGTCTTACTTGGGGCTGACGGTTTTAGGAGAATTTTGTGCATTCAGTTCTTGGAAAATTGACCTTGACCCTGTCTAAAGATATATTTTTCTATTCCATCAATTGTAATTTTTCAAACATCTACTCTGGGCAGAATATTGTACTAGGCACTTGATGATTCGAAAGAATTAGTAGATATGATCCCTGCCCTCAAGGAGCTTGCAATCTAATGGCAGACACAAATTATTTACACATAGTGAAAGCGGGAGGAAGAACAAATATACGACTCTTTCATCTTAACACTCTTGTTTTCTCAGAACCGGTGGCAAGTGTTAATTGTCAGAAGGCTTTATGCACAAGCGCCGAGTGTGGCTGTTGGCTTGATGTGAGCTGGAACAGTGGAAATTAATCAGAAAGGCTTTCTTTAGGAGGTGGAATTTCAGAAGAGACTTTAAGATGGGGAGAGCTGTGTGGGTGTGGGCCTTTGTTTTCTTCTTCAAATGCCATCGAGTCATTTCATTCATTCGTTCATTCAATCGTATTTATTGAGCGCTTACTGTGTGCAGAGCACTGTACTAAGTGCCTGGAAAGTACAATTCAGCAATAAAGAGAGACAATCCCTGCCCACACCGGGCTTACAGTCTGAAAGCGGGGAGACAGGCATCAAAACAAGTTAACAGGCATCAGTATAAATAAATAGAATTATAGATATATACAGCGACTCCATGGGCACACCCTCTTCGGAACGTCTCATCTTTTGTCATAAAGTAGTTCTGGCATGTGTATCCATAGAGTTTTCTTGGTAAAGATATGGAAGTGCTTTACCATTGCCTTCTTCTACGTAGTAGAAACTTGAGTCTCTGCCATTGTCTTTGTTCAATGTTTTGATCACTTGATCACCCTCCTTTGACTCTTTCTCATGCCTCTGCTTCCTAGCTCAAATGAATTGATTTGATGCTTTGGCTTAGACTTTTCCATTATGGGTAGCCCTATATGGCATAGCTCTAAGATTCATCAGCTAGGGGGTTTCTAATACAGTTGTTCAGCCTGGGTGGAAACAACAGCCTTGGCAGTGGTAGGAAAAGGTGTGCAGCTTCCTTCCCTTTCTGCTTACCTGCTGTTGCTGTTGCCACCGCTTTTGCTTTCAATGCCTCTGTTGAGAGTGGCACTTTAGGGGCACCCCTGGCTACTTTTCGAGTGGCAGGATGGGGGCTGACGTTCAGGGGTGTCCTAAATAACACTGAGTACTGGATGCATTAGACTCCCGACCTTCTGTGAGCAGGAAGGGCAGACTCTCTCTGCTAGTAAACATTGTCTACTGAACCCAGACTGAAAAAAATTTCTGGCCTCTAAAATTTGCTGCTCCAGGTGATGAGCTGTTGGTAAATCTGCTCTTGAGTATTGATCGTCACAGAAAATGGTGAATATGCAATTTGGTGAGTTCTACTTTGTGCATTTGTTGAGTCTAGAAATGGACTATATAAATGTATATGTCTGTATACACACACATATGTATACACACACACACATATATATGTTTTATATATACATCTATAAAAGGAAGAAGTGCTAAAATTTAACCTTGAAAATAAGAACAAAATTTACCAGCCTGTCAAATGTTTTTAGCTTCACTCATGAGATATAGTAAAATCTGCACTGTGTACTGCTTGCCTCCTATAAAAGTGAATGGCTGTTGGGAAAGTAGTAGAAGAAATTATTATTAAGGAAAAAACAACTCAGTCATTTCCTTCCACTTGTATAGTTGTCCAGGAAAGGAGAAATGGGTAAAGTGGATCCCAGGAAATGGTTATATACAAACTTTCATTCAATCATATTTATTGAACACTTAACTGTGTGCAAAGCACTATTCTAAGTGCTTGAACTTTCTCCTGAGATGGGCAGGTTTTCCATGGCAGTAGAAGCTTCTCCCTGTGGTCATATTTTCTTACTTGGTGTCGCCGGTAGCAACTGCTTCAGATTAAAGCCGGGGTACCTCAAACTCCAAGCTAGCTGGTCTGTGGCAAGAGCCAACCACTTCTGGAATTACATGAGACAGAATAGCTGGAGTCCAGTGAAGTACTCTCTCTGATGCATGTGTATGGGTCTTTGCCCAGATATATGCTCCCATCTCTCTCCTGAATGACAAGTTGTTCACTCAGATTTTTATTTTATTTTTCATTTTTTTAATGGAATGGGGGCTCTGGTGCACTTTAATGGATTCTGTTGGGATAGGCATTTTAAAACCATTAATCTTTATTGATTATTTTGACATAACACATTTGGGTTACACGAAAAGCAAATTCTCAGTGGACTGTAAATTAATTTGTTCTGTGAATCTACTCAGAGGTGCCTCATTTCTCAGTTTCTCTTGAGGTGGATCCTAGCCAGATAGAGCAGCCTGTGATATCTTTATCATGATCACCGTGGTCATACTTTTAAGTGCAGCCAAGAAAACCTTGACTATGCATATGAATTTACATATTCTATTAAATTTTTAATTGTAGTTTTAACAGAAAATTGTATTGCTAGAATCATCACCATCACCATTAAAAACACTTATAAATATCCATTTGTGGTGCTAAGCAAAATGCCATACAAACCACCTGAGAAAGCAGGTGAAACACTCAATTGCTGCCTGTAGAAGCTCACAGCGATGGGCAAAAAAGTGGCATTCAGATAATTGAGCAGACCTGGAAGAAATGCAGAGTGTTTTACATACAAAAGAGTGTAGTTTTGTTGAACTTCCAAGTCTAGATACAGATGATGGGGACAAGGATGTCACTTCTCATCAGTCAAGGAAGTCTTCAAGATGAGGTTGGACTTCGGGGATATGGCTGTGATTTGGGACAAGACTTTCATTAATCCTTGCTTTAAAAATGAAACTGTAAAGTAGCTTCTCCTTCAGAAGTCAGAAGTACCAAAGAGATCTGCTTCATGTCCATGTTCATTTGATTCATAGGAATCGTCAAACCTTCCTTTACTGTTTCAACCAGTGGGAAACCTAGACTATTGGAAAACAACAATTCTTCTCCAGCCCTGATCTCTCTCCCTCTCTACAGTCTCTCATTTCCTCCTGCCTTCGATGCCTTCCTATCACCTCAAACTTAATATGTCTAAAACTGAACTTATCCTCCAACCCAAACCCTGGCCTCCCCTAACTTTTCCATCCGGGTAGATGGCACCACCATCCTTCCTTTCTCACAATCCGGTAACTTTGGCGTTATTCTTGACTCTCTCTCTCTCTCATTCAACCCACATATTCAATCCATCACTAAATTCTGTTGATCCCACTTTCACGACATTGCTAAAATCCACCCTTTCCTCTCAATCCAAACTGCTACCACATTAATCCAATCATTTATCCTACCCCCACCTTGGTTACTAGATCAGTCTCCTTGCCGACCTCCCTGCCTCCTGTCTCTCCCCGCCCCAGTCCATACTTCACTCTGCTGCCTGGATCATTTTTCTACAAAAACGTTCAGACCATGTTTACCCACTCCTCAAGAAACTCCAATGGTTGCCCATTCACCTCCACATCAAACAAAAACTCCTCACCGTTGGCTTGAAAACAACCTTTCAATCACCTTGCCCCCTCCTACCTCACCTCGCTACTCTCCCACTACAATCCAGCCCACACATTTTGCTCCTCTAATGCTAACCTTCTCACTGTACCTCGCTCTCATCTGTCTCACCACTGACCTCTTGCTCATGTCCTACTTCTGACCTGAAATGGCCTCCCTCCTTGTATCTGACAATTACTTTCTCCTCCGTCAAGGCCTTACTGAGGGCACATCCCCTCCAAGAGGCCTTCCCTGACTAAGCCCTCCTTTCCTCTTTTCCCTCTCCCTTCTGCTTCACCATGCTCCCTTCATTCTGTCATATATGAAATGGCTGTCTCCCCCTCTAGACTCGTTGTGGGCAGAGAATGTGTCTGTTAATTGTTGTATTGTACTCTTCCACAAGCTTATTACAGTGCTCTGCACACAGCGCTCAATAAATTCGATTGAATGAATGATGATCGACCGGCACTTCAAACTTACCATTTCCAATACTAAATGCCTTATCTTCCATCTTAAATCCTCTCCTCCCCGCAACCTCCCCAGTTCAGATGACACCACCACCATCCTCCCTGTAATTCAAACCCTCAACCTCGGTCTCATCCTCTATTCCTCATTGTCATTCTGATCTCATATCCAATCTACTGCTAAAACCTGCCAATTTTTCCTGTAAAATATCTAACAAATCCACCCCTTCCTCTCCACCCTTGCAGCCACTTTGGTTCAAAGCTCGTCATATCACAAGTGGTCTATTTATTGACCACTTTGCCGCTCTCCCTGCCTCCAGCCTCTCCCCGCTATAGTTCATACTTCATGCTGCTGCCTGGATCATCATCCTAAAACAATGCCCAGAAGCCATCTCCTCTCTCCTTAAAATCCTCCTGTGTTGGCCATTTCCCTCTACCTCAGGTAAAGATTTCTCACCACTGGCTTCAATACTTTCCACTAGCACTCTTCACCTTACGGATCAGGTCTACGTCTCCCCTACTTCTCTGCTCACACTCTTCACTCCCCTCAGGCCTCCCTCCTGACTGTGCTCCACTATCCTAATAATAATGATAGTTATGGCATTTAAGTGCTTACTGTGTGCCAAGCATTATAGTAAACTCTGCCACCTACCTGCTGTGTGACCCTGGATAAGTCACTCATCTGTGCCTCAATTCCCTCTTCTGCAAAATAGGGATTCAATAATTGCTCTCCCTCCTACTTAGGCTGTGAGCCCCATATGGGACTGGATTATCTTGTATCTACCCAAGCGCTTAGCACAGTGCTTGGGACATAGTAAATAATTAACAAATAATAATAAAAACTAGGGTTGATACAAGATAATCAGGTCAGTTACAGTCCCTGTCCTGCATGAGACTCACAGTCTAAGTAGGAGAACAGGTATTGAATTTTACAGATGAGGAAACTAAGGCACAGAGAAGTTAAGTGACTTGCTCAAGGCCACAGAGCAGACAAGTGGCAGAGCTGGAATTAGAAGCCAGGTCCTCTGACTACTAGGCCTGTGCTCTTTCCACTAGGCCATGCTGCTTTTGAGCTAAAGTTCACTAACATTGAGGCATCTGACATCCCTCATGAGATCATTCCTTCTACATAGGCTAGTTTCTTTCATCAGTGAAAATACAGGAAGCTGTAAATAGGGCAGTATTTCACTATCTCACTCTCACAACAAATATTCCCGGCTGAATCTCTAGTGTTTGTACATCTCCCTGGTAGACTCACGGTTTATGTGATTCATTTTCTGGATCATCACTCTCCCTTTTTTTTAATTTATGTTCTCCAATTAATTCTGAACACATCGTCATACATTCTCACCCTTTCTACTTACTTCTTTCTCCCTCACCAACTCAGGCTCCCCTCCTCCATGTTTGGTCCTTTTTGCACCCCCAACTCCACTCCCACCTCCAGCCCCATCTCTTCCCACTGATGCTTGGGCATATCAGAAACTAGATTTATATGTTTGGGACAGGAAAAAGTATTCCTATTGATGAAAGTTCCCTCATTTTTCATTAAAGTGTCTTACTCAATCTTTTAAAGCAGTAGTTATAATGGAAGTAGTTTTTATTAAGTGCTTACTGTGTGCAGAGCACTATATTAAGCGCTGTAGGTTGGAATTTAACATGGACTCTTTCATTCATTCATTCAATAGTATTTATTGAGCGCTTACTATGTGCAGAGCACTGTACTAAGTGCTTGGGATGAACAAGTCGGCAACAGATAGAGACAGTCCCTGCCGTTTGACGGGCTTACAGTCTAATCGGGGGAGACGGACAGACAAGAACAATGGCACTAAACAGCGTCAAGGGGAAGAACATCTCGTAAAAACAATGGCAACTAAAAGACTCTCTTCCTCAAGGGACCACTCTATGTATATAGTTTGCAGGGGAGGCAGGGAGGAGATGACTGGAGACAGACACATCAGAAGCAACAAAACGGCATAAAGGACAAGGACAAATATTACATAAAATAAAACCCAAAGGTAGAACCCAAATAAAACCCCTGAATTTCCCGTTACTGTGGACGGCACTACCATCCTTCCCATCTCACAAGCCTGCAAGCTTGGTGTCATTCTTGACTCTGCTCTCTCATTCACCCACACATCCAATCCGTCACCCAAACCTGCCGGTCTCACCTTCACAACATCACCAAAATCTGCCCTTTCCTCTCCAGCCACACTGCTACCCTGCTGGTACAAGCTCTCATAATATCCCAACTGGATTACTGCATCAGCCTCCTCTCTGATCTCCCATCCTCCTGTCTCTCCCCGCTCCAGTCTATACTTCATTCTGCTGCTCAGATTATCTTTCTACAGAAACGCTCTGGGCATGTCACGCCCCTCCTCAAAAACCTCCAGTGGTTGCCTATCAACCGTGGCATGAAGCAAAAACTCCTCACTATTGGCTTCAAAGCATTCCATCACCTGGCCCCCTCCTACCTCACCTCCCTTCTCTCCTTCTACAGCCCACCCCATACACTCCGCTCCTCTGCCACTAACCTCACGGTCCCTCGTTTTCGCCTTCCCGCCATCGACCCCTGGCCCATGTCCTACCACTGACCTGGAATGCCCTCACTCCTCACATCTGCCTAACTAACTTTCTTCCCCTCTTCAAAGCCCTACTGAGAGCTCACCTCATCCAGGAGGCCTTCCCAGACTGAGCCCTCCCTTTCCATCTGCCCCACTGCCCCAATCCTGCCCTCTGCTCTACCCCCTTCCCCTTCCCACAGCACTTGTGTATATTTGTATATATTATTTATTACTCTATTTTATTAATGATATGCATACATCTATGATTCTGTTTATCTACCTTGATGCTATTGATGCCTGTCAACTTGTTTTGTTTTGCCGTCTGTCTCCTCCTTTTAGACTGTGAGCCCGTTGTTGGGCAGGGATTATCTCTATCTGTTGCCGAAGTGTACATTCCAAGCACTTAGTACAGTGCTCTGCACACAGTAAGTGCTCAATAAATATGATTGAATGAATTCAATGAATGAATAAAACCTACTCCAAAGGTAGTAGGGAGTTATGACTAGAGAAACAGAATTTCTCCTCAGGATTCAGAGTCAATCAATCAGTCAATGACATTAACTGTGAGCTTACTATGTGCAGAGCACTGTTCTAAGTGCTTGGGAGAGAACAATAAAGGAGAATAAGCAGACACATTCCCTGCCCATAACGAGCTGACAGACACCAACCTTCCCAAGCTTATATGAGGCTTATGCTGCAGGTACTGTTCTCATGCCCACTAGGATGATGGAAAGAATGTCAGGATGGGGGGGTCTCCCCGAGGGTGTGGATGGGAGCTGGTGCCAACCCCGGGCGGTGGGGAGGGAAGGCAGTTCACTCAGCTGTGGTGAAGTGGGCTGAGAGCACACAGGGCTTCAAATGCCAAATGTGTCGTTTGGCTCTGGAGGTGAAAAGAACCGAGGAGGCACAGCAGTGACTTTTATTCCTGGCCCGGTGCACACAGGGTGGGCCAGGGGTAGACAGAGTGAGTTCCTCAGCCGTGTTGGGATGGCTCAGCTGAATTGGAAGAGACGGGCTGCGGAGGCATGGCAGCAGCTTTTATAGCCGACCCGGAGTGTGTAGAGCAGAGAGTTTCTCGGCCTCAGTGCTTTATTATCACTTTTTGGTACCGTGCAACCTCTAGTCTGCCTACCTCTTTTCCCAAGAGAGTGAAGCTCCAGTCTACTAGTTCTTCAACAGGCCAAAGCAAATTCTTATTATCGGTGTTAACAGCTGACACTTGAATGATTTTTCCTGTATTTGTTATTATTTAATGCACTAGTTGAATGCTTACTTTGTGAATGACACTGCTCTAAGCACTGGGGAAAGGCATGAGAATATTATTAATTCAGACCCATTCCTGGCCCACAGAGGCCTCACAATCTAAAAAGGGAGGGAACTGAAAACAGACACACAAGAATGAATACTACCCATCCTCCTCCTTCTCTGCATCACATCTGTAGTCAGATCTGTACCCCTTAAGCACTCGCTATTCACCGCAGTCCCACAGCACTTATATTCACATCCTTGCACTCTGCCATTTCCCCTATCTGTTGTTTATTTTAATATCTTTCTCCCCCTGGAGACTGTAAGCTCCTTGAGGGCAGGGATCGACTCTTCCAACTCATACTGTACTTCCCCAAGCTCTTAGAGTGATGTGCTCGCAATAAGCACTCAATAAATAGCCTCGACTGATATTAAAGCTATACATTAACAAAGAACAGCAGAAAAGCAATATGTGTGACAGGACATTCACCTCTCCAGCCGGAACATCCATAGTCCAACAGTCATAGCCTTCCCACCATTCCAGCAGTTGACATACGTAGTGGCTGCCCATCCCATTGGAGGTGGAGGGAGCTCACCCTTATTGATGACGGGTGGTGGTGGCAGAGGGAAGCATCATTCTTTCTTAAGACTCTATAGCTCCAATGGAGGAGAAGCCCCCAGGGCCGTGTGATAGCAGCTCCGGCTTCTGATTATCCAGGTTTTGGCTGCTTTATCTACTGCCCGGCATTAGCCATTTCTCAGTACACCTGAGAAAGGGGAAGGAAAGAATGTGAAACTTAAATCTGTCAATTTCCTACTCATTAAAACTTTCCAGAAAGAACTCGGAGCAGGAGATGGCTGAAACTATTAAATGGAAATTATCGGGTAGTCTGGATTTTATTTATCTTGATTCTAGCTGTGGCTCCCATACCACAGATAATTCAAACCTGCAGGGTGACCTTGGGCAAGTCACTTAACTTGCCTGTGCCTCAGCCGTTCTCACCTGTAAAATGGGGATTCAATACCTGTTCTTCCTCGTACTTAGCCTGCGAGTCCCATTTGGGACCTGGTTAGCTTGTATCTACTTCAGTGCTTAGCACATTGCTTGGCACATAGAAAGCACTTAACAAGTACCACGATTATCATTATTATTATGAGAAGCACAAAAGTGTGTAGTGGGGTTAGTAAAATTCTTATTCCTAGCCTGACGCTCTTGGGGTTTGGACATTGCTCTCAAGAACTTAGTACAGTGCTCTACACACAGTTAGTGCTCAGTAAATATGATTGATCAATTTCTTGATGAGCCTCTGGGTGAGTGGGCCCATACTCACCTGATGTAGTTGCTGGTCTCTCTCTGCTTCAGTACCGTCACTTTTTTTTTTTGGATTAATGGTCTCACCCATATCTAGAGTCCATAGCCTCTCTGCAATTGTTACTTTTCATTTTTCCTTTTTTTCCTGTCTCATGCAATGAGCTCCTCAACAGCTGCATCCAGGATTATTCCTCCCTGTGCCAGTCGGCAAGTAAGGGCTTCTTTCCCATTTTGAATGGTATTTTTTAAGTGATTATTACGTGCCAGGCATGGTTGTAAGCGCTGGGGTAGAAACAAGCTAATCCGGTTGGACACAGTCCATGTTCCACATGGGGCTCACAGTCTTAATCCCCATTTTATGGATGAGATAACTGAGGCACAGAGAAGTGAAGTGACTTGCCCAAAGTCACACAGCAGACACGTGGCAGAACCAGGATTAGAACCCAGGTCCTTCTGACTACCAGGCCTGTGCTCTGTCCATTAGGCTATGCTGCTTCTCCACCTTTTTCTCTTTTTGCCCATCCAGATTTGGCTCCCTGACCAGAGAATGCCAGAGAAGGGCTATAATCAGTCGCTTGGATGGGGCTTCCAGGGGTAGACATTGCTGCACTGAGATTGTACTACCAAGCGTAGAACTTCATTCATTTATTCAACAGTATTTATTGAGCGCTTACTATGTTCAGAGCACTGTACTAAGCGCTGGGAATGAACAAGTCGGCAACAGATAGAGACAGAACCTGCCGTTTGACGGGCTTACAGTCTAATCGGGGGAGACAGACAGACAAGAACAATGGCAATAAATAGAGTCAAGGGGAAGAACATCTCGTAAAAACAATGGCAACTAAATAGAATCGAGGCGATGTACATTTCATTAACAAAATAAATAGGGTAATGAAAATATATACAGTTGAGCAGACGAGTACAGTGCTGAGGGGATGGGAAGGGAGAGGGGGAGGAGCAGAGGGAAATGGGGGGAAAAGAAGGTTAAGCTGCGGAGAGGTGAAGGGGGGGTGGTAGAGGGAGTAGAGGAAGAAGAGGAGCTCAGTCTGGGAAGGCCTCTTGGAGGAGGTGAGTTTTAAGTAGGGTTTTGAAGAGGGGAAGAGAATCAGTTTGGCGGAGGTGAGGAGGGAGGGCGTTCCAGGACCGTGGAAGGACATGGCCCAGGGGTCGACGGCGGAATAGGCAAGACCGAGGGACGGTGAGGAGGTGGGCGGCAGAGGAGCGGAGCGTGCAGGGTGGGCAGTAGAAAGAGAGAAGGGAGGTGAGGTAGGAAGGGGCAAGGTGATGGAGAGCCTTGAAGCCTAGAGTGAGGAGTTTTTGTTTGGAGCGGAGGTTGATAGGCAACCACTGGAGTTGTTTAAGAAGGGGAGTGACATGCCCAGATCGTTTCTGCAGGAAGATGAGCCGGGCAGCGGAGTGAAGAATAGACTGGAGCGGGGCAAGAGAGGAGGAAGGGAGATCAGAGAGAAGGCTGACACAGTAGTCTAGCCGGGATATAACGAGAACCCATAGCAGTAAGGTAGCCGTTTGGGTGGAGAGGAAAGGGCGGATCTTGGTGATATTGTAAAGGTGAAACCGGCAGGTCTTGGTAACGGATAGGATGTGTGGGGTGAACGAGAGAGACGAGTCAAGGATGACACCGAGATTGCGGGCCTGAGAGACGGGAAGGATGGTCGTGCCATCCACGGTGATAGGGAAGTCTGGGAGAGGACCTGGTTTGGGAGGGAAGATGAGGAGCTCAGTCTTGCTCATGTTGAGTTTTAGGTGGCGGGCCGACATCCAGGTGGAGACGTCCTGGAGGCAGGAGATGCGAGCCTGAAGGGAGGGGGAGAGGACAGGGGCGGAGATGTAGATCTGCGTGTCATCTGCGTAGAGATGTTAGTCAAAGCCGTGAGAGCGAATGAGTTCACCGAGGGAGTGAGTGTAAATGGAGAACAGAAGAGGACCAAGAACTGACCCTTGAGGAACTCCAACAGTTAAATGATGGGAGGGGGAGGAGGCGCCAGCGAAGGAGACCAAGAATGACCGGCCAGAGAGGTAAGAGGAGAACCAGGAGAGGACGGAGTCCGTGAAGCCAAGGTGAGATAAGGTATGGAGGAGGAGGAGATGGTCGACAGTGTCAAAGGCAGCAGAGAGGTCAAGGAGGATTAGAATAGAGTAGGAGCCATTGGATTTGGCAAGAAGGAGGTCATGGGTGACCTTAGAGAGAGCAGTCTCGGTAGAGTGGAGGGGACGGAAGCCAGATTGGAGGGGGTCCAGGAGAGAATGGGAGTTAAGGAATTCTAAGCAGCGATTGTAGAGGACTCATTCTAGGATTTTGGAAAGGAAGAGTAGAAGGGAGATAGGGCGATAACTGGAGGGGGAAATGGGGTCAAGAGTGGGTTTTTTTTAGGATGGGGGAGACGTGGGCATGTTTGAAGGCAGAGGGGAAGGAGCCATTGGAGATTGAGTGGTTAAAAATAGAAGTTAAGGAAGGGAGGAGGGCAGGGGCGATGGTTTCAATAAGGTGAGAGGGAATGGGGTCCGAGGCGCAGGTGGAGGGGGTGGCACTTGCAAGGAGGGAGGAGATCTCCTCTGAGGATACTGCAGGGAAGGATGGAAAAGTAGGGGAGAGGGTTGGTGGGGGGGAGGGGAGAGGCAGAGGGGTGACTTTGGGGAGCTCAGACCTGATTGTGTTGATTTTTGTGAGGAAATAGGTGGCCAGATCATTGGGGGTGAGAGATGGGGGAGGGGGAGAAACAGGGGGCCTAAGGAGAGAGTTAAAGGTCCGGAACAGTCGGCGGGGGTGACGGGCATGGGTGTCGATGAGGGAGGAGAAGAAGTTTTGCCTGGCGGAGGAGACGGCAGAGTTAGGCAGGAAAGGATAAATTTGAAGTGTGTGAGGTCGGCTTGGTGCTTGGACTTCTGCCAGCAGCGCTCAGCAGCTCGAGCATAGGAGCGTAGGAGGCGGACAGAGGAGGTGATCCAGGGCTGTGGGTTAGTGGAGCGAGAGCGGCGGAGGGAAAGGGGGGCGAGAGAGTCGAGATGAGTAGAGAGGGTGGAGTTGAGAGCGGAGACCTGATCATCGAGAGTGGGAAGTGAGGACAGGGCGGCAAGGTGAGGAGAGATGCTTTTGGAAAGACGGATGGGATCAAGAGAGCGGAGGTCTCTGTGGGGCAGTAGCGAAGATTTTCAGGGGGAGGGAGTGTGAGAGATGAGGCAGGTGAGAAGGTTATGGTCAGAGAGAGGGATTTCAGAGTTGGTGAGGGAGGAGATAGTGCAGCGGTAGGAGATGACGAGATCGAGGATGTGACCGAGTCAGTGAGTGGGCGCGGTATGGTGGAGGAGGAGGTCGGCAGAGTCGAGGAGGGATAGCAGGCGGGCGGCAGAGGAGTCATCGGGTACATCCATATGGATGTTGAAGTCTCCGAGGATCAGAGTGGGCAGAGAGAAGGAGAGAAGGAAGGTGAGAAAGGGGTCTAGGTGGTTGAAGAAGTCGGAGGTGGGACCGGGCGGGCGGTAGATGACAGCGACAAGTATCTGGAGGGGGTGGTAGAGGCGATTGATATGGGCTTCGAAGGAGGGAAAGGAGAGGGAGGGGGGAGGAGGGATAGTGCGGAAGCGGCAACGGGGGGAGAGGAGGAAGCCGACGCCTCCTCCCTTACCGGTGAGTCTGGGGGAGTGGGAGAAGGAGAGGCCTCCGCTGGAGAGAGCAGTGGCGGAGACCGTGTCTTTGGGAGTGAGCCACGTTTCCGAAAGGGCGAGGAGGAGGATAGAGCAGGAGAGGAAAAGGTCATGGACGAAAGGTAGCTTACCTGTAATAGAGCGGGGGTTCCAGAGGCCACACTTGAAAGTAGCTGTGGGTGCAAGGGGGGAAGGGGGGGAAGGGCGGGGGGAGGGGAGGGTTTGGATGGGAAGGAGGTGGCGGGGCCCTGGACGGGGAGAGGGGGATGAGGGGTAGTGGTGGGACAGGAGGACTGGGATGGGGCATGGGTGGGGAAGAGAGAAGGGGGGAGGGGCTGAGGAGGGGGTTTGGTGGCGGGGAGAGTAGGGGGAGGGGGAAGAGGGGTAGCGCTGGTAAAGTGGGGTTCTAGGGCGTGGCGAGGGGAGGAGACAGAGGAGAGAGCAGGAAAGAGCTGAGCGAGAGAGGGGAAGGGGAAGGGGAGGATAGGAAGGGGCGGGAGGGAGGAGGGGGGGAGGAGGGACATGGTGAGGCCAGAGAGGTGGGTGGCAGCACTGACAACGATAAACAGTAACTAACGAAATCGGTAATATAGCAACATGATACAGTATGATACAATACAGTAGTGTTAATAAGCGGGCAATGACCAGGGTCGGGGGTAGGCTCGATTAAGGGGTGACCTGATCAAACTCAAAGTCAGGCGGCTGGTGAGGCCAGAGAGGTGGGTGTGGCAGCACTGACGACAATAAACGATAACAAGCGAAATCGCTAATATAGCAACATGGTACAGTAAGACACAATACAGTAGTGTTAATAAGCAGGCGATGACCAGGGTCGGGGGACGACCCGACCCTACCCGATCAGACTCAAAGTCAAGCGGCCAGCGGCCGAGAGAGTCCCAGAGCTCATGACCAAATGTCCCTGAGGCGGCGGGGGGGCCCTGAGGTTGTCCGGGGTGGGTGGCGGCCGTAGGCGGTGGCTAAGGTAAGGTAACACGGTGAGAACAAGGACATCGTCGCCTGGAGCAGGGGCGGGGGAGATGAATCACCTCAAGGGGGAAGAGGGAGTGAGGGCTTCCCAAAATGGCCGCCTCAGGCGGAATGGGGGGCGGTTGGGGAGCACAATGTCCCCGGGCCCGAGCAGGGGGACACAGTGTCCCAAGAGGACACTATGGCCCTAGGGCCGAGCGGGGGAGCACAATGTCCCCAGGGTCGAGAAGGGGAGCGCAATGTCCCCGGGCCCGAGCGGGGGCGTGGAATGGGAGCTGGTGGCTGGGGGTCTGTGGGGGCGAAGATCCTTAGTGTCAGAGTTCCCGAGTGGGGGTGCGGAGGTCCAGGTTGGGAAAGGATGAGGCGGGTGCGGGTCCGGGCGGTCCAAGGCTCAGCTCCCCGGGGGAGGCGGAGGAGGCGCAGATGAGTCGGCGAGCGGCAGGCAAAGGGGAGGGCTTGTCGGGAATCGGGGCCGGGCGGGCCGAGGCTGCGCCTCAGGGGAGCAGAGTTCCCGAGCCCACGCGGTAATGGCTCCAATGCTCCGGGCGATGACAAGGCTCAGCTTCCCGGGAGAGAGGGGCGGTCTCGGCGTGGATGAGTCGGTGGTCGGTGGCCAAAAAGCTGCTAAAGTTGGCGGTCGGTGGCCAAAAAGCAGCTAAAGTCGGCGGTCGGTGGCCAGAAGGCTGCTAAAGAGCTAGCCTGGAAATGGGGGGCAGGCAGTCCAAGGAACCGCCGCCTGAGAGGAGAGCTCCTGAGTCCATGTGGTGGCCGATTCGGTTGGGAAGAGGGGAAGCGGCGGTCTAAGACTCACCCCCAGGGGAGTAGAGATCCCGAGCCCACGTGGTAATGGCTCCAAGGCTCCAAGGCTCCGGGCGATGACAAGGCTCAGCTTCCTGGGAGAGAGGGGCGGTCTCGGCGTGGATGAGTCGGCGGTCGGTGGCCAAAAAGACGCTAAAGTCGACGGTCGGTGGCCAAAAGGCTGCTAAAGAGCTAGCCTGGAAATGGGGGGCAGGCAGTCCAAGGAATCGCCGCCTGGGAGGAGAGCTCCCGAGTCCATGTGGTGGCCGATTCGGTTGAGAAGAGGGGGACCGGCGGTCCTTCAGACTAGCCTATCTAGCCCCTCTGAACTTTTAAAATTTACTGCGGAACAAGATGCTCCCCTGTAGTACAAAGTCTCCCACGATGTTTTCTAGGTGGATGACTGTGTGTTATAGGGCTGCTGCTTTTCTTTCCCACTTCATTCTCATTGCCTTGTGGGGTAGGAACTGGGACACATTGTGGGCCACTGATGTGCCTTCTGTTCCTCTCCAACTCAGCCACTCATCCCTGCTCCAAATCAAGGCAAGGGAGAATGGAAATTAATCTCTGCTGGTAACCCACCCACCCTTACAATAGGTCCATCCTTGTTGCGCCTTCTGCATCCCTATGAACTGTGTGTCAATGCCGAGCCCCATTTTATCAATGGCAAAAAATGAGACCGAGTGACATTGGGTGATTTATCTAGGGCCATGCCAGGGGTCAGTAGTGCAATTGAACATTGATCCTGATTTTACGTGAATCCCAATGCTCCGTTATTGCTCCACTATTTAACCATTGTGTCATGGAGCATCAGGAAGCTATCGAATCTGTCCTTGTTTGAGAATAGTGTGGGCGGTCATGTAGATTATGTTTTTTCAGTCACATTGGATCCCATGGAGAGAACTTTCCCTCTTAGTTACATCATCTTTGGTCTTGAAGGATAGTTATTTCTCTCTCTCTCTCTCGTATATATGTGTTTGTGTATGTATATGTACTTACATATATATATATATATATATATCATATGGAGGATGACTGTAGTATGGAAAAACAGCTTCACTGAGGACACAGGATTCCTCTTCTGAAGGTTCAGGATTCAGTTGAAACAACCAAAGTCCCAATAACACTCTTTTTAGAAAGCATCACAATTAGGCTTCAAATGATGAAATGCTGACCAAGCTCTATCTGGACCAGCTCATATATGTTGCTACATTTTGGAAGCAGCTAGCCAACTAATTTGGTTTAATCATCATAAGAAAAGCAAGAAGGAGAAAAGGCGTACTTTTCTCATCTAATGTATTGTGTTCCAGAATGCCAGTCCTACAGGCTTACGTGCTTTTGCTGATGTTACACAAAGGATTTATATATGAAATAAATATTCTTAAATCTTTATAAGGTGCCTAAAATATTTATGGTTGTTTTAGTTTGGTTTGTATGCCATATTGCTCTCCTACATTAAACAGTTTTTACACCATCAAGCTTTCACATTAATCATTTCAGTCTGTGCTCAGCTATCCTTACGTTTCAGCAGCCGGAGCCAAATGATCTAATTTCTCCTTTGGCTGTTTTATCCAATGGTTCATAAACCTTTGGCTATTATTATATTAGTGAGGCACATTTTGACACCAACATGTCAAGTTGACGTGTTTCCCATTTCTTAGGAGAAGTCATGATTAAAATGGAATTTTCTTCTAGGAATATATTATGTAGCACATTTTGCCTAATAAAATTAAAAAGCGAACACGTGGTCTTTCATAAATGCTCAGTGTGCTGAAATAGATGCTACTGAGCCATTCAAAATCATCTCCTTTCTGTCTTCCAAATTCATGGACTACTTTCAATACCTATTTCAAAAATGAGGAAATCAGGTATATGAAAGATATAGTCAGAGTCAGTGTTGAAGTATAGAAACAAGATTCTTGGATTAGGTTCCCAGTTTCCCCTCTGAGTTTTATGTGTAATGTTGTCATATCTGTAAGGCCCCATTTTTCCACCTGTAAAGAAGGTCCAGTGGTATTTAAGGCAGTTAGATGAAAGAAGCTAAAAGATATTCTATCTTTGATTAATCATAGCAGATCTGCTTTTGACATCTGTCATCATAAAAAGTGCAGAGAAAATGGACTATATGTACATATAGAAACCAGCGTGGTTCCTTTTTTGTTCATGGAATTTTTGTGAGTTTACACTAAGGCAAGTATAGTAATCTCCTTAAACTCACTCGAAGCAACACACATCCAACTCGGGGCTTTGAATCTGCCACTCTTATCTGATGCAGACTATTTTTCAGCAATATATGCCTGGTGTTCTTCAGTCTGTTCACTTGCTGAGAGGAGAATTTTGGTGTTGGAGAGAAAAAACAACAAATGCAAATGGAAGCAGTGTGGCCTAATGGAAAGAGCAGGGGGTTGGGTGTCGGAAGTTGTGGATTCTAATCCTGGCTCTGCCTCTTGCCTGCTGTGTGATCCTGGGCAAGTCACTTAATTTCTCTGTGCCTTAATTTCCATAACAGGAAAATGGGGATTCATTACCTGTTCTCCCTCCAACTTAGACTGTATATCCCATGTGGACAGGGACGGTATCTGACTTGATTATCATAAATCTACCCAGAGCTTAGTACAGTGCTTGGCACATAGGGCTTAACAACTACCACTATAATGATGATGATGATGATTTCCATAGTCTAAAGTCAACTGGCTTATTAGTTTACCTTTGTTCTGTAAATTTTAAGTGTAATACTGTTTCGTGGAAGGTGTTTGAGTTATGGGTTTCAGAATTTGCAAATATGCAAAATTGCAAAAGTGTCCAAAGTTTGCAAATATGCAAAAATTTTAGGGCCCATTCTGAAAAGTGAATACGTGCTGTTCATGTTAGCACGTATGGCACTGATGAAGCAAAAAGAAAGATTCTAGGAGGAGCTACATATTCACTGTGGCGGTGCCAATATCTGTCAAGCTGAATGTTATGAGAAATTTCAACACCCAAGTGGGTAGTCATGCTAAAATGTAGAGGAAAAACTAGTCGACTACAGAGCATTGGTAAGTTGGATAACATTTATTGTCTACTATTTAATGAATCTGCTAAACATCAACTTCTAGTCATCAACTCAATACCCCGCTTACCAAATAAGAGAAAAACATCTTGAATGCCTCCAGGATCTAAGCAGTGGGACTTTCTTGACTATATCATTGTCCAGCAGGGAAACTGTTCATATTATTGCCACTATGTGTGGCACCAAGCTAGGCCTGATGTTGACTTGATAAGATCTAAAGTTTCAATAGTGATAAACAGTGAGTTGCAAAATGACATCTAAACCATCCAGATGGCTGAACAAAAAAACTCCTGGAAATTGAAGACACTTGCAAGAAGCTTTGCAAAAACATCAAAGCAATTAATTCTGTTCGAGTAAGAACCCCATCTGCCTCTACCATTTCAACTAGCAAATGGCTGACTCTATGACATATCGTCTAACCGAGCAGCAGTTAAGAATGTGTGCACTGTTAGCAAACACCAGACATCAAAGTAAGCCTGGATGGGTAAAGTTCCCTGCTCCAGCAATTAAAAGAAAAGCTCAAACAAGTCCTCAGTTTCCAGGCACTTATCGTATCCCGTCTTGATTACTTTTTATCAACCTCCTTGTTGACCTCCCTGCCTCCTGTCGGTCAGTCAAGTCAGTCAGTCAGTCGTATTTATTGAGTGCTTACCATGTAAACAGTACTGTACTAAGCCCTTGGAAGAGTAAAATATAACACTATAACAGACACATTCTCTGCCCACAACAAGCTTGCAGTCTAGAGGGGGAGACAGGCACTAATATCAATAAATAAATTAAAGATATGTACGTAAGTGCTGTGGAGCTGGGAGGGCAGATGAGTGAAGGGAGTGAGTCAGGGTGATACAGAAGCTAATGGAAGAAAAGGAAAAGAGGACTTAGGGAAGGCCCTCTTGGAGGAGATGTGCCTTCAGTGAGGTTTTAAAGGGAGGGGAAGAGTCATTGTCTGTTTGGTACGAGGAAGGAAGGAAATCCAGGCCAGAGGTCGGGGGCAAGGCAAGCAAGTTCAGTAGGCAAGCTCAAGGTACAGTGAGAAGGTTAGCATTAGCGGAGTGAAGTGTTTGGGCTGGGTTGTAGTAGGAGGAGTAGCAAGGTGAGATAGGAGGGGGCAAGGAGAGGAGCCACTGGTGAGGCGTTTCTGTTTGATGTGGAAGTGGATGGGGAACCATGGTTCCCCATCCACTGGAGGTTCTTGAGGAATGGGGGAAGATGACCTGAATGTTTTTGTAGAAAAATGATCCAAGCAGCAGAGTGTAATATGGACTGGAGTGGGGAGATACAGGAAGCTGGGACGTCAGCAAGGTGGCTGATGCAGTGATTTAGGTGGGACAGGATAAGTGATTGGTTTAGTGTGGTAGCAGTTTGGATGGAGGGAAAAGGGTGGATTTTAGCAATGTCGTGAAGATGGAAGCAACAGGATTTAGTGATGGATTGAATATGTGGGTTGAATGAGAGAGAGGAGTCAAGGAAAACACCAAAGATACAGGCTTGTGAGACAGGAAGGATGGTGATGACATCTACAGTGATGGTAAAGTCAGGGAGAGAACAGGGTTTGGGTGGGAACATAAGGAGTTCTATTTTAGACTCTCCAGTCAATACTTCACTCTGCAGCCAGGATCATTTTTCTCCAAAAAAGTTCAGGATGTGTTTCCCCACCCCTCAAAAACTCTCCGGTAGTTGCCCATCCACCTCCATATCAAACAGACACTCCTCACCATTGGCTTTCAAGCACTCAATCACCTTGCCCCCTCCTACTTTACCTCACTACACTCCTACTACAACCCAGTCCATATGCTTTGCTCCTCTGATGTCAATTTGCTCACTGTACCTCAATCTCATCTATCTCGCCACCAATCTTTGGCCCACATCCTGCCTCTAGCCTGGAACGCCCTCCCTTTTCATAACAGACAAACACACTCCTCACCTTCAAAGCCTTATTGACAGCAAGAGGCCTTCCCTGACTAAGCCTTCTTTTCATCTTCTCCCACTCCCTTGAATGTTATCCTTGCATTTGGATTTGCTCTCTTTATTCACCTCTTCCTCAGCTCCACAGTATTTATGTACATATCCATATAGATTATAAATTATTTATATTAATGCCTCTCCCCCTCTAGACTATAAGCTCATTTGAGCAGGGAACATATCTACCGACTCTGTTGTATCGTACTCTCCCAACTGCATAGTACAGGGCTCTGCACCCAATAAGTGCTTACTAAATTGATTGATTTTATCCAAATGAGATTTGGGGATGAAGAACCTGTACAAAGTGAGTGATTATAATGCTAGAGACTTAGGCAGCGCCACTCACGTTCTCTCACCCCGAGTGTCATGTTCCCACTGGTGAATAGCGTGCAGCAAATGAGTAGATGGGCAGGGGTGCAATGCATTGCACAATACATATGCGGTCTTTTCCCACGTCCGTCAACTATGGACAGAACTGGGATTAGAAGCCTGGCCTCCTGATTACTGGAGCAGTGCTTTTTCCACTGGACCATCATACAATTAAAAACAGATGGTCTTAAAATCCTTGTTTAAATACCAAATTCCTTTGTGTTGTGTGTTGTGTGTGTTTTCTCTCTCCTGAATTTTGTTCTGTCATCCTTTTAACCTCCTGCTGCCCACTTGGTACTTCTTGCTGTTACTACCCAATGACCTTGAAGTGCAGGACACTGATACAGGTGTCGGTTCATCTCCGCTTAGAACACAGTTGGTCAAACCACCTCCGCTGACCCCACGTGATGCCAGTTTGCCTCCCACTGCTGGGGATTTTTTCTTTCTCTAAACTCTCTAAACTTTAATTACTGAACTTTTAATCATGTAATAAACTGGCATAGGTTTTCCCAACAAGTACAGAATGCCACAGAGAACTTCTTTTTAAAGAAATGATCCCCCTCTAGACTGTAAGGTAACCAATGACCTTCATGCCAAATCTGACGGCCTCTATTCTATCCTCATCCTCCTTGACCGCCCAGCTGCCTTTGACACTGTAGACCACTCCCTTCTCCCGGAAACTTTATCCAAGCTTAACTTCTCTGACCCTGTCCTCTTTTGGTTCTCCTCCTTTCTCTCTGACCGGTCCTTCTCAGTCTCTTTTTCAGGCTCCTCCTCTGCCCCCCACCCACTGACAGTAGTGGGGGGTGTCCCTCAAGGCTCAGTTCTGTGTCCCCTTCTTTTCTCCATCTACACTAACTCCCTTGAAGAACTCATTAACTCCCATGGCCATTCTATGTGGATGATTTCCAAATCTATATCTTCCACCCTGATTACTCTCCTTCTCTGCAATCTAGCATTTCACCCTGGTGTTGCCCTTGACTTATCTCACTCATTCAACCCACATATTTTATCTATCAGCAAATTCTTTTGGTTCTATCTTCACAGCATTGCTAAATCCTCCCTTTCTTCTCCATCCATATGCTGATCCAAGCACTTTTCCTATCTCACCATGGTTACTGCATCTGCAGCAGGGAAGCAGCATGATGTAGTGGATAAAGCATGGGCCTGGGAGTCAAGTCATGGGTTCTAATCCTGGTTCTGCCACTTGTCTGCTGTGTAGCCGTGGGCAAGTCACTTGACTTCTCTGTGCCTCAGTTACCTCATCTGTAAAAAGGGGATTAAGACTGTGAGCTTTCCACGGGACAGGGACTATGTCCAAACCAATTTGCTTGTATCCACCCCAGTGCTTAGTACAGTGTCTGGCACATAGTGAGCACTTAACAAGTACCATAATTATTATCTGCCTTCTCTCTGACTTCCCTGCCTCCTGTCTCTCCCCACTCGAGTCTATACTTCACTCTGCTACGTGGATCATTTTTCTTAAAAAAAATTCAGTCCATGTCTTTCCACTCCTTAAGAACCTTCAATCATTGTCCATCCACCACCGCATCAAACAGAAACTCCTTGCCGTCGTCTTTAAAGCACTCCATCAGCTCACCCATTCCTACCTCACCTCATCGATCTACTACAGCCCAGTCTGCACACTTTCACTCCTCTAGCGCCAACTTACTCACTGTACCTTGATCGCGTCTATCTCATGGCTGACCACTTTCCCACATCCTCCCCGTAACCTAGAACTCCCTCCCTTTTCCCCTCCTCCATGCCCCCCCTCCATATATGCCAGTCCAACACTCACCCCACCTTCAAAGCATTATTTGGATCAAATCTCCTCCAAAATGTCCTCCCCGATTAGGCCCTCTTTCCCCCCGGACTAAGTGCATAGGTGACACATTAGAGAGGGAAAACAGTGTGGGGAGATGAGGGATTCCAAAATGCAAATCTTCCCATTCCCTCATTTTTTTCCTAAACTCAAGTTCCCCACCTTTAAGATTCTAGGAAGGTATTCTCAGGGCATCAAATATAGCATAGGCCTCCTCTCACAACCACCATATGGTATAGCCCCCAGGGGTTTTCTCTGGGCTACTCTAATGGGGATAACTAAGCCGTGTCCAGCCACCAAGACCTTGAACTTTCTGCCTAGCTCCTTTTTCATATTTTTATTATTCATTCATTCATTCAATAGTATTTATTGAGCACTTACTATGTGCACAGCAGTGTACTAAGCGCTTGGAATGTACAATTCGGCAACAGAGACAATCCCTGCCCCATGATGGGCTCACAGTCTAATCGGGGGAGACACAGCAGAACAAAACGTAACAAAACAAAAACAAGACATTAACATGATAAATAGAATCAAGGGATGTACACCTCATTAACAAAATAAATAGGGTAATAAATAATATATACAAATGAGCACAGTGCTGAGGGCGGGGGGGGTGGGGAGAGGGAGGAGCAGACGGTGGGGTGGGGAGGGGAAGGGGAGCGGAGGGAAAGGGAGCTCAGGGGAGGGGAAGGGGGAAGGGGGAGGAGCAGAGGGTGGAGGGGGAGCAGAGGGAAAGGGGGGTGCTCAGTCTAGGAAGGCCTCTTGGAGGAGGTGAGCTCTCAGTAGAGCTTTGAAGAGGGGAAGAGAGTTAGTTTGGTGGACGTGAGGAGGGAGGGCATTCCAGGACAGCGGAGGACGTGGACCAGGGGTCGAGGGTGGGATAGGCGTGAGGAGGTGAGCGGCAGAGGAGCGGAGTGTATGGGGTGGGCAGTAGAAAGAGAGAAGGGAGGTGAGGTAGGAGGGGGCAAGGTGATGGAGAGCTTTGAAGCCAAGAGTGAGGAGTTTTTGTTTTGTGCAGAGGTTGATAGGCAACCACTGGAGGTTTTTAAGGAGGGGAGTGACACGCCCAGAGCATTTCTGTAGGAAGATGATTTGGGCAGCGGAATGAAGAATAGACTGAAGTGGGGAGAGACAGGAGGAAGGAAGATCAGAGAGAAGGCTGACACAATAATCCAGCCGGGATATTATGAGAGCCTGTACCAGTAAGATAGCCATGGATGGAGAGGAAAGGGTGGATCTTGGCGATATTGTGAAGGTGAGACCGGCAGGTGTTGGTGATGGATTGGATGTGTGGGGTGAGTGAGAGAGACGAGTCAAGGACGACACCAAGGTTGCGGGCCTGTGAGACGGGAAGGATGGTCGTGCCGTCCACAGTGACAGGGAAGTCAGGGAGAGGACAGGGTTTGGAAGAGAAGATAAGGAGCTCAGTTTTAGACCCGTTGAGTTTTAGGTGGCAGGCAGACATCCAGGTGGAGACATCCTGGAGGCAGGAGGTGATACGAGCCTGAAAGGAGGAAGAGAGAACAGGGGAGGAGATGTCAATTTGGGTGTCATCTGCAGAGTTGATAGTTGAAGCCGTGGGAGCGAGTGAGTTCACCAAGGGAGTGAATCTAGATGGAGAACAGAAGAGGGCCAAGAACTGACCCTTGAGGAACCCCTACAGTTAGTGGATGGGAGGGAGAGGAGGAGCCCATGAAGGAGACCGAGAATGAATGGCAAGAAAGATAAGAGGAGACCCAGGAGAGGACGGAGTCCATGAAGCCAAGGTGAGATAAGGTATGGAGGAGAAGGGGATGGTCGACAGTATCAAAGGCAGTTGAGAGGTCGAGGAGGATTACGATAGAGTAGGAGCCATTGGATTTGGCAAGAAGGAGGTCAAGGGTGACCTTAGAGAGAGCAGTCTCAGTAGAGTGGAGGGGATGGAAGCCAGATTGGAGGGGGTCCAGGAGAGAATGGGAATTAAGGAATTCTAAGCATCGAGTGTAGACGACTCGTTCTAGGATCTTGGAAAGGAAGGGTAGTAGGAAGATAGGGCAATAACTGGAAGGGAAAGTGGGGTCGAGAGAGGGTTTTTTTTTAGGATGGGGGAGACATGGGCATGTTTGAAGGCAGAGGGGAAGAAGCCATTGGAGAGTGAGTGGTTCAAGATAGAAGTTAAGGAGGGGAGAAGGGAAGGGGCGATAGTTTTTATAAGGTGAGCGGGAATGGGGTCCGAAGCACAGGTGGAAGGGGTGGCACTTGCGAGGAGGGAGGAGATCTCCTCTGAGGATACTGCAGGGAAGGATGGGAAAGTAGGGGAGAGGGTTGCGGGGGGGGGGGGGGGAGGGGTGACTTTGGGCAGCTCAGACCTGATTGTGTTAATTTTCATGACGAAGTAGATGGCCAGATCGTTGGAGGGGAGGGATGGGGGAGGGAGAGGAACAGGGAGCCTGAGGAGAGAGTTAAAAGTCCGGAACGATTGGCGGGGGTGATGGGCATGGGCGTCAATGAAGGAAAAAAAGTTCCTGGCTTCAAACTCAATAACTGAACTGGCATTGGTGTAGTCTTCTTTAAATTCATACATGAGGAGAGGATCTGACTGGTGGCTATGTGGATAGATTCCCATTAACTTATCTTTTGAGACTGGCCAGCAAAGATCGTGTCCACTGTGCCATGCTGTTTTCTGAAGCCGTATCGTGATTCTAGAAACACTCGGCATGAAACAGCAACATGGCATAGTGGATAAAGCATGGGCCTGGGAGTCAGAAGGTCATTGGTTCTAATCTCAGCTCTACCACCTATCTGCTGGGTGACCTTGGGCAAGTCACTTCACTTCTCTTTGCTTCACTTACCTCATTGGTAAAATGGGGATTGAGACTGTGAGCCCCACGTGGCACAGGGACTGTGTCCAATCTGATTTGTTTGTATCTAACCCAGCACTTAGTACGGTGCTTGGCACATAGTAAGCCCTTAGCAAATACCATAATAGTACTAATTATTATTATTTAGCTGATGCCATTTTTCAATAGCTGGTCCAGGAATACTCTGGCTAGGATCTTGCTGGCAATGGAAAGTAATGAGATGCTTTGATTAATAGCTGCAGTCAAGCAGTCAATCAATAGTACTTAATGATCACTAACTGAATGCAGAGCATTGTACTAAATGATTGGGAGAGTACGAGAGAAGACAAATACCAAGTGCTTAGTACAGTTCTCTGCACACAGTAAGTGCTCAATACGTATGATTGACTGTTTCAGGATTCCCTCCTTGTCTATGATGAGGCTGGAGCCGCCTTCACTCTTCAGAGATGCTGTGATGACACGTACAGGACCATATAGTCTTTAATGCAGTGTAGAAGTTCTTGGTTTCTTGGCAGTCTGCATCACCATAGATCTCTTCCAATTTGGCATCCACCACCTGTCACTAATGTTCCTTAACTTGATTTGTATGTCATGATGCCAATTTCTTTAAGCCTCACTCCAGTCAGTCATAAGGTGCTGCATGGTGTTGTTGATGCCTTAGATGTTTCTATCAATTAATGATATTTATTGAATGCTTACTATGTGCAGAGCAGTGTATTGAGCTCTTGGGAGAGTACAACAGAATTAGCAGATGCATTCTCTGCCCATAACGAGCTTGCAGTCTTATAATAATAATAATTTTGGTATTTGTTAAGTACTTACTATGTGCCAAGCACTGTTCTAAGTGCTGGGGTAGATACAGGGTAATCAGGCTGTCCCACATGGCGCTCACAGTCTTAATCCCCATTTTACAGATGAGGCAACTGAGGCACAGAGAAGTTAAGTGGCTTGTCCAAGGTCACACAGCAGACAAGTGGTGGAGCCAGAGTTAGAACCCATCTCCTCTGACTCATTGCAAGTAGAGTTTTAATCTCATTTGCACTAAACCAGTCTCGGTGAGGTTGACTAGCCCTATTTCTTGATGACTGCTTGGCAGATGGTTATCTCGGAGAATTGCCCATTCAGTGTTCATGTTGGAGATTTTCCCTCTGCTCCCTCTACCCCCCCCTTCACCTCTCCGCAGCTAAGCTCTCTTTTCCCCCCTTTCCTCTGCTCCTCCCCCTCTCCCTTCCCATCCCCTCAGCACTGTACTCACCTGCTCAACTGTATATATTTTCATTACCCTATTTATTTTGTTAATGAGATGTACATCACCTTGATTCTATTTATTTGCTATTGTTTTAATGAGATGTTCATCCCCTTGACTCTATTTATTGCTATTGTTCTTGTCTGTCTGTCTCCCCCGATTAGACTGTAAACCCGTCAAAGGGCAGGGACTGTCTCTATCTGTTACCGATTTGTACATTCCAAGTGCTTAGTACAGTGCTCTGCACATAGTAAGTGCTCAATAAAGACTATTGAATGAATGAATGAATGATTGAGTTTCCTCTTCCAATGAGACTGTTGTAATGTGGCTACAGACCTCCTCAGGGAGTGCCCTCATTCCCCAGCAGCTTGTGATTTAGATGCCTCAGTGGTTTGGAAGCAATTTTTCAGTAGGATTGTTAGATGGTCAGTGTGATCTTGGAACCTATCAGACAATGGTCTGTCCAGCATGACTGCTGTGATCCATATATCTTAGAGGTCTCCTTGACTCACGATTCATTCATTCACTCATTCATTCAATCATATTTATTGAGTGCTTACTGTGTGCAGAGCACTGTGAGATGTTACCTGTTTATGTTGTGGATGCATCCAAGACGTTGTTAGTGGTCTCAAGGTGGAGAAGCAGCATGGTGTAGTGGGTAGACCACAGGCCTGGGAGTCAGAAGGGAATGGGAATTGAGACTGTGAGCCCCACATGGGGCAGGGACTGTGTCCAACCCGATTTGCTTGCATCCACCCCAGCGTTTAATACAATGCCTGGCACACAGTAAGCGCTTAAATGCCATAATCATTATTAGTATTATATTCATTCAGCAAGAATAGACCATTGTTATGAATTTGCCAATCCCATGTGGCCCAAATGACTTTCTCCCATATATAGACGTCAGTACCAATTCTAGCATTAAAATCCCCTATCACGACAAGTTTGAACTATGTTGGCACTCCTGTGATGAGTTTGTCTAAATCCTTGCAGAAACTTTCTTTTTCTTCAATGTAGATCCTTATTGTAGGGCACATGGGTTTATAATGGAGGCAAAGTGCTTTTGTTTCAGGGACAGGCAAAACCTCATTATATGGTCACTTATACCTCTAAATGAGAGGTAGATGGGTTAGATGTCATTTTGCAACACAATATTTATCACTATTGGAAGTTTAGATCTTATTAAGCTGACATCATAGTGGCAATTATATGAATAATTTGGCAGGCCCAGTATTTGCGATAGTCTGATTGCAAATCCAACGTCTGATAGCTATTATTATGAAGAAGAAAACCTCCCCAAAAGAAGGTATATCCAACTGACTGTCTGAACTGTTTATTTGTATATACCCCAGGGTTTGGCGCAACATTCAACATGGTCAGCCTGGTGGATAGAGCACGGAATGGAATGGCTTTTTGTCCCATCCCCCCACCATGAAAGACTTGGCCAGCCCCATTGAGACTGTGAGCCCCACTCGGAACAGGGACTGTGTCCAACCCAGTTTGCTTGTGTCCACCCCATCGCTAGTACAGTGCCTGGCACATAGTAAGCGCTTAACAAATACCATAATTATTATTATTATTACCAGACCGATTCCATTTCATTGGCCAGAGCCACCATTAGCTAGAAATGAGCACATTCCTCCACCGGCTCAGTCAGCAGATCGGTGGAATAATCCTCGGTCGGTTTTGCGGACAATGTATGAAGGGCCCCAGAGAACAGGAAGCACTGTTAACGGATCGATGGAGCAATCCTCGGCCGTTATTACAGACCATGAGTGTGAGTTATTACAGACCAGAGAAGTGGTATTCACCCACTCCTGCCCTGTTTGACTGAAAACGGGCCGTTAGCACACCACCCTGGCTGAGGGCCCTGCATGGACCAGACAGCCTATAAAACCAGTGCCTAGGGAACAGCTCTTTGTAGCAGGATGAGACCCGTACCCAGAGGGTGGGATGCCTCCTCTGTGATGGCCAGTCCCAGTAACACCATGAGGAACCCACTGGGAATGTGAATATCCCCTGCTGTTGACCTAGATTAGGGCTAGGCATACCCCTTGGGCTGAGCCCGCATGACTGACCTGTAGGTGTGTCCCTTAATAATGATTATGGTACTTTTTAAGCATTTGCTGTGTGCCAAGCACTGTTCTAAGTGCTGGGGTAGATACAAGTTAATCAGGTTGGACAGAGTCCTTGTCCCACCTGGGGCTCACACTTTTAATCCTCATTTTACAGATGAGGTAACTGAGGCACAGAGAAGGGAAGTGACTTGCCCAAGGTCACACAGCAGGCACGTGGCAGAGCCAGAATTAAAACCCAGATCCTTCTGACTCCCAGGCCCGTGCTCTAACTACTAAGCCACGCTGCTTCATAAGGACCTGATACTGTTTACCCTTATTTACCTTTGGGAAGGGATTATAACGGGTCTGTGTGTCTGCTTTCTTTCTCTCGCTTTATCTTTGTGTGTCTCTTTCTCTCCCTCCCTTTTTGAGAACCTGTGTTCTTTGCGTTAGTGTTGGGCTCATGGCTGTGAAACCCAGAGCCCTCCCGACAAATGGGATGACTGCGAGTGGCTTCAATGAACCACTGTGTTGCCTGTTGGCATTTGTATTCTTTCTATGCATGTTCTTCCTCATCTGGTACTGTGAACACGGATGGCTGAATCAAGACTCTTGCATTCTTATCGGCTGGATGTGACTTGTCTGTTTAACCCTGGCTCATAGCGAGGGCGAAAGCCAGATCCCCGAACCCTGGGTCCTAGCTACTGTTGACAACCCCCTCAGTTGCAAACCCTGCTCTGCCCTTAAAGCCTGTATTGGAGACCAAAGGAGACTGAGTATGGAAGTGCTCAATGTATGCTATGAAGGAGTGGAATAGAATAGAATGTGTGGGGTTGACCACGGACTTGTCCCTTTTGTATCCAGCCCCACCCCTCATATTTCCCCTTCCTCAATAAGAACCCACTGATAAATCTGGTGTGAACATGAAGACAAGCTTCCTCACAAGTTCCCCTTTGATAAGTTAAACCATGGAAGGGAACTGGAAGTTGAAGAGCAAACGAAAACATAAAGGTGGGAATGGCTTACCATTCTTGCTGAACTTCTTTTGTATATATCCAGTATACAGTATCAAATGGCAAGATAGAATCATTGAGGGTGAGGCCTTGAGATGTAGTTAATTTACCACTAAATTAAACATTTCTTGTTCATTCAATCGTATTTATTGAGCGTTTACTGTGTGCAATGCACTATAACAAGCGCTTGGGAGAGTAGAATATAACAATGAACAGACACATTCCCCGCCCACAACGAGCGTAAGGTGGAGAATGGATGACAGCAGGATAGCCAAACGGCTGCCCTCTGGTGAGAGGAAGTGTAGGAGGAGGGAATCATAAGCAAGAAGGCAGAAAAAACATTTCAAAGGCCCGCTGAAGCAAAGCCTCAAGACACCATGGCATAGTTGTAGACAGCTGGGAGAGAGTAGCAGAAGAGAGCTGAGCCTGTGGGAAGCAATTAGGAATTGAAGTGATGGTTTCAGAATGGGGGTTTCTAAAAGATTGCAACATCAAGGGGAAGAATTTAAAAATAATAGCCAAACACTGCAGTTAGCAAATGTGACAGAACAGCAAGGGACACTTTTCACCCACGCATGGTGAAAGGGACTGTTGGTCAAGAGTTGGATTTATATGCCACAGTTACTCAGATAAAATCTAATCACCGGTAGTGACATCTTTGAACACCTTAAGTCAACTAGATACAGATGTCTGTATGCTCAGATTTTTTCATGATATCTCTGTTAGTCTTTCCTGCAGCGAACATTGCTCTGGACAATATTATGCAAAATATATCGCCGAACATCACATAAAAGATTGATTAATGTGGGATGGAATCAAACAATACTCAAAGGCAATCAGGGTGTTAAATTCTCTTGACTTCACTTGTAATCAAAACTGCCTGAATCATGTACAGTAAATTTGATTTATGAACCCTAGAGTATTTAATCTATCAATCTGACTCCAAGATGTAATTGTCAGAAAGGATTGTGTGGATGCACAATGGCAGATACAAGTGTTTCTAAAGTTCCCAGTGGATATTGTTTTATTTTAAATGTCTTCAAGTAATAATTTTTTTTTCAGTGGAGGAATTGAAAAGAAGAAAATATCCATGAGCATGGTTCAAAATCCTAACCAACTCTTAAGTTTGGTTTGCATGTTGATAGCCCAAATGGTCCATTAAAAATACATGAATACAGATGGCTGTATGGAAGAAAGTCCCAGCTGCTTATGCCTGTACAATTCTCATGCACATGTTCTCAGATGAGGTGTCTAAACCTTCAGAAAAACGTTTAAGCAAAAAGGCACAACAGGAGGTGTAGTTATTCTGATATAATCATAGCTCTCCTCCCCCCACCACAATATTATTAGGCATGAAAACTAGCCAAGTGCTTAGTTCCCACAAGGGCATGATTATTTCATGATAACATTCCCTGGAGTGGTCTTATTGGTATTATAAAAAGCGTTTATTGAAGAGAGAGCCTATATTTTTGGTATTGGCTGTAAAGACTATTGAGCAGCAGTCACAGCTGAGGCAGTGATTCACATTGATTAATTTAGAGCTTTAGAATTGTCATTAGCCAATCAAAACTCCCTCCCGAGCAGTCTTAAATAAAAGCAGAATTTATAGAAAGCGGGGATAAATGTAGATAGCATTTATGCCCTCAGCTTCCTGCTGCAAACAGCAACAAATATGTAGGCTTGACTTGCTCACGCTGCTGGAAAATGTGAATCGCCGAAAATCTTCCTGCCACAAAATCAAATTCTGGCATCTGGTTGGATGTATTAATCCTTCCTGATCAATGATGGATCTGTTGTTTTCATCCTCTGACTGAAGAATTAGAGGTCTACTATAAGGACAGCCAAAATACAGCAAGAGGCCATAAAGACAGAATTTACACCCAAGCAACTTATGAGCTATTGACAATCCCCATGCTGTGTGTAAGGTATTGAAACATTGCACACCAGCTCATGAACAAATCCTATGGGATTGGGCTCCAGGCTCCCGGGTGTCATTTCTACACAGTCGTTTGGAAAATATCCTAAATTGTTCCTCTGTAGCACACCGTATCAAATTAGGTTCAGTCTTTGGTGTTGGGAAGGTTTTTTTGTGGGGGTAGGTGAGGGGGAGACTACTGCCTGACCCGCCTGACAGGTTTAATGACCCATTGTATATGCATGGATTTGCTTAAATAGTAGATCTCTTTGCCTTTGTTATGGGGGGAAAAAAGGCTTCTTGCTAATAGGCTCATTCTTGTGTATACCAATATGGCTTTGTGTTTTTAGCACACCCTTGCTCCCCCTTCTCCAACTAAATCAATCAATCACTGCCCAGACACATCTAATAGTCATTCAGGGCCTTTGAGTGGGGTGGGGTGGGAGGCATGGGAATCAAGGAGAATCTAGTCCAAAAGGAAATTAGACTTGCATGTGTCTTTCAGAGTTTGGCAGTAAGAACAGAAGGTGGATGACGAAGTCATCCTGACACTACTAATAGTATTAATAGTAATAATTGTGGTATTTGGCAAGCGCTTACTATGTGCCAAGTACTGTACTGAGTGCTGGGGTAGATACCAGGTGATCAAGTCCCACATGTGGCTCATAGTCTAAGTATGAGAGACAATCAATCATTCAGTTGTATTTACTGAGTGCTTACTGCCTGCAGAGCACTGTACTAAGTGCTTGGGAGAGTACAATATCGCGGTATTGGTAGACACTTTCCCGGCCCATAATGAGCTTACAGTCTAGAGGGGAAGGCAGATATTTATATAAGTAAAGAAATTATGGATATGTACATAAGAGCTATGAGGCTGAGGGAGGGTCGAATAAAGGGTGTAAAACCAAATGCGAGGGTGATGCAGAAGGGAATGGGAGATGATGAAATGAGGGCCTAGTTGGGGAAGGCCTCTTGGAGGAGATGTGCCTTCAGTAAGGCTTTGAAGGTGGGGAGAGTGATCGTCTGTCAGACATGAAGGGGGAGCGTGTTCCAGGCCACAGGCAGGACATGAGCAAGAGGTCGGTGGCAAGACAGACGAGCTCAAGGTACAGGGAGTAGGTTGGCATTAAAGAGTGAGGTGTGAGGGTTGAGTTGTAGTACAAAAAAACCTGTGAGGTAAGGAGGGAGGGGACAAGGTGATTGAATGCTTTAAAGCCGATGGTAAGGAATTTCTGTTTGATGCGGAGGTGGATGGGCAACCACTGGAGGTTCTTGGGGATTGGGAAAACATAGACTGGATATTTTGTAGAAAAATGATCTGGGCAGCAGAAAGAAGTTTGGACTGGAATGTGGAGAGACAGGAGACAGGGAGGTCAGCAAGGAGGCTGATGCAGTAATCTCAGGAACAGATATTGAATCCCCATTTTGCAGATGAAGGATCTGAGGGCCAGAGAAGTTAATAATGTTGGTATTTGTTAAGCGCTTACTATGTGCAGAGCACTGTTCTAAGCGCTGGGGGAGATACAGGATCATCAGGTTGTCCCACGTGAGGCTCACAGTTAATCCCCATTTTACAGATGAGGTAACTGAGGCACAGAGAAGTTAAGTGACTTGCCCACAGTCACACAGCTGACAAGTGGCAGAGCCGGGAGTCGAACCCATGACTTCTGACTCCAAAGCCCAAGCTCTTTCCACTGAGCCACGCTGCTTCCCATGTTAAGTTACTTGCCTGGGTCACATAGCAAGTAAATGGCAGAGCCAGGATTAAAACCCTAGGTCCTCTGACTCCCAGGCCTGTGCTCTTTCCACTAGGCCATGCTGTTTTCTGGCTAAATGTGTATTCAGACTTATCTTTATAATGGTGGCTATCCTCCATTTAGTTGTATTGTAAACACTTGTAATTAGATGGAATGCTGCCTTCTGTGTCGTCCATTCATTCACTCGTATTTATTGAGTGGTTACTGTGTGCAGAGCACTGTACTAAGCGCTTGGGAAGTACAAGTCTATGCAATTGGATCTCTGACCTTTGCACAGTTGATATTCGCCTCACCCCCAAACCCACAGTACATATCTTTAAATTACATATTATAAATTGCTTATTAATTTATATTAATGTCTGTCTCCCCCGCTAGACTGTAAGATCGTTTCGGGCAGGGAACATGTCTGTTAATTCTATTGTATTATACTCTGCCAAGCACTCAGTACAGTGCTCTGCACATAGTAAACCTGAGATCCGGGGCCAGATGAGGTAACTGAGGAAAAGAGAAGTGAAGTGACTTGCCCAAGGCCACACAGTAGACAAGTGGCCAAACTGAGATTAGAACCCATGACCTTCTGACTACCAGGCCCATATCTATCCACTATGTCAGGGGACAGAAAAAGCCAGAGAGGCTTCCATTTAGTTCCCTGCACAATTTAAATGCTACAAGGAAAAATCGTTTTCAGGACAATGTTGTGTCTGTGTTAGGGGGACTGAGAGTTTTTTGAGAAGTTTTTCCATAAAGGTATCATTCATTTTGTCTTCTGAATTTTCTGTTTTTTTCTCAAGTTTTCTGGATGGCTCGATAAGTGAAGTCTTTCAGCTTCTGAAGTGCTACCTGGTGATTTCTGGTGGGTGAATCAGCTTTTAGAATTCACTTGGCAGGCAGCTATGGGGATAGTGCCTGTGTTACTTGTTAAGCACTTACTATGTGCCAAGCTCTGTTCTAAGCACTGGGTAGATATGAGATAATCAGGGTTGGACCCTCCCTGTCCCAGATGGGGCTTGCACTCTTAGTCTCCATTTTAGGATGAGGTAACTGAGGCCCAGAGAAGTGAAGTGACTTGCCCAAGGACACACAGCAGACATGTGGCTCAGAAGCAGCATGGCTCAGTGGAAAAAGCACAGGCTTGAGAGTCAGTGGTCGTGGGTTCTAATCCAGGCTCTGTCACTTATCAGCTGTGTGACTTTGGGCAAGTCACTTAACTTCTCTATGCCTCAGTTACCTCATCTGGAAAATGGGGATTAAGACTGTGAGCCCCATGTAGGACAACCTGATTACTTTGTATCTACCCACTGCTTAGAATAGTGCTTGGCACATAGTAAGTGTTTAACAAATACCAAAATTATTATTATTATTATTATGTGGCAGAGGGTTTGTGGGGGAGGGAGTGGGGGAAACATCACCATTTTCTAGCAGTATCTTGGGTTTTCTGCAATGCTCTACCCTGCTTGGATTTAGCCCAATTCAGCCATCCTTTTGCCTGTTTTGGAAAAACCATGATAATAATAATAATTGTGATATCTGTTAATCGCTCACTATGTGCCAGGCACTATACTAAGCACTGGGGCTGATAGAAGATAATCAGGTTGGACACAGTCCCTATCCCTCATGGGACTCACACTCTTAATCCCCATTTTTCATATGTGGTAACTGAGGCCCAGAGAAGTGAAGCGACTTTCCCAAGGTCACACAGCAGACTAGTGGCCGAGCTGGGCTTAAAACCCAGGTCCTCTGGTTCCCAGGACCGTGCTCTTTCCACTAGGCCATGTTGCTTCTCAATAATAAATAATGAAGATCCAAACACTTGTTCATTCCAAGTGCTTAGTACAGTGCTCTGCACATAGTAAGCGCTCAATAAATACTATTGAATGAATGAATGAAAGAGGAGTCTTTTCGAAGATGAAAGACCTGTTGATTTCACCCAATATTTTTTCTCCCCCAGAGTTTTTCTCTTCTTAGCGTTCTTTACATTTCTATACCTCCATGGGCAAAGGGCCGGGAAGAGGTTCCATTTGGCCAAATCAAGGATGCTTCATTCATTCATTCATTCATTCATTCATTCATTCATTCATTCATTCATTCACTCAATCATATTTATTGAGTGCTTACTATGTGCAAAGCCTTGGACTAAGTGCTTGGAAAAGTACAATGTAACATCAGACACATTCCCTGCCCACAACGAGCTGCCCACAGGAGGCCTTCCCAGACTGAGCCCCCCATTTCTCTGCTCCTCTTCCCCTCCCCATTGCCCCGACTCCCTCCTCTGCTCTACCCCCCTCCCCGCCCCACAGCACTTGTGTATATTTGTACATATTTATTATTCTATTTACTTTATTAATGCTGTGAATATATCTATAATCCTATTTATTTATATTGATACTATTGATGCCTGTTAGTTTTGTTTTGTTGTCTGTCTCTCCCCTTCTAGATTGTGAGTCCATTGTTGGGTAGGGATAGTCTCTCTTTGTTGCTGAACTGTACTTTCCAAGCGCTTAGTACAGTGCTCTGCACACAGTAAGTGCTCAATAAATGTGACTGAATGAATGAAAATTCTCAATAAAAACCAGATTGATTGATGGAGATCTTATCTCAGTGCTATTGAAGTCTCTCAGACTGCACAGAATAGGCCCTCAAAAAATAATTTAGTCCCATAGTCAACTGACTGGTCCTTTCAGTGAAAATAAAGGTCTCTCTTGCTACCTGTTGATGATGTTCAAAGTGTTCTGGACCCACATAAGCGGCAGTCTGAACACAATTTACCAGCCTTTTTGAAAGCTTTGGGGACCTTTGGGAGCAAATAATTTTCTGTCATTGTAGAAATGTTCTTTTTACTTCCATTTATGGTATCTGACCTTGCAGTCCGGATCTCCCATGCTGAATGACCCTTTGTGCTTTGATTAGGTATTGTTTGTGATTACACATAATGAGGTTCTACTTGGTTCTATTATGTAGATTAATAAGCACTGGGAAATAGAAGCAAAATAAGCATATCCCACCTGGTGCTCTCACCCTAGGTGTTCATGAGTGCTAGAAACCGAGAAAGCTATCAGGGCTGCTGGGGTTGGAGGTGTGTGTGTGTGGGTGAAAGGAGTGGTTAGAGGTAGAGTGGGGGAGAAATGTGTTACCGGGGTCTGGGCAGGGACTCTTCCAGTGGGCGACTAGGTCCTGATCTCTCCCTAGGTCCTGGCCAGACTTTGATCCTCTTCCTCCCGCCTGCATCTCCCACCACTCTGACTTCCCTTCTCGCTCCCACAAGCCACACACAAGGAGCTGAAAACTAGTCTCAGTCCGGGAAGCAGGAGAGAGCCTCCCGAGGTCTCAGGGGGGTGGTCTCCGGAGAGGTTCCGGTTGAGGTGGGGGCTCCTGGAAAACCATAGTCATTTGATACTTTGGCAGGTGCCTGCCTCATTCACTTACCTTGAGGGGAGAGGCTATGTCTGGTAAAATTGGACTCAGGTGGGACTAGGATGAAGGTAGCCAGAACAGATGGCCCTGTTCGGTAACAAGCCAGAGGCGGAGAACAGGCTTCCCATAGGATAAGTGGGCTGGGATCAGGAAGAGGTAGATTTAAACTCAGAGGAATGAAGCTAGCCTTTATAACAAGACTTGTGTATCCCCTTCCCCCGGCCCCAACCCTCCCCTCCAGGGGTGGGAGTGGGAAATAAATAAATGCTTAAACCGGCTCCTGAACACATGATTTCTTGTATATTAACTTGAACTAACTGTGTTTTCACTGAGTCTTCACTGTTTGTGGAGTACAGTATATGGGAATCTACTTTTAGGGGCCAACTTGTCCTTACCTCATTTTGGCCTCTTCAACACTTACCTCTGGGCAAAATGCAAGTGAGTCCCTGAACGGGCATCCCTCTGCCAGTTGGTGGGGTTCGATTGGAGGGAGCTACATAATGTATCTCACCAATTCTGGTAGCTGTGACTCAATCACTAATCTGCCAGTGACTGGAAAATATAAACTGTTTCAAGATATTATTTCCAAAAAGGGAGTGGGCCGAGTGAAGACAGCATGTGCTCAAAGACTTGAATTTAAACCTATTGTTCTGCTTCAGTATGCCCTTGAACTGGCAGGATATAGGGTTTGCCTCTTTGTAAGATGTCACTCTCACATTATTAGCCCACTCACACCCACTGATCAAATCTCACCATCAGTAGCGTCATCTTTGAACCCCAAAGACAAAGGATATCTACTTCTGTATGAGTGTATATGAATGTACACATACACCCATAGAGGGTCTGATACAGATGTGGGCGTACCATAAATTTTACTTGAGGATGTCATCATTTTGGTCCTTCAATTTCCCCAAACTGAAAAATGGGGATTGTAACTCCAACTACCTACTTACGGGTAAAGATGTGAGAATTAGTACTAACCTATCTGAAAGCCCTTGGTGGTCCTCAGAAAAGATGCCTTGTCAATAGGTTAGCATTTAGCCAACTTGAAACGATTGAAATTTTATTTTGAATTGGGGGGCTTCTGCCTACACTGTTAGAACAACAGCGTGATTAGAATAATCTTTCATAATGATCCTACTGATTTTTTTCCCTAATCAAATGTATTTTTAGCAAGATAAAAGTCATCTGTTGTCCTTTTCACTTTTATAAGGCTGTCCTGTATTTGGCTTAATAAATTGAGGATCACTTATAAATCTCTCAAGACTGTTTACCTCTGAAAATTTGGCATGATTTGGATCCAGCTCTAAAATGCCTAAGTTCTTTGGTCGATTCCTTGCATGCCTCTTCATTCATTTCTAATCAAGCTAATTCCATTAAGTGTCCATTGCTTTGCTGAGGTTTCTGAGGGATTTAAATGAGGCTGCTTGATCCATCTGTTTTGTCAGAAAAGACATTGCAGAAAATGTTCTTTTCTTTTGCTCCACTTTCATTCCATTCTCTAGTTTTCCTTCTCAGCTGGGGTCAGTCTTGAATTGGGGCAAATGGAATTTGATCCAGTTTTGCGTCAGTGCCTTTGATCCCTATATTACCAGGCACTGTTCAGTGACTTCATTCATGGAAAATTGAAAATGACTTTTACACCCGTTATACAGATGAGCATTTTCAGTTGCAGTCAGCAAAGAATCAGATCTCATAATGGAATCCAGAGGTCATAGCATGACTTCTAGCTTCCTCTTGAAGTTTATAAGCTTTATGTTAACTGCCTCCACCTTCTTGAACAGGGGGGAAGATTGAATAGATGGTCTCCCCTTCCTTAGAAACCAGCATCGGGGAGTAAGGAGAGATTGAGCTTGCCTTACTGGTATCTGGCATTCTGCATGGGAAGAGAATTGTTCTCCTCCAGTGCCTGAAGCACGAATCAACAGCTATAACAATATTGCTTATTAAGAGAAGAAAAAAAACACCTTCCCAGGTTTCCAGGGGATGGTGCAATCCTGGGTTTTCAATAAACAAGTCCTGGCAATATGGGCAAAAGTAGGGGGGAGGGATTCTTTCAGACAGTCTTGGGCTGGGAGTTGTTCTTGGTGCAGTATTTATCACACTACATAAAACAATCAAGTTAGTTGGAAAAATAAGTTTTATGGCATTCTTAGCCAAGGCACTTAGCTGGACTGTTTCCTAAACAGCCAGACCTATCTTGGTCGATGGAAATGGTTTATCGGCAGAAAGGTGGTGTGAACATGATTAACGGGATGGACAGAACCTGGGAAAGTGGAGAGGGCAGGAGAAGGGAATTTAGTAGTCAAACAGGAAGAGGGAGCCAAACCTGTCCCAAACAATCCCCTTTTAAAATAAAGGGGTTTAGAAAACCAGTTGCTGGGAATATCCCTTATTCATTTAGGAATTTTGCAGGCATTAACCAAACAAACTTGACACCCCTTGATGGCGTGTGCATCTTCTTCATGATCAAGGGGTGCAAAGCCCTAGAAGTCAAGAGGCTCCTCACAGTCACCCAGAAGACCCGCTGTAGAAATAGGAACAGATCCCATCAGTTCCATTTTATGGCCCTAGAAAGGTTTGCCTAAACAGCCGGAAACTAGGCTAGGAAGAAAACGATAAGGAAAAGTGTTGCTGTCCTTTTCTCTGGGTTGTTTTAACCTTCTTTCTGCTCCTCAAAGTGAGGCATTAGTCATTGACACTATCAACTTTAGTGGCCTCAGTATTTATAGCCTTGGATTTAATATCATGGGCATAAACATATACTTTTCATCCATTTCCACTCTTATTTGCTCAGTGCTGACAAAAGTTGATATTATCATGACTCTTTGGAGATAGCTATTATGGGTTTGTGGCTCACACTGGCATCAGCAGAGTCATAAAAGCTCACATCTCTGAGGCTGAGATGCGATTAGCTAGCCCCGGTTATTATTGTGCCCTATGCGCATGTAGGTGATTGTTTACCTACTTCTATTTTTCACTATTAAA
Organism: Ornithorhynchus anatinus; assembly: GCF_004115215.2. Taxonomy (NCBI): domain Eukaryota; kingdom Metazoa; phylum Chordata; class Mammalia; order Monotremata; family Ornithorhynchidae; genus Ornithorhynchus; species Ornithorhynchus anatinus. The sequence continues at coordinate 54,006,372 of NC_041749.1, forward strand.
CCCCTCTTTTAAAGTTTAAAGTAAAATAGCATTCACCTTTCCCAAGAGTAAAAAATTGTTAGGCTCAATTTGCTCTACACTGCAGCTGATTGGTATTAAGCACAGAAGGTGGGTTGACCTTTCTTGAAGGCAGAGAAGTTATTGTGTTATGTGACACATTTAAATTGTATGTTTGATTCATAAACCATACAAGCTACTGCCCCGCCTGTTCAGACACTGGGTTGTAGCAATCACATTTCTTTGTCGTTTTAGCTTAGAAAGCTGCCAAGAAGATCAACACAGATGGGTTTCCAGAGATTCATTTGGTGACAAAGCGATCCATCTCGCCATTGTTGTGTTTCAGAGGACACTTACACTTGCAGGTAAATGTGGAGTGATGGCATCATTTAAAAATTGACCATCACTGGGTTAGAGGCCAATTTTCAATTGCCTAGTATAACCTTGTTGTGCTTCTCACCTCCAACCTTGTGCCCAAGTGAGAACTAGGTTCAGGTTTTTTATTTTATCAGAAGAGAGATCTGTGCTCCTCTCATGTTCTTGGGCCTTTTTCAACCTCGCCTGGGTATCAAATGAAACTATTCCTATACCTGTCCAGATGAGTCAGCTATAGATATATATATATATATATAAGTTTATAAATAGATATGTATATCTATATAATGATAAAGATATATAATATCTATATAATGAAAAAGATTTATCTATATCTACATATATATATGTCCTGCACCTGTGGGGCTGGGGAAGACTTGAGCTGCAGTGATGATGCTGTGAAAACTTTCAGGATGTTGAAAGCTTTGGTTATGACTGGAATCTGGGGATCCTGGGCACTGTGGGGACCCCTCCTTACCCATCCCCTTTACCCCAGAGTTATTGGCCTCCGAGCTTTATCTTTTAGGTTTTTCTGTTTCTATAGTTTTCTCTTATTATAATGATAATAATTGTGGCATTTGTTAAACTCTTACCATGTGCCAGGCACCATACTAAGCGCTGGGGTAGATACAAGGCAATTAGGTTGGACACAGCTAAGTGCTCACAGTCTTAATCCACATTTTTCAGATGAGGTAACTGAGTACCAGGGAAGTTAAGCGACTTGCCCAAGGTCACACAGCAGACAAGTGACAGAGCAGGGATTAGAACCCAGATCCTTCTGACAACCAGGCCCGTGTTCATTCATTCAACTGCATTTATCAAGGGCTTACTGTATGCAGAGCCCTGTACTAAGTGCTTGGGAAAGTACAATACAGCAGTAGAGACAATCCTATCCACTAGGCCATGCAGCTTCTCTTATCTGTCTGCTGCCAAACCTTTCCCACCTTATTCTTAGATTGTATCCTTTGGAGGGTCAGGAATAATTCTCACTCAAATATATTTTCTCAGCACTTAGTACCAAGATTTGCATACAGTAGACTATTAACAAATATTACTACTAATATATATGTGCATTGCACTTGGATGTGTACTCATTTTTCACCCCATCCTCATCCCACAGCACTTCTGTACATATCTGTAATTTATTTTAATGTCCGTCTCCCACTCTCGATTGTAATCTCGTTGTGGATAGGGAACATGTCTACCAACTCTGTTGTACTGTATTTTCCCAAGTACTTAATATAGGGCTCTGCATACAGTGAGCACTCAATAAATACAATTGATTGATAATCACACATTTATATAAGCACATATGCACGTATCTGTGCATGCTTCATACTGAAAGAAGATGCCATTGATGGTAAAGTTACCCTAAATGTGTGTATGACTGAAAATGCCATTGTGGAACCCACAATCCCAACTACACTGTACACACGCCAAGGCTGCCCCTTGTTGTGGCATAGTGTTTGCTGTTTGCAGCATCTGGCACTGTTTCTTCTTTTGCCTCTTAGTCTCATGATTCTCCCCAAGTTTCTGCCCCAAAAGAACTACTTAATTGCCATATGCCCCACTAGTCTATCTGCAGCAATTGATTCCCAGTTTTTAGCTGAGATGCAACTTTGTCTGAGGCTTGTTTTCCTGTAGCCTTAAAACATTTCCTCTGCCTCTTTCTTGGCTTTTGATTTCCCCATTTCATCTCAACATATAGAGGCTGTTTGGGTGGGTATCTTTTTGTCATCACCCCTCCACACATGTCCCATCATCTGCATTGAGGGGAGTAGAGCATCCGTGCTAAGGAACTGACTTTATTTGGAGACTTGGTGGTTTGTGATCCTGTCTTACCATTTGATGTTAAATATAGTCCATGAGTGTCGGTTAGATGTGGAGCCATTGGGGAGTCAAGGTCATGCAGCCAAGGAGAACATTGAAGAGCATTACAATTCAATAGACCCCTGATACCATGTACTGGCCTCGTTGATTTACTATTCTACTTTGTGGTCTATTGTACTGTTGGTCAGTTTGCTGCCTAAGGACAGGACACCACCAGCTCTAATGTGTGGCCAAACATGCCATCATGAAGTCTTCTTGGAATTTTAATAAGCTTTTCAGAGCAGCCAAAGTGATCACGCAGTCCAGAACTACTGCTTGTATCAAATATTTTTGTAAGGTCAAAGAAAACTGAATAAGGTCTTGGTGTTGTATTTTTCCTACATCTGATAGGATGTAAAGATTGTGCCTGCTCAGCCGTGCTGTAATCTGAAGCCACGTTGGGATTCCAGGGGCGTTCTGTGTCGGTGATTCTTCAATAGCTTATGCACACAATAAGCGCTCAGTACATACGATTGAATGAGATGTGGATGCACGAACAAACCAAGCAGCCACTTTTGTTTTGTTCTGTTTTGTTTTGTTGTCTCTTTATCCTGTTCAGACTGTGAGCCCATTGTTGGGCAGGGATTGTCTCTATCTGTTGCCGAATTTCCAGATATGTACAATATCTGTTGTACATTCCAAGCGCTTAGTACAGTGCTCTGCACATAGTAAGCGCTCAATAAATATGATTGGATGAATAAATGAATAGGAATACTCCAGTTAGGATTGTGCAGGGAATGGGGAGTGATGAGATGCCTCGGTAATTGCCACAATATGATCTTGCCCCTTTCTTCTTTAAGATGAGGGAGATGGCAGCCCTCTAGACTGCCACGAACTTGTTGTAGACAGGAAACCTCACTACCATCTCTGTTATGTTGTACTCTCCCAAGGGCTTAGTACAGTGCTCTGCACACAGTAAGTGCTCAGTAAATGCCACTGACTGAGTTCTTGTGGCATCTCTTCAGTGTTCCATATTTTGAGGAAGGGTTGTCTGAGTATGAGGGCAGGGTCTCCTCTCCAGTGCTTGTGGATCTCAGCATGTATTCATTCATTCAATAGTATTTATTGAGCACTTACTATATGCAGAACACTGTACCAAGCGCTTGGAATGTATGCCGTTGGACGCTGGTGATTCGTGATTTTTCATAGCTCTGACTGCCACAGTGACTTCAATAGGTGCCAAGTCTTTCCTATGCAAGATGAAAGGTTTCCTGGGTTTTTCTAAACTGTATCTTTAGTAGTAGAAGATACGTTGAGAAGTGTGAAATGCTGTTGTCATTTCCTCCTTGTCTGTGATGAAGCTGGAGCTATCTTCACTCTTCAAGACACTACGATGGCATATACAAGGCCATACAGTGCCTCTAATGATGTGTAGATGTTCTCGGTTTTGAGGCAGGATGCATAACTTTGGATCAATCCATACCATATTTATTGGCCATGTCCTCTGAACTGTACTGTACTAAGAACTTAAGAGCGTTCAATAGAGTAAGTAGACCCAGTACCTGCTCTTAAGGAGCTTACAATTTAACAGGGAGAGACAGACACTAAAATCAGTTACAGGTAGGGGGAACTGACTGACTTTACAGCTATGTACCTAGATGCTTTTGGGAGAGGGGATGGTAACTAAGTGCTTAGCGGGTGAGAACTCAAGCACATTGGTGATGCAGCAGGGAGGGAAAGAGGGTGGGGAGATGAAACATTAGTCAGGGAAGGCTTTCTGGAGGAGATGCAATTTTAGTATTGCTTTGAGGGTAGTCTCCTGGATGTGAAGGGGGAGGGATTTCCAGGAAAAAGGGAGGGTGGAACAAGGGAGTTGACAGCAGAGAGAAGCGAGGTAGAGTGAGTAGGTTGGTGTTAGTGCAGGCTGTTTTAGTGGGAGAGGAGTGTGGTTAGGGAGGAGGAGGCGAGCTGCCAACGGTCAGAAGTTTCTGCTTGATGTGGAGAGGTATGGGTCACCATTAAAGGTTTCTGAGAAGTGGGGAGACCCGACAAAAAGTGATCTGAGCAGCAGAGCCAAGTCTGGATGGAGAGGGGAGATGTTGGTGGCAGGATTTTGAATTTCTCCTGCTTTAGCATCACACCACTTGTCATGTGTGATCCTTAACTTGATTTGCATATCAGAATGCAGATTCTGTGAGCCTCATCTTGGTCATGCAGTGCTGCAAGGTATTGTTTATGGAGGTAATTGTTTTGCGGTAAGGGGGTACTTTACCATTTGTCAAATCAATCTTGGTGACTCTCCTTGGTTGTGCCCAGTGTCTTGCCAGCTGCATGGCGGACATTATCATGGCAAATTCCCACCCATTGTCTTTACAGGGATTATGACTGAAGTTTCTTGTTCCAAGAGGGCTCCTGTAATATTGCTGCAGATCTCTGCCAATCAATCAGTGGTATTTAATGAGCACTTACTGTGTGCAGAATACTGTACTAAGCACTTGGGAGAGTCCAGTAGAGTTGGTAGACATGATCCCTGTCTTTGAGCAACTTCAAGGAGTTTACTCTTCAGCTGTCTTGGTAGTTTGGAGGTCATTATTAGATGTTAGGGTTGAACAGACAGTGTGAACTTGGAGCCTATCAGACAGTGTGATTTCCTCAGTCCTCAGTTCCACACATGCTATGATCTGTTCATCCTTGAAGTCCCTCTGCTACATTCTGATGGAGTCAAGGAGATTCCATTGTTTAGTTGGAGGAGGCATCCAGGATGTTTTTCTTTTGTTTGGCAAGAGGAAGATGATATCGATAAGTTGGTGTTTGGTGTGTTTATGCAGTAGAAGTAGGCAGTTATTGTTGTTTGCTAAACTCAAGCAGCTTAATGACTTTCTTTCATATGTAGACATCACTCCCAACTCTAGCATTTAAATTGCCCATTATAATGAGCTCATCTGATGTTGGGACTCTTGCAATTATTTTGTCTCCATTTTTGTAGCGAAGGTCTTTTTCTTCATTGCAGGTCTTCCTGGGAGAACATATGTGCTTATGATGGTAGCAAAATTCTTTGGTTTCAGAGATAAGTGTAGCAGCATTAGATGGTCACTTAGAGCTCTGGGCAGATTTGGAAGGCCTGATATTAGTGAAAATCTGATTGTAAATCCAACCCCTGATGAGAAAAGGTATCTTCCTGAATGGGAAAGGCTTCTCCTGTAGCGTATCCAGGTACTATCTCTGTGAGCTGCCCTTCACTTGGTAGTGAAGTCTTGTTTAGGGCTCAAATATCGACTCCATAGGTGCCCAAGTTATATGCTATTAGAACTGTTCTTATAAGCTGATGACTGTTTTTAGCATCCTGATATTCCTTGGCATGAGGGTTGTTTTCTGTTACGGACATACCTCGGGTTACACCCTTTCTCCTCCTATGTTCAGAGCATGTGTTTGGGAGACTGCAGTCCCTCCTGACTGTAAGCTCCTTGTGACAGGGATTGTGTCTCCACACTCTGTCATACTGTACTTTCCCAAGTGTATTCTATAGTGCTCCACACACAGTAAGTGCTCAGTTAAATACCATGGACTGATTCTGTGCCATAAAAACCTGACCCAAAATGTGAGCAGAGTTTTCTCCAGGGATCCAAATCATTCTATGATATCCACAACCTAGGGATGTACCTGGTATTATTTGATACTTTACCCTTGGTTTTAACCTCCCCACGATACAATTAACTTAGGGACACAACCTAGGTCGCTTGCAGCCTTGTCCCATGCAAAAGCATGAAGTTCTGGCCAAACCACCTCCTCACCTAGACTGAAATTAAGCAATCAAAAATGAATGGATCTTGGTGGAAGCTTCGCCCACATATTTCTCAGGTTTTTATGGCACAAGACATTAAAAGAAATTACAGAAGAGACCCTGGAACAGATAATCCCAGCTCCGCCACTTATCTGCTGTGTGACCTTGGGCAAGTCACTTCACTTCTCTGTGCCTCAGTTATCTCTTCTGTAAAATGGGGGATTAAGATTGTGAGCCCCATGTAGGACCCTCGATTACTTTGTAGCTAACCCAGTCCTTAGAACAGTGCTTGGCACGTAGTAAGCGCTTAACAAATACCATCATCATTATTAACATTATTATTATTATTACTTTATAATCGAATAAGTTGTTGGCCTGTGGTGACAACTTCAGCTAGACATGAACAATGCAGTTGTCAGAGAGTTACCCGCGTCTCATGCAGAGGAACTGCTATCCATTGCCAGACTTTGACTGCCTGGTACATCATTCATTGCAAGGTGCCAAAACAGTCTCTTCACCACTAGCTAAGATTCTGGGACTAAGTCTTGGGTGAATTTTCAAGAAAGCAGATGAAGTTAGAAAGATGAAGATGGAAACCCTGACAGTTAAAGGAATTCCAAGATGCGCAGATGTGTTCAGAAGGAGTTAGCCTGGCATATGATACTTTATGAAGAAAGAAACAAGGATGTTTTTCTACCTAAATTGCACAAATTCTTCACTAAAGTTGAAAAACCACCCCACAGTCAGCAGAACAACCAATTACTTCTGTGGCTCTCTTGAATGGCTGTACTTGACCTGCAAGCCATTTGAGCTGTGATGCTCCATTGTTCTTTTTGTACATACTGCCCATGTTTTTGTGTTTTCATTGTTTCATCTTTATTTATGTATCCACCGCAAGCCCTCTCCCTCCCCCCTTTTATTAGAGAATAAGTCCCTTGGGGACCAGGGACCATATTTAATTCTCATCCATGCATTTTTCCCCAGTGCTTAAAGCAGCGCTTGTTGTGCAGATTTGCCCTGGAGTTGTTTATCACTAGTGGTGGCGATCTAAGGCTGAGCCACCTATTTTCTTTCCCAATATCCTTGTAGCCAACAGCTCACATTGCACCATGGTTGGTTAGTTTGTACATCAGTGTTGAGTGACACATGCATATCTGCTGGAGTAATTGTTGGGGTCTTCTTTGGGAAACCAGGTATAATCTGCAACCGGGGAAGCAGCGTGGCCACGTGGAAAGAGCGTGGGCCTGGGAGTCAGAGGACCTGGGTTCTAATTCCAGCTCTGCCCCTTGTCTGTTGTCACTTAACTGTTCTGTGCCTCGGTTACCTCATCGGTAATGAGGGGAATTAAGAGTATGAATGCTATGTGGGATGGGGACTGTGTCTACCCTGATTATCTTGTATCTATCTCAGCACTTAGTATAGTGCCTGGCACCTAGTAAGCACTTAAATGCCATAAAAAACCCCAAAAAACAGAATACACCTGGGTGTCCTCTCAGCTGCAGACCCCAGTGGAGTCCTAAAGGGATTGTACAAAGTACTGGAGACTGAAGGGGATTGAATGTGGAAATGCCAGTTGCATGTTGGGAAGAAGTTACCTCATCTATGAAATGAGAATTTAAATCCTCCTCCCTCTGACTTAGACTAGGAGCTTCATGTGGATCGGGACTCTGTCCGACCTGATGACCTTTTTTCTAGCGCTTAGTACAGTGCCTGGCGGATAGTAAGCACTTAACAAGTATTAAACATGCCCACCCCCCCACAAAACAACAACAACAAAAAACCCTCTTTCCTGAACCAAACAGGTGGAGGGACAAAGAAGTAGATGAAAACAATTCAAATATAAGGAGAGACATGACTTACCTTGCTTTCTGCCTTCCCACTGCCTGGATCTGTGTCTAGTTCCAAAGTGGGTCTCTGGTCTCTAAGTGACATTATGGCATCTGTGAGGAGTCCAGATGTCAAGACATAGAGAAGGTTGGACAGCACTATAATACTTTAGAACTTTGGTTTGGACCAGAACCAGTATTAAACTGCAGCTACCTTCTAGGTGACATTCTCCCAAAGGAGATGCATCTTGGCCTAGTGGAAAGAGCACGAGCCTGGGAGTCAGAGGATCTGGGTTGTTTTTTTTTCTTTTATGGTATTTGGTAAGTGCTTACTATGTGTCCAGCACTGTTCTAAGCACTGGCTAGATACAAGGCAATCAGGTTGGACACAGTTCATGTCTCACATGGGGCTCTTAATCCCCTTTTATAGATGAGGCAACTGAGACACAGAGAGATTAATTGACTTGCCCAAGGTCATACAGCAGACAAGTGGCAGAGCCGGAATTAGAACCCAGGTCCTTCTGATTCCCAGGCCTGAACTCTATCCATTAGGACACACTGCTTCTAATCCCAGCTCTGCTACCTGCCTGCTGTGTGACCTTGGGCAAGTAACCTACCTACTCTGTGCCTCAGTTACCTCATCTGTAAGACTGTGAGCCCTAGGTGGGATGGGAACTGTTTCTTGTATCTACCCCAATGCTTAGTCCAGTACATGGCACACAGTCAGCACTTCAATTTTCTATTTCACTGTCTACATTGTAGATCAGCATGCTTTTTGGATAATATTCATTGACAGCATTTAGCACTCTATTGCAAATAGAAATTTTTGGTTGTATAAACTGTTACTTCAGTTTTCTTTAGATTTAGATCAGGCAATAATGTCTGACTGATTCTCTGAAGTGGTTTACAATCACTTGCAAGTCTAGTTGCAAGTGTGTCTCTAGGGTACAGTCATTGTGTCTGTTTACTCTTGTATTGTACTCTCCCAAGAGCCTAGTAGTACAGTGCTCTGCACACACTAAGCGCTCAATAAATACAATTGAATGAATGAATGAATCAGGGCACAGTGATTCTTGAGTGACCACCTCTAGGACTTGGATACTTTGAAGTCTGAGTTGGAAATGTTTCCTAGAGGTGGGGAAGCATATTCTAACACTTTTGTACAGGTCTCGCCTTCTGGGAGTGATTCTGACCAACAGTATGAAAACAATTTACTGGCTTTAAAACAGACATAATTTTACTTATAATAATAATGGTACTTGTTAAGCACTTTCTATGTGCCAAGCACTGTTCTAAGTGCTGGGTAGATATGTTCTCCACGCTGGGAGAAGCAGCGTGGCTCAGTGGAAAGAGCACGGGCTTTGGAGTCAGGGCTCATGAGTTCGAATCCCAGCTCTGCCACTTGTCGGCTGTGTGACTGTGGGCAAGTCACTTAACTTCTCTGTGCCTCAGTTCCCTCATCTGTAAAATGGGGATTAAGATTGTGAGCCCCACGTGGGACAACCTGATTCCCCTATGTCTACCCCAGTGCTTAGAACAGTGCTTGGCACATAGTAAGCGCTTAACAAATACCAACATTATTATTATGTTAAGCAGGTTGTACAGAGTCCCTGTCCCACATGGGGCTCACACTCTTATCCCCCATTTTACAGATAATAATAATAATGTTGGTATTTGTTAAGTGCTTACTATGTGCAGAGCACTGTTCTAAGCGCTGGGGTAGATAGAGGATAATCAGGTTGTTCCACGTGGGGCTCACAGTTAATCCCCATTTTACAGATGAGGTAACTGAGGCCCAGAGAAGTTAAGTGACTCGCCCAAGGTCACACAGCAGACATGTGGCAGAGCCGGGATTAGAATCCACATCCTGGTATTAAATGGTGACTGGGCATCGGTTGTGGAATCTATTTAGGCCCATAGCAATGCCAAGGGTCCAGAACACAGGGGTGGAGCTCTGCAGAATGGACAAACCCAGGCCTGGGGAGGAGGGAGGAAAAGAAGAATGGGTTTGGGGGCAACTAGACATTGCTAGAAACCACAACTCCCTGCTGTCCTCCCGCCTGCCCTCTTGCCTGCCTGCCACCTCTTTTTTTTTTCTTTAATGGCATTTGTTAACACTTACTCTGTGCCAGACACTGTACTAAGCACTGGGGTAGATACAAGCTAATCAGGTTAGACAAAGTCCATGTCCCACATGGGTCTCACATTTTACAGATGAGGTAACTGAGGCAGTGAAGTGACTTGCCAAAGGTCACTCAGTCAATCGTATTTATCGAGTGCTTACTGTTCATTCAATCGTATTACATTCAATCATATTTATTGAGCGCTTACTGTGTGCAGACCACTGTACTAAGTGCGTGGGAGAGTACAATATAACAGTAAACAGGCTGTTCCCAATGAGCTTACAGTCTACAGGAGGAGACAGACATTAATATAAATAAATTATAGAAATGTACATTAGTGCTGTGGGGCTTGGAGGGGTGATGAATAATAATAATAATAACGTTGGTATTTGTTAAGCGCTTACTATGTGCAGAGCACTGTTCTAAGCGCTGGGGTAGATACAGAGTAATCAGGTTGTCCCACGTGAGGCTCACTGTCTTAATCCCCATTTTACAGATGAGAGAACTGGGGAACAGAGAAGTTAAGTGACTTGCCCACAGTCACACACCTGACAAGCGAGATTCAAACCCATGACCTCTGACTCCCAAGCCCATGCTCTTTCCACTGAACCATGCTGCTTCCCTAAAGCAAGTTGGGGCAACACAGAAAGGAATGAGAGAAGAGGAAAGGAGGGCTTAGGGAAGGCCTTTTCAGGAGATGTGCCTTCAGTAAGGCTTTGAAGGAGGAAAAGGACAGATGGGAGAGAATAATAATAATAATAATAATGTTGGTATTTGTTAAGCACTTACTATGTGCCGAGAACTGTTCTAAGCTCTGGGGTAGACACAGGGGAATCAGGTTGTCCCACGTGGGGCTCACAGTCTGAATCCCCATTTTACAGATGAGGTAACTGAGGCATCGAGAAGTTAAGTGACTTGCCCAAAGTCACACAGCTGACAAGTGGCCGAGCCAGGATTCGAACCCATGACCTCTGACTCCAAAGCCCGTGCTCTTTCCACTGAGCCATGCTGCTTCTCTAGAATAGAGGCAATAGCTGACCATCCCACCCCTTCCCTTTTCCTTCTCAGCATATTAATGGGGGCTGGGGCTGGGATGAGGAGGGGCAGAAGGGAGGTGTGGACGATGTGACAGAGCTAACATCCCAGCAAGAAGAGCTGTTGCTGTAAACAAAGTTTAAAAAAATACTAGAGGAGGGGGCAAAAGCTGGGGAGACGGAGGAAGGGGTGGGGCTGAGCTCTGGGTACAGGGATGCAGGAAACCTCACACGGGCAGGGGAAGGGAAGGATCAAAGGGAGGAGAGTGATGGGGAGGGATTTACAGTGTAATTTGCACTTACTCCTAGGGCCTGGTTATCCCCATCAGGGCTGGTTCTGGAACGTAACCCCCCAAATTAGAAACTCTTATAGCTTTTCATGAGCCAGCCACAATGTCAAATGCTATGAAAACTAGAGTTCCAGTGATGCTCCCTGCATTGTTCCTGAACCCACTGCGTTGGGAAGATCATGTCTGCTATGCTGCACTGGGATCTGAAGCCACGTAATCCTTCTAGGTGTTTTCCATTGACGATAGTCTTCAGTTGCTGATCCAAGAGTTCTCTGGTTAGGATCTTGTTGGCAGAGAGGCTTAAGGAGTTGCCTAAGTTATTGCCCCAAGATGCCCTTTCACCTTTCATTTATATGATGATGGTCATGGCGTACATATCTATGTACATATCTGTAATTTATCTATTCATATTAATGTCTGCCTTCCCATCTAGAATGTAAGCTCACTGTGGACAGGGAATGTGTCTGTTATATTGATATATTGTACTCTCTTAAGTGCTTAGTACAGTTCTCTGCACACAGTAAGCCCTCGGTAAATACAATTGGCTGACTGACTGACCGATGGTGGCACATTTAAGATCCTCTGGCACATCCTCAGTGTTCCATTTTTGGAGGAAGAGTTTGTCGAAGTGTTTAGGCAGAGTGTCACCTCCATGCTTGTAGGCCTTAGCAGGTATGCCATCAAGTCCTGGTGCTCTGTCATCTTTCAGGGCTCATATTGTTGTGATTTCTTCAATAGTTAGGACCGGTGCCAGGTGTGTGCATTTTAAAAGCTTTTCTATGCTTTGAAGGGCTTCGACTTCGGTAGTAGAAGGTATGTCGAAATTCTTCAGGATTCCAGTTATTCACTGAACAGGCTGGTGCCCAACTTCACTCTTTAGAGATGCCAGGATGGCATTTACAGGGACATTAACAGTGTATAGAAGTTCTTGGTTTAGTAGCAGTCTGCATAGTGGGGTACCTTCTCCTCTTTGGCCTTCTACCACCTGTTACTCATGTTCCATAGTTTGTATGTGGCCATACAGATTTCCGTAAACCTTACTGTTGTCTGGTCATGAGGTGCTGCAAGATTTTGTTGTTGGTGTTTGTTTTGTTGCAGGTAGACTCTTCAACTCTGAGTCTTTGAGCCACTGAAAAAAGTGATTAAATGACTCTCCTATCTCCATAACAAATTCCTAATATATTCATATGAACTTCCATTTTAGGAAACATATTTTTTTAACAATCAAACTCATGGTATGAGGCCTAGAAAAGACTTAGCCTCAAGGGTTAAGTAGTCTATTCTTCAGACTAGGGCACGCATATGCATGCGTGCATGGACACGTGTAGTTGAAACCTTCCTCCCACTTTAGTCCTCTACCACCAACCTTCTTACTATGTCTCTATCGTAACTATCCCATCACAGATCCCTTGTGTGTGTCCTTCCTCTGGCCTGGCACTCCCTCCCCCTTCACATCCCCAAGTCCACTACACTCTCCACCTTCAAAGCCCTACTAAAATCATATTGCCTCAAGGATGCCTTCCCAGACTAAGCCTTCATTTCTCCTACTCAGCCTCTCTTATTTTCCCTCCCTTCTGCATCACCTGTGCACTTGGGTCTGTACCGCTTACGCACTTTCTATTCACCCCAACCCTCACAGAATTTATGTACTTGTACTAACCCAAGAGCTTAGTACCCTGCTCCGCAATCAATCAATTGTATTTACTGAGCACTTTTTGTGTGCAGAGTACTGTACTAAGCACTTGGGGGTCTACAATATAGCGGAGTTGGTAGGCACGCTCCCTCCCCATAAGGAGCTTATAGTCTAGAGGGGGAGACAGACATTGCTATAACTTAGGGATACATACGTAAGTGCTGTGGGGCTGAGAGTGGGGTGAATACCTGGCCCCAGTCAGCCTCCATTCGAGCCCCCTGGCTGTCCTCTGGCTCCTCGTGCCTCCCATCCCAAGTGCCCGGGCTGAGGGGAAGAGAGCAGTGAGCAGAATTGGCTGGGCCAGGGCAGCCAGGGGATGGGATGGGCACCGCAGCCTGGATGGTGGCAGAGAGCGGGGAGAGGAGCCAGCGGCCATCGGCCCCCTCCGGGACGCCCCTCACAATGGGGGTCGAGGACGGAACGCGGGCAGGGGGTTGTCTCAGGCCTACACTGGCTTGGCTCTGGCTCTTGCAGCCGACGAGGAGAGAGAGGAGGACGGGGAGGCAGGGTCTGGGAGTGGCCTAGCGTAGTGGCTAGAGCCCGGGCCTGGGAGTCAGCAGGTCTGCCACTTGTCTGCTTGTGACTTTGGGCAAATCACTTCACTTCTCTGGGTCTCAGTTCCCTCATCTGGAAAATGGGGATTGAGACTGTGAGCCCCATGTGGGACAGGGACTGTGTCCAACCCAATTTGCTTGTGTCCACCCCAGAGCTTAGTATTCATTCGATCATATTTACTGAGTGCTTACTATGTGCTTGGAATGTACAATTCGGCTACAGAGACAATCCCTGCCCAACAACAGGCTCACAGTCTAAACGGGGGAGACAGACAACAAAACAAAACAAAACAAGTAGTCTGGCATCCATATCATCAAGATAAATAGAATCATAGATATATACATATCATTAAAAAAAAGAGTAATAAATAATATATACAAACATGCACAAGTGCTGTGGGGAGGGAAGGGGGGAAGAGCAGAAGGAGGGAGTAGGGGGAATGGGAAGGGGAGGAGGAGCAGAGGGAAAGGGAGGGCTCAGTCTGGGAAGGCCTCCAGGAGGAGGTGAGCTCTCAGGGCTTTGAAGAGGGGAAGAGAGTTAGTTTGGCGGATGTGAGGAGAGAGGGCATTCCAGGTGAGTGGTGCGATGTGAGGCAGGGGTCGACGGCAGGACAGGAGAGAACGAGGGACCATGAGGAGGTTAGCTGCAGAGGAGCGGAGTGTACAGGATGGGCTGTAGAAGGAGAGAAGGGAGGTGAGGTAGGAGGGGGCCAGGTGATGGAGAGCTTTGAAGCCAAGAATGAGGAGTTTAGTACAGTGCCTTGCACATAGTAAGCAGTTAATAAATACCATAACTATTATTATTGTTATTATAAAGGATGCAGATCCAAGTGTAACGGCAATGCAGAAGGGAGTGGGAGGAAATCCTTAGTTGGGGAAGACCTCTTGGAGGAGATGTGATTTTAATAAGGCTTTGAAGGTGGTGAGAGTGATCGTCTGTCCTATGTGAAGGGGGAGGGAGTTCTAGGCCAGAGACAGGACATGGGCAAGGGGTCAGCAGCAAGGTAGACAAGATAGAGGTACAATGAGTAGGTTGGCGTCAGAGGAGTGAAGTATGTGGACTGCGTAGGAAATCAGATTGGTAAGGTAAGAGCGGGCAAGCTGATTGAGTGGGGGCAAGATGATAGAGTTCTTTAAAGCTAATGGTAAGGAGTTTCTGTTTGTTGTGGAGGTAAATGGGGAACCTTGGGAGGTTTTTGAGGAGTGGGGAAATGTGGACTGAATGATTCTGTAGAAAAATGATCTAGGCAACAGAATGAAGTATGGACTGGAGTGGGGAGAGACAGGAAGTAGGGAAGTCAGCAAAGGGGCCAATGCAGTAATCAAGGTGGGATAGGAAAAGTGATTGGATTAACATAGTACCACTTTGGATAGTGAGGAAAGGTGATGTTGTGAAGGGTGAACCGATGTGCTTGTGTTTTTTGGGTATGTTTTTCTTGAGCAGTTTCGGTCTGTCACACCCATTTGAATACTAGGTTTCATTCATTCAATCGTATTTATTGAGCACGTACTGTGTGCTGAGCACTGTACTAAGCATTTGGAAAGTACAATTCAGCAATAGAGACAGTCCTGGCCCACAATGGGCTTACGTCTAGAAGGGGGAAGACAGACATCGAAACAAGTAAACAGGCATCAATAGCATCAATATAAATAAATAGAATTATAGATATATACACATCAAAACAAGCAAACAGGCATTAATATAAATAAATAGAATTATAGATATGTACATATATATACACAAGTGCTGTGGGGTGGGGAGGCAGGGTAGAGCAAAGGGGAGGAGATGGGGAGCAGAGTGTGCGGTCTGGGATGTAGAAGGAGAGAAGGGAGGTGAGGTAATAATAATAATAATATTGGTATTTGTTAAGTGCTTACTATGTGCACAGCACTGTTCTACACGCTGGGGTAGATACAGGGTAATCAGGTTGTCCCACCTGAGGCTCACAGTCTTCATCCCCATTTGACAGATGAGGTAACTGAGGCATAGTGAAGTGACTTGCCCACAGTCACACAGCTGCCAAGTGGCAGAGCCGGAATTCGAACACATGACCTCTGACTCCCAAGCCCGCACTCTTTCCACTGAGCTATGCTGCTTGATGGAGAGCTTTGAAACCAATAGTGAGGAGTTTTTGCTTGATAAAGAGGTTGATAGGCAACCACTGGAGTCACATGCCCAGAACGTTTCTGTAGAAAGATAATCCGGGCAGCAGAGTGAAGTATAGACTGAAATGGGGAGAGAAATGAGGTTGGGAGGGTCAGAAAGGATGCTGATGCAGTAACCTGCTTATGCAAGTTTCTATTATTACTACTGTTATTATTTAATCACGGTATTTGTTAAGGGCTTACAATGTGCCAAGCACAATAGATGCAATATAATAAGATTAGACACAGGCCCAATGCCTTATGATGCTTACAATGTGAGTAAGAGGGAGAACAGATATTTGACTCTCATTTTACAAGGGAGAAAACTAAGGCCCAGAGCGTTAAGTGACTTGCCCAAGGTCACACAGCAGGGAAGTGCCAGAATTGGGATCCCAGGTCTCCTGACTCCCAGTTTGGTGTTTTCTGTCCTCAGCCCTCCTGCTTTTACTTGATCTACTGTGCCTAGCAAATATCTCACCGCTACCTAATTTGCACATCAAAATGGTGAATTGGTTTGATTGCTACACCAACAGTTGGGTCAGCAAAAATTTACCATTTAATTTTTGTTGGTGACCCTTGAGAAGACAATCAACACAAAAATAAGCAGCATCTCTGGAAAATCTTGCAGCCTCTTTGACCCTGTGAAGAGCTACAAATGTCATTAAACAGGACTAAACAACTGGATCAATCACTTCTCACCCGGGGTAAAGTCTTATAGTGGGCAGGAAATGTGTCTGTTATATTATCATATTGTACTCACCCAAGTGCTTAGTATAGTACTCTGTACAGCACTCAATAAATATTATTGACAGACTGACTCTCCAGGCCCGATACCTACGGACTGTATTTATGGTTTTCTTTCCTCAAGTTCTCACATTATATGGATTGACAAAACTCCAGAAACAGAAGATTTGGTCTTGTGACTCTCTGGAATGTTAAATAAGTCATGTTATAGCATAAAAATTGACAGGAACACCCTTTGAGTGTGCCAAAACTATACTTTGACCAAGATTATACCATAATTTTAGCTTCTGTCATCTAGTTCCATGGTTGGATTTGATTAGTACATATTCAGGTTTGTAGTGTTTTTACTCAAACCATATTGCTCAAATGATTTTTAAATTCATGGAAATATTCCAGTTTCTTTTGATATCAAAATTCAAAAGTGCCCTCTGAAGATTGGCACTGGAAGGAAAAGTTGATTGGTGATCACCTAACAAACTTTTCTTTCGAAATTCAAAATGAATTGGAAGAGATTGAGAAGTACAGGACAGAAGCCTAATCCAGGGAGATTTGGGAGCATCTTTGTGCCTCAGTTTCCCCATCTGCAAAATGTGACTGACGATACTTATCTACCCTACAGCTTCTGATGCGGACTGAATAGCTGATCTTGTTGTGGCCCTGAATCTTAAGGTAAAAGTTTAGTTCTTTTTGAAGATCTGGTTCAGAAATGGGACTTGGGCAATCCCCCTTTTGCCAGCACTTTTTCAAGTTTAGAATGGGATGAAGGATGAACTATTTTTATCTAATTTTCTAATAGATGCTAGTGAGGCAAGGGGCTCTAGGCCCTCAGATTGGCAAAAAGACCTAATAGTAATAATAAGGATTGTGATATTTAAGTACTTACTATGTGCCAACCACTGTACAAAGCAGTGGGATAGATAGATGATAATCAGGTCCCACACGGGGCTAACAGTTGAAGTTTAGCCATCCCTGTCTTGCCAGCATGCTGCATTTGGAGCAGATGGCTGGTTCAACTAGTCGGAATGAGCCTCTCCATACTAGGGGTCTTGTAGCTCTCATCAGGATATTGCTCAGACTTTCAGCTCCCAGGTAGGAGAGCTAGATAGTCCCCCAAATCAGGACTTTCCTGGCAAAATTGAGATGCATAGTATTGTGAAACAATCTCAAGGCTCAGCCTTCTTCCTTTAATTTCCTGATTGAAATCAGCAGAGAGAAGCATCTATACTTCTCTTCTTTAATTAGAGAGTAAGTGGAAGAGAGCAGAGTAGGCTCTTCTTACACTCTGCAGTCCACTTGGCTACATTTTTTACCTTCAGCTCAGGGATCTTTTCACATTTTGCAATTCGCCCAAGAGTGCTGGGTTTACAGTGACTGTTATTTGGATCCAGTCAGGTTATTTTAGATGGCCTTCCCAAACTCCAAGGACTTGTTTGGTATTTGAATAGGTTACAATTGTTGCCTAAAGAGAGCCCAAGGAATTTGACAAACCCCAGTTTCCTGTTATCTGGAACCTCGATTTATATGTTATCCAACTCTTTGGGGATTTGTCTTTTGCAAGGTCCCTATTTATCACCTGGAAATAATAAGAACCAGTTCAGTTAGAGGATGGATGGTTGAAAAATCAAAATTTGCATTTCGAATGGAGCCACTTCAGACCACCCCAGTTCTCTAGCCAAGCTCTTGCTGGGGCACCTGGGGGCCTTTGGTTACAATGTGATAAAGTAGTTACTTTCAGAGTAGGTCACAGAGAGTTCAGCTTTTTGGGAGAACAAGCTATTCTCTGTTAATGATATACCCTGTTTCAGGGCTGTGAGATTGGGTTCCTTATGTAAAATAACCATCAACCCAAAGGAATTATTTTGAGTGATCCCCTCCCCCTCTCACCAGCACTTATCTATGATGAGACTCACTCAGACTTCCTGGAGTTCATTCATTTCTGTAGCATGGACCACAGAAAGGCTGGGTTGGGAAGATGCTTTTCAAACTGCTTGGGCATGGCAATTGGGAGGGACCATTTAGATTCTGGAAAAGGTCAGCTTTTTTCTAGTTGAGCTGCTTCTCTGGGAACAAAACTCTGATAAGCAGCGTGGCATAGTGGATAGGGCAAGGGCCTGGGAGTCAGAGGACCTGGGTTCCAATTTTGACTCTACCACTTAATAATAATAATAATAATAATAATAATGAATATGGTATTTGTTAAGCACTTACTAGGTAGCAAGTACTATTCTAAGTGCTGGGGTAGATACAAAGTTATCAGGTTGGACACAATCCCTGTCCCTCATGGGGCTCACACTCTTAATCCCCATTTTCCAGATGAGGTAACTGTGGCACAAAGAGGTGAAATGACTTGCCCAAGTTCACACAGCAGACAAGTGGAGGAGCCAGGATTAGAACCCAGGTCACTGACAGGCCAAACTTGACATCCAATGTTAAGACAGGATCACAAATAATCAAGGGTTTTAGCTGAATTGGTTTTTCCATCAGCATCCTTTTTGGATCACTCTCAACATCCAGGGGGTAAGACAGGATCTCAGACAGCGGTGTCCTGGAACAAAACAGGATCACTAACAATGAAGTCTTAGAACAATCTCAGTCTCCTTTGCATAGCAACTATGTTCACTTCAACACAACTGTACTGCCTGGATCACATGCGGAGAATAGATGATGGTAGGTCCCTCAAACGGCCGGCCGCTGTGTGGTGAACTGAAAAGTAGCAACAACTGGGACAGAGGAAACATTTTAAAGGCACAGTAAAATGAGGCCTCAGACAATTTGGTATCACAGCTGAAAGCCTGCTGTCCTTCAAGAAAATGCCCCAAGCTGTCAGGTCGATCTGGCCCAAGGGCCTCCTCCAACATCAGGGTGGTCGGAGGTCAGTGGGGTCAAAGTGGGCCATGAGTCAAATAGGTCAAAGCAAAAGCAGCATCATGTACTGCAAACAACAGATCCAATGGCAAAATCAAGGATAGGTCTGTGTGAACACAAGAAGCAGTGTGGCCTAATGAAGAGAGCATGGGACTGGGAGTAAAGAAGGACCTGGGTTGTAATTCTGGCTCTACCAGTTGCTTTCTGTGTGACCTTGGGTAAATTACTAATTACTTAACTTCTCTGGGCCTCCATTTCTTCAGCTGTAAAATGGGGATACCTGTTCTCCCTCCTACTTAGACTGTGAGCCCCAGGCGAGGCAGGATCTGTGTCTGACCTAATTAACTTGTAATAATAATGATAATAATTATACTATTTGTTAAGTGCTCACTATGTGCCAGGCACTGTACTAAGTGCTGGAGTGGTTAAAAGCAAATCAGGTTGGACACAGTCCCTGTTCCACGTGGGGCTCACAGTCTCGATCCCCATTTTACAGATGAGGTAACTGAGGCACAGATAATTTACATGACTTGCCTGAGGTCACACAGCAGACAAGTGGCAGGCCTCCCCCCCCCCCACAGCACTTAGAGCAGTGTTTGATACATAGGAAGTGCTTAATAATAATTATGGTATTTGTTAAGCGCTTATTATGTGCCAAGCACTGTACTAAACACTGGGGTGGTTACATGCAAATTAGGTTGGACACAGTCCCTGTCCCACATTGGGCTCACAGTCTCAATCCCCATTTTACAGATGAGGTTACTGAGGCCCAGAGAAGTGAAGTAACTTCCCCAAGGTCACACAGCAGACAAGTGGCAGAGCCAGGATTAGAACCCACGACCTTCTGACTCCCAGGCCCGTGCTCTATCCACTATACCATGCTGCTTCTCATAACAAATGCCATAAAAAAGCAACATAAAAACTAAAAACAAAAACACAGTGTGGTTGGGACCATGGATCCCACATTGGCGTTTTCAGGCATAGATAAATTTCACTGTTAGAAGTGTCATCTTCAAATACAAAGAATTTATTTGGAATTATAATGTATATGTGTGTATAAATATATATATATGTATGTATATATATTATGTGATTTTATATAAGGTCCCGGGCCCAAGTCTGAATGAAATGTGGCAGCCTTTGTAACAGGCTTTAGATTTTCATGCCCAATTTTAATGATTTATTTGTGCTAACTCCCATCCCTAGAAACTCCAAATAGCAACAGAGGCTCTGTGCAGTCAGCCAATAGGAGATGAGAGCTCCCTCTATAAACCAAAACTGAACTGGTGGAAAGAGGTGATTTTTGAAGGAAACTATGTAATAAAGTCTGGTTAAGAGAAAGTAGAGAAAGGTGAATGTCTGAGTCCCCATTTGAGGTTAGTTCTCCAAACTAGACCTCATAGAACACAATGTGCAATGTGTAGAACTGTGCCTGGGGGCTCTTGAGCTCACATCAGGACCCTGTTTCTTAGATTCCCTTGCATCCCAACCCCCCTCCTCTTGCATTCCTGCCCGTTGTTTAGACTGTGAGCCCATTATTGGGCAGCGATTGTCTCTATCTGTTGCCGAATTGTACACTTCAAGCGCTAAGTACAGTGCTCTGCACATAGTAAGCACTCAGTAAATACTATTGCGAATGAATGAATGAATTCCTGCCCTTATCTGCATGTATAGGTACCAATTCATAGGTAAGAGAGGGCAGCATTGTCCCCTATGGGTTTTCAACTGTGAGGACAAAGCCATTTATTTGGCCCAAGATGCTTTTTGAACTGGTTTTCTAGTCTCACTCACCCCAGGTCTTTGACAAGACATGGAAGCTGACAAGTAAGGCTGATTAGAGCTGAGGGTTTCTGATTAGCCCCCAAAGATCTCAAATTGGTCTCGTTGGACCATTAGATTTCTTCAAAATCCCATTTATTTTCCTATAAAAGCCCAATCCTGTTTTTTGCTCCTGCATGCCAAATGAAAATCTGGCCCCTCAGTCTGCTTCTGCATTTCTTTAAAAGCCTCTTTTTCCCAGCCCCTCACGGACTTCTAGCCTGTGGCAACCATCTCATCTACCATCCCCTTGGATGGTCTTGCTAATGGTCAATTAACCACCGACCCATTAATCTCAACACTACCAAAGGACTCTGTTTTGAAAGGTAATGACTTTCTCTTAGTGTTGTTAAGGTATTTTCTGAATGTACAGCTGATGACATTGTGAACATCTCATTAGAGAAGACCATGTTCTGATTCAGTATCAAATTTAATCTTTAAAAATAACCAAGGGTAAAGATCTATCTATTGTAAATCCTAGGATTTACAGTTTTCACTTAGTTGGATATCAGGATCATCATTCAGGGAGCACCTACTCTGTTCAAAGCACTGTAGTAAGCTCGAAGGGACTATAGAGAGAGTTTGTCCTAGTCCCTGCCTTTGAGGCACTGACAATCAAAGATGTCAGAGGACAGATTTGGAAGGTGAAATGATGTGGGTGAGATGGTGGGTTAGGAGGTTGTGCTCTGAAGTCAGAAGTTCAGAGTTGCAGATGCAGACACTAGAGTTTGTGAAATGAAGGGTCAGAGCAGCATTTGGTAAATCGAGATCCACTGTGGGTCCAAGTAATTGAGTAAACAGTGTATGGTGGAGTTGGCAGGCAGCAGAATCAAATTAATTCCTGAACAGGTAGGGGTGTCTGTACAGTCATCAGTGTTGATACTGAAGTCTCCAAGAATCAGTGAAGGCGATGGACTAGAGAGAAGGAAAATGAGAAAGACAGGGCAGGCATCAAACTCATCCCCCCCCCCCACCAAAAAAAAAAAGTGGGTTTAGAATGGTGGTAGACTAAAGTAACTAGGATGTGTAGCAGGTTGTATAGGATAGCTTGCACTTCAAATGTTAGGAAAGTGGGTGCTGCAAGCGGGGAGATTTACCAGACGGGTCATTAGGAAGTGAGTTATAGACCTTACCTCCCCCTCCCTTCCCTGTCAGTCAGAAAGAGTGAGAGAAGGTGAAAAGCCAGGTCTTGATGTTACAGAGGCGGAGTGAACAAGTAGGAAAAGTCCAAGATGAAAGAGAGGCCTGTAGTGGAGTGGGGCTTACATAGGCCAAAGCGGTGTTGGGAGAATGGATGGTGAGGGTTGTGTGTGTACAGACAGATGGTATCCTGGACCAGGATAAGGTCTGGAATGAGAACAGTAGGAAAGAAGAACAGGGTGATGAATGGGTAGAGGCTTGGGGGGAACTAATCAGGGGACAGACAGGACAGGGTTAGGGAGAAGAGGAGCAGAAGAAGGTGGAAGAGATGATTAGGAACAGGCAGCTCTCAAGTAGGAAAGGGAGTACACAAAAGAGTGGGAAGCCTAGCACACTTCCAGGCATTGATTCATACCCACATCCTTGCGCTCTCTCTCTCTCTCTCTCTCTCTCTCTCTCTCACACACACACACACACACACTCCAGACTTTTGCTCATTCTCCCCCCACATACACACAGACAGATCCAGTTCAGCCAGACTTTGGCTCATTCTCAATCTCTCTCTAAGCGATTGGAAGTTTTCAGCCAGGTTTCCCATTGGAATGATATGTCCACTTAGCTGACAAAGTTTTGTTGGTTTTTTTTTTTTTTTTCCCCTGTGGCCACTGAGCTTGAGACAACATGTTGTGGGGCCACTTGTAGAGCTGTGAGGTGTCCATTTTCAAAGTTTAAAACTAGTTAAGATCCTCTGAAAACTGTAATTTTGGGTCACTAGGACACTAGTTAGTACACTGGAATGGTAATTTGCTAAATTGAAACCTAGTGGCCTGAAAGAATGAATGCATCTCCCAAAGTATCTAACCTATATCCAGGGAGAAGCTTACTCACCCAGAGAGTTGCAACATCTTTCCACAGAAAGCCCAGGAAAATCCATTTGGGATAACTGCACTATAGACTCAAGGGCCCTCTTCACAGTTGTTTGACCTGGACTTCCAATCCTGCTCTACCCAGGTCTCTGACCAAAACCAAAAGAGTTTCCAGTCAGGGATGAAAAAAACCCAAATGGTGATTCTCTAGCTTGTTAGTTCTTTGAAACCTGCCCCATATCTTTCCCCACCCCCATTTAAATCCCTGACCTTTTTTTCATCTCCACACGCAAAATGAAAAGTAGGTGCCTATGGCTGGGCTTGTAAATGGTCTTTCTGATTGATTTGAGATGACTTTCAGTAGTCCCTGGAACTCTCTTGGGCTGGATGTGTTTTCAGTTCTTGACTTATAAACTGTCTGGCTCTTTCTTTGGAAGGAAAAAGATTTTGGATATCTGGGGAGAAAGGGGGCCAGGCATGTGTGTGCTGTGGAAGATGAATGCATTTTGGAAAGCAGGAGGAGGAGTGGCAGAACTGCAAGAGTGATAAATGGTGCCAGAACTCATTTCTATTGAGCCTGTGCCAAAAAAAAAAAAAGCCAGAAAATTTTATGGCATAAAAACTTGACATAAGTAAGAAAAACAACAAAAGCTCAACTTGCCACGTGGGCTTCCATGCAGCGGGATGAGAGATATTCCTTAGTAAAGTAGCAAGTCTGCCCCCTGCCCCCACCCCCCAAAAAATGGTAGAGTAGCCATTATTGAAACTAGCAGCTTCCTAAATATGGCTAGTTCAAAGAAGAATTCTCGGGAACTGACTCATTACCCCACCACAGCTCATTACCCTTTATGGAAAACCTACAGTTCTATAACTAAACATTGCCTGTTTTGTACTGACAGACATTTTGAGGGCTGGATCCTGGTGCCTTGACAAGGCCACGGCTTCCCAAGACAGTTGCAGCTTGAGTTCAAGTCCAATTCATTGAAATATAGCTTGTTGTTGTTCAGTGCCCTCAGAGTGCCTGCAAAGCAGTGTTATCTGGTCAAAGGATTTTCACGCCTTTATCTCCACAATGACTTTTAGGTATTTAGTACCCTGCTGGCTTTTTGCTGTTCAGGTGCTCTCCGTGTGGAACCTTTGTATGAACACAAATGAATTGTTTACTGGGGTAGGGCTGATTGGAAGGTACCTGGGGAGCTACTTGCTGATGGAAGTACTCAGCCTTCCAGCTGAGACGTTACAGATGGGATCGTCTACATTAGTTCATCTGGCAAGGTTCACTGCAAGCTCCCTCCAACAGGGAGGCAAAATGATCAAAGAAGTTGGGTGGATGTTAGCTACTCAAATTGCTTCTGTGTCCTGAACGAGTGCTTCTTCATTAGGACTTAAGCTGGGATCTCATTTGGTGGTTCATAATGAGGCTCTTGGACCTCACTCCTTTAATTCTACTACTCACTTTTGAGAGGTAGAGATGGAAAAGACTCAGAAATAGCCCTTCTGCTGATATGGCAGAGAGGCATTCTAGTGCATTTACGGTTTTATTTTTACTGTTCAGTCGTTGATTTTTTTTTTCCACAAATTGACAGAATGATGCAGTCTTTGGAGAGGTAATCCTATGGATGCCTTAGATGAAGAAAGAAAAAATATCTTGCAGAGCTATTTCTGTCATGGGGGATGGGAAGAGTAAAACATTGGAGAGAAATCGTTTAACCAAACTCTGCTCCACTTCACTGAAATGAGCTGATGAACCTTACAAAGATGGAAATCAATGATTGCTTAGAATTGGGAAGCACTATGGACAGTAAGATGATTTTGTCCTGTAGTTGAGATAGTCTAAAGTAAACCCCACAACTTTCTAGTTGTGGATTTCTGCAGAGACATGTGAAAGTTTCATGGGATAGGGCTCTACCAAGAAAGCATTTACTCTGGGATAAGAACAGAGCTCTTCTTAAAAGTCCCTGTCATTAAGGTCAGCATCCTGGGTAGTTTTTATGGGTTCACCACAAGTGTGGGATGTAGGGGTGCAAAGTATGTTGATTGACTTCCCAGGGAGGAAATTACCTGAGAGAGCTGGTAAAAGACCAAATTCTTTCCTGCCCAATTCTTCATTTCAAAGATTAATGTCTAGAATGACAGATGAAATAGACTACATCAGAGACCAACTGCCAAAGAATGGCATTTTCAGTGATGTATTGTGTGTGTGCTTAACATTCATGTAGTAGTGAAAGATCTTACCAGCCTGCAAGAGATTATTCTGACAAAACCCTTATGCAGGTCAGTCATAACAATTTTTCAAGAGACTCAAATTTGGTCCATTGAGTTGCCAATTGGGACATGTTTGTTATTTTGGTAAATCTTGCTAAATTGGCTATGCTATTTTAGATTTATGGAGTACCTTAGCATAGACTCCTCCTGGGAGTTGTTATCAATTCATAGAAAAAAGCAAGTGCACTAAGGGAATATGGTTTGCTAGCGTAAGTTAAAAACAGCATTACTAGCAAATTGCATTTCCATAAAGATTCTGCCCTTTGTTAGGATGGGAAATAAAAAAAAGTGGTCAGTTGAAAGAGGAAAATGGATCACAGTGGAACCTCATGAAAAATATTTTGTTTGTTGTAACCGCAGCATGGAAGGCAGGTTTAATCAAATGTGAAGGCTACTGCATTGTCATGAAAATTCTTGTGTTTTATCTTTGGTAAATTCTTCCTAATTAGTTCATTTTCCACATAAATCCTTAAGATTAAACTAACTGGAAGCAAAATCAAAAATAGAGTTAACTTGCTTATGGAGGGGTGTCTATTTACATCTAACATTTGAAAAAAAATTGCTAAAAAAAATCTTGTAGTCTATTTCCAAAGGCTAAAAGCAGATAATTAAATTTGGCTAATTTACATACTTTCAGTGTATAATCCTAATTAGTTCTCCAACCAGTAGTTCCTAGGCAATATGAGGTTCTACTCTTATTTCTGATCCCTGATATACTTCGTGTTTTAATATGTCAAATACCATTTCTTACAAGGAATTGTTCAGCTTGGTTAAAAGGCTTTTACAATTCAGTTTAGATTGAGTTTTCTCTTCCAGGCTAATTTGAACTGGGTTTGCAATATCTTATTTTGAACTTTCAATAAATCCTCTTTCACTATTATGACAAGTTGTGTTAGCCAGCATTCAGTAACTTAAAGTTTAAGTGGATTTGTGCAAATTGGTTTTGAAGTTGAAGCAGGCGGCTTTCCCTGACTGTATACTGACTACACATTCCCTTTTGAATTGTGCTGAACCTGGCCTTGCTGTTGGGCCAGTGGAAAGAGCACTGCTCTGCACATCAGGAGACGGATTTAAGACTTAATTCTGCCTATGGAGGGCTAACCAGGTAAGGACCACACATGCATTTCATAGTGTACTGCACCCCTGCCCAAATACTTGCTCATCATACTCCGTGGCCCAGCAGGAACACACTTGGCATGGACAAGAGGGTGAGTTATGCCACTCTATCATCCCCCTCCTACCGCTCCTCTCCAAACTCCTTAATTGAGTTATCTTCGCCCGCTGCCTCCACTTTCTCTCCTCTGATTCTCTCCTTGACCCCCTCCAATCTGGCATCCCACCACTGAACCTAACCTCTCAAAGGTCACCGATGATCTCCTTCCTGCCATATCCAATGTTCTCTACTCCATTCTAATTCTCTTTGACTTCTCAGTTGCCTTCGACTCTGTGGAACACACCCAATCAATCATACATATTGAGTGCTTCTTGAGTGCAGAGCACTGTACTAAGCTCTTGGGGAAGCAGCGTGGCTCAGTGTAAAGAGCCTGGGCTTCGGAGTCAGAGGTCATGACTTCGACCCCCTGCTCTGCCACTTGTCAGCTGTGTGACTGTGGGCAAGTCACTAAACTTCTCTGTGCCTCAGTTACCTCATCTGTAAAATGGGGATTAACTGTGAGCCTCACGAGGGACGACCTGATTACCCTGTATCTCCCCCAGCGCTTAGCACAGTGCTCTGCACATAGTAAGCGCTTAACAAATACCAACATTATTATTATTTTTACAGTATGACAGTTGGTAGACATGTTCCCTGCCCAAAAAGGGCCTATACCTTCTCTTTATCCAATCTTGGCCTCACTGACTGGCGCTGTCCTCTCCTGGTTCTCCTATTTCTCTTGTAGCCCATTCTCAGTCTCTTTCACAAGCTCTTCCTTTGCCTCCCACCCTCTGACAATGGTGGGAGGTGGCATCGAGGTTCAGTTTTGGGTCCCATCTACACCCACTCCTTTGGAGAACTCATTCGCCTCCCATGGCTTCAACTACAATCAGTATGCGGATGATTGAATCTGTCACCAAATCTTGGTGTTTCTACCTTCACAAAATTGCTAAAATCCTCCCTCTCCTCTCCTTCCAAACTGCTACCATGTTGATTCAAGCTCTTATCTTATACTGTCTTGACTACTGGCATCGGTCTCCTTCCTGACCTCCCTGCCTCCTATCTCTCCCTATTCCAGTCCATACTTCTTTCTGCTGCCTGGATCATTTTTCTACAACAATGTATAGTCCATGTTTCCCCACTTCTTAAGAACCTCCGGTGGTTGCCCACCCACCTCCACATCAAAAAGAAGCTCCTTACCACAGGCTTTAAAGCACTCAATCACCTTGCCCCCTCCTACCTCACCTTGCTGCTCTCCTACTACAACTCAGCCCACACACTTCACTCCGTGGCTGAGTGGAAAGAGCTCGGGCTTGGGAGTCAGAGGTCATGGGTTCTAATCCCAGCTCCGCCGCTTGCCAGCTCTGTGACTTTGGGCAAGTTACTTAACTTCTCTGGGCCTCAGTTACCTCATCTGTAAAATGGGGATTAAAACTGTGAGCCCCACGTGGGACAACCGGATCACCTTGTATCCCCCAGCGCTTAGTACAGTGCCTTGCACATAGTAAGCGCTTAACAAATACCACCATCATCATCCTTTAATGCCAACCTCCTCCCTGTCCCTCGATCTCATCGATGTCACGACTGATCCCTCATCCCTTTCATCCTCACTCTGGCTTGGAGGCCCTCCTCTTTCATATCTGACAGACGATCATTCTCTCCCCTTTCAAAGTCTCATTAAAAATCACATTTCCAAGAAGCCTTCCCTGCCTAAGCCCTCATTTCCTCTACTCCCTCTCCCTTCTGTGTCATCCTCGCACTTGGATTTTTACCCTTTACTCACCCCTCCTTCAGGTCCTCACCACTTATGTATGTACCTGTAATTTCATTTAATGTCTCTCTCCTCACCTAGACTGCAACTCCTTGTGGGTTAGGAACGTGCCTACCAACTCAGTTATATCATACAGTGCTCTGTACCCAGTAAGCGCTCAATAAATATGAATGATAGGTTGATTGATTGAGACCTGGGATTGAAGACTCAGTTCTGCCCGTAGCTGGCTAACATGGGTAAGGACCACACACACACTTCATAGTATGGTGCACCCGTGTCCGCCAACTTGCTCATCCCACTCTGTGCCCCAGTGGGGACACGCCTGGCAGGGACGAGAGCATGAGTGGCACCACACGAGCCCCCACCTCTATCATCAGTAACGATGTGCAGGTTCCCAGACCTGGGCCTTCAGGACTGAGGCTTATCTGTCGTTCCTGATGGGAGATTCCATCGCCATCAATGTGTTGAAACTTGGGAATTATCTGAGATATTGATCTTACTCTTAAATTTAGAATAAATAGTTAAAAGCAAGCACTAGCCTGAACACACTTTTTGCTGATCATAGACTAATATCTGGCATCAAAATGATTTAAAATGCAAACACTGATCCAGTTGGGTAAAGTGTAGGCAGTGGGCCAGTCTTGACGACAGCGGTAGGTGGCATATGGTCTATACTGTCTTGCCAGTTCTGCAGAAGCAGAGGGTAATGGCAACCTCTGTTCCCAGCCATTGTGGAGCTTGGGAACTCAACAAATGGAGGTAAGTAGCATGGCCTAATGGAAAGAGCATGGGTCTGAGCACCAGAGGACCTGGGTTGTAATCCCGGCTCTACCAATCTTGCTGTGTGACCTTGGACAAATCATTTAACTTCTCTGTGCCTCGGTTCTCCATCAGAATGGCCTAGTGGCAAGAGCATGGAGCCAGGGAGCATGGGTTCTAATTCCCGCTCTGCCACTTGTCTGCTGCGTGACCTTGGGCAAGTTGCTTAACTTCTCTGTGCCTCAGTTTCCTCATCTGTAAAATGGGGATTAAGACTGCGAGCCCCTTGTGGGACAGGGATTGTGTCCAACCTGATTACCTGTTATCTACCTCAGTGCTTAGAACAGTGCTTTGCACAGTCAAGTGCTTAACAAATACCATAATTATTATTATTAATATTATTGTTCCTGAAACCCGTGAGCCCCATGCAGGGCAGGTACTGTGCACCACCTAATAAACTTGTATCTATCCCAGTGCTTAGAATAGTGTTTGACACACAGTAAGTGCTTCACAAACACCATAAAAAATAAAAAAAAAGATGCCTGGGGTCACACCCACCCCCTGCCTGTTACTGGGAGAACAAAGCTCACCAGAAGCATATGTATTCAGTTACTTATTCAGCTATTCCATCAGGACACACTGGTGCCTCTGTCTGCTATATCCTTATTCTTTCTTCTGCCACTTGTAAATAATTTATCCGTGTGTCCCCAGTTAGGCCAGAGATTATGTCTTTTGCTTCTGTGCCTAGCACCGTGCTCAGCACCCAGTAGGTTCTAGACAGCACTGATTGACTGATGGTTTGAGCGGGGCTGGACAGAAAACTCCTTTTCTAACTTTTAGAACTTTAGGTAAGTTGGGGTGGTTTGGGCCAAAGATTGGCACTGGGGAAAAGACTGAGGATCATCCTTTTTTGGTAGCAATGTATTTGCAATTTTTCTATAGGGAGGTTACGTTTTTGAAAAACCACTAAGGAAAACCTGTGCTGTAGTATTCACCCACTGTCACTCTGAGCACATGAGCACATTCCTACCGACAGTGCAGCGAGCTGTATCCAAAAGGGCCCACAGTGTAGGGTGAACGTTACCTAATTCCCCAGTGGTGTTCTAGCCAAAACGCATAGTGAAAGCATGTCATCATCATAATAATAATGGGATTTGTTAAGCGCTTACTATGTGCCGAGCACTGTTCTAAGCACTAGGACAGATACAAGGTACTCAGGTTGGTCCCACGTGAGGTTCTCACAGTTTTAATTCCCATTCTACAGATGAGGTAACTGAGGCACGGAAGAGTTAAGTGGCTTGCCCAAGGTCACACAGCAGACAAGTGGTAGAACCCAGATTAGAACCCACATCGTCTGACTCCCAAGCCTGTGCTCTTTCTATTGAGCCACACTGCTTCCCTGACAGACTGAACTCTTGTAGTTGAATCACTGTTATTACCCTGTTGTTCTTTTCTTCTGTGACTGTCCATCCCCTGTCTCCATAGACTGTGAACTCCCTGTAGGTCAGAGATCACATCTGAATCAATGTCCTCCCATTTCTCTCCAAAAAGTAGTAGAGTGCTCCACATAATGCAAGTTACCTAATGCCTATTTTTGCTGATACTAGTGCTGCAAGCTGTATAATCTGAATAGCAGATACACTTACAGTATTTCTCTTGACAAGAAAAGAAAGAACTGAAATCTGGTTTAGAAAATGGAATAAATGCTAGAGAAGCAAATTTTCCCAGTGACTTTGATTGCAAACTGAGCTGGTGATTGGCTATTTTTGGCACAAGGACTTTTCCTTCAGTAGCAAATCAACGCCTCAGCCTGTCATCTGTTCACCAGGAAAATCTGCCAGTTGAGGCCAGTCAATCTTCAGAGCCCAAAGTGAGTCCAAAAAGTAAGCAAAAATAATAACTGGCAGATGGTGAAACAGATTAGATTGAAGAAAAAGAGGAAAAATGAAGGCTTTGGGTTTGCATTTAAAATCTTTGTGGGAACATCTTTTGGGTCCCTTGTTATCTGATATGTCCAGGTTGTTCCAGAAAGTAGGCAGAAGGCTGCACCTGGACTCTGGGAAGATTTTAAAATGCACCTGGCACATCTCTGAGGACAGAGGGTTTGCCTTCCAGGGAAAAGGCCATTTTGTGATTTCCCCTAAGGGACAATCCCCTAGGAATGACCCTCCCCTCCACCCGCCCCCCGCCCCCCCCATCCTCCTCATAATTTCACATAAAGCATCACCTGTAAAAGGAATTCCTACCAAGAGGAAGAAAACTCAGGCCAAGGTAATAGGACAGGAAAGCTAACACAATATATAATTGTGTTATAACAATAATAATATAATTCTGTTATTTTTCTTGGTAAAATATTATAGGCTAGCATCCCTGCTGTTGGTCCGGTGGAATGAATACAGCTCTAGGAATCAGAAGATCCAGGTTTTCATCCCGGCTCTACAAGGAAGGTAATACCTGCTGGGGCTCGGCCATCACTGGTGAAGAGTTCTGACTGACACTTTGCAAGGTAGGAATCCTGAAAAATTGCTCACTGATTCGGAGGGCAAAAACCTCAGCAGCTACCAAGACAGCCACTTAAGGGGCTAACGTTGGCACTGTGTTTTGGTCACGTTGGCCGTAAAGAGTCCAGGCCGTAAAACACATCCATGGACACTCTGCATTGTGTGGCCCACCAGCTTACTCATTGACTCTGTGCTTCAGTGAGAATGACTTTGCAGGGGCGAGAGAGAGTTAGTGGCGCTGCACCCTTATCACTATAGTCAATTTCTTACGCAGCCTCTTGGTCCTGAAATCTCAGGGCCAAAGTTTGCCCTTTATTCTCAGTGGGAGACTTCATTACAAACTAGCCCATCCAGTAGATCATGACAAAGTGTGGAAAAGAGGATGGTTTCTGTCACGAATGCAGGATCAGGTTTTGTGGGAAGTAGAGTTCAGAGCTCCCATGACTTCAGTGGGAGCTGTCAAAATGAGCCAGATTCCATTTAATGGACCAGGAGACTTTTCCTTCATGTTAAAGAATGTGACTTGAAATAATTAAGAAACCAGCTTAAAGGTGCTTTTCTCAGAAAGGCACTATCATGCAGGCAAATACTAATGGTGGGGTCAAGCACCTCAAAACCATGCTTTCATGTTTTAGAAGTGTCTAGAAGGCACCTGGTTGTGGGGAGATAGAAAGGGGTCCAAATTATCTACGTGCACTTGCTTTGTGTCTTCTAAGTGGAGGAGTGGCATGGTCTAGCAGAAAGAGCACGAGCCTTGGAGTGAGAGGACCTGGGTTCTAATCCTATGGATCTGCCACGTACCTGCTGTGTGACCGTAGGCAATTCAGTTCTCTGGGCCTCAGTTTCCTCATCTGTAAAATGGGGATTTTTATACTTGTTCTCCCTCCTACTTAGACTGTGAGCCCCATGTGGAATCTGATGATCTCGTATGTACCCCAGCGCTTACTAAGGTGCACATAGTAAATGCTGAACAAATACCATAATTATCATTATTATTATAACTGCCACAGATTTTATGTGTCAATGGTTCACAGTGTATGTGCAGCTGGCCTTCTCTTTTGAGGGTGAGGTCTTAAATCCATGTGACTTGTACCCTTTATTCATCACCCTCCCCTCCCCCCCAGTCCCATAGCACTTATGTACATATCTGTATTCATTTATTCATATTAATGTCTGTTTTCCCCTCTAGACTATAAGCTGGTTGTGGGCAGGGAATATGTCTGTTTATTGTTATAGTGTACTCTCCCAAGCACTTAGTACAGGGCTTTGCACAGAGTAAGCGCTCAATAAATACGACAATGAATGAATGAATGTGAGTGTGGTTGAAAAAGCTGCTCAAAATAACATTTCTTTTCATATTGTGCACATGTAGAGATAAGGTAACTCCACGTGATGCTAATGGCTTTGACCCATTCAGGACCTGTCTCCGTTTATGAGCCTGCCTCTTGGTATCCCGATCTTCGCCGAGCCTTCGCTCGTGGAGTACAACCCCTGTTGCGATCGCCATCTACCAGGTTGGTTTGTCTGCTCCGTTGGTTTCCTGGCCATCCGCTGCTTTGTTGTATTGTCAGAGACTATGTAAGTCACCTTTTTTTTTTTTGCCCTCAAGGCAGCCATATGCCTCACTTCAGTTCCGAATAGGGTGAAGGGAGGGGCCGTGGGGTTACAGATTCTATCCAAGACCACGTGGGATGGGATTCATCTCCACTCCTAGACTGAAACAGCAGCTCGAAATGGAGCAAATGTAAGTCAATGTTTTTCATTTATTTACGTGACTGGCATAGGAGGATTGGGCATTCTGTGTTTTATAAGGTTTTAAGGAATTGTCATTTTGTGGATGGGTAAGAGTTGGAATGCATGTGGCTGGAGCTGGGGGCTGCAGAGAGCCATCTGCTGGCCAGGGCAACCGCCATGGCAATGAAGTTTCATAATCCTCAGAAGTGAAGGCTGGCCAGAAGGCGGGGACCCACGTGGCAGAGTTTCCTCAGCCCTGGGGCCTCCGGGGTTCATGAGGAGATACCCCAGGGCCAGGGCAGCCACCCTCTTCTCCCAACCATGACACCTTGAGAGGGCCCATTATCTGCAGAAGCAGAGGGTGGGCAGAAGGTAGGCCCCAAGCGCCGGTGTCTGCTCAACAGCAGGAGCTCTGGGGTATGCAGGGAACTACCCAGTAGCAGTCGCAACCTCTTTCCTCCCACTTGACGGCATGGGAGTGAAGCACCATCCCCCGAAGGAAGCTGTGACCCACGTGACAGGAGGCTCAACAGTGGGGCCTCCGGGTTCTCTGGGGGGCCCCCCAACAGCCAGCCTCCTCTCGCTCGGCCTCATGAGAGCCGCGGAAGTGGAGGGTAGACAGAAGTTGGGCCGCATGTGAGGGAATCTGCTCATCAGAGGGAGCTCTAGGATCCCCGAGGAAGCACCCATGAGCCAGAGCAGCCTTCCTCCTTTGGCCCAACACCTCGGGAGTGATGTCCCATAATCTGCAGAAGCTAGGCCCCAAGTGGCCAAGTCTCCACAACAGTGGGGGTGCTGGAGTGGACAGGGAAGCCACCCTTTGGCCGGGACAGCCTCTGTCCTCCCATTTGACGTTGTGGAATTGAAGTGCCAGCTCCCACTTTATGGTGGGGGGGAAGGTGGAGAGAAGTCAGGGCCCAAACACAGCAGGAGTCTCCTCAACACTGGGAGCACCGGCCTTTATGGGGAGCCACCCGATGGCTGGGACAGCCTGCCTCCTCTGGCCTGACGCCATGGGAGCCGAGTCCTGTAAGTCGTAGAAGCTGGGATGCGTGTGCAGGCATCTCTTCAATGGTGGGAGCTTTGGGAGCCCTCAGGAGATACCCAAAGGCCAGGGCATGCCCGTCCCCCAACCCACCTCACAGAGCTTGGGAGTGAAGTCCCGTAATCTGCAAATGGTGGGATCCATATGGAAGGAATCTCCAAGATCCCTGAGGAGATGCTCCAGGGCTGGAGCAACCTCCCCCCGCCCCCCGATGCTGTGAGAGCGAAATCCACAGAAGGGGAAGGAGAACAGAAGTTGGGACCCACAGTGCAGTAATCTCCTCCACAGCAGGAGCTACGGCACTGGGGGAAAACTGGCCCCTGGCCAGGGCCGCCTTTTTTGTCCTCCTGCCTGCCATCCTGGGAGTGAAACGCCCCCTCCCATAGGAGGAGAGGGCAAGTGGGAACAGCCTCCCTTCTCTGACCAGAGACTGCAGGAATGAAGCGTGCCACAACCTTTGGAATGTCAGGGAGGTTGCAGCAGTGTGGAACTGTTTTAACACCTTGTAATGGCGCTAATTTGGGATTAATCTTCAGTTGGCATTAAATGTCGGTTGCAATTCATTTGTTGGCAATTTCTCTTTGTTCGATGGCTGGCCTCCCCGCCTGGACTGTAAGCCATTTGAAGGAGAAGGAACCCAATCTGATTTGGTTATCTTGTATTGACTCCCTTGCTTAGTACAGTGCTTGGCACAAAGAAAGCACTTAATAAATACCATGATAATAGTGAGAAAGGAAAAAAACAACCCTGCCAAAGATTTTAGATGTGGTGGTTTATTTAACATGTACCCAAGAAAATGACTGGTGATGAATCGTTTCAAAACATGTCAAATAGAAAATAATTTACTTTTACCTCATCTTACTTATCCATGTTGGTTAACTAATCATGATTTCATGAATTTTTTTTAAAATTCAGTACATTCAAATCTACAAAGCAAACAGTTACTACAGTGAGCACTTAAAATTACACAAACTGTCTTATATCAACAAATTCCTTGAACATGCAAATTCTTTCAACAGGCTGCAACATTTGCAAACATGCTTTTAACTCTTCTAAAGCTGCAGGCTACTCTTGCTTCAGGCCCTTTCTGTTAAACCTAGATACTTCCTTAGAATTCTTAAAAAGAAACACGTTTAAATGTGAATCACACGTCTAAAAACATTGCTGGTTGGATAGGTGAGTTGATACATAATATTCAGTTACGGAACAACAGCTTGACCAAAAGGAGTTCCAAGATTCTGAGACAAAACTTAGTGCTACATATCGCTAAGTGGCCACATGTACCAAATGCACACAGCAAAGCAACGTTACAAAGGAGGAATCCCTAAAAATACACTGGCAGTTGTACTTGTGTCTTAGGCAGGAGAAAGCACATATAACTCTGCAAATATGAATATAGGTTAAAGAAATCTGAGTAAGAATGGTTAATAGGATTTCTGAAATTTAAGCACTATGTAAAAGGCAACAAGTAAAAAAAAAAAACAAAAAAACTACAGTCAGCATTTCCAAAAGCTCTGGCTTGTTAACTATTCCATCAAAGACATTAAGGGTGGATTTTCTCCAGTTAAAAGAGAGCCGTGACACCCATGGTTTGAAGTGCAGTAATTTAACTATAAACACAATGACTGCAGTGTATCTTATATACAAAAACTTGCCACATTGAACGAGGCAGGGAATCTCTACTCCAGTGGTAGTGTTCTTATGTACAGAACGCAGCAGTGGAAATTATACCGTGGTCACTGATAAGAAGGAATTGTACACCCTACTGCCGTCGGGCGACTTTGTGCCGTGGGTTAGTAGTTCTTGAATTGTCATCCAATTGTCAAAGATCTTCTTGTTTCTTTTCTTCATCATTTTTTTGTGACTTAGTTCAATGATATTCATTTCCTTCTTTTCTTCTGCCCCTTGCTGCTCTCTCAAACAATCCAACCTGCTCTGCATCATGAACTCACGCCTTCTCCTTTGCTCCTTGGCCTTCACTACATGCTGTTTGCGTTCTTCTTTGCTCCAGTAACGGCCCATCTTCAATTCACTGATGGCATCATCGTCAGTTGTCATGCCGCTCCGTTCTTCTCTGATCTTGAGGGCTCGTTCTCGCAGGAGCCTGTCTCTGACGGGCCTCTTGGTGATGTAGCGGGTTCCATCGCTCCTTATCTTCACTTTCCATTCCATTCTGGGTTCTGATTGATTGGAGGAATTCAAGTCTTTGCACATGCTCACCAGGCTCATCTGGCTCTGGGCGTACTCCACTGCAGATTTCTGCTGGATCAGCTGCATGTAGCTCTGATAATGTTTGGCGTGAGCAGGGATGTGAGCGTGTTTATAGGGAGAGTTGTGGTAAGATGAAAGGTAGGAGCCCCCAAATTTTGGAACTTGAGTGGGACTTTTGCTTCCATCACCGGTTTTTTGGTCTTTGTTTTCCAGCTGCTTGCTAAGGTCAAGATCCTTGGGAGAGGGGCCATACTTGACCTCGTCGGTGTCCTGACTCTCGGTAATGGCTAGCAGGTTCTTCTGGGTTGCCTTGTTTGCTGCGCCACTGCTCACTGCCCCTTCACTGCCTTGGCAGCCCACGGTTTCTGCAATTCGATGCAGTGAGTTATTAGGGGAGATCTCCAGGGTCAGCGGGGTGCTCCGACAGCTCTCGCCTGTGTTGTACGCACTCGAGCTGTCTTTATCTGACTTCTCGGGGAGTTCGGTGATGTCTGAGAGCTCGTGTCTCCGGGCGTCAATGCTGGTGTTATAGTTGCGGAACCCGCTATTGTGGAGCATCCAGGACTCTCTGTATTGCTCCTTGAGCTGCTGCATTTTGTGAGCTCTCACGATATTCAGACACTCCAATTCTATAGTGCGCAGTTCTTCATTCAGCATCTCCAGCTCGCGGTCCACACTCTCATGGTCACTTTTATTCATTTCCAGGGCACTGCTGGGATAGTAGAGGCTGTAGGGGTTGGTGCTCTTCACTTGACATTTTAATTCCAGGAGCTCCCGGAACCGCTCGCACTCTTCCACTGGGATCCCCAGGAAATCGGTGTCGGGGCAGTCAGCTGAGATAAAGGATTCGTTGCTAAATGGCACATCTCCGCTTCCCAGGGTGTCCTGGCTGTACATTCGCTTCTGCTGACTCCCTAAAGTGGCGGAAGATGGGGTGTGATCATCGGCATTGTTCTCCTGCTCCGAGCTCTCGTCATTTCGAGTACTCTCATCAGTGCGTCCCACACCACTGTCCTTCTCGTGTTGGTTAGATAATATGGTTGCGGTGTCGGTGGTGCCTCCGTCCTCCTCATGCTTTTTCTAAGTAATGATAATAAATTATTGGTGAAAATGAAAGGTTGTTTTTTGGGTTTTTTTTTGCTCGATACCCTCTGAATGATTTTCACTGTTGTATTTGTTATCTCAGATCATGACTCTTTTGACGCGGGAAATCTGACATTTCTGGCACTTCCAGAGTTCCTACCGTACATTTTTTTTTTTGACTGAAAATCATTCCACATGTCGCTACAGCAGGATTAAACTTGTTAATGATTGTGAAAGGTTTTGCCTGAAGAAATGACCCTACCTCAAAACCCGAGATGTGTTTAGATTGCTATGCGGTTAAAGGTGGAGTGTATTCGAGAAGATTTCGGCTTTAGAAGTGGGTTGCTCAACTTGTTCTAAACCAGTTGGTTAGTGTAATGGTGAAGAGCCCTAAGCACTTTGCATTGGAGGCTCCCATTGCCTTCAGCTGGGAGAGTGATGTGAGGAAGGACACTAAGCGCTATCTCTGGATGTGGCGAATGCCACCTGACACCATTTGGAGACAGGCGAGGGCTGCTGGTGATCCTCCCTGCCAGAGAGCAGCTACAGCAAGCCTTGCCAGCTGTGCAGGGTGTACCATACCCAAGCCTGGGGTGGTGCAGAGTGGCCCCAGGGCCCTGCCTCAAGCAGCAGGTGATCCCATAGGCACCCAACCGGTGCGGACCCATTCCCATCTGGAGCAGCTGAAACCGTCACCAGAACCGCCTCAGACTCCAAGAATGGTGGGAACGCGTATGGGTCTGGGACAGGCTTGATATTTGCAAATATCAAGCCTGCTAGAGCAGGACTAGGCCTGCAAGGGTAGATGAAATGTGTCTGAGCCATTAGGTCATGGTGTTTCTAAATGGCTGGATGGTGTTGCTTTTGATTTTGAGAGAGATTTGGTGATTTAGATTGTGATTTCCTTGTGGGCTGGAATACTGTATTCTTCCAGTGCTTAGCACAGTGTAAGCACTTAAATCCTATTGACTATTAGTGATGCTTTTAGTAGCTATTGGCTAATTTCACCTGAATTCTCTATGGGGACTCAGAAAATATAGTGGCTCCCAGATAAGTGAGCTAGGGGTGGGGGGTGCTATAGAGCATTTGCAGTCAGTATAGCCCAACTCAAAGGAAGATCCGAGTGGGCTATACAGCAGTGTGCTTGTTACCTGCTGAAGCACGTTTGCAGTAAACTGCATTGCCTGGTGATGTTGTTCTTCCAGCATATCCATGTGCAAATCATCCAGAAAATCATTTCTATCATCATCCAGCCAGCCTTCATCCAGCTAAATGAAGGGGGAACAAAAAGATGGGTCCTCAGAAATATTATTGAGAGAGAAAAAGGCTGAAATTTCCTCCCAGAGTGGCGCACTGAAGAAAAGCTCCTAGGTTTGGGAATATGGAATTGCCTATGGAATGACTGTCCAAAGACAAGTAGTATTTTGTTATATTCTCAGTTAACCACCAAGTATGTACCCTTTAAAGAAATACTCTAGACAGTGTTATGAATACAGCAAGGCAGGAAGACATTTGATTGTAAGCTCCTTGTGGGCAGGGGTCGTCTCTTCTACTCATTTTGTACTCTCCCAAAGCGCCGAGTATAGTGCTCAAGAGATATAATGGATCGATTGACTCTTCCGGTTTTCCTTCCTTGATATTTTCAAAGTGTAGCTGTCCTTCGTGTCATCGCTTTAAGAACCTGAGAAGTGCCATCGCGGGGTCACGCCAGGGCTCCGTCCCAGGGGGACCGGCTCCGTGAAGGTAAGGGAGCCATCATGCCCTTGGGAAGGGCAAAGAGCACCAGCTCTACTCTCCCCGGCTTTCTAAGCAGGAAGTGGAACCAAGGTGTCGACTACACTCTTTTCAATCCCTTGCCAGTAATAATAATAATGACGGTATTTGTTAAGTGCTTACTATGTGCCAGGTGCTGTTCTGAGCGCTAGACCGGTGAGGATGAACCCAACGCCAGTTTCACCTCACAGCCCCACCAACAGCCCGGGGGGATGCTTCGGGGATGGGGCTCCGGAGCTGCTGCGGTGGCTACGTGAACCCCATTAGGCTGGTCTGCCTAGCTGCCCTACCAGCTTCCAAGTCCAGAAAACTGCCATCCTCTGCCACTGCTGCTTGGCTAGTGCCAGCAGCTGCAACGACGGCATGGCACAAAGGGTGGGTACTGTTCCCTTCCTCTCTTCCCTCCTTCTTTGGCCACTTCCTTTTTCCCAACTCCCTTCTCCCTTTCCTTCCATTATACACTTTTCAAGCTGTACCTACCCTAACCGCACACAATATTCCAAGTGCAGGTGTACCCTAGCCTTAAGCAGTGGCAAAAGCATGTCTTTTCTTTTGTTTCCTATCCCTTTCCCTTTGAAACCGATTAGCTCATTGGTCACAAAGCAGTCCAATACTTTAAAAGAACAGCCAGCACTGTCTCCCAGATTGCTTTCCTGAGCCATGACCAACTGAACACTCTGAACCCATCATTACATAGCTATAATTTGGGTGGTTTTTCCTCTGCATACATTATAATGCGTTTGCTCACATCACAGCTCATTTCCTGTTTTTAACCCCTTCACTCAGCTCTATGAGGTCTTCCTGCAGTTTATCCCCACCTGCAGCCTCGGAGATTTCCCCCCCATGCTTCTTTTTCCAGATCAATTATTAAGACATTCAACAAACCTGCTCCTAGAACTGATACCTAGAGAGCTACACTATGCTCCATCCTGAAAAGCGATTGTTCATGACTGACCTATGTTTCCTATCACCCCCATATTTGTTTGTTTTTTGAAAAGGCTTAGGTATGGAACCTTGTCAGATCCTTCTTAAAATCTAAATACATTTTGTCTACTGGTTCTCCTCTAACCACACGCTTGTCTTTCCCCTGACAAATTGGGCTGTTCTCAATTTCGCTAAACTTAATTGCTGATTCTCTTAATTTGCCAGTTGTGCAAGTGAAACTCACTGATTTACACTTCTTGGGATCACCTCTGACCCTTTGTATAGATAGGCGTTCCACTGGCAATTGCAAAGGCCATTGGTAACAGTAAGTTGAACACTTTGAACAGGAGGTCTGCAACTTCCCCTCCAAGCTCCTATGGGGGGCCATTTTAGGAAAGTCTCCCACAGTGGGAGTAGGGGACAGGGCCCAGGAGGGTGGGTAGGAGGCCGAAGCCATTTTGCAGGCTCATTCATCGAGTTACAATAACCGCTAAATTTAACAGTTAAATGTACACATTTTTATTGTAAGGGCAAGGAGACTTAATTAAGTGTTACACCTAGAGCTAGATATTTCCTGTGGGAGATTAGAGATTAGAGAAGCAGCGTGGCTCAGTGGAAAGAGCACGGGCTTAGGAGTCAGAGGTCATGGGTTCTAAGCCCGCCTCCGCCACCTGTGTGACTTTGGGCAAGTCACTTAACTTCTCGTTACCTCATCTGTAAAATGGGGGCATCAAGACTGTGAGCCTCAAGTGGGACAATCTGATTGAACTGTATCTACCCCAGCCAGCTTAGAACAGTGCTCAG
The DNA here is from genome assembly GCF_004115215.2 of Ornithorhynchus anatinus. Lineage (NCBI taxonomy): Eukaryota > Metazoa > Chordata > Mammalia > Monotremata > Ornithorhynchidae > Ornithorhynchus > Ornithorhynchus anatinus. Next base: position 54,047,455 of record NC_041749.1, read on the forward strand.
CACATAGTAAGCACTTAACAAATACCAACATCATTATTATTATTAGGTTAGGCCACCAAACAAACCAAAGGGATCGTAAGAGAGGCAGCATCGTGTAGTGGATAGAACACAGGCCTGGGAGTCAGAAGGGCCTGGGTTTCAATCCTGGCTCTGCCACTCGTCTGCTGTGTGACCTTGGGTAAGTCACTTTACTTCTCTGTGCCTCAGTTACCTCATCTGGAAAATGGGGATTGAGACTGTGAGTCCCCTCTGGGACAGGGACTGTGTCTAACCCGATTTGGTTGGATCCACCCCAGCGGTTAGTACAGTGCCTGGCACATGGTAAGTGCTTAACAAATACCATTATTATTATTATTGTTATTATTACAGGGATAAGCAATTAGTTGACTATTGGTTATCACACTGGTGCCTGCCACCTACCAGTACTACTCTACCTTCCAAATGAGAGAGTTCACACCAACTAATCTCTTTAATCTCTCATGACCCTGAATTCTAGTCTAGCACATGGTAAATTGCATTTCTTTGAAAGATGTAGATTCTAACTCTCTTAATTGACATTGGGTCATGGAAGCCACAAAGTCACTGGTCCTGATGGCAACTCTGGAATTTTCTTATTAGGCCCAGGACACCAAAACACAGTAGGTTTTCTTGCTAGGCCCAGGACACTAAAACACAGTAGGATCCCCTTTTTTTAGTTTCCTCTTCTTTGCTATTTTGACAGTTTTCCCACAATGAGAAGTGTTCAGTGCCACACAGCTCTTGTTGATACCACTGAAGAGAGAAAAATCCTGGAAATGTCCTAAAAGTTGACTTAAGCAGCTCAACAAGGAGCTACTCACACGAGGTACACACCAAAAATATGAACCCTCTAACATATTCCTCATTTGGGGGAAAAGCTTATGCAACAAAAATGTTTTACATGGCAAGGAACTGATCTGACCTTGCAGTACATTTAGACCCTGAAAAGTCAGACTGCCCATGGTTTTAAAGCAGATTCTTCACTTCAGCTGACTCATTTCTTAAAAAGCTATGAGAATCAAAATCTAAAAAATTACAAAAACAATATTTTCATTTGTTTGAGGTTGCCCTACCTGGATTTCAGGTCTTGCTACAAGTAAGGAGACATTCTTACTCTCTTCACTGGTGAGAAGTGCTACTGCTTCTTCTCGGTTTTGTACCTCTATGCCATTAATCTAAAACAAGGGAACAAATAACCAATAAAACAATGCAAACGATAATATACCTCCAGGTTCTAATCTCATCAATGCCATTATAACCTCGCCCATCAGCACATGGAACAGAATATATTACGATTAATCATAAAGAATGGATATCTTTATGGGAAATGTTTGGGAGAGAACATAGGCGGATTGGTGGGAAGAGAAAGAAAAGAAGCAATTAATGTGATCAACTTATTAGAAAGTTTGCAACAGAAGAGAGTCCATTGAAAGAGCAGCTTTTTAAATAGGAGAGAGAATTCATTCAAGTTCTAGAAAATGATTCCTCACAGGAAATTTGGGAAACCGGGACTGAAGTAATTCTAAGGAAAAAGTTGAGAGAGAGTTTCTCCTAAAAAGTCCTCTGCACACTCATCAATTTATATGCCGATAAATAAGCATTTGTTATGAACACAAAAATCTTTTTAACTAAGGCAAGTGAATAGAGCAAAAAAAAAAATAGCATCCGTACTTAAATGACTTTAGTAAATAAATGCCCGCATGACTGAATACAGTTCAGAATCGGGCCTACGATGTAGACGTACTTGAATAATGCGGTCTCCCTCTCGTATGCGACCATCTTTTGCAGCAATGCTGTTGGGATCAATCTGAAACACACAAGATTGAGAATCTCAAGAGGTAACCCAGATGTCTTTCAGAACCACTCCATCATACACAATAGTGTTTTCAAAAGCCAGTCTCTCGTAAATGGGATCCTGGCTGTTAGTATTTCTTGTTTCCTTGAAAGGATGTGAGAAGCCAGAGAGTGAAAATGGACTCTCTGACAGAAGTGGCTTCTACCTGAGGAACATTAGAGGGAGGCAGTTCAAATGGTCTCCATCTACTGCTTTTTAGAGAACAGTAAAGCCTAGGCTTTAGTCACAACCCATTACAGGCAAGTGGACAGATGGCACTTAAAGCCCTAGAAGCTAGTGGAAGCAGAAGAAATGTTTGTTAGTGAATATTTAACTTGGCCTTTGTGTGATATTTATCACAGTGCCTAATTAATGTTCAAATGATAACCAGAAAAAACTAAACATGGTAGTATGGGCCATTTAGATATTCATCAAGTACTGTTTCCATTGAAATACAGCTCTGCACTAAACCTTTTTATTTCTACAATTGCTAAATCTGGCCTTTACAAATTGAAAGTGAAAAAATGGCAAGTGGTATTAGAGATTAAAGTATATCCCCTAAATAAGGTGACTGTCAAGCAATGGCATTGTAAATCAAAGGCTTCTGTTAATAGTGTATCATTATACGAAAGCAAACTATTGTTCCCACCTCTTCTAGACACCAGAGATACACATGGACTTCATAATCCAACTCCTGTGCACGGTGCAGCAGAATAATAGTGATGATGCGTAGCTCTCCTATCGTCCTTTTCAAATACTAGTTTAGAGTTTGATTTTCTCCTATAGTGAAGGGCTTATAAATTCAGGTACATGGGGTCATTTGAGGGAAAGGTGTCATAAATTAGCATGACACGGTAATTTCACATGTGCAAGTGCAGCTGAAAAGACAATCACGTGACTGATAGTCTATTTGACATCGTGTACACGAAAAGATAGTTCCTTGCGGTGCTGATGTTTTGCAGGGCTTGTCTATAGGAGCGCAAACTCACTGACACTTTAAAATTGAGCCCAAACCCATTCCAGTAATTTAGACTATTTGAGAAGCTTTCAGTTTGCTCCCTGTAGGAAAGAGGATTAGATAAGGAGGTTTTTTTTGTAATTAATTACATGATAGTTATGGAAGGACTTGTGGCATCCTCTTTTTAAAAAGCATGCCTTGCTCCATTTAGCCTATGACTCCTGCAGGACCCCAAATGAGGCACTCACTAGGAGGAAGGGCTGAAGAGGAGTTTTAAAGAACCAGCAAAGCAGGGCCTCGATCAATGTGGCAGGACGGTGGACTCTTGGGAGATCACCATTAATAATGTTGGTATTTGTTAAGCACTTACTATGTGCAGAGCACTGTTCTAAGCACTGGGGTAGACACAAGGGAATCAGGTTGTCCCACGTGGGGCTCACAGCCTTAATCCCCATTTTACAGATGAGGTAACTGAGGCACAGAGAAGTTAAGTGACATGCCCACAGTCACACAGCTGACAAGTGGCAGAGCTGGGATTCGAACCCATGACCTCTGACTCCAAAGCCTGTGCTCTTTCCACTGAGCCACGCTGCTTCTCACCATTATAGACGGATCGCCCTGTGGGCAGCAGTTGGGAGAGGGGCGATCTCTCTGAGTGGAGGCTTCATGACCTTTGGACTCCTAAGAGGCATGGCTGAAAAAAGAGACAGGTCCTGGGTGGGGACTAACACAGCAGCCCATCAAGGAACCATCTTTACGTGCACCCGATGTCAAAGGCAGCATTGGTCACAGATCAGCCTTTTCAGTCACACTCACAAACCCAAATAGGGTTTCACTGTCCACACCATCATCTTCAAAATCAGAGGACAGCTTGTCTTTTCTTGTCTTATGCAGTCGAGTCATCTCCGACCCATAGTGACTCCATGGACACATCTCTACCAGAACGCCCTGGCTCCCTCTGCAATCGTTCTGGTAGTGTATCCCTAGAGTTTTCTCGATCAAAATATGGAAGTAGTTTACCATTGCCTTCTTTCGCACAGTAAACTTGAGTTGCCACCCTCAACTCTCTCCCATGCCGCTGCTGTCCAGCACAGATAAGTTTTGACTTGTAGCAGATTGCCCTCCACTCACTAGCCATTGCCCAAGCTATGGAATGGAATGGGTATGCCTCTGCTTGACTCTCCCTCCCATAGCTGAGACTGGAAGGGTACTGGAAACTCTCCAGGTATGATCCTGAGAGGCTAGAAGACAGCTAGGGAGGCATAAATAAGCCCGTCAAAGGGCAGGGACTGTCTCTATCTGTTGCCAATGTGTACATTCCAAGCGCTTAGTACAGTGCTCTGCACATAGTAAGCGCTCAATAAATACTATTGAATGAATAAATACATATAGATGTATCGATATCTATGTACCTATCTATGCATATGGAGGAAGCAAAAGAAGTTCCTTTTTTTTTTCCCCAGTAGAAAACCATAACAAATAGCTCAGATGCTCAATACAATCAAGTTATATGCTATATTTTTTTAAGCAAAAATGTATACAATTACATGATAAAAGTTTTCAAAAAAGAAAAAGCAGAAAAGGAAACACCGACAACCTTGCTTGCCCTTGCTGTGTTTACATGCAATCTACCTATATGGATGGAAAAAGCTGTTACAATCAGTCTCCAGAGCTGAGATGAGGTAGGAAGGAATTTAAATTGTATTACATGTAATCTCACCTCGCTTATGTAAATGCCAATGTCATCCTCATCATCTGTTCTGTAACACACAGTGAGCCCAAGTTTGTCTTGGCTATTCAGTCTATATAAGTCTACTTCCTAGAGGGAAAAAAAAAGCATGCAAAATGAGAAACCATCAGATGACAATGCAATATATCAAATCATTTGAAAATATTCTGTTTAAATGATATACTGGATCACTTTTCATTTTACTGCATACAGCAGGTTAACTTGCTAAATTAAAAGTGATTATGTACAAAAGATCAATTCCTGGGACATTTTTGACCTTTCAATCAATATAAAGTCATTTTGAAAATAGTTCTTTTATTGATTTTAATAAAAAGAAAAATGGCCTATATTTCATTCAATGTCAAGCAGGAAGACTCTTTAAAAAGTATTATTTCAAGGTCTGCCACAAAGACGTTTTCATACAATGACCATTCAACCCTTTGGGAACAAATGTTTCCAAACTGTTAGATTATTTAGCTTTGTGTTTCTTTAATTTTCACAGTAATATAACTTGCAAAGAGGGATCACTGCGTAAATTGATCCAAGAAAGAAGATAACACGATAGGATGCAATTAATGTTTTACAAAACAGCTGTAGTACTTACCATCTAGACATTAGTTTCAGCCTTTATTACAACAAACTAAATTAGAAAAAAGCAAATTGAGGCCCTTATGGATGACACAAGAGAAGAGCAAACATTCTCAACTAAGCTGTAACACATTTTTGTTGCAAGTTCACATTTCAGAAAGAAGAGGGTCAAAACTAACTAAAACCTGGGGAGTGAAGGAAAAGAAAGTTATGGCACTGGCTGTGGAAACCTTGACAAACCGCAAGCACAAAACCACCAACCAGCAAAGTAGGCATAAAATTCATGCTGCAGCAAATTCCCAGTCTTAAGGTATTAGTGTTCCTGACAAAATAATCCCTAGAACAATCATTTAGCTGGGTTTGTTAAACACCATGTGATTGTCAGCTGGAAAGTGGGAGGATCTCCACATGTTGATAGGAGTCAACTATGGTGCCTTTCTTCCACTCATTGTCATTTCGAGAAGGCTTCTCTTTCTCTAGGCCCACACACATCACCATCTTACTTGCACTCCCCTAGTCTTGAGTAGGGCTGCCCACAGGCATCACTGTGCTAGCTGCATGACTCTAATTGTCTCTTTCTTTTTAATGGCATTTGTTAAGCACTTACTATGTGTCAGGCACTGGGGTAGATACAAACTAATCAAGCTAATCCCACATGGGGTTCACAATCCTAATTCCCATTTTCCAGATGAGGTAACTGAGGCAGAGAGAAGTTAAGTGACTTGTCCAAGGTCACAGAGCAGACAAGTGGCCAAGCCCGGGATTAGAACACAGGGCCTTCTGACTTCCAGGCCCATGATCTCTCCACTAGGCCATGCTGCTTCTCCAAGAGCTTACAGTCTAGTGGAGGATAACACACTTCCAGGCATGCGTGTCTGAAGAATGCTCCCTAATGCTCTGTTATGCCTTACAGGAGACCTAAATGTACTTAGCAGAGAGAGAGTGTTAGCAAGGACAGCATTCTGACCCTCTTCTTCCTTCTACATTAATGCCTCTGGGTTCACATGCTGCCTGTCTTCCCCCCAAATCCACAGTATTGGAGGAGGGGGTATCATTTTATACCCCAGGGCAAAGCATCTGTTCAAAGGCACCTTTGGTCTCAAGTACCTAGTGTCTGAATAGAATTTGTAATGAAGCATAAACCCTTCAGAAATCAAACACTGAATTCACACTTTTGCTCTCTGAAAACTTTTCACCTATCAAGAGTAGCTAGCTAGCGAAGAAACTGAAGTCATTTAAAAGAGGTGAAGGCAATATAGATCAGTTGTGCTGGACAGAGCTACATCCTCTGTCCCTAATCTCCATGCATTGTCATCATTGACAACAGCACTTAATAAGTGTAAGCTCGCTGTGGGCAGGGAATGTGTCTGTTGATTGTTATATTGTACTTTCCCAAGTGCTTAGTACAATTGTTATACTGTACTCTCCCAAGTGCTTAGTACAATGCTTTGCACACAGTAAGCACTCAATAAATACAACTGCACGAATGAAATGAGTGCCTACTGTATGCAGGGCGGCATAGGAACATAGTCTAGAGGTGAGATCTGGTCCTGCCCCTGAGGAGCGTAGAATCTTATACACTGTATTTGAAGAAAGGATTTTTTTGTACTTAACACTGAATGGGATCGTATCTCCCAGGCAATTTATAGGAAATACTTTAGGGTCTGCTCAGCCAGCTTTTGAGGTTAAACAGTCCATGCCCCTCTGATAAGGTGAGCAATACAGCAGATCTAGAAAACGATGCTAAGTTGTATGTTTGGCTCCCTCAAGTGATCAGTCGAACTGGGCTGATATTGGGGCTATGGGTTAAATGCTAAACGTAAATCTGAGATAAACTGGCATGGCATAGCAAAACATGTTTTGCCTCTTCTGCTGACTCTGAAACAGACCAGTCAACCTCAGAAACAATTCCAAAATACAAGGAAACATTTGAAAAGACCTCAAGTGGAAACATCAGAAAGTTGCTAAAAGTGTGAAATTAAGATTAAAAGTAACATTTTCCAAGAAAGAAATGGAACAAGTGATTCATCAGGCTTCTGACAAATGATTGTTTGGCTACAACTTAAAAAACAAAGCCTGCAGCACCAAAGATTGGGTTCCAACCCTGGCTCCACCACTTGACTGCTGCATGACCTTGGGCATGCCATTTACCTTCTCTGTGCCTCAGTTATCGCATCTGTAAAATGGGGATTAAGACTGAGCCTCATGTAGGACAAGGACTGTGTCCAACATGATTACCTTGTACCTACCCCAGGGCTTAGAAAAGTGCCTGGCACAGAGTAAGTGCTTAACAAATGCCATAAAAAAAAATTGGGGTCTCCTCTCTTTCACCTCCAAACCAAGATTCTCATCATGGCTCCTTGGCCTGCCTGCTGTGTTACCTTGGCCAAATGACTTGATTTCTCTGGACCTCAGTTTTCTCATCTGGAAAATGGGACTTAAGTACTTGTCCTCCTTCCTACTTAGCCTGTGAGCTCCATGTGGGACATTTAATGTGTCCAACCTGATTATATGTATTTAGCCCAATGCTTTAGTACAGTACTTCGCTCAGAGTAAGTGCTTAACAGATATCACTGTTATCCTTGTGGTCAATAAGGCAAGCTGAGAGCAGATATTTCTGGGGCTCTGGGGGAGTGTGTGCTATTTTTGAATACTAGTTGAGGCTCTGAGGTTAGATAAAGAGAGGAACAATCCAACACATACACATATATATACAAACCTCATTTTTTCCAACTCTCTACCTCACCAAATGACCTGTTAAATGCCATAAAGCACACAAGTCATTCCCAGTGGCATAAGCATAGACTGTGAATTTGTTATGGGCAGGGAACATGTCCGCTAATTCTGTTGTACTCTCCCAAGCACTTAGTACAGTGGTCTGCACAGAGTAAATGCTCAATAAATACCATTAATTGACTGATTGATAATATACCATCTAATCTATTTATATTCTGAATCCCCCAGGGCTGATGCCTTCTACTTTGGACTCACTTAACAATGGCTTAGCAAAAAACTGCACCAAAATACTGTATTCCTTGATCACAGACTGCAATCTTAACCTTGCCGTAGACCACGAATCTCAATAGGCAAAATAGTGTGGATGGATCAGGGCAAGCCATCACCACTAGAAACAAACTAAGCACCTGCTATCATACCCGGCCAGGTACTGCAAACAGCAAACATATCAACACAACAGAGGTTGGCTTATGGGGGTGTAGGACATATCAGTCGAGCAGCTAACGCCTTTTCAGCCACACCCACACATATGGGTAAAGCTCACTGTCCTCTCTGAAACCCCGGAACTGATAGGAGGATAATTTTTCCTGCTCTCCCTGCAATCTCCCCCTTTCCTCTCTCCCCTTAATAAAAGCCCTCCAAGAAGTGGGCAAAAAAAGGGTATTATTGGTTGTGTAGGTGCTGAAGAGTCAATAAGACAATTTGCAGTTCCCTAGGTGAAAGAGCAGCCCTATTTTGTATTAATGATGATGATAATAAAAGTGTGTGCTAAGTATTTCCTATGTGCCAAGCACTGGGGTGGACACAAGATAATCAGGTCAATATCCCTGTTGCACATGGGGCTCCCAGTTTAAGGGAAAGGGAGAACAGGTATTGAACTTCCATTTTACAGATGAGGAAACTGAGGCAGAGAGAATTTAAGAGACATACCCAAGGTCACACAGCAGGCAAGGGTCAGAACCAGGATTAGAACCCAGGTCCTCTGCCTCCCAGGCTCATGCTCTTTCCACTAGGCCATGCTGCTTCTCTATTTGGGAATCACTGTTGAAGTCAGCACTCTGGAAACAGGTGTGTTCCATAAATACTACTGATGGTAATGATGGTGATGTTGCATATGGGGAGAGGACTAAGAATGCTATCCTAAAAGTTACCTCCTAATAAAATGTTTCCTTTAGGTCTGTACAAGTGTGGAAGGGACTGTCAATCACACATTGTTCTTTTCAGCCTTCACCTGCATGGGTGGAACTTAGAGTGGCAGCCACACAGTAAGCACTTAACAAATGCCATTTTTTTCCTCACAAAGTCGTGTCCTTTTCTAATACAAAGTTTAGTGATATATATATATATATGGCAGCCACAGCTGGAATGGAAAACTGTTCATCATTTATTTTTCCTCATGGATTCTATTTAATGTATTTTAGTGGATATTTAGGAAATTGAGTGCAAAACAATATGCCGAGAGGAAGGTATCTATTTACCATTGAATATTTTCAATCATTTTCAAATGACATAACAACAACTATTGACTGTGACATGAAACCAGTTTGGCTAGTGTACAGAACAGATTCTGATGCTAAAAGGGGAGTGACACCTTTCTGAATTGGTATCTGATAAGATTGCCTGAGCTCTCATCACAACAACTTCTATCAGAGTGATATCTGGTAACTATAAGCCATGTTGTAGCAATTTATGCATGTTTTACTTTAAATTGGTACAGTGTTTCAGAGGCCAAATTCCTACTTGAAACCAAGTCTGGGCACATATGGAGCCTGAGCAATATGCATCATGCAGAGGGCAGAATCTAATCTTCATTCTCTCTGGATGATACAAGGTAAACTGCATTTTCTTATCAGATAAAAACCTTGAGAATCTGACCTTAAAAAAATGGCTAGATTCCCCCTCAAAAAATCAGTGCCAAAAGGGTATTCATAAGGGTAAGGGAATCGTGGATGTTTTGAAATATTAGAGGTGGTAGCTGGGAAATACAGATCCTTGCTTTCTATATTTATTCCTCTAGAGAAACTTTTAGCCATTGCCAGAACTACCTCGTTCAAGGAGCAGAATGATATCCAAATAGTCATTCTCCAATACATCACTCCTAAAGGTACTTGAAGAAACCACACAAGAGTCATGAGAGCTGTTGAAGGGGAACAAAGTGCAGGCAAACAGATAGTATTAGTGGGTCCTGACAACTGAAATATAGGATTGGAGCAGCTGCTGCCTTTAGGCCTTATCCAGTTTCAGCCTTTATCTTGAATAGAGAGCAACGGGAAGAGCTTTAATGTCAGTTCTGAAAGAAAATGAAATGTAAAAGAGCTTCGATACTGTAGCAAAAAAAAAAAATGGAGAGGTAACTACATCTTTTAATGCCAGGAATTGCTTTTGGAACAATTTACCTACTAGTGAAATTGAATCTTTTTAAAATTTCATGTGTCTTCTGCAAAACACGGGCTTCTGAGTTTAGCTCAAAAGTGTATATTCCTTGGAGCCTACTGGGTTAAGAATCTTTGGCTAAGAATAATGATATAACTAAGAAAAACAATAAGCAAACCCTCAAGAACAGTCTTCCGTTATCTGGATTACAGCTGCCAATCTGTCCAATTTCTCCCCCTCTAGACTGTAAGGCCACTGTGGGCAGGGAATGTGACTACTGTTATATTATATTTTCCCAAGTGCTTATTACCGTGCTCCTGCATACAGTAAGGGCTCAATAAATATGACTGATTGATGATTCATCAACAATGACAATTTGATTTAGAAATATGCAAAAAGTAAACATCTGTGGCATTTGTTGAATATTTTTGCTAATCACTGATTGACCACATCAACTGTAAGAGGGGGAGGTTTTTTTTTTTCTTTTTAGGTTTCTATTTTAGCAATGGGGGTCTACAAGGCTGAGTTAATGTGGTTTCAACTAAGAAAATTTGAGGAAATTTGGAGATTGATCACTTATGGTAAGTGACACAGTCATAGATTATGGATCCATTAGCATGTGTTTAGGAGAACCAACTCCATCCTCAATTGGGGCTAAATCTACAGGGCTAAGAAGTTCCAACTAGTTCCAATATGAGATAATTCCTAAATAATTCCTAAATGACACATCCCACTCTTATTCATCCACCTTGACTTACTTTGGCTCCTCCTGAAATGACTTTGCAGAAAATTTACTTTTCACATCCTCACTGCAGATTTACTGTCTCTTTTTTTTTCCCAGATTTAGTTTCATATTGTTAATAATTGTGAAAGTAGCAGTACACATTGCAGTTGAAATCAGAGTAATGAATACAATAAGGATGTTACCTAAATTGATGGATATCCTGGGAAATTAAAACAAACGATAGGGAAACCCATCGTTATACAATTTTAAATGCCTTCAGCAAGACCTAGACCAGGTGTTTTGTACCTGAATCTTTATGGACAATTAGTTGGAAGGCCTACCCCGGAGTATAATTCTTTTAACTCTGAGCAGTTTAACAACTGGGATTTGACACTTCTCTAGATATGATCATTTTGTGTACTTTAAAAATAGGAACATCTGTTTCCTATGGGTATCTGCTTCAGTAATTGGGCAATAATCATAAACTCCAAAATATTTTTCATACTCTTCAAAGGAAAGTCTATTTTGGCCTTCAAGGAGATCAAAGAGAAAATGAATAGATGCAAAGAAAATGTAGACTCTACAGGGTCGTCTGCATACCTCATTATTTTAGGAAGCTTTGCATTAGAAAGGTCCAAGCGAAGGTTGGATTAAAGCTTTGGGAGGTCCCTGGTGGGAAGAGGAGAAAGAGGGGAACATAGGAATGGGGGAGAGGAGGAGAGTGAAGGAGCAGAGGAAGGAAGAGAAGTGTGGAAAGAGAGTGGAAAAGCAAGAGGAAATGGATAGGGTACTTACCCTCTGCTGTTGCATCATCACTGTCATCATCACCACCACCACCAGACAAAGGGGGCAGCACCTAGGGCACCTGGGCCAGGACGGGCAGAGGCTAAAGAGGGCAGTGGCCCCGGTGTCCGGACCCACATGGCACCTTGGCAGGCCCCGTGGTGTTTTCAGAGCCGCAGCAGTCTGTGAGCTGTTACCTGCCTCAGTCCTGTGGGCAGGCCGGGGGTGAGATGGGATCCAGCTTGTCCACAATGGGCCCCGGGACTGGGGGTTTGAGAGGAACCTCAGACTGGCCCTGGAGCCCAGCAAGTACAAAAGGAATCTCCCCCTTGGTCGGGCTTTGGAGCTGGGCTAGGGAGCTGAAGCCTGCTGGCCAGCAGGAGGCTCCACCTCCAGTCTCCTTTTGACTCCATTGGCTGGGTTTGCTTCATGCACTTGTGGGAGGTCTTCCTCACTGCCAAACAGTTGGTGTCCTGGATTGGAGGGTGCAGTGGAGGTGGTAGCATGCAGATTAAGCATGCATGGAATGCAAGTGAGAGCACAGGATGCATGGCTCCCTGCACCACCCCCCCCCCCCCCCCCCACTATGGCCCCTGTCCAACCCATTCTTTAAAGGAGTATGTCTGTTTTGCTCTTGTTCATTCAACTGCAAGCATCTTAACCAAACGATCAGTCAGTGGTATTTATTGAGCAGCTCAGGCCTGGGAGTCAGAGGACCTGGGTTCTAATCCCAGCTCTGCCACTTGTCTTGGGCAAGTCACAAAACTTATCTGTGTCTCAGTTTCCTCACCTATAAAATGGGGATTAAATCCTACCCCCTTCTACCTAGACTGTGTGCCCCATATGGGACAGGGACTGGGTCCAACCTGATTACCTTGTATTCTACTCCAGTGTGCTTTATAATTGGTTTGCTGACTGACAAGTGTTTACCGTCTGAGAATAAAAGATATTGTAATATAGAGAGCTAATTGAAAATGTAAAGTTTAAATCTTGCTCTTTTCATTTGTTTCTGAATTGTAGAAAATGAAAAGGGCATAGAAAGGTTTTTTCATTTAGCCCAGTGATAAAACACAAAAGAAGAAGAAGAAAAGCCTTTTTAGAACGGCTTCTCCAGTCCACAAGTAGCAGGTGGCACAAAAGGATGGCCTACATTTGCATATTGTAGAGACATCATAAAGTGTCAACTCTGTAAATTAATATGTTCTGTGGGTATATTTTTGGTGACTGATTGATTCAATAATTGAAGATACAAATCAATATCTTGAATAGTCAATCTTAAAATATGCACAGAAAGTGAATACCGGGTATCATGCTTTTAGAAATGCCACAAAGAATTCAAACTACACCATTCTTTACCAACTCAGTGCCAATACTATGGGGTGTGTTTCCTTTCCCCTGCCAAGCTCCACCCAGAGAAGGAGAAAAATGAATGGGAAGAAAACGATCAAATTAAGAGAGCAGAGAAGGAGCTTGCCAGGTCACCTGGTCAAGCCTCCATCCCTCCAATGAGGGAAGTGACTTTTGACAAATATGCCAAGGGCTCTTCCTTTAGCATTCTGTACTACATACACATTTTCTCTGGAATTTTCACAGGGTAAGATTTGGGGTTTTATTTCTTGCAGGACTGTCGAAGTTTTTTTCAGGGAACTTGAACCTGCCAGGGAAGCAATGTGAAATTCTACAAGTGTTCTGACTGACTCAAACGAAGAGCTAGCAGGAAGCCATCCTGATCACCCATGGGGGCTTCTGCACCTGGATTTCACTGCAGGAGACTGCACCAATACCAGTCAGGAACTGGGTTTGGACCATGTCTAGAGACAGGGCTAAGCAAAAAGGCTTTTATCAGCTGAAGGAACCAGAAGCTCTAGGCATAAAAAGTCTGCGAGATAAACCTTCCTAGCCTCCTTAGACTAGAATTTGACAATTAAATTTTGGGAAGGGGGTAAAAAGCCAATAGGGCTGAGCTAGGTGCCTGAAAGCCCACATAAGGATAAAAACTAGTTTGTAGATGTATATGCTCCAAGTTCTGTTATCTTGCCCGAGGCTATTCACTGACTAAAGCTATGCAGGAGGCCACTGTAGGAGACCTCGTGGCTGCTGGATGGCATTTGGGAATATTTTAGGGGTGTTTATTTGTGGCAATGAGAAAAATCTGAATTTCCCGAAGGTGGCCTTAGAAAGAAGATTACTGGAAGGCTACAATGACACTGTATGCTAATCATAGCCTTCATTTTCAAGAATCGGGTAAAAAAAGGGCCTATAACAAAGCCATGGATAGTTATTTGGTGGTAATTATGTCAAGCTACTTTATGTCAAGCGAACAGAATGGTCCTCTATATCAATCAATCATATTTCTCGAGCGCTTACTGTGTGCAGAGCACTCCAAGTTATAGCCTTCAGAGATCAATGCAAGAAATGTCTTTGCGGGGTCTTAGACTTGTTTGCTTCAAACAAGTTAATAATTGTTCTACTGCTCTTGGTGTAGGTCATTCAAATTTAGGCAAGGGACTTTTGATTTAAATTCAAACCACCAGTTTATGGACAAAGAAAACTCACTTGGTATTTTTCTAGGTTTCCACATTCACCCCACTAGTAAATGTAATTACTTCCTTTAGAGTTAGAATAGATTTATCAAAAGGAAAACAAAACAGCAACTAGCCAGTCAAGTCTTTGTTAGCACTTTGACCCCTTCCAGTGATCTTAGTTTCTGAGATTTGAACAAGAATCTGTAGTGGGTTAAGAAATGCTACTAGGACACAACCATTTCTTACTATTCCGTTGCCTCTGTTATGGAGCTGATCACCTCTGGTGACCCAGTAATTCATCCGTGTCTAAGGTATCAATTCCATAACTTGGCCGTATAATGGCTGAATCTGCCTGAGGCCAGGCTTATATTTTTGGGAGAAATTTTCAAGTGAAAAATTCCTCTCTTTTGACCCAAACTGATTTGGGTAAATCCAATGCTAGGCTAAAGTTAGCACCAGAGAGATGAGCGTCATATTGTTGGATCCATGGACTATTGGGCATATGCCCATCTGATAGAGTGCTTTTCATTCCTTTCCACCATTTGGAATCCACCTCTTACCTGCTGCATTGGGTCACCTCAGGGCAGCCCCCTGAATCCAGGTGGGCTGACTGCAAAGTGAGACTGGGAGAAAGGATAAAACTGGAAGGGCAGGGGGTGGTAAGGGGAGTTGGAAGAAAATAAAGTTTGACATCCCTCAAGACTAAAGACTTTTCCTGTCCTCACTTGGACTAATGGACACTAGATTCATAGTGTCAGGATCTAAAGATAGCTAAATTGAAAATCCTTAGTAAATAAGGGCTGAAAAGACAGATTGGGCCCACTTTACTGATTCCAAAGGACCTTGCCTGAAGTGCTTAATTTTTTTTTTAAATGGCATTTGCTAAGTGCTTACTATGTGCCAGGCACTTTTCTAAGCACTGGGGTAGATAAGTTAATTAGGTTGGACACAGTCGCTGTCTCACATGGGGCTCACAGTCTTAATCCCCATTTAACAGAGGAGGTAACTGAGACACAGAGAAGTTACGTGACTTGTCCAAGGTCACACAGCAGACAAGTGGCAGAGCTGGGATTAGAACCCAGTTTCTTCCGACTCCCGGGCTTGTGCTCGATCCACTAGGCCAGGCTGCTTCTCTATTTGAACTGTAATGCTGTATATGAAGACTAGTTGATTTTTTTGACTGTAGTCTTGGTGCAACAAAATAGCTCTGTTCTGAATGCAGAAAGAATAAAATATTCCTTTTTCAAGAGGGTCTGAAAGGGACATGAAACCCTAATAATCTTAAGGATGTACTCTTGCAGAAAAATAATACATCTGTTTATATGACCTCAGTCTAATGTTTTTGAGTTCTTTGGTGAACATCTCCTTATCATTAGAAATATATATATTTTATATATATCTTTGGAATAGTACATTTGTTTTTCCTCCATGAAGTCTTGACCTAAGATTGCCTATTAACTACCCCCAAAATACCTGTTTTTTCATCTGGTGGCCTTCTAGTGAGATTTATGTGCAGCATTAACTTTCTTAAAAGCACCATTTTGAAAAGTCAGTTTCAAAAACTGTTCTTTTTGTTAAGTACTTCCTTTTAAAATACATTTTAGGAAAAGTAAAAAATTGAAGTTTCTGCAAATGGTCAACCTGAATCTTCGCTGGGTGACACTTGTACGTAAGGAAAGAGACAGAAGAGAAACAGTATCCTGCAACTTACCCTTCAAATAGGAGAGCCCAGACAAACCTATATAATATGGTTAAAGATTATGCCACATTAATGAAGACAGACACTTGCCTTTTTAGGTAGGCATTTCAACTATACTGAGTGGAAAACTCCAGTGATATTTTTCCATGAAATGCAGCTAATTTAAATAGACACTAAAAGAAAAAATAGGTTTACAATTCCAGGCAGCTACCTAAAGAAATCGCTTTTAGGAGAGGTGCGAGTTTTCTTCAGCATCACGTAGGTTCTTGATGCATGAGTGATTACTAGACATTTTGTTTTTTCAGTAATTTCTAGAACTGAAAATAGATATTATCCATACCTCTAATTCAAGCTCATCTCTGTCCATTTCTTGATGAATGCTTCCCATGTAGTCATTTGGATCAAAGTATTCATGAGTTGATGAATGCCTGAAAAAATGAAGCATGTTTTAGGATACTATTTTCTGTTAGTGTGATTTTTATTAATCCTCACCTGGCATCATGAGAGTGATGACAGATAACTGGAAATTTAAATTTTTTTGTTCTTGTACTTTCTTCATGGACATTTAATATGACTTGAAGTGCAGCAGTACTTTCTCTCTCTTGCCAACTTTAACCAACTGTAAGGTCTCTCTCTCTCTTGCCAACTTTAACCAAACGTAATAACGGGGCAAGGGAGCTGAGCCTGTGCATCTTCAGGAGACATTTCCCTGGATTCATATGACACATACGTTAATGGGGGGAAGATTTAACATGTAGGCACCTGGTGCAAGGAGCTCTTAGCCTTCAGAGTACAAGTATATACTCTGAAGACAAGGGTGGCTGAGGGAGACGGAGGCTCACAAATGAGGCCAGGAGATGAACTTGGGGTGGGGTGTTGAGGGGGCAGGGCAGTGGGGTTGCAGCGGGTGCATGGAGGTGGTGGAGGTAGGGAAGGGAAAAAGAGGAGAGGAAGGCAAAGACAGTTGAGTTCATGTTTCCCCACTTCTCAAGAACCTCCAGTGGTTGCCCATCCACCTCTGCATCAAACAGAAATTTCTTACCATTGGCTTTAAAGCACTCAATCCCCTTGCCCCCTTCTGCCTCACCTCGCTGCTCTCCTACTACATCCCAGCCCCCACACTTAGCTCCTCACCATACCTCAATCTTGTCTATCTCACCACCGACCTCTCGCCCAAGTCCTGCCTCTGGCCTGGAATGCCTCTTCATATCCGACGGACAAGGACTCTCCCCACCTTCAAAGCCTTATTGAAGGCACATCTCCTCCAAGAGACCTTCCCTGACTAACCCCTCATTTCCCTTTTTCCCACTCCCTTCTGTCACGCTGTTTTGCTCCCTTTATTCACCACTCGCCCCACCCCCTCAGCACTTATGTACATATCTGTAATTTATTTACTGATAAAATGTCTGTCTCCCGGGCTAGACTTGTTGTGGGCAGGGAATGTGTCTACCAACCCTGTTATACTGTACTCTCCCAAGCACTAAATACAGTGCTCTGCACCCAGTAAGTGCTCAATAAATACAACTCACTGATTGATAGAGGAGAAGTGGGGGAGGGAGAGCAAGATAGTGAATAGAGCACAGGCCTACGAATCAGAAGGACCTGGGTTCTAATCCCGGCTCCACCACTTGTCTGCTGTGTGACCTTGGGCAAGTCACTTAACTTCCCTGCACCCCAGTGAAATCATCTGTAAAATGGAGATTAAGACAGTGCGCCCCACATGGGACATGGATTGTGTCCAAACTCATTAGCCTGAATCTATCCCGGGGCTTAGTACAGTGCCTGGCACATAGTAAACACTTAACAAATACCATAAAAAAAAGTGATAAAGGTCCTCAACCTCCCCACTGCATACTCTTCTTTACTATGGCCCCAGGGTTTCTCTCACCCACACAGGGTTCCAGGATGCACCAGAGACTCCTTAGTACAGAATCTCGCACACACTAAACTCTCAAAAAATATGACTGATTGATTACACCCATGATCCTGTGACGACAAGCTGTCAGCCTGCCACACCCCTGGTTTACCCAGGTAGCTTGGAGGCAATCCTCTGGGAAAGAGGTGGGTGGTAGGGCTCTGGAATTGCTGGGGCAGTAGCCACACCTCCCTGGACTGCACAGATACTTTGGTGCTTCCTTGCCCAGAGTTGCCACGACAGCAATAATGGGTCCGGCCTAGGACAGGCTGGAGACACTCCTGATGGCCCCAGTGGCAGCAGATGGTAGCTCTGGGTTGGCAAGTCACTCGACAACTGGGGTCCTTTGTGGTTCAGGCAGCCACTGCAGTGGCTTTGGAGTCCTGATCGACACCACATCCTTGGAGGATTCCCTCAGGCTGCTCAGAGAACTGAGGGGGAGACTTCCTTCCCTCACAAAACTGGTGGATAGAGCTTGGCCCTGGGAATCAGAGGACTGGGGTTCTAATCCCATTTCTGCCACTTGCCTGCTTTGTGAGCGTGGGCAAGCCAGTAAACTTCTCTGTGCTCAGTTTTCTCATCCGCAATACCTGTTCTCCCTCCTAGTTAGACTGTATTCCCTTGTGTGGAACAGGGACTGTGTCTCAGAGAAGCAGGCTGGAGTAGTGGATGGAACCTGGGCCTGGGAGTCAGAAGTTCATGGGTTCTAATTCCGGCTCTGCCACTTGTCTGCTATGAGATCTTGGGCAAGTGACTTCACTTCTCTGTGCCTCAGTTACCTCATCTTAAAATGGGAATTGAAGACTGTGAGCCCCACATGGGACAGGGACTATGTCCAATTAGATTTGCTTGCATCTACCCCCAGTGCCTGGCACGTGGTAAGTGCTTAAAAAATACCAGCATTATTATTAGTGGCATCTGCATTAACTCTATCTACCCCCAGTGCTTAGGACATAGTACGCACTTAACAAGTACCACAATTATTATTACTACCACCTAGTGGAAAGACCATAGGATCAGTAGTCAGGAAACCTGTGTTCTAGTCCAGGCTGCACCACTTTTCCACAGTCACTTGGGTAAGTCACTTAACTTCTCTGTGCCTCAATATCCCCATCTGCACCATGAGGAGAAAATACCTCTTCACTGTCTCCCTTTGGCTGTAAATCCTGGGTGGGACAGGGACTGTATTCTATCTGATTACCTTGTATCTACCTCAGTGCTTGGCACATGGGAACTGCTTCATAAGTGCCATAAATGTATTATGTCATTTAAAAAATATATTTACATTATTTTCATCAGTTTTTTGGTCTTTGGGAACAGATTGGTGGACTTTACATTTTTCCTGTGGAAAGCTACATTTTGTTTAGCACTCTCGCTTATTCCTCTATTTTCACAGAGTCAATTAAGATTTCTGGGGTAGAACAGTACAGCAAAAGAACTTCAACCACTTAAGAGCATTTCTAAGGGTAAAATGACCATTTTGCTTCCAAACCAAGCCAATCCTGGAGAAAAGATGATTCCCCCAAATCAGACTCTTCATAATGGAAAAACAAATTATCCCTTGCACACCCCCATTCACTTTCCCCTCACACTTCTGTGTACCTGTACCTTGCTTCCAGTGTCTAAGCTATCTTGTCAGTCACTCTACCCTTTCAAACAGACATGGAGAAAGGCAAAGCGAAGGAGACTGATTCAGAGAGACAAAGAATGGGAGAGAGCAGAATGCAGGCTTGATTTCACTCAACTCCAGCACTTTTTGTCTCGGGTTCTGCCCTCTCAGAGCACTTTTTGTGTAAAGTGGAGGAAAAGAAGGAAGAAGGAATAAAAGGTCTCAGCTGCCTGAATGCTTAAATGCAATTACCTCAGCTCTTTCGAGACAAGCTTTTGTATGAATTCTTGTGCAAAAAATACCCTTAAAAATTTGTCTTACTTTTGGGGCAATACTATCATGCCAGGCACACCCAGGTATCCTGTAACACAGGGGTTGTGTTCAATCCATATAAATAATGACTGGTACTTGTTAAATATTTACTTTATGCCAAGCACTGTATAAGTTCCCACATGGAGCTCACAGAGTGGGTAGGAGGAAGAACAGGAATTGAATCCCCATTTTAGAGCTGAGGTAACTGAGGCACAGAGAAGGTAAGTGATTTGCCCAAGATCACACAGCAAGTAAGTGGTGGAGGCGGGATTAGAAGCCAGGTCCTTTGACTCCCAAGTCAATACTCTTTCCACTAAGCAAAATCCATTAAGGAAAACTCAGGCTGTTGCACTCACCCCATGTTTGATGACACAAGTGTGCACACAAACGAATCCTTCCAACGCAGCGTCACGCTGTATCCAGACAGAGAGGCAAATTGGAAGAATATTCCCTAATTCTGTTTTCTTATGCTATCCAAAATTCAGAGTGAAAAAGACACAATCTGGCAGACCTCAGTGTGTGTGACCAATGGCTTTTAAAGCCACATTACATTGGGCTTGTAGGATTTATTCTCTAAAATCAGAATACCCTTTTCCTGCCAGTTAGTGCTATTTTCTGTTACTTCAAGGGTTGACTATCTCTGCCGAATGAGTTGAATCCTGCCCGAGCATTTGGAATTATAGATTTGCAATGCCAATATGTGTCCAGTACATGGTTACTTCATTCATGCTTATGTATCAGCTGAGCCAGCTAGGGACTTAGGTCTCTCGTGGCAAAAGGTTAATGCAATAATCAATAGGGTCTCATCTTGCCTCCCAGCCACTTGGCTTAGGAACAATGGACCTGTGGTGAAATGACTACTGAAACAAACAGTGCTTCTCAGATGCCTGGCCCCATCACCAAATCTGATATTTCTACTTATGGGGCAAGGATGCTATTCGGATGGCCACTACTATCAAATTCCAGTAGTGATATACCTGGTACACTAATGCCTGACCACGCCACTGAGTACCTGGGTAATTCTCCCCTCGGAGACTGATTTGACATTTTGTATCATTCCCTGGGGAGCCTAGTACATAGGTGACGTTAACTTTTTAAGTGAAAATGAGGGAATCCAATAGTTTCAATCAGACCCTTGAGAGCCGAGAGCCAGCCCCAAATGCATATGTCAAACTATAATCCTGTCATGGTTACCAAAACAATTCACTGTGATTCTGCCAACAACAGTTACCAAATTGAAGGACCTACTTTTCAAATGACAGCTATCACTCCTCTTAAAATGAAACAAATAGATGAGAGTCTCTTCAAATTCCTTCTTTTTTTGTGGACAGGGATTTGTTAATAAATAAATACTACTTGGGATTACACTGCATCTTACCTCTATAGAATAGGAAGGAGTGGGTACTATCACATCTCCCCAATGATGTACTATCACATCTTCCCAGACTAAGTCCTTTATTTCCCTTATCTGCCCTTCCCTCTGTGTGGACTATGCACTTGGCTGTGTAGCCCTTAAGCATTTTGATACTCAGCCCAGCCCTAAAATACTTTTACACATATTCTTACACTCCACTATTTCCCCAATCTCTAATCTATTTTAATATCTGCCTCCCCCTGTAGACTCTAAGCTCCTTGTGGGCTTACAAGAAGCTTGTGGGTCTACCACCTCTATAGTACTGTAGTTTCCCAAGGGCTTAGCTCAGTGTTCTGCACACACTAAGTGCTCAATAAAGACCCTTGAGGCACTGGAAGATTAAGCAAAAGACCCAATCCTAAAGTCATGGTGGAACAAGTACTAGACCCTAATATTTGAGTCAGGGAACATCACTTCTATATTCATTTTCATTCTCACCTAGACTTACTCATCTTTAACACTCTTTTTGACCAGTAAAAGTAGGGAAAGGTGTGTGGCATGGCTAAAGAGGTTTAGTCCAATGCCCTGATTAACTATTGCTATTGATGGGTGGTAGGTTATATCTTCATTTGCTTCCAAGTTTAGGCCTGAATTGGAAGTAGGCCCAGGATAAGGACTCAGAGGGATTGGAATGCCTAACATTTTCCAACATATTTGTGTGTGCCTGTTTAAAAGGACAATTACCATTTCTTGTATTTATAATTCCAAAATCCTCAAAATACCATGTGGAGTAATTAAGGTTTATCTAGAGCATCATTGACATCATTTGTAAATAACTTTGTCCTTTAAAATATAATTTGAGTAACTCTGCTGTCAGGTTATAATAAAGTAATTAATAAGTTGGAACAGAGCGTAGCAGTTGTTTGCAGCAGCTATAAACAAAGTTAAAGATAGGAAACTTGAAAGAGAATAACAAGCACAACTCTTTTTTTCTACACAGTGAAAAGGGATAAAGCCATCCTTACTTGATGAAGTAATACACAACGCAAGTAGCATCTTTTCAATGTTCTAGAGTCATATTACTTACTCTTCTGGCAACAGATAGGAATCCATGACTGGTGGGGTAGGAGATCCCATTTTAGTCAGAGCCATGATATGCTCAAAGGTGATATCAGTTTGGGTGCTCATGTCTACCAGCTGAGACTCAGGAGAAGGTGTGAATATTTTTGTGCGTGGTGTTCTCCTTAAGACCTGCACCACGATGGGCTCTTTTGCTGTTTTGAATGCTTCCACGGCCTGATCATGGGTTGCCTTGGATAAGTCTTTTCCATTCACCTGTTGAAAGAATACAGAAAACACAATTAGGGTGGAGCAGGAAATGAATAGGTTTTTCTGTTTTGGAGGTTATGTTTCACAGGCCCCCAAGAAAAACGAACATCTCATGGGCGTGGGTTCCACTCCATCCGTTGTAGGAAACTCAGAGTCATCACCATTGACCTCTCCATAAAGGTGGACAGGGCAAGTGTCCGCTCTTTGAGAAGTTAGGGTAGAAGTAAAGAATATGAAAATGAAGGGAAATGAGAACAGACTAGGGAATTCAGCTAGATTTTTTCCTGGGATATTGTATGCTACTTGATCAAGCTACATAAATTTAAATATGATCATTATCCCACCTGACAGATCTTGGCTTCCAGCAACAGAAAAGTAACTGGTGGTACAGGACACTGGAAATGTATTCTGAATAATATTATCACAGCCATAAATTTCTTTAATTTTTTGGGTCCCTGTATAGGAACAATGCTGATCCAGTAGTTACTTATGTTCAAACGCACTGGCCTTAAAAGAGGAGAAACTAGGTTTAAACCAGTTCAGTTTTATTACATCATTTGCTGGACTAAGTTTTAAGATGATAATTTATCTACTTATTCTCTATTCATATCTGTGCAACTAGCTTGCCAACGTCAGACAGCACTGATCTCATGCTCTCATCTCTCATTTACGTGCACGGTCTTTAGTCAAATTACATATTTTATCTCTAGTGACTTCAGGTTTGCTTTTTTTAAAAAGAGAATCAAGTGAAAGATTTCATTAGAGCCTTTCTTTAAATAAGATATGAAGAGCACTTCTGTTCCTAGTTGTCCAAGCAGAACACGGTTATTGATTCTGCAGCTGTTTTTCTATTTTCTTTTAAACCCATTTAAACATAGCATTCTAGGCCTGTAGGGACAAGAGCTGTGAATTGGCAACTTTGCATGAGTGCCTTGTAAATAACAATTTGGTTAAGGAATTGATGATGATCTTTCACTATAATGAAGTCCAATCTAAATTCCAACAGTAGAGCAAGTCCTAGTGATTTGGAGTCAATCCATTTGAGAAATTTACTTCCTCTAGTTATGGTATTAGAGAAAACAGACCTCAAGACACAAAACGCAGGAAAGAAATAAAGCTTAAGTCTCAATCCTTGGAGGTTGTGCTTCCACATGGACCACTTGGGATACCAGTTTTTGAAACGGGGATTGAAAAAATTAAATAAAATGAACAGCTAATATAGGAAGAAACCCTGACAGGCTGATTTAGTCATACTCACTGTCTCCAGACAGCCCTGCCACAAAACCAGACTGAGCATCTCCTATGGAGTTGGAGATTCCATAGTCTTCCCTATTACCAATTTACACCGCTCCTAAATCCATCCCTATATTTAATCTAAATCACTTCTGCTTCAATGCAAACCTATTTTCTTTTGCTCAGCCCTTAATGGAGATGGAGTGCAACTGGAAAACCTCCTTTATCAAATAACTATACATAAAAATTAAGGGCCAGTATTAAATCAGCCTTCTTTCCTTTGAACTAAATAATCCAAATTTCCATTCTCTTTCCTCATAGGTACTATGTTTAACCCTTTGATCATCTTGAATGCTTTCCTCTGAACTCCCATTATGAGGCTCAATTCCAAATGTTCTGCACAAAACCCATTTCTTTGAGAGAGCGAATAAATGTAAAACAACCAATACTATCATTCATTCCTTGTTTTCATTTTTATTGCTTGTGGTTTCCCCCTAAGTATCTTACTGTCCATAGTGGCTCTCTAATTTGTAATGACCAAGTTGGCTTCAAAACCTACTCTGCAAGGTTCTAGCTAAACTTCTCAATTTGCTATTATCCCCAGTTTAACAAGCATTTTGTTTCAACTAGGCAGGCATGGGTGGAATACTTTTAAGTGGGAGCGGATTCCTGTAAACTGTCCATCTGTTGGAAAACCTCCTCATGGATTTAGAGTCCAGATTAGGGTTTAACAACATTTTTGCCTGGTGGGAATTTGTCATTAACAGTTTGGTGTTGAGACTACCCCTCACAATGTCTTTTCTGCCCAATCAGGGTGAATCATCATCATCATCATCAGCATTTGTGTGCCTTCTGAATGCAAAACACTGTGCCAGGTGTTTGGGAACATACCACAGGAGTAGAAGACACAGTCCCTGACCTCCAGGGGCTTATAATGGAATGAGGAAGATAAGCAAACCCAGATAGTGTAAGTAAAGAGGGAACTAAAGGAAAACACATAAATAGCAACAAAAGCAAGTGAAAAATGAATAAGTGGAATGAAGAGATATTTACATAAATGTTAGGGTTGCCTTTTGGGATGATCTGATCAGGGAGGTGGGGATAAGGGGGTGCTTTTTGGAGGAATCCAGAAAGGCTCACAGAGGGAGAACATTATAATCCTGTTGCAGTGGACTAAAGGGAACCTGGGAACAGTGGTTGGTTGGGAAAATTGGTGAGCACCCCAAGTGGAAGAGTGAGGAAAAGAGACACAATTAGGCCTGGCAAGTGATGCTCTGACATCAACATTGCAGTTACTGGCTCTCACTTCATCCCATGACTCTTTCAGCCTGCTGATTAAAAGGTCATGGGTTCAGAATTCAGTAATCTAGTGCTTCTTGTCAATCATCATCATCAGTGGTATTTATTGAGCATTATGTGCAGGGCACTGTACTGAGCACTTGGGAGAGTACAACACAACAGAGTTGGCAGACACATTCCCGGCCCACAACAAGCCAATGTACCAAATCCCTCATTGTCATAAAAAGAAATGACTGACAAGATGACAATATTTGACAGAATAACAATATGAAAAATATAAATGAGAGACTTCCCATTAGTGTTGATGAAGAGTAACTGATTATGAAATAAGGTGTATAGAAAACAAGGTAGGTCTGTGTCTCAAATACAGTATGAACTTCACTATGGAAAGACAAAATAGCGCTGAAGAAGGTACACATGATAAGAGGTATGGAGCAATTTCTGTATGAGGATGAACAGAAAGGATGAGGATTCTTAATAATTGGTAAATAATGGTATAAGTAAATAATGGCATTTACTAAGTGCTTACTAGCTGTCAACCAACCACCGTGCTAAATGCAAGGGTAGGTGCAAGACAATTGGGTCAAACAAAACACACAATCTAAGAGGGAGAAAAGTAGCTCTTTCCCATTTTTTACAGATGAGGAAACTGAGGTCCATAGGGTAAATTCCCCAAGGTCACATAGAAAGCTAGAGCTGGGACTAGACCCCCAGATTTCCCAACTCCAAATCCACACTCTTTTCACTAAACAGTTGAAGGCTGAGATAGGATATGATTAAAGTGTACAAAGTCGTGAAGGATTCTACAAGGTGAATCCCAAACTGTCTTTCATCGTAAATGGTCCATAATGAGGGAAAGAAAGTTAGGGATGAAGAGAGGATCAATCAGTGATATTGACAGAACACTTACTGTGTGCAGAGCCCTGTATTAAGCACTTGGGGGAATACGATGGTAGACGTGTTCCCTGCCCATAAGCGGCTTATAGTCTAGAGAGGGAGACAGCCATTAAAACAAATTATGGATGGGTACATAAAGGAAAAGTTAAGGATTATAGATGATACAACTGTAAAGATTCAGATAGTTGTCAAGGAGGGCAACCACTACACTGTTCCTCTAAGGATCACGTTGCCAACTGTTGGAAACAGAACACTAATCGGGATGGACCACTGGTCTGAGCCAGGAAACGACTTGCTTATGGTCTAAGACGACTTGTGATCAAGGGGTTGATGAGACAAGAATTATGATTATTCTAGTGACTAGTCTGTAATCCAGAACTAATATGAAACTATTAAATAGGATTAAACAGGATGTTGATCATCAATAGATAAAATTTATTACATCTGTATTCTTTTGTAGGCTCTCCTCATGGGGTTTACCTCTCTACAAAGGCAAATAAAATCTGAACCTGTTCTTTAAGTTTTATTGATTAAAAATCTGATTTCAGAAAGTCTCCTCTACGTGCCTTCTGCTACTTACAGAATTAATATTCTTTCAAAACACCCAGCTGATGTCCAGTAAACCATCAACGAACCTAACCTATACCAAGTAGTTAATCATGATAATGATAATAATAGTAGTGGTATTTGTATGTGCTCAGCACTGTCCTATATGCTAGGATAGTTAGAAGATAATCTGATTATACATTGTCACTGTCCCCTATGGGGCTCACTGTCTAAGTAGGAAAGAGTTTACTAAACCACATACACTCATAGACGGGCAAAAATGCAGACTTACCAAAATGCATTTTTGATTAACAGTGCTGCTTTGATGAGACAATTTCTACATTTAACTGAAGACAGCTGCTTCACAGTTACATTTTTAAATGTTGAAACTATTTGGCATTTGTTTAAACAGTACAAGGAAGGATATGCAAGAAAACCTGGCTTGAGAAGTATAAACTTCTAAGTAATTCATAGTGGCATACAGATGATTCATGAAGTATCAGCAAACTTTTTAAAACTTTTAAGGCCCTGATATACCTCCAGAAGATAGTGTAAGCCCAAAGAAAGAATGAAGGCAGAACAGTGATGTTTGATATTATGATGTGATGATGCGCTTGAAGAAATGCCATCTATAGGCCAGATCATAACATCATCAACAATAGCATTCTTTCAAAACCCAGTATAGAGTGCAGATCACCAAACTGTGGTGATTTGGGGAGGTTCGAGGTGGGACAAAGGCCTAGTGAAGGGGAAAGGGGGAGAAAGGTGGCAACCAGAGAGAGAGGGGAGAAAAGGAAAAGAGAAATGGGGAAGAAAGGAGACAGGATAAGGGGGAAAGAGCAAGTGGAAAAGGGAGAAATAAGGAGGAGAGAGGAAAAAAGGAGAAAGAAAACTGTTTTCATGACTACAGTTACAGAAAAAAATGCAAAGCGAGTGGTTTGGCCTGGTCCTAATATCATTACCTGCCTAATTGAGCAGATTACTTTAAAACAATTGGCATAACTTCAAAATCAAGTAAATGGAATGCATTTTCTTGAAATAAGGGTGTTGATTACACACTCATTTTCCCCCTATAGATTAATTATACAAATAACCCACACCAAAGGTCCCAGATCTTTTTTCTTGGGAGTCATGTACAATTATGGTGAAAAGGCAATTGTTTTGTTTTATAGCTAACATTATGGTAGCAAATATGATAGTAACCAAGAGGTTACTATTCTAATATGTTAGCTTCACAGTGGTACTTCCCTGCTAAGCCTCCTTCTAGGCAAATAAATATTATCAAAGATAGACAATTATTCTTCAGACGCCAAATGAGCTTGTCCTTCCACATCAGATTTATGCTGCAGTGATGTAGCTTCTTCACTTTTACAAGAAAAAAATGGTTAATTTTCCCCCTCCCTCTGCACTGACAGCAAAACAGCCCAGTTAGTTTTACACTTAGGGGCAATTCAATCCTCAATTAACCATTCCAAGATCACATCCATGTCCGTCAGATTGTGACTTCAGTAGGCCTAATTAATTCTGCTACCCTTCCTGACTGAGGGGATGCCACTGGGAGTTTCTACAGGGGCAAATCAGACTCAGGAAATAAGACACCTGGCTGACAGATGGTAGAAACTAGCCTATGACTAGCAGTATCATACAAAGAAATCACCTTCTGGATTTTGTTCTCCCAAGGCTGAAAAATGATGTTTCATTGTGTTCCTTATTGCAAATGGTCAGATTCATTTTGTAGTACCCACTATCTAGGGTCACATTTGGACTATTAATGTGGACTCTGGCTTCATTTTTACCCTGTCGATAGGCCAGGAAAAAAAGCTTGGTTCTGAAAACATTTTCATAAAATATCCCAAAAGAAAAATATTCCTTGGTTGTCTTGATGGAAAACGCTGGCAAGGTCACTGTGAAGAAATTGATGACTGTACTCCTAAGGGGAATATTTGGGTAGGAATCATCATCATCGTTTTTGAATTAGAAGCCCATATTTGTTTGGGTGAGGAACCTTAACATCTTATCCCAATTGCATTTAGGCCTAATTTCCAGGAAAATGGCCTTAAGGAATGTGGTAATCCCATTTTAAATTCCTACTTCTAGATATTATGCTCTTGGCTAAAAATAGGCTCATTTAATTAAATGTATGGACAATAATTTCATTTTTAATATCCCAACTATGTTTTCAAACTAATTAAGGCTTAGATTACACTGGAAGCCATATAACATGATAATGCTACATAGAGGAAAATGAAAGGTTTGAGTCCCTGATTTAGGCCAGATATAAAAATCCTTTTCCACTCAGGAGAGTCTTGTCGGAATTTATTTCAGATCCAGAGTTGGCTCAAGGGCTGGAGAATGGGATATGGGCAATTTATCTAAAACTTATCCACTGTGAACAGTTGAAATGAGATCCAAATATTTAATGCTGGAATAATTTTAAAACCATGTAGTCTAGAGTGGAGGATCTTTAAGGGGTTCCTAGTAATACTGGGATACCACAGAAGGGCTGTGGAGCTAATCAGCATGTGAACATTAACAATCAATAGGTATATTGTACTCTCCCAAGAGCTTAGTACAGTGCTCTGCACAAAGTAAGCGCTCAATAAATACAATGGATCGATTGCTTGCAGGTGTAGCGAAAAGGCCAAAGTGGAATGTAGAGTCCCAATAACATCATGTAGACATAAAGATTATTCCATGTTGTAGCGATTTACACCTGCTCGAATGTAGCTCTCCGAGGGCAGAAATTGTGTCTACCAAGTCTGTTGGATTGGACTTTCCCACGTGCTTAGTATAGGGCTCTGGACCCAGTCAGCCCTCAATAAATATTACTGATTGATGTATTTTTTCCACTTACAGTTCCTGGACTTATAAAGGGGCTGGATATAATATAAAACTGTGTTTTTTCACCCCTGGCAGAATTTGTAGATCAATTCATCTGTCTCTCTAATTTCGATGAATGGAAGTTGCCAGGAGTGTTTTCAATGACTTTCACTGATCTGTGATTTTAAGTCATGAAATAAATTTCCATTGTTAACTGAAATAAATTTGAATCTGCATTTACTCAGAATTTGTCACAGTGAAAAAACACTGGATTTCAAACCTGTCCACCTACGCTGAGGGTGGCAGGAAGATGTAAAAACCATTAGAAAGTACATTTTGCAGCTTCCAGGCAAAAAGGTTAGGGAAACATTTAGCAAATAGACTGCATACCTCCTGAGGGACAGGGCTAGCTCTGACCTGATTATCTTGTATCCACCTCAGTGCTTAGCACATAGTAAGAATTTAATAAATAGCACAATTATCATTATTACCATCTTCATCCATTTTTCTCTCCATAGTGTAAGCTCCTGGTAGGCAGGCAATGTTTTTCTACCATCTCTGTTGTACTCTCCCAAGTGCTTAGTACAGTGCTCTGCACACAGTAAATGCTCAGTAAACACCACTGATTGAAATAGCTTGGATGGAATCATCTTAATTACTGCCTGGGCTCTAAGGCAGAAATTCCACTGCAGTTCTTTATTGCTGGATTTGGAATTTGGTTCCGTTGTTGGTCTGGTGGAAAGTGCACTGCTCTGGGAATCAGGAGACCTGGCTTCTAGTTCTAGTTGTGTCTTGGAGGCGATGATATCAGCGGTGAAAGATTCTGATCAAAAACCACTTAGGGTGCTGGGTGAGGAGGACAGACCCAGCAGAATTCCTGAAAAATAGCTGGCTAATGTGGGCGGCGAAGACCACAGTGGCTACCAAGGCAACCGCCTGCCATGTCACGACACTGCAGCACAGCATCGACACTGTGCTGTGATCAATTTAGCCCTAAATGGGTCCTGCACCTAAAAAACCCTTGTGTGCAATTCACTATGTACAGCAGCCCTGCCGGCCTATTTGCTCATTGTGCCACCTGTGACGCGACTGGCAGAGAAGAGAGAGTCTGCATAAGACTGTAGATCTATATAATGGTATTTGTTAAGCACTTACTATGTGCCAAGCACTGTTCTAAGCGCTGGGGTACATACAAGGTAATCAGGTTGTCCCACGTGAGGCTCACAGTCTTCATAGTCTTAGGGAAGCAGCATGGCTCAGTGGAAAGAGCCCAGGCTTGGGAGTCAGAGGTCATGGGTTCGAATCCTGGGGATTAAGACTGTGAGCCTCACGTGGGACAACCTGATTACCCTGTATCTACCCCAGCGCTTAGAACAGTACTCTGCATATAGTAAGCGCTTAACAAATACCAACATTTTTTTCATCCCCATTTTCCAGATGAGGTAACTGAGGCACAGCAAAGTTAAGTGACTTGCCCAAAGTCACACAGCTGATAAGTGGTAGATCCGGGATTAGAACCCACGACCTCTGACTCCCAAGCCCATGCTCCTTCCACTAAGCCACACGCCATAATCAGTGACTTCACACAGGTTGGACATGAAATCTCAGACTGACTCAGTTCATCATTCTCAAGGGTAGGATTCCATCACTGACTCCTTCATTCAGACTTTTTCTTAGCAATAGTTTGAGCTCATTGTTGGCAGGAATTGTCGCTCTTTACTGTTATATTGTACTTTCCCAAGTGCTCAGTACAGTGCTCTGCACACAGTAAGCACTTAATAAATACTTTCTCTGGTCTGATGGTCCCTTGAGTGGACTCAGGAGGTGGAGAGAAGAATTGTGGGGCTGGAGTGTCTTTGAGATGTCCATCCTTCTCTTCCTATGCAGGAATTATCCTAAACCGTACTCAGGAGAAGGAAACTATCATTTTCCTTATTACTAACCTAAATCTTTCACTGGCAGTTTAAACCCTTTTTTTTTCATTTTCTCCTGAGTAGAGAGGCACAACAGCTGGTTACTATCCTTTGTATAGTAATATATAAGGACCGTGTATTCTATAAACAGATGTTAAATTCATATATATGTATATGTTCTTGATGTTTAAAAAAATCTAATTCCATTGAGACAGTGTTTAAAAAACTTTTACTCTCATGTAAAACTCACCCAATAATCCTGTCAAAGTCAAGAGCATCTTGCATAATCTCCTGCCTAGGTTCTAAAGGAGAAGAATTAATTTAATTCAAATTTTCTAAATCCATTCTAAAACTACTGTTTATAAATGGAAGTATCTTTTTCCTCTGAAATAGGTTTCAGCTTCTTTATCAAGTAAAAAGTTAACTCAGAAGCTCAAACTGAAGCCCCAAAGAGGCTGTAATTTGCCAGAACTGCACACACCGAGTCCTCAGTTCCCATGGCTCGGAAGTTTCCAACTGAATTACAGAAAAGTCCATCTGGCGTGACTATTGTTTAATCATTCCAGGTATTTGTATGCACCCAATCGAAAAGAGGAAATTTTACCAGAATGGTACCCTAATAATACATCTCCTTGACGAACTGAAAGCCAACAAAGACATTTGGAGAATATTTTAGGAAAAAATGATCTAATCAGTTTTGATCACTTTTCTGAGAAAGTATGTCCAATTCCACCCAACCAATCAGCTGCCGTGTACAATGTCCATTTGGATAGCTGTCTTCCAACAGCAATAGAAGTCAGGGTTGAAGAACTAGCTTCCTAAGTTTACAGGGCCTGGGAATATTCTAGCCTTTTCCTTGAGAGAGAATCTCTGAGCCCACCTTCCTACACTCCTTCTACTGCTCCCAAACCCTTCCTCTCCCTGAATCAACCTGGAGATTGCAATTTTCTAGCAGTGAGTATGGAAAATACTGTTTTCCCATTCTTGCCTCTCAGCACCACTTCCTTTTTGGAAAGGAAAACTCTTTACTGTTAATCTACTTGTGATTAAATCATTTCTTCCAAATATATACTATACTCCTTCTAGCACTTAAGCATTCTATATACATTGCCTGCCACCCAATACAATCAAATGCCATTAATTCACACAAAGCACTTCAGAGTCATGCCAAGTTCTAAGGAAGGTGGTTGACACCACGCCTTTACCCTGTCACAGAAGAATATATGTGCATTTCTCAACTCCTTTTACTTCTACTGATTTTTTTTTAGTGGCAAGATTTTATACACATCACAACACAATGCTGTATGAAAAGCATTCTACTATAAGATAATTCAACCTCTATCTCCCATGTAACACCATAGAATTCTCATGTATTTCTCTCATGTGCTAGAGTTTGGAATGCAAATTCCTACCCTCACTGGAGAAAGAGCTCCACGTGGGACAGGGACTGTGTGCATCCTGATTATCTGGTATCTATCCCAGCGCTTAGTCTAATGCTTGCAACATAGCTTTTAACAAATACCACCATTATTATTTTTAATAGTATTTGTTAAGCACTTACTATGTGCCAAGCACTGTACTAAGTACTGGGGTAGATGAGGTTGGACACAGTCCATGTCCCACATGAGACTCACACTCTTAATCCCCATTTTACAGAAGAGGTAATTGAGGCCCAGAGAAGTTAAGTGACTTGCCTTTATCATCCCGCAGACGTGGTGGGGCCGGAATTAGAACCCAAGTCCTCCTCACTCCCAGGCCCATACTCTAACCACTAGGCCATGCTGCTTATAACAACAACAATATCATTATTAAATGATATTTTATTTATGGAATTCAATACATATAATTTAGAACATACCATGGTATTCTAGTTTACAGGAGTAATGAATGGCAAGCGTATTTTAAATTGGAAATGAAAACAGAGATCAGAGATGTGCCAGGAAAGAAAACCTGAGGTAAGATTTTGCAAACAGGGCGATTGCCTCAAACAGTTACATTTAAGTCTGTATGTGCTAGCATTTGGCTGAAGTGATGTTATGGCTCAGAATACTGGGAAATTAACCAGGGAAAGCTTGTTGGAGGAGGTGGGATCCACTGCTTCCCATAGATTCAAAAGGCCCCCACCCTGGTCCAGGGGCTCACTGTATCCTGGTTAGATTACCATATCAGCCTCCTTAGCCTCCTTCCTCTAGACTGTAAGCTCCTTGTGGGCAGGGTCTGGATCTGCCAACTTTGTTGTATTGCACTCTCCCAAGTTTTCCATACAGTGCTCTGCACACAGTAAGCACTCAATAAATACCATTGATTGAGTGATCTCTACTCTCTCCCCTCTCGTCTCCACATCTTTACCCTGGTGCCCTGATTATTTTTCTAAAAGATCATTCTGCACATCTCTCCCCGCTCCTCAAAAAATCTCCACTAGTTACTCATTTCTCTCCACTTAGAGCAAACACTACTGAACAATGACATTTCACACATACAGATATAAAGAAAGGAGAAGCCTTAGATCTCAGTACAGCATTCATTTAAACAACTCCTCACTCTAGGCTTCAAGGCTCTCCATCACCTTGCCCCTTCCTACCTCTCCTCCCTTCTCTCTTTCTACCGCCCATCCCGCACGCTCCGCTCCTCTGCCGCCCACCTCCTCACCGTCCCTCGGTCTCGCCTATCCCGCCGTCGACCCCTGGGTCACGTCCTCCCGCGGTCCTGGAACGCCCTCCCTCCTCACCTCCGCCAAACTGATTCTCTTTCCCTCTTCAAAACCCTACTTAAAAATCACCTCCTCCAAGAGGCGTTCCCAGACTGAGCTCCTCTTCCCCCTCTACTCCCTCTGCCATCCCCCCTTTACCTCTCCGCAGCTAAAGCCTCATTTTCCCCTTTTCCCTCTGCTCCTCCACCTCTCCCTTCCCATCCCCACAGCACTGTACTTGTCCGCTCAACTGTATATATTTTCGTTACCCTATTTATTTTGTTAATGAATTGTACATCGCCTTGATTCTATTTAGTTGCCATTGTTTTTACGAGATGTTCTTCCCCTTGACTCTGTTTATCGCCATTGTTCTTGTCTGTCCGTCTCCCCCGATTAGACTGTAAGCCCGTCAAACGGCAGGAACTGTCTCTATCTGTTGCCGACTTGTTCATCCCAAGCGCTTAGTACAGTGCTCTGCACATAGTAAGCGCTCAATAAATACTATTGAATGAATGAATGAATGAATGAATGAATAAACATTTACTGTGAGCAAAAATCACTGTATTAAGCACTGGGAAAAAGTATATGGATCAGAATTATCTTCTGCCATTCTGTTATTCTTACCTTACCATAAGGCTGTTCATCATTTGCTACAGCAATGAAGAAAGTTGTTGCTTTCTAGAACTGGCAACCAAAATGGTGTGGTATGAAACTACAAAGGGACTCTGGAGATGGAACCTCGACTCAAGTCCTCATGTGAGGTGCAAAATATCAGTAAACGATCCAGCTCTATATAGCATTCCTAGAAGCCCTGGCACTAGTAGAAAGCTAGACCTCTATCAACAATAACTCTGCCATTTTGACCTTGACTTATTTTAAATAATCTCTTTTACAGATTTTTCCCAATCCCCTCCTCCACAACTCATTCACTATCCATAAAATGAAAATGATCGAAGTCAAGTTTGCAGAAGGCTAGTCCAACTCTTTGCTTAAGCTTTCTCATGTGTGTGGGTAGCAGGTGTTGGTATTTCATTTTAGTGATTCATAGCACTGCAAACATAGCTCAAATAATTTCAAAGAGTAATATATTTGCAACAATATCACTACACTGCCTTCTTGGTTGATATGCAAAATTTTCACTATAATCGGCTTTGGAGATGCAAGCCACAAAGGTAATATTTTATTTCATTTCAGTTGTTTCTATGAGAAGTGATGCATTTCCCAAGTTACAGCTTTTATGGGAATGCTTAAAATGCCTTTCAATAACTACACATTTTACCTACAATATGTGCAAACTGGATTCTGCCAAGTCCTTGTTTAGAAGGACTTAAATTTAAACACAAATCCATCCATATG
Source organism: Ornithorhynchus anatinus (assembly GCF_004115215.2). Lineage (NCBI taxonomy): Eukaryota > Metazoa > Chordata > Mammalia > Monotremata > Ornithorhynchidae > Ornithorhynchus > Ornithorhynchus anatinus. Next base: position 54,082,694 of record NC_041749.1, read on the forward strand.
TGGCAACAAAAAATGTTGTATTGAAATGCCAAAATATTCATGGACTCCCGAGAAACTTACTTGCCATGTGACAGAGACTAGGGACCTCTTCACATCAAAGGGATTGTTCAATTATCTTCACTGAAATATGCAATTAAATAATGGCCACAGAGGGAACTTTCTACAACAATACTGGATAATATTGGCTGTGGACGGAGAAATGATGATTCTGAGTAGGAAGAGCACCCATGGTGTAATTAGGAAATAAAAGACAGTGGAATAAGTTAGAATCAGTTTGTTTTGAGTCAGAAGTCAGCAACATTTTGCACTTTTTCCATAAATTGTGCAACTCAAATAAAATGCAAAACATTATTAGATGAGAGTATTCTGCTTTCTATTGAAGCAGCATTTCAGGGTACCTACATCCCAAATGAATAGAATAGAATGAATAGAATATATTTAGTTCTGGAAATTAAGAGATAAATGGAAATAACTAGAGATAAAAGTTGTAGAGAGACTGTACAATAAAATGCATCTCACAACAAAAAGACCTGAAAAAAATCTGAAAAATAGGAAACAATGGGTACTATGTCACCATACTTGTGCTTTAAGATGAGAGATGTTTAGCACAGAAAAGAAAAATGACAGAATAAAGAGAAACACACCAATGGAAAATTCTCTGATCAAGGGACTGTGATTGCAATCCATTTATTTTCCTTTGACCTGATTTATTTGCATTCTTTATTTCTAAAATGTAGGAAGTAAACATTACACAGTAAGGAACTGCAGTAGATTGCTAGCTGAAACGAAGATACTCATTATCAGATTCTTCTCCTATTTAAAACTAGTCTTGTAGAGGTATAGAGAGGAGGAGAATGCTGTAATTGAATCTTTGCCTGAATTTATTTATACTACTATAAAGCAATGCACTTTAGTTTTACAGAATAGATGATTTCTTTTCATAATCCCGGAAGTGCAATGCTTTCTTTTGGATGGGAAAAGAGGGACTATAAGCTTTTTCAAGATTGATCTCGTCTAAATTTTAGCTAAAATTTTATCTAAATTGTAAAGAAAAATAATTGCATTGTGCTACAGTTCCCTTCAGATGCAAATGACAAGTTCTGTAAGAGGTCATAGGTCTTGGTGGAATTCAGTACTCATTCTGCACTGGGAGAGGTGCCACAGTGCTAAATAGGACCGTTCTCCTGATGACTGTTGATTTTCTCCATGCTGAAAGGTTTGGAGGGGAGCGGGTGGAGGGGGGGTGGTGAATCTGTAAAGGTGAAGAATTTGAGAAGTGCAGGTTCCAGAAACAATATGTCTTATAAGTAGCAGGGCTCTTTCCACAGGTGGAAGCTGTAGCACAAATGATGAAGCACACTCAGCAGCAAACTTTTGCTTCTCCCATTTGACTGATCATGATCATGAGGAGTGCATTTTAAGACAGCAGAGACTTGCCTGTGCTGGTCTAGAAATCAACTCTGAGTTCCACAAATGTTGGAAATATCCATTCTCCACCAGAACAGTCATCCACTATAGAATTCCAACCAGCCTGTAATTCGAATACTTGGCCACAACAGAAATTATTTCATTCCTGACTAGACACCAGAACAGCTTGTTGACATGTCTTCTGAAGCCATGGTGTAACCTTTCCCTCTTATTATACTCCCCTGGCATTTTCCTCGCACCAATCACAATCAAATACAAGTAGCTGACCTAACCAAGGTATCAAGTGGAGGAAAAGATTATACAGATAGCTTCTACAGCATTGATTTTCCAAAAAAAAATAATCTGGATTACCAGATTTGGACTACCCAGTTTGTGTCTTTCACCTTTAGAATTCAAGATGGGGATAGATTTTACGAAACGAGGCTGAAGAGAATGTGTGTCCAATAAAAGCCAATGATCAGATTAATTTTCAAAAGTGAAAACAACAAGATTACAAATGATAAAGCTTGATAAAATGCTACCTTTAGGAGAGGGATGCCCATAGAGACACAGATTATTTAGGGCACAGAGATTTTTTTCCTTTCTCATTTTTTTTTTTTAAATAGCATTTCATTTGTCAAGTGCTTACTATACATAAAACACTGTTCTAAATGCTGCAGTAGATACAAGTTAATTGGGTTGGACAAGTCTCTTCCTGCCTATTTCATCTCAACTGAGCACCCTCCTGGTGAGAGGGAAAGAGTTGATAGGTGGGTTCCCCCCTTCTAGACTGTGAGCCCATTATTGGGTAGGGATTGTCGCTATCGGTTGCCGAACTGTACTTTCCAAGCTCTTAGTACAGTGATCTGCACACAGTAAGTGCTCAATAAATACGATTGAATGAATGAAAGGATGAAGAATGAGTTTAGGCAAGAAAGATCTCTCTGCCTGGCTGAATAATACAGTACGGCGAGAAAGGGTGAGGAAGCAGGAAGGTGTGGGGGAGACGGGGAGACAGACAGACAGGCATTCAGCAAGGAGGGACTTGGGTTGAGAGTTTTGGTGAGTTAGGCTCCTATACCTATAGAAATTACACAGGGATGGATAGGGCCCAGAAAGCCAAAGAAACTTGGATGCATGTAGCTTCTTGGTTTTGGCTACAATGAGATGGCAGCCAATTATCTGATGCTACTCAAAGGAGGCAGGAGAAATGGAACTAAAATAGTAAGAACAAGTAGAATGAATACTCCAGGCCTGAGATCGTCCTGGCAAATGTTGTTCACAGCCAATTAGGGTGTGTTTTAACAAGATTAGCCCAACATCAATGCTTCACTTGGAAACCATATTTTTAGGGTGGGCCCGACCTTCAACCGCTGAATCTGCAGAAATCAATCAACGGTATTTATTGAGTGCCTACTTCATGCAGAGCACGGTACTAAGTGCTTGGGAGAGTACAATATAACAGAGTGGGTGGACATGTTCCCTGTCCACGACGAGTTTACTGTCTAGAGGGGGAGACATGAAAATGAAACCTTTGCTGTCTGGGCATCAGGGCTGGACTGAACTCATGTGCAACTATCCACAATTATTTACTCGTCAGCAGACATTGCCCAGAATTGCTAGAATTGTTGAATGGTTACATTCTCTGATGTGATGCATGAGGCATCAGAAATGACTAAAAAGTGGCAGAATAATCCAAGAGAATATTCAGACAAGACAAAATGAACATCTCTCACCAGGAAACGAGCAATGTTTTCTGAGAAAGGGAAGCAAAGAATTCTACATTAAGCAAAACTCACACTATAGTACCTGCACCTTGACCAGTGACACTTTCTTCCAACATCACATTCGACCCAGATAGACGAACGTTGTCGGAAGAACGTTCCCCAATTCCCTAACGGCATTCTATCCAAAACACGTTGTTAAAACACATTATAGAAGAACTGAGTGTACTCAGAAAGAAATGCTCATTGAAGTTTGGTTGCATTTAATAGTTAGGACTCAGGCATCAAACTAAAAGTCAATTCGCCGTGCAGGGTTCAGGTCTCTCTCATGTTACCTGGGTTCTTGGAGCATGAATTCAGTCTTATGTAGATTTTTCGGGGGCGGGAGGGGGGAGAGATACCAAAATTTACGATGCACATAGTGGTGGTTTGAAAATACATGGCTTGAATCCTAGGTAACAGCTGTGCTGTGGCTACTTTTAAGTGAATCCATTCCCGGCCCTTGGTGGTACAACAAATTCTCTGAGCTTTTGTTTCTGTTGCTAAGTAAGGATCAAAGTTCGGTCACAGTAGGTTGCCCCTTTTCTGTTGTTTACAATTATCTGTTGGGAGAAAAGAAGCTGACCAGAAAGCTTCCTCTTTTATCTTTCTCCCTTCTGATTTCACAGCTGCCTGATACAGACAGAAAACCTGTCCACCCTCCTCCTGTTCTCAGGCTTTGTAGTTCTGCCCCGATGTTCACCTCAAGTCTATGCTCTGGGTAACTTCCTTGTGGCACTGCTCTGGAGGAGTTTCCTCTTCTCTTCCCACCTTGTCCTTAAATATTGTACTCTCTTAAGCGCTTAGTACAGTGCACTACACACAGTGAGTGCTCAAAAAATATGATTGATTGCCCAGCACAGAGGAAGGGATGGAAAAATTACCTAAACTCAGCTTTACACTGGCAAACGCATGCCGCCTAGGGACTTCAAAAGACTTTTCTCCCACGGTGAAACTGTATTCATTTTTCACTGAGGTTTTTTGCCTTTTCTTAGAATGCAACCCCAGTGTAAAATGAGGGGGCCCTGTTCACCTATTTTCAACTGTGGGGCTCCTCTTACAACATTTCTCAAGATTGGCTTCCAAGCCCAAGGGAGTCCTATATGAAACACCATGAGTGGTAATATTTCCAACTTTTCTTTCTCATAAAGTCCCTAAAAATGAAAGTTGCTTATCAGGAGTTTTATTTTCTAGAAAATGTGTCACGACTCTTTGAACTGAAATCATTTCCAAGTTTCAGATGTTTTCTGGAAAATGGTAAAGAGATGGCTCTGAATGCTAAAATGCTAACATGTCTGTATGATACTGTGTTATGCACTTGGAAAATAATATTTTCCCAGCTGTCTGTCTGATTAGCCTTATTTTTTATTGGTTCAATGTCATGAATTAACATCTGCCTACATTATTCATTCATTCAGTCATTCGATTGTATTTATTGAGCACTTACTGTGTGCAAACACATTTCGTGCTCACAACGAGCTCACAGTCTAGAGGGGGAGACAGAAATTAATATAAATAAATAAATTACACATGTATACAAATTTGCTACGGGGATGGGAGGGAGGATGAATGAAGGGAGCAAGTCAGAACAATGCAGCCTATGAGAAGCAGCATGGCCTAGAGGCAAGAGCACGGGCTTGGGAGTCAGAGGTCATGGGTTCTAGTCTCACCTCCACCACTTGTCTGCTGTGACCTTGGGCAAGTCACTTAACTTCTCTGTGCCTCAGTTACCTCATCTGTAAAATGGGGGTTGAGACTGTGAGCCCCACTTGGGACAACCTGATTACCTTGTATTTACCCCAGCACTTAGAGAACAGTGCTTGGCACATAATAAGCGCTTAACAAATACCACCATCACTATCATTATTATTATTATTATTATTATTAAGAGGCGAGGAGAGCTTAGGGAAGAGATGTGCCTTCAATATGGCTTTGAGACATGAGACGTGTCATGAGATGTCAGTTGCCTTATAGTTCATATATGTCACAGGAGAAAATTTTGCTGCTTAAAATGCATACACAGCTCTTCTTTGTAGAGAATAATGCAAATCCTGGGGAAATGCCCTAAAAAAGGGCAAGTTTTTTGGGGATATATGTGACTACTTCCCACGTTCAAAGCTAATTAAGCCACTTATTTTCCCTCAGTATTATTGTGAAGGACCTGTATTTCTGTTACATTTCTTAGCATGTTTTAAGAATCTTGGATTTTAAAATAAAATACCACAACATAAAATATTTTGCAGAAAACTGGACAGTCAAAAAAAAAGGAGCTTTGTGAGGGTTTTTTTTTAAAGACTCCAGTTCCTAGGAATTTGGAAAAGGAAGTTTCAAAATCCAGTTAAATTACTGTTGCTTTTCCAATAATCTGTCTTGTATTTCACTGAATAACTAGTCACTTTTTTATGGTAAAGAGAATCATGTCCAAGCATTGCCCTTCTTCCTTGTGAACTATTTTAAAGTAAAAAAATTAAGACTCAGAGGAAGCTTTGAGAATGGGGAATGAAAATACTTTCTCAAGTACTCAGCATCCAAAATTAAATATCGAAAGAAATCTAATTTTCTCGCTTAGGTTAAACATTGCCTGTGAGAATTGCTACAAGATAATCCCTGAGAATACTGAATCTTTGATTTCCAGCACTTGATTATTAGGATTTATCCACCGAGTGCTTTGAGCTGCTGTTCCCAACCTATTTTTGACTACATTGACTCCTTGGGTGAAGCATCAAAGGAAGGTACTGTACATCGGCACTGTACCATGCCTGATTCCCCACATCCTTTCTCCAAACTCATCTGAATCGGAAAATAAAGTCATTAATGTGCTAAAATTTACCTGAGTTGTGCTAATGAAGCTATCAGCAGCTGCAGTGTTTCATTAGTGCAGTTTTCCTCCTTTGATGCCTTTCTTCTCCTGTAGGTGGGGCAGGCTCTCTGGCAATTTCATGGATTGCTGTAGTTACAGCCTCCTGCCTGTGCTTTTGTTATTTCACCTACCCCTTTGTATCTACTCTCAGCCTTCATGGGTAAGTTAAAACTACCTTTTAAGGGTTGGCCGCGGAGAAGAAGATTCACATTACTTAAGTGTGCTGGGTAGCTTATAATAATCGCCCATTTTGCAGTTGGAGATTGCAGGGTATGTGAGAACCCTCATTTTTTACTCCAAACAGCTTGCTTAGCTCTGTTACTACAGTTGCTGTATTTGCACGTGCCCGTGCTTGTTAGCCATAGGGAAGGGACAAGTACTACTTTCTCAGGCCAGTTCAACTAATGAGCGTATGTGGTAGGATCCCAGGGATAAGATGAGGAAATTGAAAAGCTGTCAGCAAGTTAGAGTCACTTACTGTACAAAACGCATTTTCAAGTTGATGGCTTCCCATTATCATCAATGGAACACACTTAGCCAAGGCAGAAAAAGACTCCTTAGACTCTTGGAGACAGAAGCTTAGCCAGAGGTTATCTGTATTCTCCCTCAAATATCAAGTCGAGTATTATCTATTACCTCTTAGATCAACTTCCAAAAGTGTGAAAATCCACAAGTCCACTTTTCTTCCTCAACCCTCCTTCTTCCTCTGCCCCTATTCTCTCTCCCCTCTCCCCATCCTAACTCACTTCTTTCACCTTTCTCTTTATTCCAAGTTTACTGACAATCCAGAACATTTGGAAAATGTAATTTATCCTGAAAGGGCCACACCCCAAAGTTCACTAGGTGAACAATCCACCATTCCTAGATAAAAGCATGAAATACAGGTCCTTCACAATAGTACCGAGGGAAAATACGTTGCTCAAATATCCTCATACGTAAGCACCATGAGGGCAGGGATCATATCTGCCTTCTCTACTGTACTCTCCCAAGCACTTAGTTCAGTGGTCTGCACACAGCAAGAGCTCAATAAAAACCACTGATTCATAGATTCATAAACTGATATCATTCAGGAGGAAATAATATAGCCCTAAACTTTCTAAACTCACTCCTTAAAGTGTCCCAAACCATGTTATACACCATGGCAGTTAAGAGAGCTAGGCCAGTTCAAAAATATTGCTATTTGGGTGTGGACAGGAAATGTTCACATTTGAAATCTACATGCACTATTTACCGCTTCATACGACGGATATGTAGCTTGGGAAAATCTAAGAAGGAGCAATATCGGCAGTTGCCTAGCTCAGCTGATGCTGGCTAATGGCTATATGGACAAATTTAGTATTCTTTTGTCCTCCCTGAAATGAACCATGACCTCCCCTCTTCATTATTAATGAACACAACACAACACAGTTATTAAACCAGCATTTTTTCATTGTTCCATATGTTTCCTTTCTGCCTACCATGTCTGACGGGTGACAGTAAAGCAGAGAGAGTGGGTGTCTCCACTGCTTCCTCCTCCCCTGTGACTCCATTCCACCTGCTTTAAAGCATTAAACAGATGTAGCAATGTAAGTCATTAACAATCTCATCCACTAAATCATCTATCGTTTCCCAAAACTGACGGTTTGGCTATTTGGTTCATTCACCAGCTTCTTGATCCTTTAATACAACTGTTACAGGAAATATTTTAATGTTTTCCAAATCTCAAGCCAATGAAAACGTATGGTGAGTGGATCAGAGGGAAAAGTAAGTTTCAATTGTCCATGCACCCTCCATTCGACGTGGGTGTCTTACTCATTTACAACCACCTCTTGATTATGTTACTCTCCCAAGCACTCACTACAGTGCTCTGCAGGTAGTAGGTACTCAATATATACCACTGATTAATTAACTTCTTTACTATTCACTGCCGATTGAGGAGGAAATTTCCGGTTGCCAGTTTCTGGTAAATGTCCTATTAAGAAAGGAGATTGCTCAGTCATAGGCAGACACCATGGTCATCTACAGTCTGTCAAACAGAGGGTTCCCTCACCCCAACTAAACTAATTTAACAGTAAACCTAAGAACAAAGCTTTGGGATTAATATCTTGTTTAAGCAAACATACTCCTAATTTCCTGTTAAAGCATGATAACCCAACACTGTCTCCGAAGGAAAATTTATATTCTGTCACTTAACTTCCATTAACTTTGACCGTTCTCATCGTTCTGCAACAGTTGATGTCTGTTCATGATCATTTGTTTTGGGGATAAAATCATGTATTTCAAATAGGCCAAGCTCTTGGAAAGACCAACTTTTGCCCAGGTAAGTGACCACTGCATTGATGTAATTAAACATGAAATAAACAAAGTGCAAGTCTTGTTTACAACAGGACTATTAAAATGTATTATGTTTCCATAATGCTCCATATAATTGTTCACATTGATTATTGCTCATTTAAAAAAATCAATTTTTCCAGTCAATTTGCTAATTGCTGGCTTAATTGAACAATAGAAATATTTATAAAAATCAAATTAGTGGGTTTTTTCTTTCTTTAAAGGCAATTCTTATGAGTGCTCATAAGACACAAGTTCATTTTATGTGATATTGTTATTGTTATTTGAGGATTCTTCATATATTTCTTTCAGGCCATTTCTGTAACTGCCTTTGAAATACATGGAAAATATTTTCCCCTTTGAAACTCCCTGCTCACTTCACCTCATGCTTCCTTCCCCCTTCCTTCCCCACAAATCCACCCACCTCAAAAATCCCAAAGTGGCCAAAAAGATGACAACTTGTTTATTACTATAAGTACTAGGTGTTTATTTCAATGCTTGACCCAAACACTAAAAGCAGCTTCCCATCCCCATGCCTTCATTCTCCTGTTCCTGTCTCAAAGTAGGCTCCAGCATCCAAGCAATGTACTAAAGGGGGAAAAGAGGAAAGTGTCCTACCCTATCTCCCCCATCCCCTCAGTCCTGGCTGCTGGTGTCAATCGATTGGACTTGTGAGCCTGTTGAGAAACATGTGTAACATAAAGAACACAGAGAAGCAGCGTGGCCTAGTGGACAGAGCACGGACCTGGGAGTCAGAAGGACCTGGGCACTAATCCCGGCTCCGCCACTTGTCGGCCGGGTGAGCTTGGGCAAGTCACCTAACTTCTCTGTGCCTCAGTTACCTCATCTGTAAAATGGGGATTAAGACTGTGAGCCCCAGTGGGACATGGTCATGTCCAACCTGATTAGCTTTTATCTACCCCAGTGCTTAGTATAGTGCCTGGCACACAGTAAGCGCTTAACAAATACTACAAAAAAGTGCAAGGCAGTCAAATGCACTACCTTAGCATAACACTTTTCATCCTTACTATGCTGAACTGTATCATATCATTTTAATAATAATGATGATGGTATTTGTTAAGCTTTTACTATATGCCAAGCACTGTTCTAAGCACTGGGGTAGATACAAGGTAATCAGGTTGTCCCACGTGGGGCTCACAATCTTAATCCCCATTTTACAGCTGAGGTAACTGAGGCACAGAGAAGTTAAGTGACTTGCCCAAGGTCACAAAGCAGACAAGTGGTGGAGTCTGGATTAAAACCCACATCCTCTGACTCCCAAGTCCGTGCTCTATCCACTAAGCCATGCGGCTTCTGTTAAAACATTGCTGATTATTTCTGCAAGTCTGCCATTAGGCATGACCTGCAAAGACGAGGTCAATCGAACAACTGTATTTATTAAGCACTTACTGTGTGCAAAGCACTGTACTAAGTGCTTGAGAAAGTACAATATAACATGGTCAATACGATCATCTTACACCATAAGCAAGCTCCATGAAAGCAGGTGCTATGTCTTCTCTCCAACCCAATTCAGGGGTCAAATATCAAATACCCAATCGATATTAGACAAATCAAAGATGGCAATGATGATGAGGAAAGAAACTCTTACGTTCACTAAAGTAATGAAACCACTGTTTCACTATACTGTTGTTTGGGCAAAGTGCAGTGCAGACCCTAGCTGTAGTTTAGCACTGCTTGGTCAGGAGAGGTGACTGTAATTATATTTTGGAGTTGAATTCTAATTCAAATGATATCCTCGATATTCTTCTAATTGGGCTGAGTCACCACCCTAAGAAAGAAGATTCTCTTAGCTCTGCTGGAAAGAACGGAGTAAAGATTTCCTAACCTAGCCGACTGCCTAGGAGATGAGCTATGTAGTAAAGATGACCACTGGATAAAATTCTTCAACCCAGCTGTCACCTTGGTCTGAAAGAACAGTACCCAGAGTTGTTAGGGTTTCTATCTCCACACCTTCCTGTCACCGAGTAAGCCAGTTAATACCAGATGGATACCTGTGCATAATAAAATGGTCCAGGATCATCAAATCACCATACCTAATACCCCTAAAAGCAATTACTTAATAATGAGTTTCAGTCACTACCAACCTTTGCTGGATTCAAGCGACCTAAGGGAGAAAGGCTCCATATCTCATTACCGATCCCCTGAACGATCTGATCTTCTCTTTCAGTTCATTTCTACAAGTAGAAAGTACAAGTCTACAAGTAGACTGTCAGCTACAAGTACACTGTCAGCTCACTGAGGACAGGGGCTATGTCTGTTATATTGTACTCTCCCAAGCACTTAGTACAGTGCTCTGCACACAGTGCGTGCTCAATAAATATGATTGATTGATTGACTGAAGTTGAAGCAGCCCTTTGAACAGTCTAATAGCTGTTACAGCTCTCCCCTTGTCTCACCTCCACCCCAGTGCCCTCCCCTGGCTCTTGCTTTAACAGCACTCCTCAGTCAAATTGTGTAAAAATGGTCCAACAAACTGAAGGGGAACATTTTCTAACCCCATTAAGAACTTTTAAACTGAAATTACAACCACAAAAACAAAGTCAAGCAGAAAATGCCCACTGGCTGCGGGGGCTTCCCAGAACAGTGACATTTTTACCAGGCTTTTAAAAACAAGAACTGCTGCAGATGAGCCATACAGGTACTCAAAAATTAAGGCACAGAAGAATCTCCCAGACTATCTCTACGGTGAGAATTAGCAGAGAATTTGTAGATGTCAGAGGACGCTTCCATGCATAATGCAAATCACTGATGTGCCCAACATTTGCAATGCACTTTAATGACTAGGTATCTTAATTTGTTTTTTATTATGTGATTAAAGGTACAATAAGGTATGTGTGCAACAAGAGGGAAGACCATTGTTCTACATCATTAAGCTCACAGCAGCTCAAAAAGAAACTGTAGGCAGTATGCCAAGGCTCCTAATGAAGAGGATCTCTTTGAATTATCTGTGAATGTAGAAGGGACAAAGCTGAGCCCTAGTATATTTGATCCTCTTTGTGCTCTCTGTTAGGGCGACTTATGAAGCCAGGCATACCAGACCTTCTGGAATTGGGCTTTATTCAAAGCCCTAATTTTTCAGCTAGAATAAAGCTTTGTGTACAACAGAGAGTGCAATTATGTACCTAATTATTCCTTCAAGTGTTTTCTGAATTCCTTGGTGCCTGAGTCCAAATTTCCAAAAACTGGAATAAAAAGGATTTACCCTGTCAGCACAGGGGCGATCTGGTCTGAAAAGTAGTTTCAGTTTTACTCAGAAGTGCTGACAGAGCATGTTAGATGGCTATCATTGATCAGCATGTACTGCAGAGTGCTTTAGCCAAAAACATTTTCAGTAAATTCACCTCGTAAGAAGAAGAGTCAAACTACTCAATTTTTAGGAATACCAAAAAAACACATCATTGTCTTGTTAACATAATTACTTCTCTGAGACCTTTTGACTTATTTTAGTAAAAAAGATTCATTTTTGTTCTAAAGATAATTACTGGGTCCACAATAATGATTACTGACCAGAGGTAACGACCATTAAATTCACAAGGAAGAGTAACTGACTTGGTACACAAAATTCTGGTACTATCATTGTATTGCAAATACTGCTCAGTTCCCTGGTTTAAATTTTGTCATCTCTTTCACAGTCAAACTCACACTGAATGAAAACTTGCGGGTGACTGTGTTGACTATCTATTATAGGCACACTAATTCATACAAACAGTATGAATTATCAAGCTCACCGAGAGCCAACCTAATAAGCTAGCAAAGTGATCAGCAAGGCCCAAGGAAGTTCATGTGCCAGGCAAGTCACCAGCACAAAGTAATAAGTGACGTTGTTAATGTAAATTTGTGATCAAAATGTCCACCTAAAAGATTAGTGATTAAATGTTTTAAATATTTTAAAATAACAAAAGAACTATAAAGGAAGATGAGAGAAAAAAGAAGCAAACTATTTAAATGCTTCAGCTCAGCACAGGAATATGCATGCTAAATTCAATAAGACATATCAATATATCAGATTCTGTGCTCAAAGACAGGCATACACAACAAAGGTTCCACTCTTTCATTCCCTAAATCTATTGCAATGATAGTCTCCCTCTGCTGGCAAGTGAGAAAAATTACACCTCCTGAAACCTGTCAACTAATGAAATATTTCGATGCCGTTTATATTTGATCACGTATTGTAGATTTTTAAAGTGCGGGTAAAAATGCCAAAATCTAGTGGGGGGGCTCATTGTCAAATTTATTATTTTCATTTGTTCCAGCAATCTGCAAAGTAATCCCCCATGCAGTTATAACTCAACCCTATGAAGAACAACTGTATCCAATTAGTATGGTTAAACAGCAAACCGCAAAGTGAAAATGGTCAAATCCAAAGTTAGGAAAAGGTACGGGAAAACAACTCAATGTTTCTGAAATAAGCAAAAAGTATATAAGAAAGTAAATTTAACATTCTAGTCCTCTAGGTACTTTAAACTGAAGTCGATGCAATCTAAACTTTAACTGGATATTATAAAAAAAAATGAAAACAATTCAAGTTATGATTTTCACTTTCACCATTTAAATTAAAATTGTTGGTTTTAGAGCTGATGTATTAAGATGATGATTAGGAGTTCAGCAATTACAAGTGTAAAACATTAATTTTAAACCGCATCTCATTCTGAGATGTTACTGAAAGAATGAGGCAAGCGGTTTATTCTCTTAATGTCAAGAAAGGAGTTCCTTATAACTATTTGTAAACGGACGAACCCTCCACACATCAATCATCACACATGTCTTTTCTAACTCGCTCAAAGAGTGCATGACCAAGCTATGACCCTTCTTGAGACATTTCACTTAACACACGCTGGAGAAAAGTCGGTGGCACTCTGGTTTCTGACATAAATGTTTGAAGCATGCATCTGAACATATCCACAAATACTTAGGTATTTGAATTTAGACATCCAAGCACCCTATAAAAAGGAGTCAATAGATACATGCATAAAATACAAAATCCTAGAGATTTTCCCGACACTAAAAATACTTTCCGATTTCCTTTTCCACAATTAATTGTCACTCTCCTAGTGTAGCATTTCTTTTTAACAATAAAATCCGATTGTATTACCTGACAAACTTCATACAGTAATTTGTACTGTTCTTCTTGCTTCTGTAGACTGCACAAACTGCATCCCATGTTTAAAGAAATGTCAAAGAAAGTCTTCTTTATTCACTAGTACCAATAGAGCAAGGACACTTAACATACATGCATGAAGGTTTCCTTTGAAACACTTAGGTGTGTCAGTTGATCTGAAGCAATTCACATTGGTGTTGCACTGCATGTGCTAGAAAGCAACAACCTCTTCTCTTTAGTTTTGCCCCTCCTTCCCTCTCGGTAGAAGACACTCCCTCTACAGCTTGACTCAAGCTGCTGTATTGTGGTCCAATGCACACACTATATACTGCTACTCATGCATATTAATCAGCCCCCATTGACTATTCATACCAGACAATGATACAGAAGCCATAATTGCCAACTATGACAGTTGAAATTTCTCTAATTAACAAGCAAGTGTTACAGGAACAAGGCATAATAAAAGACACTAACAATTTTGTAAACCATTTTGTGCCAATTACAAATAAACATGACTGCGTTTTATCATGGCCCCCCAGGATAATTCTTGGCATATTTAAGCTAAATATAAATATAGTTTAAATGTAAATCATAAAAAAGTAAATCTCATGATACAAAATGTTTCTATTTAATACAGCAGATAACTATGCCATATAAACCAATTTTATAGAAATGAACTGTTTCTCTTGAATAATGAACTTCTAGGACTTAGTTTCTCACCCAGCTGCAGCAGTTTACATGTAAACAAATTTTTATTTTATTTTATTTTTACAGAGGGAGACGTATTTGTTCCACTAGCTATGTAATTTGAATGAGGAATAAAATGCTGTTTAATCTTTTCACACTGCATCTTCAAGTTGTGAGACTGAGGTGCACAAAAACATGATTGTAACTCAAATATTATCAGTTTTTCCAAGGATAAGAAGTATTTATCAAAAGATCTGCCAAGCAAACTGGAAGTGATTTAAGCAGTCAGCTATATGGGATTTACAGCTTCATGAATACCGCGCATACTTTAGGGTTCATATCACTGGGCTAATTGGCACAATAAATTTGGATCAGATATTCTGTACCTGAATTGAGCATTCAAGTAAGTCTTAAGTCTTTCACTTGAAAATGTACCACCCAGGCTCAGTCATAAATGTTGAAATCACCTTTCATTGAGGAGAGTTGACTTTACAGAAAATAACAAGGTGCAATAATATGATATAAACAAATGAGGCCAAACTATTAAGGAAATAGAGAAGAGCCAACTAAATCCCAATCTTATCTTCATTGCCAAACAGCCCGCCTCTTCTAGACACTGTTCCTGTTGAGTACACTCAGTGGCATTTATACGAACAGTACACTTTTTGCTGTGAAAGGTCACGTGCCTTGCCCTCTACATAAATGATTTATATGAAAAACTATCCTAATTAATTTCACATCCTCTCTTGCCTTCAGCGAATAAAGGTTCTACTGTTCCTGATGAGGACACCCATCTCCGTCAGAGAGGCATCACGAAAAGCTGAATGTACTCTCTGAGGACTTCAAGCCCTGTACGTACATTTTATCTACTCCTTCTTCCACACATAAACAAGGCACACATTCATATCCCCATTTCACTACTGGGGAAACTGAGGGGCTGCAACTTTCTCAGGGTCTTTTTTTTTTTAAGGTATGTGTTAAGCACATACTATATGCCAGACACTGTACTAAGCATAGGGGTAGATACAAGCTAATCAGATTGGACACAGTCCCTGTCCCACACAGGGCTCACAGTCTAATTCCCATTTTACTGATGAGGTAACTGAGGCACAGAGAAGTTGAGTGACTTGCTCAAGGTCACACAGCAGACACCTGGCAGAGTCGGAATTAGAACCCGGGTCCCTGACTCTCAGGCCCAGGCTCTTTCCCCAAGGCCAAGTGGGTTCTCATTCAGCCCTTTAGTGAAGAACGAGGGATGAAACCTTTGTTTCTTTGTTTGGTCCATTTTGCCCTGTCCTTGGGATGATGGGCCCAGATAAGAATGAGAACTGCAACTTGGCAACAGGTAAATCCCAGGAGAGCAGGAGCAGGTGCTCAAAGGTGGAAATGCCGGTCTGTTCTTATTTCCCACTTTAGAACCCTTAGGAAGAGTGCCATTTAAATGCAGCGAACTGCTATTACTGGGGATTCTTTGCCACCTCACTGTTTTTGTGGAAAAGATCTCGGGCCAGAGATTTCTGCCCTTTGGCAGAGGAAGGCCACAGCTACGATGAGCCATGCAATGCAGGCCACGTGGCTAAGGATTAACAATTCACAGAAACTCCAAGAGGCCAAAGGAAGATGCTAGGATATGGCCAGGCTAGGGTTTGCCAGAACATGCAAGCTAGGCACAAATAAAACCAGAGCCAGCCTGAGCGAGAGGGGCAGGGGGAGTCAATTTTGAAACAAAGAAAGAACCATTCTCTTCCACGGCACTGGAGAATGACAGAATATCTACCCTGCCTTGTGCACTTGTTTGGAGACAAATAGTGCTCTTTCAAATTGTTTTTAAAAATTATTAGTATGCCACTTGCAGCTTTACTGAGTTTTCAAGAGGTGAAAATCCCTGTGGGAAAATGGATTTAATCACTGGGTGGCTTTCTCAATGGCTTTTTGTTTCCTCTTAATTACTTTTCTCCCAACAAGACTGCTGGCCATGTTTTTGTGGTTCATGGTAAGCCCGCTGCATATCACCATGCACATCTAGAGACAAAACTGTGGAAATGTGGCAAATGCACAGACTAGCTAGGCTTTTTGTGTACAGTTTCTCTGACCTCAGTAGTTTTAATACATTTTTATCAGCCTATATAGTTCCATGAAAAGTGGGCCACCCAAGCAGGAGGAAAGTACCTGGCAGGGGAATCAAGCTAGCATGGGTTTTCATCTTGGCCCTTCAACTTCCACGCTGTCTAGAACGAACTGTTGTCAAGGGGTTTAGGCTGGATCCACTCTAGCCAAATAGCCAAAATTGCTCTGGAGAAGCTAACAGGCCCCCTTTTATATTGCGCAGATACATTTGGTGGGGATTTGTACAACGTTTCACATAGCAGATGCACAAATGGCTTCTCCTTTATATGGGGGTCAACTGAAAAGTTAGATATACGTTGACCTCACTTATACACGGCAGCCCCATATAAAGATGTCCCATTAGGCTTTTCATTACTCAATTGTCAACGGCATAATGAAGCCCTAACACTTACTTCACGATACGAAAAGCACAGATGAATCCTAGACGCATGGTCTCCCAACTGCCTAGATTTGTTTTAAACGGATGGAAACTGATACTCACTCTTTCAGTGTGGTGGAACCACAGTAAAAAAACAATGAATGAGGGTTTAAATCTTGGGCCTTCCTGTACTACATGGAACCTTTTGCTCTCATCATCATCCCAAAATATCTCCTTAGTTCTCACATGTTCATAAAATAGCGCTGGGTACTATATACATTCCATTTGCTATCATCTTTTCTTTCCAGGACCCTTACAATCTAAAATAGACAGGATTGAAGAGTGAAATCTATAGTGGGAAAAGGTCAGAACTAAGCATGGCTGACCTAAAGGAGGTTTTGTTCAAATCTGGCCTTTGGAGTTCAAAAGTCATCAGGGTTGATATGGAAAGCCTGAATACTTTCGACCTGGCTTTATGTTCATTTAATTGCTGAGTTAATTTGATTAGCATGTTATCGTCCTGGATTTGGAGAGCATAGTTGACTTGCACTAGAAATATGATGTGCTTTTTATTTTGCATGCTCATGAAGTTAGCTTTTCTTATGCTTTGCCCAGCTGCTAAGGTATTAAAGATGGGCTAGAAAGATGATAGGTGATCTAGTTCTTACCTATGTTGGATGATATCAGTTCTGGAGCAAATGCCTCTTCAGAAGCAGTGGAGGGGAAAAATAATCCACTAGGCTTTCCCCAGCAATTACACAGCTTCCTGAACCTCTCGTGCCTCTGCAAACCCAACTTGCAGCAGAGTTATCTCTTCACATTGAGCGTGGGTCTGCAGTTCGGGTGTCATGAGGGCCTTAAGACTGGGCCGGCTCCTATCACTCAAATTTGTGATCTCCCTCCTCCTTTCCTCACTTGTCTCAGTCACCTCCCCACTGCCACATTTTCTCCCCGCCTGACTCCTGCCCTGAGCACCCCCATGACAACAGCGGCAAGAAGAAGGGAGGAGAGGGTGAGTGAGGAGGGCCACCGCCGTCTCTGTCCTGGCAAAGCAGGCTTGGGGAGTGGCTGAACTGAACTCTGCTGGAGAGATGTCACGCAGGACAAGCCAGCATTCTTCACAGTGTTGCCTCTAGCCAATCTCCCCCAGCAATGCTCACTCACTATCAATATTGTAAACTCTGATATCCAGCTCTCCTTTTCATAGTATATATAAGATATCCTATACATTGATCTATTTCTATCAACCAAATACAACTGGATAGAATAAGGTGCTATGTCGCTAAAAAGGACTGATGGTGCACTTCAATGTCTCCCTATATATTTATCTAACTCCACTAAAAACTAATGATTTCTAAACACACAGATGACATTCAGCTGCCTCCAGTAATGGGAGGCAGAGCTAGCACAACTGAATGATATACACATGGATAATCCAAAAACTTTGTTAGACAGTAGTTTCAACCTTCTAATTGCTAATCAAACTTTGACGTCCTAACGAGAAACAAAATTGAATTAAATTCCTTTTATTTTTTCTTTCTCTTAGGCAGAGGTTTTATTAAAGATGGAAATTTCCCAAAAGCAAGAGACAGGAAGGCAGTGAGGAGAAACAAAGGTAATCTACAAACTGGATACTTAATTCCTACATAATAGAGAATTAACAGGTCATCCCTTACATCCTTTTCAAGCAGAGGTCTTCTTCCTACTCATTTATAATATTATAAAATCTCTATTTCTCAGTTACACTCACAGTACCAAAATACAACTTCAAGATTTAACCAACAGCTCTTCTGAGGTGTTATTCTGACACAGAAATCTGAAGAAATACAGTGTAATAATGGCTCACAATCCAGGGAGCAGCATCCAAATGATCAGTGCCTATTTGCATTGAATACAACACAAAATAATTTAATAATTATTTTAAGTGTTTTTTGTCACAGAGTACCGATACGAGCAGGGCATCTGTGTCCAGAACCTCAATCTTGCTCTGAGAAAACAAAAGCAGTCCTTAAGGATATGTAAACCTCAAACAAGTTGCTGTGATTTCCATAAACTTTGTGTGCTGTTCATAAATGCTACTTGATAGAAAGAACATACACAACTGAGAAACCGTAAGGAAACTGCACAAGTGAAAAAGGAATGCAAAGTTTACTATTCAGGCTGTCACAGCTGCTGTTCAAACAGGACACTGGCATTTTATCATCAATTTTCAAAACTTGCTCATCAGACCGTGGAAAGAGATAGCTGATCTGATCCATCAAATGTATCCAGTCTCCAACAGTCATCAGCCCTGAAATATTAGCACTCATCCATTAAAATTCTTTCTACAGCATGACCCAGAGAGAGAAAAGCTCCAATTAAGCATTTTCAGGGACAACTCGGAGTTCTCAGATGAACTTGACCTCTCAGTTCCTGGCTTGGCAGGGAGCAAGTAGGTAATGCTAATTTTCCTCAAGCATGGTAGTTTAATTGTAGGTGATACTGTTACGGAGTAAAAGCCCAATATGTCCACGTGCACTTTTAAATTGCCGTCCCAGTAAATGTTCACTTGGGTTGAAGAGTTTTTTCTGACTCCTTCATCCATGCTCATCTTGCTGCCCTCCTGGATGCAAAATGCTGCAAAAACGCCTTCTTCTGCCACTTAGGCAGCAGGCAGAAGAAGGCCTTCCCTTAATGAAGGAAAAAATCTAATTACTTCCCTTAAAAAAAATGAGAAAGGACAAAGAACCAGCACAGCTGCCACTTAGCAGTAAATATGGCCTCACATGAAACTAGAAAAATCACAGTGATCACTGTGGGGAAGAGTGCACCGAGTCTGCTGTCATTGGGCCAGATGTGTCCGTACCATAATGAACAGAAATAGTGCCTGATTTGTACAGTTTGGACAGGGAGAGAGAGAGGAAAAGGGAGAAGGTGAAAGAAAGAGAAAGAAAGAGAGAGTATGAGAGATAAAGAGAGAGAGGGAAGGAGAAAGGGAATGCTTCTTTCAGGTGCTGAGGATCTGGGTGCTCATAATCTGGGGTCTTTGGGCTGATTCCAGACAGTAAGGCAGCTGCCTCTGGAAGCACCATCAGACTGGATGGTCATGGAGGCATCCATGGTTAAAAATCTGAAATCCTCTAGCCTCCCTCTGCCCAAGTTGAAAGCAACACCTACGTTAACGGGAATCCGGGAGGGGAACATAACAGCTCTGGAGTAGGAGCCTGGGGGTGGGAAGGGCTAGGGGTCCCTCTGAAGAAGTGCTTCGGTACAAGGGTTTGGACTAGTTTCTGTATGAATGCAGCATGAAGTAATGACACCCTACATAATGGGAGGGGGCAGAAAATTCTTCCCCACCTCAGGATACCCAAATATCTGAAGGCAGCCCTGGGTCTGGTCAGGTAGGAGAGGCAAACAGGAAATGGGGCACTGCCTTCCCAGGATGGGGTAGATGGTAGATATCTCTCTCTCTCTCTCCCCGCCCCCTCCCCCGGCTTCCTAAGAAGATAAGCAATGCCATCACCGGGCCAGTCCAATGGTACCTTTAGCCCAGTGCTTTACCGGTCCAGTAATCTGTTCCCAACAGTGGCAACAGGATGACAGGAGGAACATCCATCTTAATAGTTAGGGACATACTATCCAACAGTCAACTTTTCCACTAGTAATGTATTATGGACCACTAGTCCATATATTCCACCAAAGCTCTCTTGAAGCTGTTATTTTCAGGCCACATGCCTGAACACAACTAACCAATTATTTAGCTTTGCTCATACTGAAGTATGTCTGCCACTTTTTTGCCCATTTACTCTGCTTTCTGAACTCTCACTGCAATTTAACCCCCCACCAGCCTGACATTTCTCCATCTGGAAGAGCCAGGTTTCTTCAGAAATCCTAAAGATTTCACTGTGCCCTCCCTCTAAGGTCATTTATGAAAATATTTAGCTAAAACCGATCCTAGCGCTGATCAATTATTTACACTTCTTAAACAGGAAAAGTGATTGCTTATCCCTATGCTTTCCCCCATCCTTCATCCAGTTATCTAGTCACCATCATCACCATCAGCAGTATTTATTGAGCGCTTACTGTGTGCAGAGCACAGTATTAAGCACTTGGGGGAGTCTAATGCATCAGAGTTAGTAGACACATCCCCTGCCTAAAACGAGCTTACAGTGTAGGGGGACAGTATGTTGCTGCCAATCTCATGATTTCTTGGGATTGTCCACCTGGGTGTTTTGGCACCCCAAACGTCCTCCTTTGGTCCCATTAATGAAAACTTCCTGGACTGTAAGAAATACAGCCCCGAACAGACTGAAACCTGGCTTAATCCTGTTTGACACTCAGAATCCAATCTCACTTATGAGGAGGATCGAGCTCAGCACATTTTGCCCGGGGCAGGGAGCCTTCTCGGAGGCCTTTCGGAGGCAGAAATGGATCGGGAGACAGAGGTGAGACCTGGAGGAAGTCCAAAATTCTTACTCAATTAGGTGAACATGCTGACTTTGTGCTTCGGGAATGCACCTAGTGGTATATGGCTCCAAAAAACATTAATCCTGCCTCATCCTTGCTCATGTTAACTTGATGAATATTAAGACTGTGAGCCCCAGGGACAGGGACTCTGTCTAACTTGATTACCCTGTATCTGCCCCAGTGCTTAGAACAGCGCTTGGCACATAGTGAGTGCTGAACAAATATCATAATTATTATCATTAGTTTTGCTCCAAGTAGATTTTAGCAAAAATGGAAATTTCTGACAGACAGTATTGTTTGCATTGTACAGATCAGGCTACCATCACAACTCACAGGGATCATATAATCCACACCCACAGTACTGGCCAGAACTAAACCATCCCAAAGTTCAAATCCAAAATAACCTCCATACATTCCAAGTGCTTAGTACAGTGCTCTGCACATAGTAAGTGCTCAGTAAATACTACTGAATGAAAATAAATCAAAAGAAACATTCACTCAGGCCTACTTTATATTGAAGATGCACAGCTATGTAGCAAATTGTTTCCTTTTTCCACAGCTATCCTATTTTGAGGTATAAACTACTTATTTGCACCTGAAATAGCCTGGAAAGCATTAGAGCTACTAGGAAGGTATAGGAGATTTTAGCAAAATGAGCCTGCTAGGATAATATTTTAAGTCACTCACAGGATAAAAACACGTTTATCAACGAAAAAGACAGCATGATGGAAAAAAAAAACACTTCCAAGTCAGGTTCAATAATTTACTCATACCTACAAGGTCCATGTGCTACCAAGGCTGAAATTACTTATCAAACGTCTAACCCCAACTTATTTCCTATATAAAATAGCGCTTTGGAGAGCAAGTAAGTAAACACCATTATGATAGATCGTTTGTGTTAACAAAAAAAATGTTTTCACAAGTGGCAATACTAATTTTTTAACATTCTCTGGGAAAACATAACCATTCCATGTACTTGAAAGCTGAGAAAGAACTATTGACATAATACTTAATCTCTAAAATTGATATATGTGTGTCCAAAAGCTAATAAAGTTCACTCCAATATAAACGGGCAAGTAAAACACTAGATCACAAGCCAGGCTAAGCTTGGATCACGGTCTGACGACCATAGCCTTGGGACAAAGAAAATGGAAGTGATTTAGAATGGTTCCTGATAGGATATACTGTATCTGATATTAGCGGGCTTGGTGAAGCAAAACAGTAATATCAGAAAGATACAAAGGGGTAAAATCCATTTAAGGGTGTCCAAAAGCTTCAGGACTTTAACCCTAACATCTTTAAGGTGAATCGTCCATGGAATTGGTAGAAGAGAGTTCAACATTATGAGGTCATAACTTGATAACTAAGTGATATTAAATCACAGATTACTGGATGAATGGGATAGCATTTAAAGGAGTTGAACCATTTGAACTGGGAAGGTATTTACTCCATTTTACAATTGTGTGGCACTTTTTGAAGTATACCTATCTTATTCCTATGGGCTTCCATGTATGCCTATAAGGGAAAATTAGTGTCCCTGCTATACAGTGTATGTCTCCTCGAAATGAACCATTACAAATTGCTTTTTCAAAACTGATCAATTTCTTGTACCATGAACTTTATAAATTGTAACTGAGAGGTTGAGAGGAAAAGGAAATTGGACTATTTGCACGAACAACACAACACCAAAAGAGGGTATTTTGAATTTTGGCCGTTTCTGCTATTCTGGACAATGGAAAACTACTCATAACTACTTTGGCACTCCATTAGCTCTCTTCCTCCGACCTATCCTCTCCTACTACAACGCAGCCCACACACTTGGCTCTTCTAACACCAGCCTATTTACTGTGCCTCTCTCTCACCATCGATACCTTGCTCAAGTCCTCCCTCCTTCCTAGAACTCCCTCCCCTTTCATATCTGACAGACCACCACCCTCCCTATCTTCAAAGTCCTACTAAAATAATATCTCCTCCAGAAAGCCTTCCCTGATAAACTTCATTTCCCTACCTTATTCTCCCTCCCTTCTGCATCCCCTAAGCATTTGGGTCTGTATCCCCAAAGCATGTTGATACCCTACCCCCACAGTGCTTATGCATATCCTTATACTCTGCTGCTTCCCCTCTCTGTAGTTTATTTTGATGTCTGTCTCTTCCTCTAGATTTTTAAGCTGCTTGAAGGCAGAGATTGTGCTGACCAACTCTGATGTACTCTCCCAAACACTTAGTACAGTGCTCTGCACACAGTAAGCTCTCAATAGATACCACTTGACAGGGTGAAGAGGGGAAGCAAGGAATGAAAAGAAGGCAGGCAGGAAGGCAGGCACATGAGAAGAGTAAACCAATTTCTTTCCAGGACCCTTCAAAGAAATATAAGCCATAAATGTCATTAGACAGTCCAGGGTTTAGGCATCTTTTGTCTACTGAAAAAAATCCACCCACTTTTAGGATAGCAATACTGATGACAATTAGTCCATACAAAAATCACAGATAACTGAGTGAATAGGATAGCATTTAAAAGAGTTGAACAACCTGATGTATAGGAAATAGGTGCACATTCTATTTTTGAGGGGAGGAGGGCAAAAAAGGGGCTGGGATTTTAGGGCTGATATGGACTGGGAGGGAACAGGACATTGAGAGCTAAAAGGTAAGAAAACCACCATCTGAATCTTTTCAGCTCTGACTGAAAGATCTCAGGTCATGTCAGAGACTGGGATGAGTAAGTGTGGGAGTTCAGCTCAAAGAGCTGTGGAGTTCCCCTTAGAGTGGGCATCTATGTATAAGACATTTAAAACAAATACATAATTTTGAAAGTTTCCCCCAACTTGGACCAAAGTCAATGACCACATTAAGTTCAATGTTAAAAATCTTTGGTTGCCTGTAGGGTTTCTCTGGTGCAGTATCATAATCATAATAATTATGGTATTTGTTAATTGCTTACTATGTGCCAGGTACTGTACTAAGCGCTGGGGTGGATACAAGAAAATCGGGTTGGACACAGTCCCTGTCCCACATAGGGTTCACAGTCATATATGATGATACATAACATCAGCTTCTTCACGCTTATCTGCCTATAACACTGTACCAATTGCGAGAATCTGTGACCATCTGCATGTCTTGGGTGCCTTCAGAGTTTGTCAACAGCCTCTATTAGCTCTTGGAAAACTCTTTAGGGCTTAAGATGTCACTTATTACCGGTTGAGTAAGAATAATTTCCTGGTGAGTTGAATGTCTACTTTGATGCTGGTTTCCAAATTTGACCAATGCTATTTATTGAGTGCCTACTTGTGTAAAGCACTGTACTAAGCTCTTGGGAGGGTACAACAGAAGGAAAGCACACATTTTTTGCCCTCACATCTCCTCCAGGAGGCGTTCTCTGACTAAGCCCTCGTTCCCCCTGCTCCTTCTCCCTTCTGCACCACCCAGGCACTTGGATTGTACCCTTTATTCATCCTACCCTCAGCCCTTATGTACAGGTCTGTAATTTATTTTAATGTCCGTCTCCCCCTCTAGACTGTGAGTGCCTCATGAGCAAGGAATGTGTCCACCAACTCTGTTCACCGTACTTTCCCAAGCGCTTTTTATAGTGCTCTGCACACGTTAAGTGCTCAGTAAATACCACTGATTGAGCGATTAAGGACTTCATAATCAGAAGGGGGAGACAGACAAAAACTATTAAAAATAGTGTGCATAGGAGGATATAGGAGGGAGCCAATGCATCCACAACCCTCGTCCCCCCCAAAACCCGTTCTCTCTCTCCACACACAGACCTTAGATATCTAGACCCCCTCTACTTGGACATGCCCCACTTGGCCTCCCCACTTAACCTGCCCTGTCTTGATGCACAAATCAAAGTCCTCTCCACTGAACTTAGTCCATTATTCCCTTGTCAATTTCACCGCAACACCCAACCCAGGATCACATCCATAAGATACTTCTTTCACTCCTATACTTGTGCCGCACAGCACCGGTGGTGGAAATCCTGGCACCAGGTTGACTTCAACCATTCCCAACTCATCCTTCCTGCTATAATTGCACCTTCTCTTTCATTCAACAACTTCATTACTCCTCCCTCAGACTTCCATGCCTAGTGCCCCCAATTATTCCAGACCTTTAACGCCCTCCTAAAGCCTGCAGTGACTCCACTTCCCAGAATGTAAGGTTGTTGTAGGCAGGGAACGTGTCTATTATTATATTGCACTCCCTCAAGTCCTTAGTACAGTGCTCTGCACACAGTAAGCACTCAATAAATACAATTGGCTGACTGAATCTCTGGCCCCCGACAACCATGTCAACTTCATTATTGACACAACTGAAACCTTCAGGCATGAACACCCCTTGGTCATTCATTCATTCAATTGTATTTATTGAGCACTTACTGTGTGCAAAGCACTGTACTAAGCACTTGGGAGAGTACAATATAACAACAGACACATTCCTACCCACAACAAGCTCACAGGTTAGAGTTTCTCTCCTTACCTCCCTTCCTCCTCTTCATCTACTCTTCTTCTCAACCTCCTACTCCATTCTAGGTGCACCTCTGACCTAATCCCCCCCCTCACCATCTAGAAACACTTGTGCCAGCTCTTTGTCCCTGCCTGACCACCATAATTAACTACTCACTCTCTGATGATTCTTTCCCCTCTGCTTTCAAGTATGCTTACAACTCTTCTACCCTATAATACACCACACCCTCCAGCTACTTTTCTGTCTCCTCCCATTTCTGTCCAAATTTTTCAAATGCGTTGCCTACACCCACACCTCCACTTCCTCTCTGACCCTCTGCAATCCAGTTTTTTGGCCTCTTTACTTCACTGGAATCACTCTCTCCACGATCACCAATAAACCCTTCTACTCTACCCTAATCCTCCTTGACTTCTTGGCTACTTACGACACTGCAGATTGCTCCCTTCTCCTGAAAACACTAACTAAAATGATTTTAGTGTCTGCCTCCCTTGCTAAACAGTAACACTCCTTGACAGCAGGGATCATGTCATGTCTACTTACTCTATTATATTTTCCTAAACACTTAGTACAGGCACCTGCACAAAACAAATGCTCAACAAATACTAATGATTGCTTTAAGTGGTTCAGGTACATGAGAATGAAATAGCAGAACAAGCAATTGAGGACGCAAATAAAATACAAATAAAATGTGTAGGTGTACGTGTGTTCGCTGAGGATAGGAAATAAAATTAAATGCCAGGGTTTTTATATGGAGAGAGTGGATGGGGTCAGAGAGAGGGGGGAGAAGGAGTAGATTTAGAGAAATACCTGGGAAGAAGGATAAAGATGAGAAAATGGTAGTAGGGTGGTTGATGGAAAAGCTTTAGGAAGTTCACACCTGATAGTTTCTATTTTACCAAACCAAAGTTGGGGTGAGGTCAGCAGGGGTTAGGGAAGGAGGCAGTGGGGGGCACTGGGGGCTTTAGAGGAGTGAGTAAAAAGTTTGAAAAATTAGGTGAGTGTTGTGTGATCCTGGAGGTCAGTGAGGGAGGAATAGCAGAGTTGTTGAGCAAAACAGAGAGAAGACTTAGAATAGGACAGAGTGAATTTGAAGTGGCAGGAGTCAGCCTGGTGCCTGGATTTTTGGCATGTCCATTCGGCTCCTCGCGTATAACCACATAAAAGAGATTGAACAGAACTGGATCTAATTTCAAGCCCTTCTGGTGACGGGAAAAGGATCAGATAGGGTACCTTCAACTCCAACTTGACCGGCCATATACCAGCCCAAATTCCTGCTGGGTTTTCCTTCACGATCTGTAGCAAGATTCTCCCCTTCCTCATCATCCAATGGCCATATGCTGGCCCAGGCAATATCCTGGCTGAACTACTGCATCAGTCTCCTCGCTGGTCTCCTTGCCTCCAGTCTCTCTCCCCTCCAGTTCATAATTCACTCTAATAATAATATGATATTTGTTAAGTGCTTAGTAGGTGCCAGGCACTCTACTGCCTGGATTATATTACTGCAGCATTATTCTGCACACATCTTCCCACTCCTCAAAAATATTTAATGGTTGTCCATACCTCTCTGCATCACGCAGGAACACCTGTCCACTGGTTGTAAGGCACCCAATCATCACTCTCCATCCACTACACCCCAACTCTCACTAACCTACTTACTCTGCCTCATTCTCATCTTTTCCAGTTCCAACACCTGAGTCGTGTTCTTCTTTCTGCCCAGAACTCCCTCCCCCTCCAAAACCACCAGACTACTGTGCTCTCTCTCCCTCTTCGAAACCCAATTTATCTCCCCTCCCCACCCAGGTTATTTTCTCCTCACCTACCACTTCAACACTTCGGTACATCTTTTACATACCCCTTACTTAAGCACCAACTCACATACAAATCCCCTTTTCCTTGTCCCTCCTCTTTGTAATACAGTCTAGTGTCTCTCTCCCCTATTAGACTGTATATTCCTGGAGGGCAGAAAACATGTCTAATAATTCTATTCAAGTCTTGCATGCAGTTAGTACAGTGCTCTGCACACAACAGATGATCAATAAATAAATAATAATAAATAATGTTGCCACTGGGTATGACTTGAAATCTGGGGCAGTAATTTGCTTAGGAGTAGTTTATATACAATCTATGCATACAAGAAAGTAGCATCACAATATATATAGGATGAAGTTTCACAGGAAACCATCATTTAAAAATCACTGATGTTTTAATTTAAATTATGTGAGAATTAACCCAAGCCATTTGCAATCCTTGCTGGAATAGTGCTCTAGTTTAATAAGTGGTGGTTAATGAACAACATCTTAAGCTATGGATCAAGTTAAAAGTGATCTGCCCTGGATGGTTGAGATGGGTCTGGATCAGATGCCTTAATGAGATCCCTTCCAAGTCCTTGACTTTATTGTTATTTTTGGATATTGACATCGGTGCTAATAAAATCCTTCCCTCCCATCATTAGGCCATCTGATACATTCCCATCTCTACATGGGAGGCAAATTGTAAGTCATTCAGAAGAGATGTTAAGCATCACCATTTTTAAAGATATCCAGGATGGAGATGCCAAAACTTGGTAGCCTTAGTCACTGTTACCAATCAAGAAATTCTTCCTTATTCCTAGGCAAACTCTTTTTCTAACTTCTGCTTGCTCACTCCTCTAGGGAAATGAAGCACAACTACTTAAATAATAATTATGGTATTTGTTAAGTGCTTGCTATGTGCCAACCACTGTTCTAAGCACTGAAGTAGATACAAGGTAATCAGGTTATCCATCATGGAGCTCACAATCTTAATCCCCATTTTACATCTGAGGTAACTGAGACACAGAGAAGTTAAGTGGCTTGCTCAAGGTCACACAGCAAACAAGTGGCAGAGCTGGGATTAGAACCCACATCCTCTGACTCCCAAGCCCGTGCTCCTTCCACTAAGCCACGTTGCTTCTCAGAAGTCTTCCTCTTCTTTGTCAGCATTTACTGTGAGAGCCTAATATTTACTGAGCACTGAACTAGGTGCTTAGGAACATACCCAAGTAGAAAAAGACATCAGCCCTGCCTCAGAGTGGCATAATGGATTTGGTGCATTCACTTGGGGTTTATCATTGTTAAGGCCTTTGTGGAGAAGGGTGCACCCTTTGCTTTGGAAGGTTAAGAAAATATGATACTGGAAGCTAAAGGAGAACTGAAGAGTTTTGAGTTTTCCCATCATGTTGTCCAAACTGCCACAAGATACCTAAACACCTACTAAATATGTTGTAATTTGAGTTTTTGATCCTGTAGAAAAGTGAGAACATTTCAAATCTACTGTATGAAACACTTGGAATGCAAGTTTAAGGCCATTTGCTAAACAGTCCTGCAGTGATTCTCTCTCTCTCTCTCATACACACACACACACACACACACATACACACACATGGTGCCAATGAAGCAATGTGCTGCCATTCCTGCTGTGCAGGAGACCCATGAAAAGAGCAATAATCCATACAATACAATGTTTACAAAAGTGAGAAAGGGGAAGCTTCACATTTAGAAAGCCAATTACCATTTCCCGGAATACTCCACTTTTCAGTGCTATTAATTTTTTTTTTCCCCATCATTGCTCAAATGTGGCATTTAGCTACTTTCAGGCTGATTTTTATGGGGTCTTTGAACCTCAGATTCTTCTATGTTTCTTTTGAATTTCACTTTAAGCCAGGTCTTAGCTGGGAAGGAGAAAAATCATGGATAATTAAAGCCTAAAATATTCTCATTTCATGGTGTGGCTAACAAGTGAAACTACAAGTAATGATGTAATCTCACTTGTCAAAAAGAAAATGAAAGGAGGAGACAGAAGGCAATACAGAGCCTTGGGACCTGATGTGCCATGTCATCTTCTAATTAACTAACTGATCCTTTAAACTGTCAAACTCAGCAAGGAAGTCCATGGCCTGGTGTCTCATTAACATTCTGGCTTGGGCATTGGAAGTAATGATTCTAGTCCCAGTGGTTATAGTTAAACATTTGTCTTTTTATAAACTTGCCTAGCTAACTAAAGTCTAAACAGCTTTACATTCATAGGGAAATGAGGGCAGGCCACCCTGAATTCCATAATCCATTGCTGGAGCAAATTCTCTGAGGATGCATATTGATTTATGAATGATTATGAGGACTTGTATATTGAGAAAATAATTATTTTGCTTTTTTCTATAACCTGCCACATTGTTAATCATATTCAGCCCCTCATTGTTACATAAAACAATGAGGCATGTAGAATTACATGGCATTCGGTAATACAATCAAGCTTTTAATTTCGAACTAAAAGAATTGGTTATGAAATTTAATCAGACTTGCTATAAGGAGGATAGAACTGATAAATATGTTTAACCATAATAAGATGTAGTCCAGAGCAATTTCTGGAAAAGTTTTAGCCACAAAAGTACATTTTTCTTTTGGAATGGATAACAATTGTTCCCTTATATTTGACTTTGTGCCTCTTCCCATGAAACTACTCCAACCGGGGGTATAAGGGAGTATCTGATGTCTGTCTGCACATTTTCTGTGGGAAAGGCAAAAACAAAACAAAACAAAATATATAGTGCTTACAGTTAAAGATCTGTGACCCAAGACAGTATGTAATGAGAGCTGCTACTGCGTGCACAGCACTCTATTAGGCACTTGGGAAAGTAGAATAAAAATAAAAGATAAGATTCTTGCCCTCAAGGATCTTAGGATCTAGTACACGGGAGATAAACAGGCTTAAACTGAAGTGGAAGCAGGATGTGGCTGTAGGGATGATAGAATCAGGAACAGGGAAAATGTGTTGGGGAATGCCTCCTTCAAGGGGCTGCAAGAGGGCTCTAAAGATGGGGAGGGGCATGGTTTGGGTGACTTGAAGGGGAAGGAAGTTTTAAGCAGAGTGAAGAGCCCAAGCAAAATGGGCCAGAGATGGGAGAGATTCAGGACAGATGGGAGATGGTTTCAGCGAGAATTTCTCAAGGTGATGGAAAAATTAGAACACTCAGCAGTGTCCTGGGCTTCACTTTCACTTGCAATGATCACACACAGCAGAAAAACAACCCCCAGCCTCATTGTCTATTGCACAGAAATAATAATAATTGTCGAATCCTGGCTCGGCCACTTGTCAGCTGTGTGACTTTGGGCAAGTCACTTAATTTCTCGGTGCCTCAGTTACCTCATCTGTAAAATGGGGATTAAGACTGTGAGCCCCACGTGGGACAACCTGATTCCCCTGTGCCTACCCCAGTGCTTAGAACAGTGCTCGGCACATAGTAAGCACTTAACAAATACCAACATTATTATTATTAGGTGCCTACTATGTGCCAAGCACTGTACTAAGCACTGGGGTAGATAGTTTATGTCCATCGGACACAGCCCAGTCCCACATGAAACTCATGGTCTTAATGGGAGGGAGAAGAGGTACTGAATCCCCATTTTACAGATGAAGAAACTGAGGCACAGAAGAGTTGAGTGCCCAAGGTCGCACAGCAGGTAAATGGCCAATTCAGGATTAGAACTCAGATCGCAGGCCTGTACTCTTTCCACTAGACCATGCTGCTTCTGGGCAGATAGTCCTCACCAACTCCTAGACCTCCCACTAAGGCGCACTCATTTATTTGGAGCAGGGGCAATACTAAGCCCCTAAAGTTTCCACAGAAACCTCTCACCCCTTTCACTTGCTGCAGGTGATGATTTTGGTGATGTCTCTGAAGGTTTGGGGGGCATATGTGGCATCTCTTCAGCGTTCTCCATGATGAAGAAAAGCAAGTGCAGACAACTGAGGATTATATCCCAGCTGACTACAGATGGCTGCAAGAACATGGTCAATTGTGCATCATCTGAATTACAGTGTGGCTTCAGACCAAAATATAGCAAAGCAGATAATTTTGAAGCATAAGAAATACTAGAAAAGTTTAGAGAACAGACTACTGTTTCAGCCTTCTCTCTGACCTCCCTTCCTCCTCTCTCGCCCCACTCCAGTCTATTCTTCACTCCGCTGCCCGGCTCATCTTCCTGCAGAAACGATCTGGGCATGTCACTCCCCTTCTTGAACAACTCCAGTGGTTGCCTATCAACCTCCGCTCCAAACAAAAACTCCTCACTCTAGCCTTCAAGGCTCTACATCACCTTGCCCCTTCCTACCTCTCCTCCCTTCTCTCTTTCTACCACCCACCCCGCACGTTCCGCTCCTCTGCCGCCCATCTCCTCACCGTCCCTCGGTCTCGCCTATCCCGCCGTCGACCCCTGGGCCACGTCCTCCCGCGGTCCTGGAACGCCCTCCCTCCTCACCTCCGCCAAACTGATTCTCTTCCCCTCTTCAAAACTCTACTTAAAACTCACCTCCTCCAAGAGGCCTTCGCAGACTGAGCTCCTCTTCTTCCTCTACTCCCTCTGCCACCCCCCCTTTACCTCTCCGCAGCTAAACCCTCTTTTTCCCCTTTTCCCTCTGCTCCTCCACCTCTCCCTTCCCATCCCCACAGCACTGTACTCGTCCGCTCAACTGTATATATTTCCATTACCCTATTTATTTTGTTAATGAATTGTACATCGCCTTGATTCTATTTAGTTGCCATTGTTTTTACGAGATGTTCTTCCCCTTGACTCTATTTATTGCCATTGTTCTTGTCTGTCCGTCTCCCCCGATTAGACCGTAAGCCCGTCAAACGGCAGGGACTGTCTCTATCTGTTGCTGACTTGTTCATTCCAAGTGCTTAGTACAGTGCTCTGCACATAGTAAGCGCTCAATAAATACTATTGAATGAATGAACTAAGAACTCTTTACTGCTTTCAAAATCCTGACAAAAGGATCTGACAGCATACCCAAGATCGTGGAAATTGCTAAATTGGCTGTCCTGAGAGTTTCTCCAAAATCCACCCATTTATCTGCAAGGTGCTCTGCCTAACCATTTCCCCTATTACTGTCAGGGGGAAGCAGTGCTCTATGAGTAGTCCTGTTCAGGCTACTCTATGCCACCACATTTGTGGATGCAACAAGTGATCCGCAAGCTTGATCAGTAAATACTTCTGCTCCCTGGAAAACTCTTCCAGTTCAACAGGCTACAAGCATCTCCTTGAAACAGTCACCTGGGAACCACTATATGCAGGCAACTCTGCTCTAGTAACAATAATAATAATGATGGTACTATGTGCCAAGCACTATTCTAAGTGCTGAGATAGGGATAAAGTAATCAGGTTGTCCCTCGTGGGGCTCACAGTCTTAATCCCCATTTTACAGGTGAGGTAACTGAGGCACAGAGAAGTTAAGCGGCTTGCCCGAGGTCCACAGCAGACAGGGGGCGGAGCCGGGATTAGAACCCACCTCCTCTGACTCCCAGCCCCGTGCTCTTTCGACTAAGCCACGCTGTTTCTTCTAAAAAAAGATCACACTCAATTCCTATTTTTTTTTTTTTTTTACAGATGAGCAACTAAGGCAGAGTAGTTCAGTGACTTGCCCAAGTTCACACAGCAGACAAGTGGTGGATCTGGGATTAGAACCCATGACCTTCTGACTCCCAGGCCCGTGCTCTATCCACTACATCATGCTCTAGAGGCACATACACAAGAAGACATGGTTTTGCTTATGAATCATCGTGTAAACTGGGCATGATGCTCTGAAACAACAAGATGCCTGAAGAAAATTGAAGCTACGTGTCAGCCTATACCCAGAAAACTCTACACGTAACCAATGGAGAAGCAGCGTGACCCAGTGGAAAGAGCATGGGCCTTGGAGTCGGGAAGACCTGGGTTCTGATCCAGGTTCTGCCAAATGCTTGCTGTGTGACCTTGGGCAAGTCATTCAATTGTGCCTCCGTTTCCTCAACTGTTAAATGGGCATTAAAAACCTGTTCTCTCTCCTACTTAGACTATGAGTCCCTTGCGGGATGAGGACTGTTTCTGAGGTAATTAACTTGTACCTACCCCAGTGCTTAAAACAATGTTTAACACAGCACGTGCTCCAACACTGAAAAAAAATATTTTAATCACCAAGGCCAAACAATGCTGCTTCCACATTCTGTTGCCTAGGGAGCACACTAATTGGCGATGCACAATATAGACAAAGAGGCAGAAAACAGAATCATAACGGCCAACCTGGCTTTTGGAAGATTCAGACAGAGGGTAATGACAACACGGGATCAGGCTCCATACCAAGTTGAAGGCCTACAAAGCTGCTGTGGTGGCCAACCTCCTCTAGATACACCTTGGATCTTGAGCAGTTCCACAAGCATCAACTAGCGTCACACCACTCCAAATCAAATGGCAGGACAAGATTAAACAATTGGGCTGGGTTTGAGGGTTCAGATTCAAATTGGATCCAATTTCTCAAACCCATAAATGTTTTCTTCCAAATGTAAAAAAGAATATGATGAAAGCCAACAAAATAGCCTGGACTGTGAACCAAATGAGGCACTTATCTACCTACTTGGGCCCTATCTGAATTAAAGAGCTGAAAAGACATAAGACCTCACTGTGGTGAACCATCAGGAGCTTCTTTTTCATTTGGACTGTATCTTTATGCTTTCAATTTAGCGACCTCCATTCGGTCTGAACTAGTACATTTATATACTAGTACATATAGTTCATGGAAAAACCTGGATTGCTGTTAAAGAATCAAATGGGCTCAGAGACAGTTCCCAGGAAGCCTGCCTGAGAGGGGCTGGGACAGAGGAAGGTCTGTGTACCACGCATGTGCCCTGCTCACTCCCCAAGCCCTACTGCAAGACCTTCCCTCCAGCCTGCCAAGAGGTAGTCCTGAATCAAGGCAGACCACAGCAGTAGGTGAGCTTGTGGGTACTGGATGTGAAGTGGAGTGGGTGCCAGGGGCTGAGGAAGGCAAGGGAGAGAGTACATGGCTGGTGAAGTTCAATGCTGGCCAATGAAAGCAAGGGGCAGAGACTTACAAGGAATGCCGGAAGGGAAGGCCTAAGATGAGTGCTGGTGTGTGTGTGGGTGGTGGGGACGGAGGGAGGGCAAGTGGAGGTGGAAACAGTGAGTGTGGGAAAGTAGGAGTAGAGTAGAACTTCGGGGGTATATGAATATTTGGGCGTGAATAAACACGTGTGTATAAATATGTATGTAACTCTCATAATTTACATATCTATTTTCCTGCACATCACTCATCCACACATCCCTTTGGTTTAAATACAATGGGGGATGCTATTATTACTGCTGCTCCTTGTCTGTAAAGTCTAAGTCAGAAGTCCAGCACAAAGACAGGGACGATCTTTCCAGCTCACATCTGACGTCATTACCCCCGGCTGGCTGATGGCACCATGTCTCATGTCTCACAGGGCCACAATTGTACTTCAGATGGATAAAAAACTCAGAGAGCTCTAAAATTGGCAGAAGCCCAGTGGTAACAGAAATTGATGGCTGTCTTTCAGGGCAAGAGTAGTAAAACAATAATTACTTTCAAGATCTTACTGCTAATGAATATTGGGAGAGTCACTATTGGTGTTCTGAGGGGAGGGAGAGAGGGAGGGAGAGAGAGAGAGAGAGAGTGTGTGTGTGTGCGCGCGCGCCCATGCATGTGTCTATGTGCGAGTTTGATGAGATAGAAAAAAACTTTTGGATGCAAATTCATAAACTGTCTATCAGCTAGGTTAACAATGCTGAACTGTCAGACCACAAATGTTGAATATGTTGACTTTAAATGTCTACAGGGAGCATATGCTATGGATCAAAGAACACACTGATTAATCCAACGGAGACAAAAGTCTGTCACTTTGGTCATGGTGGAATGATGCACCAAACAGCATCACTAAAGACAGTAAATGAATGGGAGACAAATGCCAATGGAAAATTGGTTTCAAAGGGCAGTTGAATTGCCAATGACTGGCCCAAATGCTGCGTGATTAGGTAAAATGTTCTGCCCCTGGGTAGGTGTGCTTTCCAATTTATTGTTAAAATATTGATTACTTCTTGTGTGTAGGTAGGCATGATTATAGATAAAAGAAAGCTAACAGTTAATGCTGACTTAGGATGGGTATGCCACGCCTTGAACTCATCTGAAGAAATAATATCCTTTTCTTTCTTTATCAAGTATCATGGACATTTTAGCAGGCACAGAACACATTGAACACATACAGCAATCTAAAAACAGTTTCTGTACTTTTTCACTGTTTGAATGGCAATACTTTATTAACTAAGACTCACTGGCAAGCTTTACTGTGAGATAGTTTTGAAAACTAGCCTTGTCTTATCCTTGACTCACCTTTCTCATTCAACGCATGCATTCAATCGGTCATGAAATCCTGACAGATATACCTTCAAAACATCTTCAGAATCCTCCCTTTGCTCTCCATCCAAACTGTTACCATACTGATCCAAACCCTTATCCCATCCTGCCTTGACTACTGCATCAGACTCCTAGCTGATCTCCCTAACATTCTGTCTCTCCCCACTCCAGTGCATATTTCATTCTGCTGCCCAGATCATTTTTCCAAAAAACTGTTCAGTCCACGTCTCCTCACTCCTCAAAAACCTCCAATGGTTGCCCATCTGCCTCCTCATCAAATGGAAACTCCTAACCATCAGCTTTAAGGGACTCAATCAGATCTTTCCCTCTAACCTAACCTCGCTGATCTTCTACTACAACCCAACTGGCACACTCCGCTCCTCTAACACCAACCTACTCTTTGTTCCTCAATCTAACCTATCCTGCCACTGACTCCTTGCCCATGGTCTACCTCAGGCCTGGAACTCCCTCCCTCTTCATACTTGACATGCAACCAATCTCCCTGCCTTCAAAACCCTTCAAAAATCGCTTTTTTTAAATGGTATTTGTTAAGTGCTTACTATGTGTCCAACACTGTCCTAAGTGCTAGGGTAGGTACACGTACAGAGAAGCAGCGTGGCTCAGTGGAAAGAGCACAGGCTTGGGAGTGAGAGGTCATGGGTTCTAATCCCAGCTCTGCCGCTTGTCAGCTGTGTGACTTTGGGCAAGTCACTTAACTGTTCTGTGCCTCAGTTACCTCATCTGTAAAATGGGGATTAAGACTCTGAGTCCCACGTGGGACAATCTTATCACCTTCTACACCCCACCCCCAGCGCTTAGAACAGTGTTTTGCATATAGTAAGTGCTTAACAAATACCATCATTACTAATTAGGTCAGACACAGTCCTGTCCTGCATGGGGCTCACAGTCTAAGTAGGAGAACAGGTATTCAATCCCCATTTTACAGTTGAGAAAATTGAGGCACAGAGAAGTTAAGGGACTTGCCCAAGGTTACACAGCAAGCAACTGGCAGATCCAGCATTAGAACCCAGGTCCTTTGACTCCCAGGCCCGTGCTCTTTCCACCAGGGCACAATGCTTCCCATCTCCTCCAAGAGGCCTTTCTCTGACTAAGCCCTTTATTTCCTCTCTGCATTGACTGTTCACTTGACTGTGTACCCCTTAAGCACTCTGATACTCACCCCAGCCTCAAAATAATTCCGTAAATATTCTTCTGCCCTACTAATTCCCCAATCCGTAGTGTATTTTAATGTCTACCTCCCCAGTAGATTGCTCCTTGCTCCTCGTGGGCAGGGACTGCATCTATAACTGCATTGCACTGTACATCTCAGCTCTGCCACTTGTCAGCTGTGTGACTGTGGGCAAGTCACTTAACTTCTCTGTGCCTCAGGTACCTCATCTGTAAAATGGGGATTAACTGTGAGCCTCACGTGGGACAACCTCATTACCCTGTATCTACCTCAGCGCTTAGAACAGTGCTCTGTACATAGTAAGCCTTAACAAACACCAACGTTATTATTATTATTATTATTGTTACTTTTCCAAGTGCTTAGTACGCACTAAATGCTCATTTGATTGCTTGGAAACAGACAGAAAAGGAAACATGTAAAGAGAAAAAGGAAACAAAATTACATTTAATATTGCACATAAAAATAAGTCGTCCTTTTCACCTGCCTTCTATAGTTTTCATAATAGATGTGCTGCAAAATATTGCATTTCTTTACAAAAGTAAATAAAGTGAATGCATTTTAGGGATAAATACTTAGCTCAATCCTCCTGCAACATTGGATGCTTTGTTGTCCTGACTGAGGCTACGTTGCTATAATTATTTCCTCACAACTGCTCCTCTCTTCTGCAGCTTTTCAAAACTTTCTCTAGCTGCTGAGCCGTAGCATGTACCACCACTGTCAACTTGTTAAATACTTTTAACTACTGCACTTGGAGGTCCTCTGGGTCAAGATTGCATGCTCTTATTCACACTCCAATGAGCTCTCCCTAGAAAACCGACCACACTGCCATGATGGCAGGTCACTTTGTGCAGCCTCTAGGAGGAGAGTGGGAAGAAATTCAAGACGATATTCTATGTGACACCAGTAGGACCAAATTATTGACGGCACTTCCATCAACCAGTCGACGGTACTTACTGAGTGCTTACTGCGCGCAGAACACTGTACTAAGCTCTTCGGGGACTACAATATGACAGAGTTGGTAGAAACATTCCCTACCCAGGCATAGCGATAGAATCACTGCTAGTTTCCAACCCCAGCTCAGGTCAAGTGTGGACTAGCTATCGGGCCACTGGAAACATACTCACTTTCCTATTAAGAACAATTAATGTGCATATAGGGATTTTCCCGGAACTACAAGGGGAGTGTTGATCATCTATTTCTTTTCTACATGTTATAAAGTTTTATCTTGGACTTCATTTTCCAGCATATTTCATTTTCTTGACCCTCAAGTAGTCTTTATAAGTTGAAATGGTTAGTTAACAGAAAAACAGAAAAAAAAAAGTTGACCATGACTAGGGGTACCATTAAAAAATCAACCCTCACTTTTCACAGAAGTTACATCCTGCCAAATCATCGTTACCAGTAGATCTGTGAATGGTGAATCATTAAAGTCAATGGGAAAAGTGAGAAAAATGGCCCAAATAGCCTGTTATGTGGAAAGACGTCATTTGGATCCAATGGTGTGTGTGTGTGAGAATTTGTTTTGAATAGGGTTTACATGTAGGGAATAGATATTCTACAGGACCAAAACTGTTCTGCAAAATGTAGGATGGGAGAAGCTAGACTAGATGCCTGAGCAGAAAACTAATCTTTCTTTAGTAACAATGTGAAATACTGAGGGAACATGTTATTAAGGATGTGTTGGTAATACACAGGGCAGGCTGGAGAAAAGAAAACCGCAAAGGATGACCCACCAAATCCTGGCTGCATTACATTAGATGAAATATGAATTACCCTGTACTTTTGGCAACTGTGGCACAGATTGGCAACTGTGCTGCAATGAGCATGTGAGCCTTAGGATTTTCAGATATGTATCACTGCCAAATATTCAGCAAGGAATTTTTTATCATCATCATCCAACAGGATTTATTGGGTAATTACCCTACAATGAGATGCTCGAAGTGATTTCGGCATCATTGATCAGTACCATATAGGTGTGTTTTCGTAGGGAAAATACTTTAACAAGCTTGGAATTTGCTGCTGCAAAATTTGTTGAACAGCTGTCAACCATGGACATGATCCTGGCTGATTCTTGACATATGATGTAGAAAACAAATTGACATCCTAGAAATGAACAAAAGACCATTCTGATGATAGCAAACAGTAAAAATGTGTAGGATTTTATCATGGAAGTTTTAAGTTTTTTAAATAAATCAAATTATTAATATTGTGTATGGGAGGCAGAGTAGCCTATTGGAAAGAGTACAGGAGTGCGAAACCTGCTGTGTGACCCTGGACAAGTCACTTAACTCCTCCGGAACTAACTTTCCTCATCTGTAAAATGGAGATTAAAACTTCCCTCTTGGACTCTGAGACAGGGATTGTGTCCGATCAGATTACAGTGTCATTTAGTGCATGGCTTGTATGGTAAGTGCTTAATATTATCATTGGTAATATAATGATAAGATTATTGTTAATACAATATGATTATCATTGACAATATACCACTGATATAATTAGATAATATATATAATATAATTGAAAGCAATCAATTTAGAGGACTTGCTTCAATGTAAGGATAAAGACTGGAAAATTTCAATGGGCCTAGAATTTTCTTTATAGGTTGACTTTAATAGTATTCTCCTTGTTAATAAATTATCTGGAAAAAAAATCACAGAAGCACTTCATCAAAATTATTTTTTCATAAAATAAGATTTAAATCTCGACACTTTGCAGTACAGTAATAGAGGATTTAACCATAAGCCAACCTTTGGGAATATTTTATGCAGTTTTATTGCCCATCACTTTCCAGCAACAACATTGAGCCAAATGGCTGTTGATGTGGTCATCAACACAAATCATTCGAAACAATCTAGAGTGCTTTATATAAACAATTAGCATGGTCTATTTTAAGCAGTGTCGGAGGTCATTTTCATGAAAGAGTACAGTCAGGAACAAACCATCTCATCTATGAACTCTAATTACTTAAAATTACAGTAGACTACTGCAGTGTAAAGTTCCCCCAAATTGAAAACAAACTGAGTGTAGGGTGGTATTATTTTTAAATTTAGTTTGGTATTTAGGGCTGCTTTCCTTCCAAAAAGTTTCATACACATTACCACAATTGTAAGTAAGCAAATGAACATAAGGAAGAACAGCTAGCTCAGATTCTACCCACTGCAGGGTTACCTAACCAAGTTCCAAGCTGGAGCAAGAATTTCAATTGCTTTTTAAAAACGCATAAGGACTTTCTGGGGCAAGCCAAACAACACAGTTTCAGTGAGACAGGTGGCAGGGAGCAGAAAAAAGAAAAAGATAATTACTTGTTTTAGCCATCAGCTTTAATTGGCATTGTCAGAATTAAATGGAGATTCATTTTGAATTTGAGGCTTCCCCCCTGCAAAAAAGGACAGTGGTATCCCCCAAATCAATATACCAATATTTAAACTTGTAAAATGAGAGATCCTGGTCCTTTATTTTCTTTGGAGAGTTTAATTTTAATGCAATGACATTAAAGGCAGGGGGAACTAGAAGGAAGGGGTCCAAAATGGGGGTGTGATTTTCATAAGCTCATTATGGTCAGGGAACATGAATTGCTAATTCTGTTGCATTGCATTCTCCCAAGTTTTTAGTACAGTGCTCTGCACATAGTAAGCATTCAATAAATACGATTAATTGATAAGAGGGGTTTGGTTGGCCCATGAATTTGTCTGGGTGTCCTATCATTTCTACCAATCTCAATGTGAAGGGGTTAAACTATGACCCAACATGGTGCCACGTCCCCCTCCCAGTCATAAGACACAATCTGATGCAGGCCTGTTCACCTGCCATGGCTCGTGGCCCCGCTGGACCAGGCACTCGCTGCAGAGATCTCTGGGTGATCTCGTGCCTCAGACCACCACTGGCCCCGGGGGATATATTTTGTCCATTTTTTTTGTATAAAAAGAAAACAAACACAAGATTTCTTGTTTTGCCTCTTCCGCCCACCCTGTTGGGAGACAGACCTCGGGTGGCACGAACCCTCCAGAAGAGCTGGGACAGAATCGCTTCAGTTTGCTCCGCTCTCCTGTTTTGAGAGGAGGGAAAGGGGCTTTCCCACTCAGGAGTCTGGGCTGACAAGTGGGGAGCCGTAACCTCCCCTCGCCACGCACGCTCACACTGCCCCTGCCAGAGTGGCTTCTCTGTCCTCTGATGCAGAGGTGGAAAGCACACGCATGCGTGCGTCTCCCTTCACCCATGCGACCTGGCGAAGGTAACAGCGGCAGCCCTCTGCATCTGGCTGGGAGAGGCCTGCTGTGGCAATCCAAACTGGGGTCCTCCCTGACCCTGGGATCAGGCTCCAGGTTACCCCACACACACTTCAATTTCGGAGGAAAGCTCGTGCGCTCGCATCCCCAATTGGCTTATCACATGCAAGTTTCTTCCTCCTACAGAGCATCACACAAACTCCTGCCTTTAAGTTGTACATTTAAGTACACAAAAGATAGGCATGAGAGCATGATCTCTACGGAACTATACTTAAAAGTACGATAAGGGTACTCATTACTCAAAAAAGAGACCTGGGATTCAGTGGACCTGGGTCCTAATCCCAGCTCTGCCAAGTGCTTGCTGTGTAACCTTCGGCAAGTCACTTAACTTCTCTGTGCCTCAGGTCTCCTGTTCTCCCTCCTACTTAGACTGTGAGCCCCACACAGCACAGGGACTGTGTCCGACCTATGTCACTTGTATCTACCCCAGTACTTAGAACAGTATTTGACACATAGTAAGTGCTTAACCAATACCCCTCATAAAAATGTTGATTGCTTGGGTCATGTCTTGGGCTGTTATATAGTGCTTTTGCTAAGCTGATCACAGAGAGAGTTGCTAGATATGTAAAGATTTCTACCTTCTTCTTCCTTTCTTCATGACAAATCCAAGAGGTAAATATTTCAACATAAATCCAGTTTTGCATCTTCTAAATAGGTTCTTATTCTGGTTTTGACAAGTTTCTTTATGAAATTAATGGTCAGGAGCATTATTATTTTATGTACAATAAACCCTAACCCTAATTAGTTAACCCTAACCCTTGGCAATTGGATTTATTAGGGATAAGGAATTGATCAGGACCAAGGAAGAAAACTAGGAGTACGGTATCTGTGTCCTTCTGCTAAATTAATTAA
Source organism: Ornithorhynchus anatinus (assembly GCF_004115215.2). Classification (NCBI taxonomy): domain Eukaryota; kingdom Metazoa; phylum Chordata; class Mammalia; order Monotremata; family Ornithorhynchidae; genus Ornithorhynchus; species Ornithorhynchus anatinus. The sequence continues at coordinate 54,124,780 of NC_041749.1, forward strand.
ACCCAAGCCTTTCATGGATTAGGACCAAACTCCAGGAACCTATGTACTGTTACTGATTATTGCTCACCTCAATGTATTGTGAAATGAATCCAGGTAAAGAGGTAAATCCAGGTAAAACTCTGAATTAGACTATCACAAGGTTAAAAGGGACCTCAAAAGATTACATAGTCTAACCTCCTGCCTCCAGGCAGGGCAAAAGCAGCTGGCATTCCCTGGTGGTCTCCCTCCTAAATATGTGCTGGGCCGAGGGATCGGAGCTGTCAGAGTGTGTTGATGAAAACTTCAATCAGTTCATTTATCTCAGCAAAAGCAGCCAGTCCAGAAAATAGCCAGATCATAATTTGGGTCAATGTTGAAAGGATTTTTTTCTGAGTATGACTTGATTTTCATCTAGTTATGTAGAATGTGAGTTCTTCATTCTCGCAGTAAGCACTTCTCATAACCCCATTTCCTTTCTCAACAGTGCTCCCTCAAAATAGTCAAGATGAAAAAGAATAGTGGCTAGAAAGGAAGGGTTTGATCATCTCAAAAGCTGAAAATGACTTTTTGCATTTATCACTTTCACTTAATTTGATTTTGCAAAAAGTATTAAGAATGCCCGTTGGAAAGATCAAACTTTCCATCTGGTTTATCCATATGTTCTTTCCCTTTTTCTCATAATGATCCTTAAGCTATACTGAAACACTGCATTTTTTGGGGGGGGGGATGGGGGAGACCACGGGCACTGTTCCAAAGAGCATATCATATCACAGTCATGTCACACATGCACAAAAAGTCCACATCATGTCAATTGCCAACTCCTCCCCTGTCTGGAAATCCCTAAGGACTGGGATTCAGGCACGGGGCTGCCAAAAGAAGGGTCAGAATTCAGACTGGCAAGGGCAGAGCCCAGACACATTTGTCTTTAATTGCCTAGATGTCAACTCTGAGGTACTCTTGGGTGACATTGTGGCTAGAGTAATGAAGAAAATAAATGCCCAGGCCCTCATATGTTCTGAAACCTGAAATGCTCCATTTATTTGTTCAATGTTCATTAACAAGGAGAAAAATAGAGTGCATCTTTCATGGTTTTTCCCATTAAAACTGTATGCCATTTTTGCTTAGGGTAAAATAGGATGTGTGTTCCTCCAATTATTTAGGAAAGAAAAATGGCAACTACAGCGCAATTCATTTCTAAGAACACTCTATGTTTGGAATTTTGATCGAAGAGGTTTATTCTTGGAGGGCAGACAATAATCAGTTCAAATAGTTCCAATGTTTCAGCGATGCAAAACTGTAATTTAAGCGGTGCAGTGGTTGAAATGCTTTAGCTTTTTAAAATAAATGTGATTAATATGTGAGGAACACAAACTCCACTCCCACAAGTCACCTAAAAGTGAACCTAGAACACTTCTGCTCATATGGGGCGTAGAAAACCCACTTCCAATTCTCTGTTTCTCTAATAACCACCCCTTGTGAACTGGGCTCCATCATGGTTCATTTTCAGAAGAAGCGTAGCCCATTTTCTCTGGCAGCTCATTTCAGCAAGTTGTTATTCTCATTCAAGTAGCCCATCAATCCTGCCTTAGTAATATATATTTACTGGAGTGACCACTTTGGAGTGAAATCTGATAAGATCTCCTGACAATACAGTCAGAGAAGCTAAGAATGATTTAAACTGAGGTTTCCATATTTCCTACACACACCACAGAGGTTCATTTTAGAGAAGCAAATCAAAATCCCCAATTTATTTGACCATTTTGCCCCTTGATACTGAGTAAGTTTGATCATGTTTTCTTCTCTTTATGGTACAGCAGTAAACTGTGGGAATACAACTGCAGCAATTAAGATAGTATTTGCTTGCCAAGAACAGAGGCTTTGGGAAGACTGGGATACCAAGCAGTGACAAGAGGTGCAAGTGGAGCAGAGAACAATCTTCACGTGCACACAATCCAAAATGGAGTTCAGGTCAAATTCAGCCTGGTTTACCTGTGCATGTGAATGTAATCGTTTTTTAAAAAAAAACAAAAAACTTTCAGCCCTGATTACCCCTGTACATGATTGTTATGTGCTGGAAGAACCGATTTTCTTTTTCGCAATAACTCTTCCTAAACAAAATTCAAAGAATCACAAAAATCACCTCTCCTCAGAATGCACAACTTTAAAAAACTTTTAACTGGGCTGACTATGAGATACAGTGACTTTTGAGTATCAACAGGCTAGGATATGAGTATTTCTAGATTCAAGGACTGGTGAGATTCACTTACCTGACTTTCAAGATAATCCCAACCTACCTTAAGGGAATTCATTCCTCCAATTGCAGGACAGAATTACAGTTCCGACAGTGTTCTAATTTTGATAAAGTTCAGCTCTTTGAGAAACTTAAAATAAAAACCAGAAGCTGAAGATTGCATTTTCTTGACTGTCACTCAAGCTAATTATGCTTTACCTTGTAGCTTCATTTATTAGGCAGGAAAAGGGTAAGGCAATTGCCGCCTTTCATT